>NC_066312.1:18985000-20235000 GCF_905404315.1 Leptidea sinapis | reverse complement strand
TTATTCAACTTTTCAACTTAATATTAATCACAGAAACCATACCCTTGCAGTGGACAATTTTAGAATAAGTACTGTTATACAAAAAAGGTCTCCTTTTTTCCTCATAATATAAAAATCTGTAGAACCATCAGTCTAATGCCTTGTATTTATAAACTGTTTGCATCAATAATACTAAATCGGATCACAGAACGCATCGATTCCATACAACTCAAAGAACAGGCGGAGTTCCGATCCGGTTTCTCAACAATGGACACTCGGTCGAACAAATAATTGAAAGGTACAAAGAATATAATACAACATCTGCATAGCCTTTGTGGTCTACAGCAAAGCTTTCGATAGTATTAGCCACACAGCCATCTGGAATACTTTAAATAAACTAAAGCTCAACTAAAAATACATAAAGGTAACAAAAATATCTATATTATATGAACAGCGTTTGCAAAGATAAATTAGATATTAAATTAAAAGACATCAGGATTGAAAGTGGAGTTTGACAAGGAGACCACCTTTACTTTATTGGCACATATAGACACTAGTTTTAAAAACTTAACCCAATTTCGTTCTCTGCACCCTCCAGAACCTCGAATTCGATATCCATATTGTTGAAAACATAAATTTGCGCGGCGGCCATCTCGGATTTCGAAAATAATCCCAAATTTGTTCTCTGCACCCTCGAGAACCTCAGATTCGATATCCATATTGTTGAAAACATAAATTAGTGCGGCGGCCATTTTGGATTTAAAAAAATGATCCCAAATTCGTTCTCTGCACCCTCCAGAACCTCGGATACGATATCCATAATGTTGAAATTAACATGTTTGTTTGTTGATTTGAATTGTTGATTTAAAAAAAACCTGCCTCAATCGATGTCAATCGCTCTCTCCCTTGAACAAAAACCTCCACCTCTTCTTGAACAAAAACGTCTCACATTTTCGTGACGCTCTATTGCGTTTAATTCGTAAAAATTTTCCTCATGCGCCTAAAGAAGTTTCACTTCAATAAATTAACTACAACTTATAGTAAACTTTATATTAATTTAGGTTCTTATTATGGTAGGCAATGCTTATTCACCTTAAATTAATGCACGCCTCTGACTACAATTAAGATTTGAAGAAAACGGTAATGGATACCTGTGCCCATTTAACTATGTTATGTGGCTGTCAAGCATGGTTGTTTACCAAAAAAGTACAACACTTAATTAGGACCTGTCAGCGCGGAATGAAAAGAAGCATTCTAAAATTAAGAAAAATAATTAGGTACGCAGTCAGGAGGTAAGAAAAAAACAAACAAACTGATGCCTAAAACAAGCACTAAAGCTAAAGTGGCAAAGGGCCGGACATATAGGTGGATCTAGTGTTTGTTAGTTGGGCAATATGTCTGGTCCACCATTCAGACCACAACATGGAAGGGACCTGTAGGAAATAGAAACGTGGGCAAACCGCATTAAAGGTGGACCGGTGACATTATTAAAATAGAAAGGAATTGAGGAGGCCTTTTCTCAACTGGGAACCATTTGAAAATTATGAACTAAACTAACATAGCGCATGCATTAAAACTAACTAACATAAAACTTAAAATAAAATAATCATGTTTATCCACTAACCGTACTGACATCCATACTATACATATATCCATACTATACATATATCCATACAATTAATGAAAGGGCTTTATTATTATTATATTTCAACAGGCACAGACAGCATTCATGTATGATGGTGTTCATGTTTTAATGGATGCTTTGGGAAGGCTCTATAGGAAAAAACCAGAATCATTTAGGGCTGCTTTACGACGCGCGGCGGCTTTATCTAATACGACAAAAGTCATTGACTGCAACCCTGGCAAAGGTTGGGTTATTCCGTTTGAATATGGCGACAAAATATCACGCCTCATCAAAAAGGTACGCTAATAAAAATTGTAATCTTTTTAGTTGTTTTATCCTAACATATTATTTAAATACTCAACCTAGTATAAGTAGTATAACATAAATACAATATACATACAAAGTGAGCAAATTCTTCTAGACGGCAAAAGACATGATACTTTAAAATTTAATATCTACAATATATTATAATGAACAATAAACTTTTACTTCTTAATCTTTTTACTCAATAATCTGCCTAACTTGGTCAATTTTGACCGGAATAAAAAGATTTTTAAATAAAATTTTAAGGTCTACATATTTTCATTTGGAACTTTTTTTACTTGGAATAAAGTACTTATTACATTTTTCAACTGACTTTATATCAAAAACGACCTTTGACGACCCATTGAGCTAGAGGTCCCGGGTTCGAATCCCGGTACGTGAAAACATTTACATGATGAATATAGATGTTTGTTTCCGAGTCATGGATATTAATATGTATTTATGTATGTTTAAGTAAGTATATTGTATTAAGCATATTGTTTTCTTGTACACCCATAGCTATGCGTAGTTTGAGCCAAGATAATTCGTGTAAAAATATTTAAAAAAAGGCAAAATTGAGAGTAGTTTTATTTAATTCAAATCTTATTTGATTGAACTTTGTTAGGAGTATTCAATAATCATGAAGCGCCTGTATCTCCTGTAATTAACATAAGATTTATAAGGAATTATCGGTCTGTTTAATCGAATTTCCTTTGGAATGAAATAGAATTTCCATTTATGAGAATATAAAATTCCTTCCAATTTGAATTAAAATATTCGCAATGCCCATATTCTATTATATCGGTTATTATATTTCACCGAAATATTTAAGTTATTTTATCAAAAGTATGAGTAACTGGAATATTATTTCAATAGACGTGAAATTTATTATTTTATAAAAACAAAAGGTCCCAACGATATTGACCCTTCTGTACATCAACAAGCACACTATACTATGAAAAGACGCAGTAATAAAATAATATTATTTATGTCCTGCCATAACAGTTCTTATAACTTCTAGAAAATATTGGGTTTCCTGCGAGACGGTAAAAAAGGGATTTCCGAAGTACTTACGAACTTGGAAACATTAGTGCGAACATCTGTTCTGACCACCTTTATTTTATGTGCTCGGGTCCCAAATCAAAGGAGTGACTTATTTCAACTTCGAAATGTTCTTTTTAGACGGATATTGAGGGTCTCACCGGAAACATTTCATTTAACGAGGAAGGACATCGACATAATTTTACACTACACATTGTTGAAATGACGGTCCAAAGTGCTATGGTGCCGGTAAGTTTTAATATTTAGTTTTGACAATAGATTAAATATTGATTGCTAATAGTTTATTTAATGTTTTTAGAGAATTACAATCAATTAAAATCAAATGATTTTTTTCTTCATGTAATCATATAAATATTGTGAATATAATATAAGTATAGTGAATAGTTAGAAATACTCCCTATATTATTTTGAATAAAATACACATTATTAACAGTATTAGATATTATTCAAAATTATAAAATATATATTTATTTAGGATTAATTTTAAAGATAAGCCTAAGAAGTCTAAGAAGAACGTGTGCAAGGAATTCGATAGATCTTTTTCTTGTACACTTGGATACTCTCCATTCGCAAGTGGGTTCACATAAGCGACTCTAAACATTTCTTTTGAATTTTGCAAGACATTTATATATTTTCTTCGCCCAACGAAGACTTACTAACTCAACTTAGCCGAGTATTAGGCAAAACAAGTTTATATTTGTTGGTGGAAATCCACTTTGGATAAACGTTAACTTCAACGGAGTTATTACTTATATTTATAAACTTTTATTAAATTATTTGAATGTCTAAGTACAAGTATACGTCATGTATAAGTATATTTATGTAAAAGGATAGATACCTGCCGTATTATTAAAGATTTTACATAAAAGCTACGAATTTTTCAACTGATATATACCGACAAGGGTATTAATTTCACTTGAAAAATATGGCCCCGAAAAATAATGACCAAAAAATTTGCTATGTAAACGTGTGGCAGCAGAATTACAGTCCTTCTAAATATCAAACGCTTGAATTGTTCTCGGAGGTTCATTAGTTAACCTTTAATTTACACCTCAACCTTCCTCAGGAATCACTGTATCAATTTTATCGTATTTAGACATACAGACGAAGCAATGTCTTAATTGTAATAATATGATTTACATTACTTGCCCTATTATTTATAAAAGATGGGGCATCGTACTCATCTGTCGACTGAAGTATATTGCTTCGACCGTTTCTTCTAAACCCAGTGGGTGCGTTGATGGCACCTCGTAAATTTTTTTAAGGGTTTTGAGTTTTAAATATATATGTGTACTTTGTAATATAAATGATAATATATTATCATTAAAATATTATTTTATTATCGATACAACATAAAGTAGTATTTTGGAAATATGACTGTCTCATGAAAATATTTTCAAGCTACCGAGGAAACTAATTAAAGTCTTAGTCCTTTAATACAATTTTTCACTGCAGACGGCTATTAAGACTACAGACGTAACGTCATAAAGAAAAAAGACGGGAATTTTAGTTTCAAACAAGCATTTGAAAGAAATGAAATGTAAAATGTAAACAGATTTGTATGAACGTTCTTTATTCAGCTATTTAAGACGTTGGAAAAGTTCATTCATAAAAGTTTCTTTATGTTGCTAGTTTTATAATTATGATGTTAATTAAAAACTCAGCGTTATATCGTTCAAAGCAGAAAACTTAATGTCATATCTTCAGTTTTGTTGTTTATAAAATAATGATAACTAAGAACGGGAGTTGGTTGTCAATTGTATTTGGAAATTGATATTTATGGAATAATTATAATAATTATTGATTAAGGCGACACTAAATGCCAGCGACCTTGAGCTATATGAGTTCACGGCTGCCGGCCTGCAATCTATGTAACAAAGCCAATATTTTAAAAATTATTGCGTGGAAAACAGTTTATATGCTTACGATCTTCGTTATGTACTACTAATCTGAATAAATGAACCTACACAAAAAAGTACAAGCTATAGGAATAACTTTTCTGAGATAAGTACCAAGTAAAAAATGCGTCACGCTATGCCAAAAAACTTGTTTAACTTCAAAGAAAAGTGGTAGTTCAAAAAGGCTCAGCAGTGCTAACTATAACCAACAGCAAACAACCTACAAATAAGACTTAAGGATATGTGTAACAGGATTAAGTAGTGTTCATAGCTCCAAATGCTATACTTTCACCACAAAACTTGTCTAAAAACACTTATAAAATTCTTCTGCTCAATTAAGTTACACTATATTTACACATTATGTAAATGAAATAGTTCAAAACACTTTTAGGAAAAAAATATACATTAACTTTAATTGCAAATCATTTATAATTTTAAGACATTTTAAGGTATGGAATAAATCAGATTTTATTTAGTTTGTAATCCAGTAGGCCCCATTGATTTTAAATTCCTATTCTATTTTAACCGAACTAACCGGAGATAGTAACACTTCATCAATGTTAGATATTGGAGACTGGATGCCAGGCTTTTGAGCTCGAACTGTGCTAATAGGCTTATATGTGTCTGTACAGTTTAACCCGGAATGTTATACAGCTTATAAATCTGAATAAAAAATATCGTGAATCTTGCCCATCTTTCTAACAGGTAGACAGAGATAACAAACCTCAACTACGATTCTGTGGTCCAAGCATACTTTCATGGCATCTCACACTACCATTAATATTTTCATACAAGTTCTTCTTATTTATTTATGTTATTGGAGAATCTACAGCTGAACACATAACAATAGATACATGATAAAGTAACAGAAAGCCATTTACAGATTCTCACGAGAAGCTTACGATTAGTTATACGTGGTACTAAGACATATCTATCGATAGAGCGTACTTAGCCTTTGCTCACAGCTTACTGACGTAAAAGTTGGCTAAGTGTGTGATAAAACGCGATGTAGATCCCAGCCTCACTTTTGCCCTCGACTTGCATTCGTCGAAGAAAGAAGCTTAGAGATTATAATATCCTATATATGATATCATAAATGTGTTTTGTTACCTCCCAAAAAGCGTTACTTTAGTAAATAAATACATAATAATAATAAGCTAGGAGATATGACATTTTAATTCTAGATTTTTCCTTCTTTTTCATTCGATCGAACCTTAAATTCATTTTAGGTTCGCAATGGCGATAAAATTTATTTCTCGTGATATTTTACGTTTGTACAAAAACAACATTGTAATATAGAATGTATTAAATACAACCAATGAAAATATTATTATTCCGCGTAATTTTATTACAGTTTTTTTTATTTTAAAACGTCGCTAATTCTCGTTTATTGTTTGTGGTTCAGTAGCCATATTCATTACAAGAGGCTTGGTTGCTGAAGTATGATAATTTTTTTAAGCAGGCATAACAAAAGTCTATCTGTGGTCTCCTTTTTCTTATTCACCTCGCAACCTTCTTCGTCATTCGTACCATAGATTTCGTTTCGCCATTATTCTTTATACGTGAACCCGGACTTACATTTATAAAATATATTAACTAATGCCCCCTTTGAACGATTATCTAAAATTCCTGATTCTTTATGGTTTGTTTTTTTTTTAAATATGTTTGGGTTCTTACTGGGTACGTAAGATAAGACTACCACAAATTAAAACAACAGGAATTTTAAAGTTGTGCTTGTGTTTAGGTTGCGATGTGGTCTGACAAGTATGGCCTAAGTACAATTAAATCTCCGAAATTCATTCGTCTTCACACGCCAACGTCGTTTGATACAAACAGAACATACATCATTACCGGAATCCTACAAGAGCCGTATTTGATGATAAAACCAAAGGAATTTGGACAGAGAGAGGAGCAATTTCATGGATTTTCCAAGGATCTTGTCGATTTTATCGCGAAAAGGCTTGGAATAAAATGTATGTATTCATTCCAGGATGTTCGTTTATATCATTTCCAAGACGCGTTAATAGGATAGATTAAATATAAAGCAAAGAATATTTTCAAAATTGTCATTTTACAGTCGTGTTGATACTTGTGGGTTGATGGCCGGTTCAGTTATGGAACTGTGGTTTAAATGGTACACCGTGGCCAATTCAATTACATTTCGCACTGTTACTATATTATATACGAACTTACTCTCGCAATTTCACCTGCGTGGACTTCAATGACTACATCAAAGTTATAACGGCGCCTATTATTGCCGTGTAGGAATGTGTTACAATTATTGTGCTTCAGTCGGAAGGCCGCCGTAGCTAGTGAAATTACTGGGCAAATGGAACTTAACATCTTATGTTTCAAGGCGACGAGCGCAATTGTAGTGCTGCTCAGAAATTTTTTATCAGGGTTTTTCAAGAATCCTGAGAGGCACTCTATTGTAATGGGCAGGGCGTATCAATTACCATTAGCTGATCGTCCTGCTCGATTCTTCCTTTATTGTCATAAAAAAAACTTATCATTGACCTTAGTCTTGCCTTCACATTTATTTTTTTCAGAACCAAACTTGGGGGTGTAATATGTATTTATGTGCATAAGTTTGATTGACGGCCTCAGTGCCATGTAATTGGTTTTGGGTTACGCATGCCGTCGTTTGTGATCATAAGAATATAAGCTGTTATATTTTAAGCTTTTTAAGTGAAACAGTAATTAAATTTACATTATTAATTAATAACACACTTTTACTAAATCTCCTCAATTTTTGCTTCCATGTTTTGCATGTGGCACTAGAGCTGGCCGCGGAATAGTAGTGAATTTGAATTAATAATTTAAACTGTTTTCATATCAGGTATTTCGAGTAGTCTGATTATTATCTGGCTTTAGATTTAAGTTCCGGTCCCCGAAAGAACGCGTGGGTTCGAACCCCTCACATAACGAAGATTTTCGTTATTACATAATATTTTGATTTTGCAATTCGGTTACATTAATTTGTTTATTTTTTCTTTCGATTATTATGGTGATATCAATATGTGTTTTTTTTGTGACATAAAATTTCACTGGTATCATGGTTTCCTTAAAACCAAAAAAAAAATGCTTTTCTAATGATATAAATATTTTCTTTAGATATTTTCAAGACCGTCAGAGATGGACAGTTTGGAAGTCAAACTGATGAAGGATGGAACGGTCTTGTTGGTGAAGTAATTAGAAGGGTAAGTATTTTTATCATCACACGATGGACTTTAAGGTTTTTTTATATTATAAAATACTTATATGCTTCAGATTAGATGTCTTAAATTATCTCATGCAATTCAAATCAGTTTATATTGACTATCTGTTACTCGCGTCTTCATCCGTACTTACCAGAGTTACCAATATTACTTGTTGATCCAATCATATATGGTATACCAGTGTTTGTAAGAAATGTTTTCGTTCGTACGTATTCTTTCGAACTACCTTTGCAAATCCGACTACCACGAAAAAGGTTTTGGGCTTAAAGCTAGCAGGGAAAACTAGTTAACTTTAGTTATATTCGTATTATTATGTCCCATGGTATATTACTATGAAGCATGGAAGCAATATTAATGCTATCTTTGTGTTTCAGAAGAGGTTATTTTGTGGGTTATTTATTTTATATTTTGTTTTAATAGTTTGTCAATATTATAAATTAAACATAATATTTTCTTGAATAGCAACAATATTGCTAGAGATCGTCTTTCACTTTACACATATATGTATATATAATACTAGCTGACCCGACAGACGTTGTTCTGTTCATTATAAAAAAAAAAACCTCGTGCGGGTGGAATTTCGTAAAATCTTAGCTGACCTCTACTCGGTGAAAAGAATATTCCTACCAAATTTCAAGTCTTTAGATCGAATGGTTCCAGAGATATCGTGATGAGTGACTATACACGTGGAAACCTTTTTTATATATATATATATATATATATATATATATATATATATAGATCTTTCATCTTCTTTGATTGATGTCTAAATTTAATCCAGTTTTGAGTTATATTTAGATAAATAACATAACATTCTAATACGAGTATATTCCTAAAGCCATATATTCGTATTGCTTATTATATAATTTACACACAGTCTTTTTCCAGCAAGGAAATAATGAATCCAATATAAAAATCAGTACTTATGATACGTGTAACGAATATTTTTAAGCCTTAGCGTTGGTGAATATTTATTTGCAATGAAAATAATATTAGCTTTAATAAAAACGGAAATGAGCGACTCAGAATGAACTGCTTTGCTATTTCGTACCACGACGTGATAAGAGCTATCTAATTTAAGTGGACGTCAAACCAACTGATTAAATCGCAATGATGTCAATTAAATGTCAAAAATAATGTAAATTGAATCGCAAACTGATTTAGTTCGTTAATCCATTCGTACCATGAGGTAATATTTCAACCTATACTGAATAGCTTATGTGTCAAAGAGAACGATTCGAAAAAGGATGCTAATTCCTAAGAGAAAAGTGAATCGTGTTTTTAAAAAAAAGGCATAAAAAAAGGCATAAAAGGCTGAAAATAAATACCGAAAATGAAAATACTAAAGACGAGGCAGTAAGGGCCCGGGCTTTTCACAAGAACGAATTAAAAAAAAATGTACTCTGTGCTCCTGTTAAATCAAACAATAAACATCCATGGAGGTGCGTTCATAACTCGTTATTTTTACGAAAATAGCTAAGCAAACATTTAATTTGTAATTCAAAGAGTTAAGTATATTTATCTTTATTATTATTATTTAATATCTAAGTACAAAAAAGGGTTTGATGGTTTATTATTTGACGCTATAAAGCGCAATTTAAAAATGTATTTTCAGTATTTTCTACGCAAAAAAACCGCTAAAATCATATCATTTTAGGTTTCGAAACGCAACGCATATGGTTCGAGTAAGAGAGACAAACTTATGCAACTACTCTAGAACGTCATCTCTTCCGCTCACAGCGGACCACAGACAAATTTATTTCGTTAATTCTTCTTAAGTGATCCAAACGCCATTCAGTAAAAGGCACTTCATGGTACGAATTTTAGCGATTCAGTTTAGGTACCTAAATTGAACTGCATCGGAATCGCATCGCTAACTAAAAGTTGATGGTAGGCCCTCTTATTGTCTTAGTTCAATGTATTTGCGAGAGGATTAGATGTAGATGACAGCTTAATAATGCGTGATCAATTTTTGATTTGTCAATGTGTGCGTCAGTAAGTAGTTATATTCAGAATACTGAGGTGATAATGTCAAGCTCGGATGGCTGTTTACGACTTATCAATCTCACGCTCCATGTTTAACTTACTGCACCTCCGTTAGAGATTTTCTTTTCTCTCGCACACTTTGTTGGTCTATACGTACCATATACATCTACAGAATTTACTAAATTTAAACAAATCGAGTAGATCCTGTAGATGAAGCCACAACCGGAGAGCTAAACAATGCATACAAGGTTTTATGACGATACGTCACTCGAACAGTTTTCTGGTCGTGGGTGCGAGTCCCGCATCGTCCATAAAACTTTTGTTTTCAAATTTTATTTGTATACTAATTAATGACCTGCGACACCGTAAGCGTAGTATAAGGTGATCGAGTTACATTTGAAAATGCAACCGCAGTAGTGATGTTATCGGCATTCAGATTCATCTTGAATATTCTAGTTTGGTGTAATATCTAAAAAGCGTATAATTATTATTAAGCCAAAAGTCTCATTACACAAAACTTTACAAAATTATGATATTAAGCTGGAACAATTAACAAGTATGATGTTTTTACTATAACTCTATTTCAATAAATCAAATACCGAATACACATGAAACACATTCAATAAAAGATGTTCAGTTTTTAAGTCATTGCTACATTTGATATGGTTTTTCTAATATATAAAATTCTCATGTCACGGTGTTTGTAGTTAAACTCCTTCGAAATGGCTTGACCGATTCTCATGAAATTTTGAGTGCATATTGGGTAGGTCTGAGAATCGGACAACATCTATTTTTCATCCCCCTAAATGCTAAGGGTGGTCCACGTCAATTTTTTTTTTGACATTTTTTAAATTTGTTTGATTATGAGTCAGCATTAAAAAATACATACAACTTCAAATTTTCACCCATCTTTCACTTTTGTATCGCGATTTTAATATCGGCAATACAACGTTTGGGTCAGCTAGTATAACAATAAAAATTATAGCTTTTACAAAACTAAAAAACATGCTTTTATAAAGTTTTTTTTATATTTGTTCTATAGCGACTAATGTCCAAATGGAATATAGCTTAGTGTTTATTTGTTAAAGTATTTTATTATAAACAATTATAATCAATATAAACCGTTATCTTCGGGTAAGAATTGTCATCGTATCATCTTTTCTTACGATAAAAAATCTAACTTAGATAATGAAATACTATCTTATAAAATAAATATTATTGTGTTGTGACAAGAAAATATCCTCAAGTCGAATCCTCGTCAAAACCGATGTGTACTTTGATTGTAACAAAAGCTGTTTTAGTATAATATCACAAGGATAATATTATTGAATATTGTCAAGGGTGTAGTTATATATATCTATAAGATTAAAAGCATTCTTATTTGACAACATAACCATCGCATTGTGATATAATTTTTCTATTATTACTTAATTAAAACCTAATAACGGATGAGCGTTCTGCTCACTAAAGAGAAGGTGATGACTTCGTCCATCAAATAATGGATATACAGCTTATGTGGTTGTATTACAATTTTGGGAATATTTTCACAAAAAAAAAAGACGTGTGGCACTCGGGGACTGCCGCGGCAAAGCTATTGCAAAGCATTTTTTATGAACTTACGCAATTATAATTATTTTTTTATTTTATTTATGCGTTCTTTTTTTTGAAAAATTAATTTAAAAAAAAGCCAACGGTAAGTGAGTAAAATTTTACTTACAACATTTGATTACAGACAGAGAATGAGACAGGTGAAACTAAATAAAAATGCTTGTCATAATAATAAAAATTTTAAAAACTTGATAAAAAAAATAAAGAAATTAAAAAAAATCAATTTGTACCCCAGGCTCGAACCGCTGTTCCACGGCAACTGTAATGACCGTGCCGAAATATCTATATACATCTAGTAAGTAAGTGTTAGGTTATTTTCGTTACGGAATTTCTGGATTCGGTCTCCACGCTCAAGACCCGCGATAGAAGCTATGCAATAGCTTAAAAACTAGAGCGTAAAATAATCGTTAACTCACGAAGGTAGTTCAATGTACAGTCAAAAGTAGATGAGAAATGATGGAACCAAATTTTTATAAATGATACATAAAAAATAATTCTTATGAGATAAACGATTAATATACTTATCGATTATACGAAAATATTTTATAAGAATGACATCAAAGAAATTGAATGCACTATTACATAGCATGGGTGGTGAGAAACTGAAGATATTCAAGGACGTTTTACGGCCGTTTTAAATAACGTATCTCTAGTTACGGATACATTGCTGTCAACGTTTAATGACAACATCTTATCTATCCATAGTTATGTCCAATATAGTTATAATCCAATGAGGTTATTGAAATGTAAGTATGCGTAAAAAGATACGTCATTGAAAATGGTCGTTAATTACCAATCACATCAATATCAAAAAAATAACAAAGTAATCTACTACATAGTAAACTTGACCGAAACTTAATTATAATTACGCAACGTATGAATACTGCTCAGTCGCACGTTCTTCTTTATCAACAACTTTTCTTACATGTAGTAATTATTGATGGAGCTTTTGTTGACCTAGATCGAGACCTTAACAGGTGCTATCTGTTAAGCAGGCTACCTTTGACGAGGCATGCTATGAATCCATCCTTATAATCGTAGTTCAACTTTTTTCGTTAGATAATATTTTTATCACTGTTTTTTTTTGTAAATTTATTCGTGATTTGTAATCGGTGACACTGGGTTCTCGAACGTGTTGAAAGTTTTAATCTATGAAGTAAATTTTTCCATTCAAATTTTCTCGCAGCGTTTTGAGTACTTGCTTATGGTTGCGCTTGTTAATGAAGTACTCGAGAATGTCTCCGTGTTACGAGACTGGATATGCACCTCCTCCTCATCGCTATGTTAAAAATATTGTATTTTTTTATGGAATAAGAGGACAAACGAGCGTACGGGTCACCTGTTGTTAAGTGATCACCGCCGGCCACAATCTCTTGAAACACCAGAGGAATCACAGGAGCTTTGCCAGCCTTTAAGGAAGGTGTACGCGCTTTTTTTGAAGGTACCCATGTCGTATCGTCCCGGAAACACCGCACACCGAAGTTCATTCCACAGCTTTGTAGTACGTGGAAGAAAGCTCCTTGAATACCGCACTGTGGAGGACCGCCACACATCCAGATGGTGATGATGATAACCTAACTTGTGGCGTGTCGTGCGAAGGTGGAATCCGGCGGCAGGAATCAGGTTAAACAGCTCTTCGGAACACTCCCCGTGATAGATGCGGTAGAAGACACACAATGAAGCGACGTCTCTACGCAACGCCAAGAATAATAATGTTTGTTAATATTTTAGTTTTGACGATATTTATATACTTACCAATATGCGGAAAATTACATGGAATGATTTCGGTCTCTTTTAGTTATTAATCGTTCCCATTACCTGAAATTTATTCGAATAACATTTGAAAGAAGTTGGCATCGAAAATTATTTAACTTTTTTTATACACTATAACGACTGACGAGCAACTAATAATACACGTCAAAAGAATTACTTCTTTAAGTGATGAATGTGAATGAGCTGTGACGCTCGTTCGGGTAAAGTCGGCTCAAGTTGACTTAGAAATTGATAGACATTATTATATTGTAAATTTCTATAAATACTTAATGGATTTAAAACAATATAAATAACATTTCATAATATTAACTTCGCCTTGATAAAGTTTTTACTTTTTATATTCAGGCTTTAACATCATTGAAGGCTTTTGCAGTTAATAGCAACATGTGGCTGCCGCAATTGTTTGCGGACTATGATAAAATATTGTAATAATTTTCGAAAATACGAGAAAAAGATACCAAGACTTTGATATGTTTTGAAAATAAACTACGTCTCCTAACCCACTTGGTGAAAGACAATCACTGTAATTCTGTTTTCTTTAACAACCCATAACATTTTGTAATAATTAACTAACTTTTTAAATGCATACGGAACGGCGAGAAATTTCCGAAGTATTTAACGTACTAAATGCGTTCTAAATTTAAAAATATAAAATTAAATATTCATGAGTTTCTAAGTTTGTTACATGTTTACGACCAGACTATTATTTTTTGCGAGAATCAATAATAATATTAGAAATATATTGAAAATGATAGTATATAAATAATTAATCATAAATATTGTTTCCTTAGGAAGCAGATTTGGCTGTCGCTCCATTAGCTATTACGCCTGAAAGAGAACAAGTGGTGGATTTTACTGAGCCATATTTGTCTGTTGAAAATCCGATTATACAAACAAAGACCCCTAAGCAGCTTGCTGATACTTTCAGCTTTTTACGGCCTTTGTCTAAGGAAATATGGGTAAGTATATAAAGTAACCACATAATATATTATATTGGCTTAGATTTACGTGGATGTAATCTTAGGAGTTTATATTTAGTAAACAAAGCCCTTATACGAGTCGTATTTTCTTTTTTTCGTTTGATAAGTATATATACCTCTATTCAGTCGTGATTTTATTTAGGGATCTATTAATGGTGTCCAATCATATTACCATCTCTTATCAAATAGATGTATATTTTATTATTTACATCTATACCAATAAATCCATACCCTCTGTCTAAAATTTATTTATTTTTATCTTCATTTTTATTTTACAAAATATTATATTTTTAATGAAAAAAAGTGACGAGACGAGCAGTATGTTGAGCTGATGATAATTGATACGATCTGCCCATTAAAATGCAGTTCAGCTCAGAATTATTAAAAAAAAAACAACAATTCTGTGCGGCACTAGAACTGCGCTCGTCAAATTGAGACATAAGTTGTCAAGTCTCATTTGCCCAGTAATTTCACCAGCTACAGCACCCTTCAAACCGAAACATAGTAATGCTTACACATTACTGCTTCATGGCAGAAATAGGCCCCGTTGTGGTACCCATAATCTAGCCGGTATCCGGTGCAATGTAGCCTCCCACTGGTAAAATAATTCAAGTACAATTCAGTTGTAATGTATCGTAATTTTGTATTTCTTTTATATTTCCGGGAAGCATAACTAGCTATGCTAACGACATCATTATTTCCGCTTACATTGGATAAGATAAGATGTAAAATGATTTAAAACTATACACATACAGTACTTACGTAAACTATTGTGAATGTATTAATGCTTTCACTATTGAATTAAAGCGTTTATCCGACGACCGAGTTAGAATGCAAGTTAGAGCATAGAAAACAAAGTTTAGAATGTAATAACTGAGCTCGTAATAGCAGGCTTTGATGTTGGTTTCTACTTCATACAGACTAATGTTAAATAATAGAGAATTGCTTGTTCAATTGTCTAAACATTTAGTAATGCATATTCATAATATCGAATGCTACATATTAATTATTACATAGATTATAGTTAATAGATTCAAATTCAAATATTTTTATTCAAAATAGAATAAAATATCACTTGTTGAATGATAAAAACTACCACCCATTTGATAAAGTGTGTCTCAGACAGAGAAGAACGAGTTCAAGAATTTTCAAAAAAAAATGTTCAATTGCTATAAATACAATTTATTTCTTTTAGTGTGTTAGTTTAATAGATTAATATAAAACAAATTAAAATATAAAAGTTGGCTGCAATACAGTCTTTTAATAGTTGAGGCCAGTTATCAATAGAAGCAACACACTCTTTCCATGGAAAAATTCTTCACTGCCAATCATACGAATTGTTTTAGGGACTCTTAACTATCATGGCGTTTGTAACAAGTAGTTCTCTCCAAAACTGATCATAAATCATAGTCCAGTGGATTAAGATTGGGACGACGTCCAGTCTTCAGCTCTGATAATGTCCGAAACGTTTGTATCTAACCAAGACTGCGTGGACCGAGCTTTATGACTCGGCGCCGAGTCTTGCTGGAAGGACCATTCTTGGTTATTGAACATGGTGTTTTTTAAGGGGCTTCACTATCTTCCCAAGAATGGTATCTTGATACACTTATGTCGATGTTTTAATAGCTTTTTTCACAAAACACGCTTTTTTTTGCTCAAATGTGTTTCTCTCACAGGAGTCAATCAGAGGAGGTCTCATTTTCCTATTACATTTTACTAATACCAAGCGTATGGAGACTTTTAAAAATTGCATTTGGCTCCACAACGACTTGGTGTAATGCAATTACAGCTATTTGGTTCTCTTTGTCAACCCACTCCATTTCAATATCCCAAAATATTGTACAATGTACTGGCGCCAAAATGAGATTACTCAATGAACAATCAAATGACGTAATATTTTGTTTATTTTTACAGTATTTATGGCCAGACTTAGTATGTAAATCAATTGAACGATAACGCAATAGTCATAGATAATATTGTTTTTGTGTGAGTTCTCGACTTAAACGTCCAATTTCCGCAACAAGACGTTCGCCAATTCACGGCTCTACCACTATGACAAGTGTGCCTGAAGCGTAACCAAACACTTTGCCGATAAAACCCTGTTTATACACCAATGTTTATGGCACTTCTAGAACCAGTTGAATGTTTGCTACGCTTTTGATTTATTGTGTCTTTAACTATTCCAGTCTCAGTAACTCGAACTGTTTTTATTTATTCTTTAAAAGAGTTATGATTTATTTGGTTTCAATACGTTTAAACAAACTTATATAAAAGCAAACACAAAAATATTGGGTTGATACTATATATATACTCTTCTTTTTACGTCCGCATGAAAGTTGGTTTTACAGATGATATTTATTCCAATTGAAAAATAGCTCTGCACTCTAGAAAAGGTACAAAATATTTTTTTAATATTTTAAAATATTTTCAGCTGTGCGTTTTATTTAGCTTTTTCGCAGTCAGTATTGTTCTATTCCTGGTGTCGAGATTTTCGCCACATGAATGGAAAAGTATCACTGTGTCTGATACGCGAATCGAGCAAGCTGCCAACAGTAACAATGAGGTAATACTGTCTCATATTTTAAAGTTAATACTCAATCAACGTTGGTAAAATAATTAATATCATAATGCAAAATTTTAAGTAATATGTAGGGATTAATTAACTTTCAGCTCCGAGCCATAAAGCCTGTATGGAGCTGATAGTAAACATCAATTAATAACGTGTACGTTTTTCAGATTATCTTACACAATGAGTTTAGTATTTGGAATTCATTTTGGTTTTCTCTCGGCTCATTCATGCAACAAGGCAGTGACGTAGTACCGAGGTATGTATAACTAAGTCATAGATATTTCTAAGGTATATTTTGTTTTAGCAAAATTTTCATGATTTTTGTAGTGTTTGTTTTTTTTATGGATGAGGAGGACAAACGAACATACAAGGGTCGCTGGTTTACATCCGGCTCGAAGGACCATTTTTTGGGGTCCTATGCAGAGACTTTAGAATGAAACTAGTGGACTGTAAACACTGGTTATATAATAAATCACTACAGTATTATTTGGTAAATGGGTATCAGAGCAGAAATGCGCGTGTCGTTCGTCGAGACGTAAGGGGAAATGCCGACCACTCCCCAGCTCACATACGTCATTCGCTACGTAGAACCTGTGCGTAGCCGAGTGTTGGCGGTATCGCCAGAACAGGTCATCTGATGGTAGGTATATGATTACCGTATTCCCTACCCCTTTGAACCAAACAGAGGAATCATACGAGCGCTGTCAACCTAATAAATCGACGAATGAACGTTTATATGAATTTAAAATTGAAAGCACTATGCTACTTGCTGGGTGGGGATCAAACCGGGGTCTCCGTCGCGAGGGCAACCGTTCTATCTAATACGCCACCGGCTCTTTTTTTGCTCGAAGTATAAAACTTCATCAAGGTTCAATTACAGAATCGTCAGGTTCACCAAAATTCGTTTGATAATTTGCGATGAAATAAAAATGCACTATGTTCATTTTTATGAACAATTTTTTATTTCAGTATATGAACTGAACTGTAAATTCAATATTGTGCATCTCGTTTTATGTTTAAAAAAAATCACTCGTATACGCAAACGTTAAAAAAATAAATAAATGTCAAATTCAATTCAAATTCAATCGGGCCAGACTCGGATTAAATTGCACACTCGCACAGGACCACGTCAATTCGGGTATGCAGGTCATCTGGAAGGGGTCAAGGAAGCCAAAAGGCTTCGAAGAAGCAGGGAGTACATACTCCCTGTATTGCTATCATCTCTAGTCTGACGCATCCCAGTATCAGCTGGAACCTATTAATCACGTGCAACGCATAGCTGCTCTAATTGTCAGGGTATCACTGCTCTGTGAACGGCTAGATCACTTAGTGTTGCTGGGAGTCGTCACCCCATTATATGTATTCTACTGCAATTATCATTGGGAGTATTCCGAAGAGCTGTTTTACGTTATTCCTGCCGTCGAAATCCACTTTTTCACGAGTCACCACAAATTAAAATATCATCTTTACCATCAGGATGTCTGGAGTGCTTTTACAGTTCCGTTTTCAAAAACTTTCTTCCTTGACACGGATATCTTTAAAAACAGCCTATACACCTTTCTAACAGCCCAGCAACGCTCCCGTGATTCCTTGGGCATTGTAAGAGAATGTGGGCGGTGGTTGATCAATTAACATCAAGATTCGATAACAGGATCATCCACATCTACAACCAGTTACCACAAGTAGCGTCCGTTCAAAAGCATTACACATGGACCAGCTATTGACCATATGTCACGGAAGTGAATAACCCGCCCCACTACGCCGTTACTTCATACGCCGGCATTTAAGCGAACATAACGAACCCTGACAGAAGAACTCAACCAAATAACTACAAATAATGTTAATATTACTAACTGTGCCGACAACGTTTTCCGCAATTGTAATCTACTTAAATTAATAAATTTAAAATATTTCTTATGAGAAATTAAATTTAAATTTTAAAAGTGCGTCTTTCGTTCGGATTCTGAACTCGCTCCTTCCAGTCATTATTTTACAAAAATTCTTAATAAACTGTTTCAGGATTTTTTTCCATTTCATTATATGTTTAGATAACGTCCATACATAAATAAAGCCGTTATAAAACCATCCATGACTCAAAAGTAAACATTCATATTCATTATTAAAATATTTGTACCTATAGGGTCTCGAACCCGGAATAGAGGCAATATATAAAATATATTTAGTTTCTATGACAGCTTTGACAAATTATCTCTATTTAAATAAAAGTTCAAAATTATGTTGTTCATATTAGAAGTTGAAAAATCATGAAGTTAAAAAATACATACATACTTTTATTTATTTATCTACACCCATGCTTTAAATCCTCTATTAAAGATTCTGAAACAGTTAACTTATTGCCAACATTAAAACACCCAATGTTCTAATAACCATTACATCATTCAAACGAGTGTTGTAATGTTGTACTAAATTTCATAACAACACTCCTATGTTTTTTTTATCCCTTGATGCGCAAAGAGTTTCAACATACATCCACATTCTTATTGCTCGATGCGTGGTATCTGTATGAATTTCAAAAAAAGAACATTTTCGTTTACGCGCGCTCCACACTCCCAGAACGTCGCGCGCCGTAAAAAAAGTAGGTTATTCGAATCCCCGCCATTTTTCTTCGATATTTTTATTGTTTTGTTTACAAAAAATGAGCGATTCATTTTAAACGCTGAATTTTAATTATTTCACTATACAAAATGTAAATAACTACTAAAATTAATAATTGTTTCATTAATACTTAGTTTATTTGTATATAATCAGTAATGAATGATATTAGGTTACTACTAGGACTGGTGTTTTAATGTTAGCAGTAAACTAACTGTTCCAGAATCTTTTAGAGGATTCATATTCTAGGTGTAGATAAAGTCTTGTATGCAACTGTTGATAATTAGGTATTAAAACACTCATGTGATACTATTATCACACTCGGCTTCGCCTCGTGTGATAAATCCACATTCGTGTTTTAATACCCCTTATTACATAACAGTTGCATAAATAAGTATTAACGTTCAGCAACTAATTTAACTCTTTAATTAAATTGTATCCTTCTTTTTATAAAGGTAACGGCTTTTTAAATTATTATTTATTCTAGACTTAATTACATTATTAGATATTGGTTGATGAAACGCGATAGTATTTACTTGAAAATAATTATATACAAACAGTCTGAATCTTGTGAAAATCTGCTATATTCTAATATTTTGACAATACTCTATATTAGATTAATAATGTAATTTTTATTTATTTTACTCTAGGAATTCTGGTAGGATCATTTTCAGCCGGAAGACGTCCACTACAAGACAAAGGCCTCCACAACGATCAGTCCTGCGCTGCCCTCATCCAACGTATTCCGGCGATCATCACCCTATCGTAGATCCATCTTGTGGGGGCCTATCAACACTGCGTCTTCCGGTACGTGATCGCCATTCGAGGCCTTTTCTGTCCCACCGGCTATCTGTTAGGATAGATGTTTAAAATATTGGCCGAAATACAAATAGGTGAGAGTTTAGTAGTTAAATTCAAATAACAATGCATTCTAACTCAACGTTGCGTCTATTTATTTCGATTAACTTTAATAATTTAATTTGAAATAAAAAGTGTGATAGTGGGGTTCTCAGCCCGGCTCTACCAATTAGCGTACCTCACAGTTAGTCACAACCATAGCCAGACACTCCAACGTGACGCCTTCGAGATACACGCAATAACAAAGTAATACTCATATAGTACGCATATACCCGTACAGTATCCGTTCCGACACCAACAGCCTTTTTCACTAGTGAGGTTTAGCTACACCCAGCACGCCGGTCGGTAGTAGTCTAACCCGCCTTTAGGAAAGCTATAAGTAACCATATCGCATTTGACAAACAGACAAAACAGGTGGGGATCAATCATAGTGTCAGTACTTACAAAGAGAACATTCGGTTACATGAATTCATCAATTAACAGATTTTGCTTTTTACGTAAGGGACAAACTAAAGCTCATAACTGAGCCATTTAAAAGATTTAGATTGATATATTGATGAGTATATAGAATAATAAGATATTCAATAAAATAAAAGCATATATTCGGCCATGCTAACTGAATTATGAATGACGTCACGCTTATATTATCATCATCACTGCGTCGCTTCGCTTGTAGATTTTGTTGTGATGTAACGCGTTTTATTATATTAATTGATTTCTGAGGCGTAACGTCCTAATCTGTCACCAGGATGCCTACAAGCGTTTTCATAATTCATTTTTATAACTGGAAATATATTAAAAATAGTGTCACCAATAAAATCATAAAATTCACTATGTAAGTACTACTTAGGTGTATTCTTGTACTAGGAAAAATTAATAAACGTAAAATAAAAAGTAATAATAAATACATTTAAAAAGAGGAATACATAACAGAAAAGATGACATCTAGATTGTTATAATTATCTGTTAATTATATATGAGAAATATTTTTGAGATATTTTTTTGTGATTTTTGTAGAATAGAATATGGGATATATCAGTGATTTGAAGAATTTTTGTTTATGCGTTTACTCTCGCTAATGCAGGAAAAGGTGAAATAAATTTAATGCAGTCTTATAATCTAATAAATTATTAATTTGTGATGATATTAGACATATACGAAATTATAATTTTTAAATATAAAGCAAGTAATAATTAGACTATATTCAGACAAAGATAAGAAATTTGAAAGACGAAGACATCGAAATCTAAGCACTTAGTGAGTCTGAAAATACTATGTAAATATTTCATTATTTCCAGACATCGAGTAAGGTAAGTGGCATTCTCGTTGTACAGATAAAATGTAGTCTAGTGTGAATTTTAAGCGGTCAATATCACCCCTTAGAGATTATATTAAATTCCTCTTCTTGAGTTAAATCGTGCTTACACTAGAATATTGTTTCAGCAAGGCTGTTTACACGACGCAATCCAATATTGAAAAGCTCTTATATTCTTTTTCAATACTGTGAAATTGCAAACAAATAATGCAGAAGATATTTGCTTTTGTCGCTTATGTTGTTGTTTTCTGATCTGTTCGTCGGTTAATGTAACAAAAATTTTACGGCCGCATTGTATATTTTAAAGCCAAATAGGGAGGTTAATTTGTACAGTTATCATTATTATTTGATATAAAAACTTTTTTAGGCACTCTGAGCTTATTTATTTTTACACGTTTTTAATTTGCTTCACCTGTATGTATGTTTGTTTGTTTGTGACCGACTCATTTGGACGCGATTTTGACCCAATTTAAACGGCCCGATTTCGTTCAAACTTCGTAGATTTATCGAGAACTGTTTGAGAAACTGTTACTTTAATTTATATAATTTTCATCTACCGTCTATAAGGAATTGATGTTAATTTTCAATATAAAGATTTTCATAATGAGCTTGTTTTTTAGTTTTTTTTAAACAACTATTTATTAATAGGTATTGAGTTACAATGAGCTCGCTCGCTTGGCAATTCAATGCTCGTATGGATTGAGTCAGCTCGAGTAAACTAGGTTGGAGAAGACAACACCTGCCCATCATTTCATATACCGCATCTTAATGTGCATTGTGCACACGTTGATATTATGCGGGTTATTCCTTTGACTGCATATAGATCGTTTGTGTCAGGCCTCACTTCATTGAACGTATTTGTATGTAGCTTCCACACATTTAGTTAAGCATCGTTTTTAGTAAACCGGTTACGTTAACAATATGACACATGATAACATAATGCTCATAGCTATACAAACTATTATGAGTATGAAACATTGTCTTCAGCTATCAATGAAAGTATATAATCTATATATATAAAATGAATTGCTGTTCGTAAGTCTCGCTAAAACTCGAGAACGGCTGGACCGATTTGGCAAATTTAGGTCTTGAATTATTTGTGGAAGTCCAGAGAAGGTGTAAAAGGTGAATAAATAGGAAAATGATGCTAAATTAAATAAAAACAACAAATTTGTTTTTCCTTTGATGTGTCCATACATAATTTCTATGAGAGAATTTATTGACGCACGGTTTGATAGTTCTGCTGTGAAACAATTTCATTACGACAGGAGGACGGTATTTTGGCAGTAATTTTTGATGTTATGGTATATTATTGACAAATTCATATAAAAATATTATTTTATTTATTATATACAGAACAACGTCTGTCGGGTCAGCTAGTTTAATATACAAATAATAAATTCAGCATACAATAAAAACATAGAAACAAACTGTTGTTATTTTATAGTTTAAATATTTTCTACGATTCCCCGTTTTTTAAATTCATATACTTACCTACTACATACATTGAAGATACTTCGTGATCGTAAATAAATACTTACTAATAAAGATTGGCAGCCGTAGTTATACAGAAACATTTCCGAACGAAACTTTCCCAAAAGTACAAAATCATATCATGTTAAGATACTGAATTAAACTTAATAATAAAGGATATTTTGTAGATCTCATAAATTCTACAATAAATAAATAAAACAGTAGAAGTAGAAGTTGAAGTAGGTACTTAGTCACTTTTACAGTAGATGTTCTTTTTTTGATTTTTAATTCAAGTTGCACTATTAGTTATTTTTTCTTTTACTAGAATAGTATTATTTAGCAATATAAATGGAAAATCCTTAAAAAAAAACTATAAGAACCTAAGAATTGTAAGAGAAATATTATTGTATACAATATTTTTATGATAGTTTCTTTACAATTGATTGAAAGTGTGGAAAACAATTGTGCTTAACCAGGTGAACGGTGCCTTACACCCGTTTATACGCAGTCAGAATATCTTTAAGAAGAACATGTCTAGCCTTTCATCGATACGTATAAGTTCCTTCCCGTACCTTTAGCAGTAAATACTAGGCTTGGTAGAAGAAAAATATATGATGTGATGGAGATGAGACTTTTCCTATCATGTGTGGAGTTATGTATGAAGGACAGTTCAAGAAACAATTTACGAAGAGATCACAAGTAAAATTATCGGTCATTATGGTTATTGAGGAGAAAATATTGGGAAGGTTTGGTCTTGAAGGGGGATCGAAGTAAATTAACTGCAACGTTATGGGCAAATGCGACAGATAATCTTTGAAATGTTTTGAGTACCAGGAGATCATATGTGAAAGGAATTAATTCGTGACTCCGTCAAATGGGGGTTCTTAATCTCTGCCTATGTCTCGGGGTACAAGCGTGATTGTATGGATATATGTGTTATAATATGATTTGAGCTTTATTATACACACGTGTAATATATTCTGCATGTGTCCTTATCTATCTCTTACATATTAAAAAACCTTATTACACAGTTAAAACGGAGTAAAATTGTAGCTAGTTTCAATATTAATAATAATTAATATATTATATCATAATAAATTACTTAAATTAAATTTATTATAGAAGAAAAGAACAAACACATAACCTGATTCTGTTGACAAAAAATTTAGTCGTTGCAATCAAAGACAATAATAATTGGTAACTCAAAATTTCTAAATATTTCTTCATAATTAACAATGTTATCAATATTGAATAGTAGGTAAATTCATTTAAACTACGTTAAACGTCACACTAAACTCAACCGTGCAAAACTGATATAGTCCTTAATTATCTGTTAAACTACCCGCTGTGCACGTTATTAAAATCATTATTAAATCTTCGCTTTATGTAGTGGAATAATACGATGTAGTTACAAAATGTAAGTTAATCTTCTTTGTAATATTAATGCGATCAAAACGTTTATTAATATTTTTTTTTAAACAAGCCTCTTTTTGGGTACTACGTAAATGGGATGTAATGGAAGTCGAAATCACCGCATAAAGCCATTTATTTACTGTCTCAAAATTGATTCCTTGAGAATAATTTTTGATGTCATTTCTAACACTACCACCGCTTCGGAAACAATTAATGGCTCTCTGAGAGAGAAGAAGGGGCGCAAGAAACTCTCGCAGCATTCTTTTTTTTGCGTTCTATTTAATAATGTATATATTATTATATTCTACTGTCATTATTATAGCTATAAAATAATCATAATCTAGTCCCAGGCTGTCCGAACACTTAGGAATTCAGCTGTGGAGTAGTAGCATTTACTACAGAGCCATTTTTTTTTAATTTAAATGTATTTATACGTAAAGCCTGAACAGTGGCTGGGACATTGTTATAAAAATATATACTAATATTTATTTTTTATCACGAACATCTTATTACTACTTACGCAGTCCTGTCAATATAAAAAATATGGCTTAAGCATTCGGGAATAATTCATTCTAAAGCCATTGGAAATATAAAATCTCATGTAATTAGATAAAAATGAAACAAAAATGTATTTATGTAAGATCATACCGTTCTTGTTTGTAGTAGGCCAGACAGTGCGAGGGAAGAGTCGTATCGCATCAATCAATTATATGGTGTCAAACAGTAGAATATCTAACTTGTTTAAAATTATAAGGAACAACTTCGTATTTGTGTAAACAGCTTTTACATTACCGCCTTATAATTGCCAATTTTTCAAAGTATTAAAACGGACATAGTATTTATATACAGAGATATGCCATCGCGGACCTTTCTATAGCCCTGTATAAGATACACAATTTCACAATATATTATTTTGTTATATCTAAAGGGTTTAGACAGCGTTCTTATTTAATGCTCCCAGACAGCTTACTTTTTCCGACTCCTCCAACAAATTCCGTTAAAGAATACAAAAATTTAACAAATTATATACTTAAACCGGTGCACTAGTTTTTGAGTTTATCGCAAACAGATAGACGCCGTGGAGGATTTTGTTTTATAATATTACTAGCTGACCCAGCAAACATATAAAGTAATTACTAAATAAAGAAAATCAGTAATTAAAATTTTTTGAGTATAAAAAATAGATGACGACTAATTCTCAGATCTACCATATATATCGTACATAAAATTTATCGTACTACAATAATCATTATATTCGATTGTCATATTGCAACTCTATTGCCTATCTGTGGATGGAATAGAATAATATTTAAATTGCGATACGATAGGTGTTGATATTAGACGGGTGAAAATTTGAATTGTATGTTTTTTTTAAGAGTGAATCATATTAAATTAAAATAAAATCGTCAAAAAAAATTCTTGGGGTGATTTACACTATGATGAGTATAATACATGTTTTCCAAATTCTATCACCTGCTTTAAACTAAAATAACATCCTCACTTCCTTGATTTGTGGTGTTGCTGTATACTTTTATAGTGTTATTTCCATGGAACTTGCCATAAAACTTAACCGAAGCATGTACACCCACGAAAAGGACAGCAACACCACTTTCTAATTCAAATAGTTTTATTCAAAATTGTATGTATTTTAAATAACTTAATGATGATCAAAATTCATTCCAAAAACATAATATATTTTGTTGATGCATACCTAAGACCTGAGAAGAACGAGCGCAAGAATCAAAACAACAGGGGCCTTATAATTTTAAAATAATTTTTTAATTTACGTTATTTATTGATAGTCATTAACTGTTATAGCAACCGGAACCGAATATTTATTTTTCGGAACAACAATTATTTTTAATATCGTAACACATTTTTTTTAACTTTTTATGCGATGAAGTTGTAAACGCATCTTCATCGCCCAACAGATTGACTCACTATCTCGACTTTACAGAATAGTAGGAATTTAACTCAAAATTGATTCCAGTGGTTCCAAGAGAGTATGGCTCGCGGTGATCACCTACCATCGGATAACTTGAATGCTCATTTGTTCTCCTTTTCCATTAAATAAATTGTTTCAGGTCCCTCTCAGGAAGGATTGTAGGTACAGTGTGGTGGTTTTTTGCACTGATACTTGTATGTTCGTACACAGCAAACCTGGCGGCGTATCTGATTGTCGAGAAGATTTCCGAACCAACACAATTTCTCACCTACAGCTCCAAAATTAAATTCGAAGTAAGACCGCTCTTTATAATAAACAGGTAACAATAATATTATGTTGCTGCTTGCGAAGCGATGCAACAGCGATTGTTTTGAATTCCGGTATGTAATCAATTGCTATTTTATACAAAAATACTATCATTTTAATTCATTTTCTTATAGCGATCTAAATTCTTTTGAATTTTTAGCGTGCGATACGTTATCCTTTTCCGCACTAGTGCTTTTTGTTTTCGTGGTTAAAATCAATTAAACATCTGTAAATCAAAAGGCAAAAGTGTTTGTAATAGTAAGTAAGGAGAAGAATAATTAAATAACAGATGGAAACAAAATCACACATTAAATTCAACTAAAAGCATCTTCCGATTAACAATGGCTTAACCTTTTACCCCCATTTCTTATGATATGAATAGTCAGAACCCAGCTCCATCTTCATTTCATTTTTCCCCAAAAGAATTAAAAGCGTCTCTCAATCCACGCGCGGAATGGTCATTTCATAATACACATAATTTCCGCATTTATATCGAAATGTACTAATAGTTATATTACCCAGAAGTGGAGTTAAACCCCGTCGGAAATCATACCCATAATCCGTTTCTCGATAGGCAGATTTTATAATATCACTTATTATAATATGTTTTAAAGTAATTAATTATGTTTAAAGTAAATATATTCTTAGTATATTATATAGTATATAGTGTGGTTTATCAGAAGCCACATAACACTAATTAATTCAACACTATATGTATGAATATATATGTCTTTACGCCATGCTTACTCAATACGAAGCAGCTATAGAACAGAAAGCCATTAACTGCGATCCAGGCATACCTCAATGGTTTCTAACAGGTCTATTTCAGATCACATATTAACATTAGACTAAACTACTATACAATTCCACTATAAAAAGCCTTTTTTGTACATATGAATAAAAGTTATTTGTAAAGATAGCAGCATCATTAGCAGTATTATATTTTTTTTGTAGAAATAAGTGCTATATTAAATCTAAATAGTACATAAATTTCAAGAAAAGCACATCTTATAAATTTATTATTTATTAATGTAATATTTCATTACTTGAATAAAATATATAATGAGAAATCATTTCAGAGTGAATTCCTTCCTAACAATGATCTTGTAAAGGATCCGGAAGTAGTAAATAATCCACCATTCACTATGGACAGTCGTTATAAGAATTCCTGCGCTACGCCGAAAATCTGTCGTTACAAGCACGTTGACTTCGGGATTGCTTTGACAAAGGGATCTCCAATCAAGTAAGTAAAAGCACCCACTTTTATATATTATTTATATTCTGTAAGTTATTTCAATAACGAAATTTAATCTTTATCTTTATTATTTTGGAGCTACCTCCTTACAATGATTAAGTACAAAAAGTTGGTTTTTCAAAGTTAAAATCAAATGAACTACAATTAGGCTTAAATTAAGGGCTTTTGAATCATCATTATAAACATTCATTATAAATTACTGAAGAGCTCCTGAGAAGAATATACAAGAAACTCAACGCCAACTCTTTTCATTTAAGGTTAGTGCCGATATAGACCAGTGCCGAAGCCTTTGAAAATGATAAAAAGTGAAACAAAATAATAGTAGGATGAAACCCATTGGAAAAGGACGAGAATATAACAAAAATTAAGGGAAAAATAAATTACAGGCGATCAGAGGTTGGGAAGTGGAAAAGGGTTTTAGGGTAAAAAACGGTTTATCTCGATTTCCGGCAAAACTACAAGTCCTATGGCAAAAAGTTAATTGGCAAAGTTGTAGGTAATAAAGAGATCTACCACTTTTGTAATTACACTTTTTTCACATAACCTCAAAATTTAGGTGAAAAATTCAAAAAACCAAGTTCTTGGTTCTTTATTTATATCTTTTTATAAAAAAATATTTTTTTCTACGAAATTTGGTGCAAACTTAGCTTATTATGTCCCAAATACACTGTAATTTATTTGATTTAAAATATTTATTTTTTCGCCTTATTTTAACTAAATATCAAAAAAGCACCCTAATTTTCAATCGAAAATTCTGACGTCAAAATATTAGCTTTTTTCAAAAAGTTTGGGGGCTTTTTGTTTGTTGAAATATCTACTTTTTGATGGTGTAAAAAAAATATAAATTACAATTGTAAATATTCGGAAAATTTAAGTCCAACATACCTGTTGTTTCGTAGCAGCAAAAATATGGATTACGATTAATTAAATCTATTTATAAATGTAAAAAGGATAATGATTCAGTGTTAAATCAACCTTTTTTTTTCAATTTTATTGATTTTCTAATCCATATTTTTGCTGCTACTTAATAAGAGGTGTGAATTCCTTATGAAATGCCTTTTGTTGGACTTAAATTTTCCGAACATTTACAATTGCAATTTATATTTTTTTACAACATCAGAAAGAAGATATTTCAACGAACTAAAAGCACCCAAACTTTTTGAAAAAAGCTGATATTTTGACGTCAGAATTTTCGATTGAAAATTAGGGTGCTTTTTTGATATTTAGTTAAAATAAGGCGAAAAAATAAATATTTTAAATCAAATAAATTACAGTGTATTTGGGACATAATAAGCTAAGTTTGCACCAAATTTCGTAGAAAAAAATATTTTTTTATAAAAAGATATAAATAAAGAACCAAGAACTTGGTTTTTTGAATTTTTCACCTAAATTTTGAGGTTATGTGAAAAAAGTGTAATTACAAAAGTGGTAGATCTCTTTATTACCTACAACTTTGCCAATTAACTTTTTGCCATAGGACTTGTAGTTTTGCCGGAAATCGAGATAAACCGTTTTTTACTCAAAAACACCCCCCTTTTCCAATTCCCGACCTCAGATCGCCCGTAATTTATTTTTCCCTTAATTTTTGTTATATGTTCGTCCTTTACCAATGAGTTTCATCCCACTGTAATTTTTTTTTGGTTTCATAAATTATCGACCCTGGTCTTATAGTTCTACATAAGTATACATTAGTATGTATATTATTATATAAGTGATGGGAATTGGTAAAGGCAATGGACATCCGCAACAATACGAGGAAAGAGATGCGTTGCCGGCCTTTTAGTCTGGAGTATGTTGTAAGATTGAAGTTTTTTAAATCGTATTGGTTCGGGAAAACTGCAACATGGAATTGATTCCAATAAAAATGAACTCAGCTGTTATTCTGTCAAAACTTAAAAAAAGATCAAATATTAAATCTAATTAATATTATCGTCTTTATCATAAGGCGCTAAATGATATTAATTATATCGAGTCATACACTCAACCAATCAACTTACTCAAATATAACTCACGTATTGTATTACGTCAATTATTCATCATCTGACAGTCCAAAACCAACATTCATACTAATTTACTTCAGAGATGATATCAAAATCTTTCTTTTGTTCATCGCGAACACAAAGTAATAGATACTTGAGTATCTATTCCCACTCTGTGGTAATATAAATATAATAGCGTCAAAAACATTCTTGTTCACTTTACAAAAAGAAAGTGTTTTATAAGGAATATCTACATACACCAAACAAACTTCATTATTATTGTTTCAAGTAATATTTACACTGTAAAATATTTTGATTGGATTCGTTACCGTAAGCGGTTATTAAATTATTCATCCATCATATTGTTTTATGGAAAGTGAAAAATTCAGTTAAAAATATAAAGGCTTCTCAGTGGTTTTTAAAATACCAATGTTATCGTTCTAGCCGAGTACAGTACAATATTATTTGACCTGCGTATTTTAACATGACATATTGATTAAAACGACAATATCAAAGCCGTATTTCAAAATACTCAATGGCAATGTGGATAATATATTGCTGGTACATTTGATTAATTGATATTACTGTGAATTTATTAGATTCTGTGCACGTGTTAGCAATACAATTATGATTTGTTGTATTTATCTACACATATACATACCTCCTCTCACGATATCAGTGTTAAAACAATGTAAATGGTTACTTCATGCTGTTTGTTTGATGGAAAAGGAGGACAAACGAGCGTACGGGTCCTGGTGTTAAGTGATCACCGCCGCCCACATTCTCTTGCAACACCAAAGGAATCACAGGAGCGTTGCCGGCCTTGAAGGGACATGTATGCGGTTTTTATACGCTTTATATTAGTTTCACCTGTATGTCTGTATGTTTGTAACCGACTTCTTTGGGCGCGATTTTGACCCACTTTAAATGGCTAGATTTCGAAAAAATGAAAAATAAATAATAGTTAAAAAAAAACTAAAAAGCACGCTTTATATAAAATTCAACTAAAAATAGAAAATAAATTTAAATTGAAAATAGTGTAAAAAAAAATATTTTATTGTAAAAAAAAGCGTGGGGTGCTTTTTAAGATATTATTAAAATAATAATTCATCTACACCCCACGCTTTTTTTTACAATTTTTTTTTACACTATTTTCAATTTATTTTCTATTTTTTAGTTGAATTTTATATAAAGCGTGCGTTTTAGTTTTTTTTAACTATTATTTATTTTGATGCTACCCATGTCGTATCGCCCTGGAAACACCGCACAAGGAAGTTCATTCCACAGCTTTGTAGTACGTGGAAGAAAGCTCCTTGGAAACCGCACTGGTGTAAAAACAAATTGAGATGGTTAATATATTCTTGTTAATTTGAAAGTTAAATTTACAGAAAACAAGATTCACCATTTTGCACACATTCAATTGATTTAACTGATGCCAAAGTTCGTTGCACAATACCCCTATCCATTTTATTTATATAATTCATCTTAACAGTTTATTAACATACTGCAAATAAGATATAATAATTTGAGGTTATCTTTTGTATAAAAACGCTGGAGCCTTTTCCTAGCGGGCTTTGATCGGCCGTGCGTACGATATTGCTCGTCTATAAACTCTACACCAGAATGAGATTGGAAAATGAATTAAAATGAACTAAAAATGTAGCTTTTGCATTTTGCCAGAGTTCTTAAAGTGTATTAGAGATACTGGTAATTTATATTTGTTGCATATCAAAAAGCATCATCGAACAAAAGCCTTTGTGAGTATGATCGTTCCCAGCCAAAGAGTAATTTTCTTTATTCACATATTTATCTTTCACGCTATTTTTTCACGCGGGCAAGAGGCTCACGGGATGGGGAGAGGTGAGGCAACCGCCCATGGACATCCGCAACAACAGGTGTGTCAAGAAATGCGTTGCCGGCCTTTAAGGTGGTGGGTATGCTTTTTTCTTGAAGGTCCCTAAGTCGTATCTGTTCGGGAAGACCGCTGCCGGTAGTTGATTCCACAAAGTGGCTGTGCGAGGCAAGAAATTTCGAATATTTTGTACAATTTTATTTTTTCAGCAATAGTTTTGAATATAATTTTGCATATAAGACAAAAAAAGATTGCATTCATGGTACCTATATTTCAATTTGCAAGATATTAGATTTATTTATGATTTTTGTTTTGAATATTACATCCAAATCTCAAGTAAAATTTAAGAATAAGGTAATATAATCAAATAATATAAGAATCAAATTATAAATTACAATAAATTTAGAATAAAGAACTTCATGTCTGTTTATTAACAAATATTCAAGCTACTCTATGTTTTAAACAAAGTAGTGATTTTTTTTTTTATTAAAATAAGGGACAAGACGGGCAGGACGTTCAGCTGATTGTCATTGACACGCCATGCCCATTACAATAGAGTGCCGCTCAGGATTTTTGAAAAACCCAAAAATTTTGAGCGGCACTACAGTTGCGGTAGTCACCTTGAGACGATAGATGTTAAGTCTCATTTGCCCAGTAATTTCACTAGCTACGGCAGCCTTGAGACCGAAACACAATAATGTTTATATATTAGTACATCACGGCAGGAATAGGAGCCGTTGTGGTACCCTTAAACTAGCCGGCATCCTGTGCATAGGAGCCGAACTGGTGAAAGTGCTTGACCAGAAATCTCTTAAGACTTTAAAGGTTTTAACTTGTTAAAAATACGAACCCAACAATATGATATCCTCAGCGCATAAAATATAAAATAAAATGAAGTAACATTTTATTTTATTTTCGCTACAAGGAACTTCATAACTATTTGAATTCTTTAAAATTTATCTTCATTTTTACCCTGAAAAGTTGTTTTAATAATTTTCCAACAGCTCTTTTAAATTTCACGTTAAATAAATTTAAACTCAAAAGGCGAGGTTGATAAAATAAAAGTAAAAGTCTTAAAAGTAGCTGGTAGATTTCTCTTCAATAGTCTACATTCTATACTCTATACTTATATTTATCTAATATTTTTTAAAAACTGTAGGTCTGGTATATATCTGGTAGGTAAATCAGATATACCATAATATATAAATTAACACATAAAACTACTTTATAAGAATAAGAAAACTTTGTAATTACTGGAACTTAACATTAATTATTTAAGAAATAATAATAAATTTACTTTGTTCTATACCGTTATTATTATCTTAGTAATTAAATTAAAGTTCTTACTAATCTATATATATCTGTATATATATAAAAATGAATTGCTGTTCGTTAGTCTCGCTAAAACTCGAGAACGGCTGGACCGATTTGGCTAATTTTGGTCTTGAATTATTTGTGGAAGTCCAGAGAAGGTTTAAAAGGTGAATAAATAGGAAAATGTGTCCATACATAATTTCTACGAGAGAATTTATTGAAGCACGGTCTGACAGTTCTGCTGTAAAACAATTTCATTACGACAGCAGGGTGCATATTTTACGAAGTAAGTCTTGATGTTATGATATATTATTGACAAATTCATATAAAAACATTATTTTATTTATTATATACATAACAACGTCTGTCGGGCCAGCTAGTAATAAATATAAAATAGTTTAAAAAACATTGACATTTTGATGATTACAAGATAAATCGTGTTACTTGTGAGATATTATTATACACTTCATGAATATGTAAGGTGCACATAAGTTATATACGGCTGATTTGTAATTCCTAAAAATTTCTAAAATATCCCTGAAGGCTAAGATTGTTCAATAGTATTCAAAGCCTCATTAATTCTTCTTCTTCTAATAATCTAAATTAATTGTTAACTCTTTTATCTGCACCAAAGAGATTCGAGAAAAAACCGTTCAAGATTTTTTTCAGTTTCTTTGTGCGTGTATACATGCTATATTATATTAAAGTTATGAATTGATTTGAATGCAGTTTAGTTATTGAAATAATACTCGCTATTCTAAAGACACACTTCAGTCGAGTTAATTTATAAAAACCATTATTTGAATTTTGTTCTGTTATTCTGTTCTTATTTCCAAAACAAAAAAATATTGCAACATTAGATCACCACGTAAACGCCAGCGCGGGCAAACTCGTTTGTGTGAGCGATATGTATTCATATATTCTTAGCATCGTAACGGCAATGGGACCCCTTATAAAATGTACGCAGTTTTAAGAGCGGTAATTATTCAATTAATCTGACCGAAAACTACTCGTATGAGAGTAATACTCAAATTGAAATGGATTTGTTATTAAAGTTGACAGCTGTCAATATTCAATTGAGTTGAATATATCGTATTTTATAAAAGCCTGAGCGAAAATCACGCACGAGTGAGTTGGACTCAAAATCAATTGGATTCCTATTAAATATGAAGTGCACCTAAACATAGATTAATATAAAGTTATCCTTGAATATGAAAACTGTTGCTTGGTTTCATATTTATTAAGAATTAGCTGACCCAACAGACGTTGTTCTGTATAATATAATAAATAAAATAATGTTTTTTTTTTATGAATTTGTTAATACCATAACATCAAGAATTATTTCGTAAAATCATTTGAAAATATTCTTTCAATTTGTTTTCTGAACGACGGGGGACACATCAAAGGAAAAATTTATTTGTTTATATTTTTTTTTCTAGAAATTTCATATTTATTGACCTTTTAAACCTTCCCTGGACTTCCACTAACTATTCAAGACCAAAATAAGCCAAATCGGCCCAGCCGTTCTCGAATTTTAGCGAGACTAACGAACAGCAATTCATTTTTATGTATATAGATAAATATGAAAAGAAATAATTTAATTTATAGCGTGCTACCATAATGGCCAATTTGAAGAATATAGACAGAAAATGAAACCATGGAACTACCAGGGTGTTTTTATTTTATTTATTGCATACTAGCTTCATTATTTATATTTTAAGCACCATTAAGGTTCTATATAAATTTCGTATATCATAGTTTCGTAAATTTGACTTAAATAATGTTCCATTTATATTTTAAACCTAGATAGGTGTAGATGGGTCTTGGTATTGGCATTCAATTAATCACTCACCTTCGATAAATAAACCTATAAAATTATTATTAAGTCGGTACGAACTTCAAAATATATTTTTAAACATAAATAACAAAAATGAAAATATATTTTTTTGTGTTAAGTATTTAAATTTATTTACTTCATGAAGATGCCACTATTATTAATTATCAGATGATAGTACAGCCAATTGGTTTATAAGTTTTACTTTAAAAAATCAATTGTTGAATATCTTTGCGATTCTTTTCAACAAAAGCAGCCCCACAATTGGTGATAGTTAAAAAAACTTAATGAACGTTTGACTTTTGATTTTGATAACAAGATTATATGTTTAAAAGAGGTACTACAGTACAAATATGGAAATTGCCCCATTCAAGTCAATGACCAATCAAGAACAGAGTTCTGAAGAAGTAACATAAAAAATTACAATCTCTTACAAGAGCACAAGCCCAAACACTGCTAGTTTATTTGATTCCATTCAGAAACACCAATCTGTAGACTTTTTGTATTTCGGTCTGAAGGGCGCAGTAACTAGTGAAATTACTGGGCAAATGAGACATAACATCTTATTTCTTAAGGTGACAAGCGCAATTGTAGTGAAGTCAGAATTTTTCGGTTTTTTACGTATCCTGAGCAGCACTGCATTGTGATGGACAGGGCGTAGCAGTTACCATTAGCTGAACGTCCTGCTCATCTCGTCCCTTCGACTCTCGCCTTATAAAAAAGAAACCGTTAATTCTGTATGAAGGTATGTAAAATTTGCCAACCTAGAGAAAAATAAAGACCCTTTCTTAACTTCCAGTAAGTAAACACATGACTGTCTATGTAGGTAATAGAATAACATGAAATAAATCTATCTATAGGTATATTTATAATGAAAATGGCCTTTGTTTGAGGCTCAATCCCGCCTAAACCACTGATCGTGTCGACATGAAACTACCACCATTCGATGCGAAATTTATTTAAGATTGGTTATGGTTCATTTCTTTTTTCGAATTCCAAAGTCGCCCCCTTAAAAATTTGCCCACTGAAGCGGGCGGGAACGGCTAGTGCTGTATATATACAATTTACCAAACTGTAAAAAATATAGACTCCACTCCACTTGCTAAAGTAACTAGTAAGTAAACAGATGACTTTCTATGTTAACAATAGAAAAATAGAAAATTCCTGATGAATAAGGCAATCTAACAAAGAAATCTAAATATTATTTAGAAAATACACAATTATGCTGATGTCAGACAATCAAAAAGATGCGAAGTGTTACAGCGTGGAACGCTGAACAGTCGTAAATTTTTACAGACACGTCAGTAGGAAAGTGGATGTTCTGCATTTCGGATTTATGCTACCCCATTTTTATGATACCGCGATTTGCGAACGTGATTTTTAACAACAAGTTAAAATTTACATTTTATAACATACAGCTGCGGTTTTATATGAGCTTAAATCACAGGGGAGCTTTATTGGATGAAAAACCTAGTAAAGGTATTCGATTTTATACTCGGAAACTCCCGTTTTATAATAATAGCAAAGGTTAAGGAGCTTCGCCAGTCTCTTGGGAGTGGAAACTTTAAAATTCAAGTTAGAATTTGCTTGATACTTGTTAAAAGAAGTTGCTTTGAGATTAAAGTATTCGCTGCAGGGCTGTGAACTGCACAAGTTTATATAAGTTCTGTTTATTAGTACAATAATATGATTTTATAAGTAAAGTTATGTTGCTTATCTTGTGTAGCTGAGATGAGATATGACATAGACATTCAAAGCAAATTTGTAATACTATAATTATGTCTCAACGGACGGGCAATATATACACTCATCCTCCCCAATTATAATTAGGGTTCCGTAGCCAAATGGCAAAAAACCCTTATAGATTCGTCATGTCTGTTTGTCTGTCCGTCCGTATGCCACAGCAACTTTTTTTTTTGAATCTGTAAGGACTACACTGTTGAATCGTAGTAAGAAGATGTATTCTGTGATCGGCATTAAGATTTTACACAAAAAAAACAACAAATATTGTGGGTTGGAGAATCCCAAAATTTGTTTCACTTAGAACTGATACTCAAAAATTTTTTTCATCAAAACTATCTATTGATAGGTCTTCAAAAAGAATATTGAAACACTTCCAAAATGGTAAAATGTGTGCCCCCCCTCCGCCATTAACTTCTACAATAAGAGAATAATAAAACTAAAAAAAATATATGATGCACATTACCATGCGAAAAATGGTTTGAACGAGATCTAGTAAGTAGTTTTTTTTTAATACGTCATAAATCGTATTATCCACCATTATTAAAACATCAATCAAAGTTACAACGAACTATAATAACTTCTATATTCTGTTACTTGCTGCTACGTAACCCTTTATGGGCAACGAGTCGCACTAGGCCTCTTTTTTTATTCATTATATTTAATGTGCCACTAAAACGCAGTTTGACGTTGGTGAACAATGGTTGGTGGCCACATCGAACACATCTTTACGTGATAAATATTATGACATTGTTGCATCCGAGATTATATGCGCAATCCGTTATATAGCTCGTAGAGGCTCGTAGCTCCACACGTCCCAGCAGGAATAGAACCTTGACATATTAGCGCCTACATATCGTGGGCATATCGCTAATTTACAAATAGTTTTGATTGCTCAATAGAATGTGAGCCTAAACCCGTATACTAGCGAATTAGACAAACCCTGTGTGAGAGTGATATAACTATCCTTACATAGTACCTAGGTGAGAGAAGGAGACGGAATAGATGATGGCCATGAAACTGTTTTGAAACAATTTAGTGTCAATAGTCTCCTGTTATAATGGACTGCATTTTAATTTTAGTGTTTTGTGGTAATTGTTCTGTGTTTAATAATTAAAATATAATGCTGTCGTGTTCTTTGTTACATTGTGTTCTTATCTACAGCAACAATCTATATAAAGAAACATTTCACAAGTAAATGAACAAACAAATTTCGTGGTGTTTTTTTTTCGTAGAACATATTCACTAAAATACTTCGTATTACACTTTATATACGCAGTAAACACTTTATTTTCTATAGATTATATTATTAATTTAAAAATAAATGTGTTAAAAAAATAAAATATTGCCTACGTGAACACCAAAAGCTAACTATTACACACTTCACTAACTCCTTAACACATCTATAAAACCAGCACACTTAAACATTTTAATTTAGTCTCGTCATAACGAGGAGAGTGTTTGTCTAATACTCTAGTATAAGTTTAAGCCTGAACCTGTCATCACAATGACGTCACTGATGTTGAAGTCATACCTATCACAACGTACAGAAATTTATACGGATAACATTCGATTAAACGTTTTAAATAACTCTTGATTATTTTTAAAGTTTTACTTTTCACGATCAAATAACTTTCTTCATCACTTACCTTCCTTGCATGAAAGAAACACAATGCTATTTCAAGTTTTGAAATTACTTGCTGTGCCTGCCATGGTAGGCTATTAAAACTTTTCTTGTGAAAGAAAACCTTCCACAGATTTTTTAAAGATGAAAATTTTAAATTTAATTTAAAAGACGACAAAACAGTATACAGAAACAGAAATATCGAGATGAGGTGAAACATCGTAAGAAGTTTGAAAAATTAAATATAAAATATATTTATCATGGTGCGTATAAGAATTAAAAATGGCGCGCAAAGGGTGGGCGGTGGACAAAGACCTTTGGAAATTAATTGTAGTTTCGTGTAATGCTTTGAGAATTTGTATTGAGTAAACAAGAAAATTAAAGTAGAAACAATATTTTTACATAACTAGTTTTTAATTTTTTGTAATCTGGACTGGGCTATGTAGAACAGTTTAGAGGTCGTAAATATGCAGTCAATCCTTTTTTCCTGGTGATTAATAGAATAACTACCTATTTATTATTTAAGAAAAGATCCAAAGGCTTCATACAATTAGAAGGCGCTCAATACATATTTCGTAATGAAGTGTCGTTTTTCACTGCATTTGCTGTGATTACCGTACATAACAACCTTGATGATCTGATTAGCCAAAAAGCAACATATTTACTTGACTTCTCAGAACGCCCATAAGAGGACAGCTTGCTATGAGCGCTATGTACTATCCTAGATCTGATCACTAACTGAGTGACCTTAATGGAAACCGTAGGAGTCCCAAGAGGTGGCGATTAATAATGGACTCCTTAGCTTTCGAGAAAGTGAAGGTAATCAGGACAATCGGGAGATAGTTGGACGGGTGGACGCGTACACTTTTCTTAGCGATCAGCTGCAGTAAAGCCACCATCTATAATTTTGGGACTGCACTTGATGAATAGGCCAGAAAAAAACGGTAAGGTCAAATAGCACCAGTTAGAAGCAAAGAAGGGCAAAATGTTTTGAGCCCACTCACTATGAATGTCCAAGGTAAAAAGTGACTTTTGCAAGGCGCTTTGATGGTTTTGTTTCTCCGACGTGTATAATTCGCACCGCGGAATAAGCGAAGGTGTAGTATCTTGTTCATTCAGTCAGGTAAGACGCGCAAAGAGATTTAAGGAGAAAGCTTTCTCTTTTGCGTCATGGGCTAGTGAGTCATCGAGCTAGTGAAGTAGCGGAATGCAGGCTAACTGGTATTTCATTGGACTGCCTTGGCGAGAGTCCAGAACTAAGTTCGCAAGGTATAGCGCGCAAGTCTCAACTCCCCGATTCTGTCTATTACATTACTTTGAAATTGTATTGCAAGCAGGATCACAAAGATAATAAAAAAAGTTGACATACCGACTATAGAAAAAGTAATGAATTTTTTTTTGTCCAAAGTGCATTCATTGATATTTGATTTAATTACTGAAAAAAGAAGGGAATTCAATGTTATTTAATAATTTTGACTATAGCGCGACTACGTCCAACTTTCCTCGGCTAGTTAAATATATTTATTTATTTTCCAGAGAGGCGCTGAATCTGGTTATAGTGGATCTAAAAAAAGATGAGATTATTGTGAAGCTGTGGCATAAGTGGATGATGGAAATGAACAAGCCTAAGTGCGAAAAAGAGAAGGAAGAGGTTAATATCATTATTTATCTAACTCAAATATAGTTTAACAAGTAATCCTATTATCATTAAAGAGTGCAAAGGATAGTGCCACTGCCTCTCATCCAAGGTTCAATTGATTCGTAGCCTCGTCCTCGATATGTATCTTTGATCGTACGAATTCTTGTATACATAAACGTACATAAGAGTTCGTAAAATCGATGATATTATCTTACTCACAGCCCCACCAAGAAATTCAAAGATTGCGAATGAAGTTGACTGACTAACACATGGCATAAAAGTAAATAATTATCATGCAAGCAGAATACTAAAAATAAAGTAGATTATTAGCTGCCTTTGTCTAAATTATATCCAAGTCTTATAGTAATAACTTGTGTAGAACATTGACTAAATGTTTTTGTTTTGTAAATGAGTGTGAAAATACTGGGTCAATTCTTGCACTTTGTAATCTCTCATAGACCGCGATTTATTTTTGAAGAGGTAGTAGTCAATTAACTGACGCCAAAAATAATTGTAATGGAATTAATTTTTATGTGAAAGTGCATATTTGGTTGAAGAAGAAATTTAACATAGAATATTGTTTGTGTTATGAAGAATACGTATATCGTTAATATTTAACGCTTATTTTTTAATACTTCCATGGCTAAGAATTTTACATTCACAAAACAATTTGCTTTTTTAATTCATATACTAGTAAAACTTCCATTTATCATTACTAGTAAAAACAGGCCAAGCTTCACAGTGGTGTATTATTTTAAAATTTACGAACTCCCGATATAAATTTTCATTTCCTAAGATTTTTCCATTAAGAAAGAAATTAAAAATAAATGCAGATGAATGTGTACATAAAAGAAATTAGAAGAAAAAATCACTAGAAGTATGTTTTTCAAAACCACGCACATTTTACTTTAAAATTGACAAATATTTAAATAAGTTCTAAGTGCTCGTTCAAGTTATTTAGTAAATTCAGTTAGGACCTGCGTTGCTGAATTCTGGAAGAGCCAACTTATCTTCAAACGTTCAGTTTGAGTGCGAGCATAATATATTGCCTAATCGAGCTTATATATGAATGTAAGTTTATTATACTTGACTCTTTTATGTTTATATGTTAAGTATAAAGAACTTAACATTTAATTTAATAGAAAAAGTTCCTGAGAATATTTGATAAATTTTTCCTTATTTCATGCTAATTTATGTTAATTTGTTGTGAGTTTAATGTAGCAATTATGATGAATAAATATTTAAATTGAATACTTACGGTTTACATTTCAGTTTTAAAAATAATCTCAATATTTATGCAAAAATATGCAAAGATAATAAATATTTTTATTGTGTAATATTATTTCACTTTTTCTAGGAATCTACAATGTCAGAAATGACACTCAGTCAAGTAGCCGGAATATTCTACGTACTGGTTGGTGGACTAGCATTAGCTTTGGGTGTTGCCCTTTTGGAATTCTGTCATCATGGACGTAATGAGACTCCAAGAACCGCTAAGACTTTAAGTGCATTAAAGGCAAAAGCCAAGCTGACGGCTAAATCGGATAAAAAGTCGTCTCAGCGTTCTCGAGAACAGGAACGTCTTGGATGGAATGGAGCTGCTTTTACCGGGGTATAATAAAATTATTTCCTTTATCGCGAAGCTAGCAATACATTTTTTGTTACCTGTAATATAATATTGAAAAAAGTGTATGTATAATTATGTATGCACGCAAGAAGTTACACTTCTTTGGCCTAACGAAGCTATTAAAATGATTTATTCCTTGTGCTAGTAACGTAGAAACGTTTTAAGAAAGAACAATTTTTTTAAATCTTGCAAAGATTTGATTTATTATTAAATAATGAATACGGCTGTATGGGCTTGAAAATCACGAATGACGCGAATGTCAGAAAAATTTAGGAACCAACTCCAACCTGTTACTTTTGTGTTACAGTGATGATAGAAGATACATCTTAAAATTTCACTCTCATCATTTTTTCATAACGCGCCTAAAGAAGTATAACTTCAATAAATGTAAGTAACATATTAATAAAATTAATTTTCCCATTCAGTATAGTGACTACCTCCTAGGACGCGAATACATACGCAGCTCTCACCGGAAACTGTACTAAAGATTACTTGTAAGTGGGTGATTGGATTCCCTGGATATGAAAATGTTTAATGTTACTTCAATCCTGAAATATGTTGCAATGATAAACATGCATGCTACCCTTATAACATTAGGGCAGACTAATTTGTCCCAGATATTTGCTGAATCATTTTACTATTACTTAACTGAAACTATATGTTTTCTACGTATCAATTTAAAATTTAAATAATACGGATTAGCTTTACGTCTACGTTTGGATGCTGTTATGGATTAGATTTTTCAAAAAAAAAATTATGATGAAGCTCAATGGAGTTACACGATTTAACGGTAAAACAGGTAAAATTCGATTTAGTGTGTGGCATTGTCCTAAAGGTTAAAATTATTGCGTTGAGTACCAATTAAAAAATAAATAATTCATTTTTATTAATATTCACATTCTACCTGCTAAACGTTGCAAAAATCATAATATAATATTATTAATTTCATTCAAGTCATTATGTACTTTTCTATTAAATTGTTAGTAGCTGAAAAATGTTCTAAGTAATTATATAATAGTCCTTTGAAGATTCCGACCTCCTGAATTTATCATTTATTTTATGGTCGTGAAAGTTTTTAACAAAATCGCAATTATTCCAATTGAAATATTATTTTTTGTTTCGTTTTTTTTCCATGGTTCCATGAAAGGGTTTTGTAAAATTAAAGATCACATCAGCGAAAAGCACCCTCTGTTGACTTTATGGTGAAACAGATAGCTTTACAAGTTCTATGTGTAACGAACGATATGTTTAGTTAAGTAGTGTTAAAGTTTTTCGATAGATGGCGGTGTTTTAGTAACACCGTATTTTTATACGGTATTGCATTCTTATAAATTCTTATACGTGTCCACCCGTATTAGTGCGTAATTCACGGGGCTTGTTTATTTTATTATTGCGTATACTTATACAATATATTTCAATTCATAACATATTGCTTATACTTTATTATAATTTGTAATTAACGAATTAATAAATCCAATAATATTGCCTACTATATTATGTAGTATTATATCTAACTTAAAGAAAACCACTGGCCCGTGGTGTCGTGGGACACCGGATATGAACGAAGTTCCTCATTATAAAAATATTAATTTTAAATTCTATTCGAGGTATAAAGAAAATAATTATTCGTTTATACAATTTTATTATGATTTTAATATTCATAAAAAAAACTACTTTACAAGAGTATCAACTTTATTTTATTTACAATGATTTATGAAAAATATATAATAATAATGTGTCTACTGTTTTGTCTACGTGATGACTGTAAATTATTATATCATTCGATAATTACACCATCTGGTGGTCAAAAGTGGAACCTTCCGATCATTATGACTACGTTAGTTAAAGGCATGGATACTGTGTATAGGTTAATGCTTACACCATGTACTGGTGTACCTATATGTTTACTCTTCACACACTAACGTTTCATGATCTAAGCGTGGCATGTATTGGTGTTGAGTTATATTGTGAATTAATTTCATAGTAAAAATTAAAAAAAAAAGAAAGTGAATTGAATACAGTGATAGAAAGTGATACAGTGACAGAATAATTAGTGATTGATAATTGTATAAAGTCACCAAATACTATGTAAGTTAAAAAATAAAAAAAAATATTTATAACATTAACATATTATAAGCAACACGTGTTTTTTGTTTGGTTAATGGTTACATGTATGATTACTACGTGATTTATATTTGTGGTTGTATGTGTATAATTGATTTAAGAGTATTTTTTATATAAAATGTGTTATTTTATTTGTTAAGTATGTTATTAATACACAAATAAAATTTGAAAAACTTAATTTTATGAACGATGCGGGCCTCGAACCCACGGCCTCCGGCGTTCCGTGCCAGTGCTCTAACCGTTCGAGTGACCACCGTCATAAAATCTTGTATGCTTTGTTCAACTCTCAGGTTGTGGATCTACAGGATCTCACTTTACAGTTGATAACCTGTCAATCCCAATATTTGCGTATCAGGGAATTGTCTTGAGATGTCGCTCTTGTAAATCTAAACAATATGTTATGTTTTTAAATTATTTTTGTGTATTAATCCTAGAAGTGAGGGTATCCACTTTAAAAGCATAACATATTGTTTAGATTTACAAGAGCGACATCTCAAGTCAATTTCATAATATGCAAATATTGGGGTTGAGCAAGTAATCAACTGTAAAGTCGATCCTGTAGATGAAGCCACAACCTGAGAGTTGAACAAAGCAAACAGAATTTTATAACGAGGCGGTACTCGAATGGTTAGCTCAGTTGGTTAGGTAGCTACCGGTGGCCATTCCCACCCCTCCCCCCTCCACCCGAATATGACAGCGGAACTTAAAAAGATTTTTCCCCAGGAGGGTACCGGCTCTACCAGAGTCGGAGAATCCCTCCCCGAGCACTCTAGCTCGGGCTGCCCTTCGTATTCTGGGGAGGGCACAGAACCGCGCATGACCAAGGACAAACGAGGCAGTAACACCACGGCACCCCGCTCCACACTCAACGTGGACTTTTGCAATATCAGGGGAATTAACTCCAATTTAAACGCTGTCCACCACCACCTTGGGACGGCGCAGCCGGCCTTGTGTTTCCTTACGGAGACGCAGATATCTCGACCTAGCGATACGTCATATTTAACGTACCCCGGGTACAAAATTGAGCACAATTTTTGCCTCATGCCGGGGTATGTGTGTACGTTAGGGAGGATATCTGCTGTCGCCGTCTCGGCAATTTTGAGGGTAGAGACCGGTTCACTCTCTGGTTCCGCGTGGATTTAGAGGACCGCGTCCGTATCTATGCGTGTGTCTACAGGTCCCTTAGTGGTAACGCAGAAACCGATCATCTCATGGGCTGCGTTCAAGCGGCAATTGACGACGTGCTTGCACAGATCCCCTCCGCTGAAATCGTAGTCTTGGGTGATTTCATCGGGCACAATGCCGAATGGCTTGGATCACGTACCACATACTACGCAGGGCGATCTGTGCATAATTTTGCATTGGCATATGGTCTGTCCCAATTAATCGAGTCACCAACGCGGCTTCCGGATGTGGATAGCCACATGCCGTCCTTATTGGATCTTCTGCTGACTACACATCCCGATGGTTACCAGGTCTTTGTCAACGCCCCTCTCGGAACGTCCGACCATTGCCTGGTCAGGAGTGTAGTGCCTATCCGACGCCAACGTTGCAGACCACCAGTGACCCGCCGCGTTTGGCACTACAAGTCAGCAGATTGGGATAGGATGCGTTCCTTTTTTGCATCCTACCCTTGGGGCAGGGTTTGTTTCCCTTCGGATGATCCTAGTGCCTGCGCCGTTGCAGTAGCCGATGTGATACTGCAGTGCATGGATATTTTTATACCAAGCTCTGTAGTACCCATCGGTGGCGGATCACAGCCAAGGTTCGATGCGTCAGTTAAAGCAGCATCTGACTGCAAAAAACAGGCGTATCGAGCTTGGGTTGCGGCGCTGGGCGCAAAGGATCCGAACTGCACAGTTCTTAAGAGGAAATACAACCGTGCCTCCAGATGTTTTAAGCGGCAAATCGCCCGTGCAAACTCAAAACACGTCGTCATAATCGGCGAGCAGCTTTCCAGTTACGCGACCGGAACACGCAAGTTCTGGTCGTTGTCGAAAGCTGCTCTTGGTAACTTCAGCCAGCCGTCCAAGCCGCCGTTGCACATGAGGAATGACACCCAGGCCCATACGGCAAAAGAGAAAGCCGATCTCTTGTGCACTCTTTTCGCCTCCAACTCGACTCTTGACGACAACGGAAAAACACCGCCGACCATCCCGCGGTGTCAGAGCTCTATGCCTGAAGTACAGTTCAGACAGAAAACTGTTAGGTGAGCTCTGTTTTCGTTGGACGTCAGGAAGTCGAGTGGGCCGGATGGCATTTCTCCAATCGTGCTTAGGACGTGTGCCCCTGAGTTGACGCCGGTGCTAACGCGTTTATGCCGGCACTCTTATTCTAAAAGCGTAGTCCCTGACTCATGGAAGTCAGCCCTTGTCCATCCGATCCAAAAAAAAGGAGACAGTTCGGATCCGGCAAACTACAGGCCTATTGCTATTACCTCCCTGCTCTCCAAAATCACGGAGAGCATAATTAGCCGTCAGCTCTTAGTATATCTAGAGGGTCACCAGTTGATCAACGATCGACAATACGGGTTTCGTCATGGTCGGTCGGCAGGTGATCTTCTGGTATACCTAACACATAGATGGGCAGCGGCTATTGAAAGCAAGGGGGAAGGCCTGGCAGTTAGCCTGGATATAGCAAAGGCCTTTGATCGTGTATGGCACAAGGCGCTCCTCGCAAAACTTCCATCATTTGGGCTTCCCGAGAGCTTATGCAAGTGGACCTCCAGCTTCCTCACTGGGCGCAGCATACAGGTCGTTATCGACGGTTATTGCTCGAATCCCAAGCCCGTGAACGCTGGAGTGCCCCAAGGCTGTGTGCTATCTCCCACGCTGTTTCTTCTGCATATCAATGATATGTTGGACACCGCCAACATGCATTGCTATGCAGACGACAGCACTGGTGATGCCGTATACACTGGCCATGCAGGTCTCTCTCGGGAAATCGTCGACCAGTGCCGGGAGAAACTTGTGTCTTCTATCGATTCTTCTCTTGCGAAGGTCGCGGAATGGGTTAAATTGAACCTTGTCCAATTTAACCCCCAGAAGACTCAAGTTTGCGCGTTTACCACTAAAAAACCCCATTTGTCGTATCACCGCTCTTCGACAACACTTCCCTCCAAGCCTCGCCTAGTATCGGAATACTGGGTCTCGAAATCTCAAGCGATTGCCAATTTCGTGGTCATCTGGAAGGCAAAGCCAAATTGGCTTCAAAGAAACTGGGCGTCATTAATAGAGCACGGCAATACTTCAAGCCGGCCCACATACTAGCGCTCTACAAAGCGCAGGTGGACGCATGGAGTATTGCTGTCATCTCTGGTCTGGTGCACCCCAGTATCAGCTGGATCCATTTGACCACGCGCAACGCAGAGCAGCTCGAATTGTCGGGGACACAGTGCTCTGTGAACGGCTGGATCACTTAGAGTTGCGTAGAGACGTCGCTTCATTATGTGTCTTCTACCGCATTTATCACGGGGAGTGTTCCGAAGAGCTGTTTAACCTAATTCTTGCCGCCGAATTCCACCTTCGCACGACACGCCACAAGTTAGGATATCATCCTCACCATCTGGATGTGTGGCGGTCCTCCACAGTGCAGTTTTCAAGGAGCTTTCTTCCACGTACTACAAAGCTGTGGAATGAGCTTCCTTGTGCGATGTTTCCGGGACGATACGACATCGTAATATTGGGGTTGAGCAAGTTATCAACTGTAAAGTCGATCCTGTAGATGAAGCCACAACCTAAGAGTTGAACAAAGGAAACAGAATTTTATAACGAGGCGGTACTCGAATGGTTAACTGAGCTAACCAGGTTATAGCATCGGCACGGAACACCGGAGGTCGTGGGTTCGAATCCCGCATCTTTCATAAAATTTTGTTTTTCAAATTTTATTTTTGTATTAATCCTAGAAGTGAGGGTAATCACTTTAAAAACATAACATATTATTTAGATTTACAAGAGCGACATCTCAAGTCAATTTCCTAATATGCAAATATTGGGGTTGAGCAGGTTTTCAACTGTAAAGTAGATCCTGTAGATGAAGCCACAACCTGAGAGTTGAACAAAGGAAACAGAATTTTATAACGAGGCGGTACTCGAATGGTTAGCTCAGTTGGTTCCAGCACCGGCACGAAACGCCGGAGGTCGTGGGTTCTCGAATCCCGCATCGTTCATAAAATTTTGTTTTTCAAATTTTATTTGTGTATTAATCCTAGAATTGAGGGTTACCACTTAAAAAACATAACAAATTGTTATGTTATTCATGTTGCATTAATTAATCAACAAGATATTATCGGGTAGCAACGCTTCGACGTACATGAAGAGAGTTGTCAAACTTCATGTCTTACGTTACAGATGTTTTTTCCCGGTCAGGGTACCCCTCCGTATCGTCCCATACGGAACTTCGTTCCAAAATGCATATACTTATTATTAATAGTGTTACCAGAAGAGAGAGTCGGTGTTAAATAATTCTGAGGTAGACAATTTATTAAGTTCAACCTGCGATGTGTACATACAAGCGTGTCATCGTTTGCTAAATACATTTTAACGTTATATATATAACTCTTCTGTACGTGTATTGACAGTGAACTCCTCCAAAGCGGCTGGACCGATTTGAATGAAATTGTCTGTGTGTGTTCAAGTGGATTCGATGATGGTTTAGATTCACAATTGAAGGACCTCCTAAATGGCTGTACAGATTTTGATGATTATTTGACAGTGTTTCAGTGAATATGAGATTGGTTCAGAATCTCAATACATTTACATATAATTCTCCTACGTATGTTAATGATCTCCTAACGTCTGGACCGATTTTTCAAATTTAACACGTATATATTACTTTAAATGTGGTATATTTTTAATGTCAGTCCACGCATAAAGATATCAAAGCATGTCCTCTTGCACACTGTGGCGTTATATTATGTTTGAAACACAATTTTTATACAAAATTATTGTCATGCCCAAGTTACACCTTATTTTTTAATTTATATTTGTATTGTATTTCTAATAATAATGAAAACGACAAACTTTTATTACATTTAGGTAGTTTTTGAAGTTTTCATAACTCACTCGAGCAAAACTTACTTAGTATTAACATGCTCGTAGAATTATTTTGTATTACTCTAATCTGCTAACAACTGAAACACAAATTTGTGAGGCAAAGTAATTATATTCGAAGCCTAGTAATTATATAGTGGAAGGTACTCATTTGGATGATGAGAGTGATGAACTATTATTGTTTGTTTTAAAAAAAAAGGCCTAACTATAGCAAATCAATATCACTTTTTTACATCACTTTACTATACCTCTTTTTGTTTTTTTTTTAAAGGAACTTATCTATCTATTTCAGTATTTCCCTGCTGGTAACCAGACTACCCAGGAGGAGGCAGTACATGCAAGTTTCACCCACGTCTGATCCGAGAAAAGCGGCGTTAACAAACGTCGCGATTCACCACAAAATCTGCCAAACCATATTGAGCTGTATCAACTTTAAAACATCGTTTCAATACAACATATTCGCCTTAAATGGTTTTTTATTATGTAGGTAATCTAAACACTAAATTATTGACTCCTTTTATATTTTGGAAATTTGATGCGACTAGTGTTACTAATACTAAAATAATAATAAAGTTTTAGTACATATTTAGCCCAGCATTGTCTTAATATAGTAGAGATTTCTATCTTTAATATCGTCGCTTTAATGTCTGTTGTAAAATGGCATTATAAATTACGCATTTTGAAATAATGTTTAATGGTGTACGTACATATATTATAATTAATAAGATTTAATCTCAAGCTATGCTCATTTATTAACATTTTATCTTCTATAACTATAAACTTAGATTACCAAAAGTTCTCGTATTGTCATTGCATACCAACGATATTAAAAAATATTAATAAAATAGGTTACTAATATAGCTTTTTCTTCATTGCCTCGTAGGATAAAAACTAAACCATTATATTTAAGAAACTTAATACTTTTTTCAATATTTCATATTATAATTCTGTCTTAGGAATTAAGGATTAAATTAAATACATTTTGATGTCAAATTAATGATATGAACTACCATGTTTATAGCATTAAATAAATCATTAATTATAATAGATATCGTTAGTAATTAAGTGACGTTTAGGACACTCGGGATTCAGGATTCCTGAGGAAGAAACTTTACATGCTTAAGACATAAAAAAAGCTTGAATACTAACTAACCCAATGGCCATGCATGATAAAATGATTTTTCTCAAGCTCAAACAGAAACTTAAATGTCTTTCATTACAACGAAATACATTTATACTAAGCGTAATTAAATAAATTCGTGCAATTACTACAATATTATTATACAATAAACGATGAAATTACTACAATATAATGTTACAAAAGCAAAAATAGCTTTTCAAAAGCTTTCTACTTATTATATCTATCTATGGAAAATTGTAAGTTATATCATATTACTCCCTTTAAATTTATTTAACTTGACAGTATAATATATATATAAAGACCCAATACAAAGCAAACCAATCCCAACTACTAAAAATAAACTCTTAAACACTTGGTAATAGTTTTGTAAGATCGAGTTTAAGCTTAGGCAAATTAAAACCCAATGAAACACGGGTCATAATAACTGATAATAATTTGTGCCAAAGAACATATTATATAATCATGTACGCTCAATTTTAAATATCCATACAAGTAATTTTTGGGTGTGCATAACGATAATAATTTGATACATGAAAAAGTCCGTTTTGTTTTGATAACGGAAGCGAAGAATGAATTACTGGGTAATAAATAGATTTTTTCAATATTATTCGTATTTGCGTAAGCAAATTATTATTAAAAGTTAGTCATGTAATTTTATCTAATAGTGTAATAATATCAAACCTCTTACGGTAGTAAAATTATCGCTTTAAATGTTATTAGAAAATTCTACACGTTAACATAATATCAGTGTTGTGAAATAAAGTGTAGTGTGTGTTATTATTGTTTTATTTATAAATTCACCCAATTTAAAAATAAGTTAATAATAAGTCTTTAATGAGGCGTTTCACATAAGTATCGAATGTCGTAAGCTTTTATGTTTAAATTGGAACCAACTTCAAAAGTGTTATTCAAATTCAAATAGTATAATATGAATATTTGAATTTGATATTTTATTAACCTTTATTACCCAAAGATCTCCACGGCGAACAGTCCTGCGCTGCCCTCATCCAACCTATTCCTTCGACCTTGACCAGATCGTCGGTCCATCTTGTGGGGAGCGTATCAACACTACGTCTTTTGGTAGGTGGTATCCATCGAGCTATGTGCCCTGCCCACTGTCACTTCAGTTTCGCAATCATTTGGGCTATGTCTGTAACTTTTGTTCTACGAATCTCATCTCTGATTTGATTTCGTAGGGAAACTCCGAGCACAGCCCTCTCCATTGCCCGCTGAGCGACAATGAGCTTCCTCATATGGCCCACAGATAGCGACTAAGTCTGCATTCATAATATATATATAAGTATTATGCAGGGAAGATAGAAGCAGAAGTACAAAATTTGTACTAATTTGCAAATGGAACTGAACTTGGAATTAGTACGTAATTTGACATTCGGCAAAATTTTTAAAATCATATAAAATTCTTACGCTTTTTATTTTAGTTAAAGTAGGTACTATAATTACCATTTTATTATGATATGATGAATTATACTAAAATAATGAGAGAATAGTTGAAAATATTGATGAAGATTTACAATAATATTGTAATGTTAAAACTCCAATTCATTATTTTTTTTTTAAATTTAATGTTTGTCTATAAACTAGATTTTGTCCGCGAAAACATAAAAATAAATTTAGAATCAAGTATCTATATGATCAAGAATGAAAATGGGTGCCACAAATGGTAATTTGAGCTTAGAAAAAAGAAAGAAGTTGGCTGGACATAATGTATCTGGTGAATAAGACAAGCAAAAATCGAGGCATCGCTCGCTGGTATTTGTTTTTTGTCAAAAATTCGTTCACAATAATGTCCCTGTGAGAAAGCATATGAACGTGGTGTAAAACCCAGGATTTTTTTCTTTCTTTTTTTATGGAAAAGGAGGACAATGAGCGAACGGGTCACCTGATGTCAAGTGACAGCCACTCACTTTCTCTTACAACACCAAAGGAGACACAGGAGCGTTGCCGGCCCTTAAGGAAAAGGTACGCACTTTTTTTGAAGGTACCCATATCGTTTCGTTCCGGAAACACCGCACTAGGAAGCCCATTCCTCAGCTTGGTTGTTCGTCGAAAAAAGTTTATTGAAAAGCGCACTGCGGAGGAACACCCCACATATATGGGTGGGGATGATATTCTAATAATTTCATAAATTTGGATTTTTCCGTTGAATTTGAATGAAAATGAATTCTTATACGCTGTATAATGCTTAAATACGATTAATATACTTCATTTACCATTCGGCCAATATGGTAATAGTAAAAGAAAGTAACCAACCAAGCTTGAAAGCCCAGATCTCGTCACCGTTACTGGATAACTGTTGCGTTTCTTGTATATTGCGCGAGAAGTTTGGGTGCAGAAAGAAGGTAAAGAAAGTGTATTGTTTATATTATTCGTTATTATGTTTATGGATAATACAATCTTCAACTTTTTACACAATACTTGTGATTTGTGGTAGATGCTTCATCTTTTACGGGGAAAGTATTGCTCATGCACAAACCAAATATCTATTTGAGAAATAAATTGATTAAGTTTCTTCACCTTACAAAAGTTTTTAAAGTTGGTTATAAGTTGAATTAATAAACCGTTTAGTTCGTTAAAAGAACCTTCATTTAACAAAAAGTCTACAAGTACCGCTCTTCGACAACACTTCCCTAAAAGCCTCGCCTAGTATCGGAATACTGGGTCTCGAAATCTCGAGCGATTGCCAATTCCGTGGCCATCTGGAGGGCAAAGACAAATTGGCTTCAAAGAAACTGGGCGTCATTAATAGAGCACGGCAATACTTCAAGCCGGCCCACATTCTAGAGCTGTACAAAGCGCAGGTCCAGCCACACATGAAGTATTGCTGTCATCTCTGGTCTGGCGCACCCCAGTATCAGCTCGATCCATTTGACCGCGTGCAACGCAGAGCAGCTCGAATTGTCGGGGACCCAGTACTCTGTGTACGGCTGAATTTATCACGGGGAGTGTTCCGAAGAGCTGTTTTACCTAATTCCTGCCGCCGAATTCCATCTTCGCACGACACGCCACAAGTTAGGATATCATCCTCACCATCTGGATGTGTGGCGGTCCTCCATACTGCGGTTTACAAGGAGCTTTCTTCCACGTACTACAAAGCTGTGGAATGAACTTCCTTGTGCGGTGTTTCCGGGACGATACGACATGGGTACCTTCAAAAAAAGCGCGTACACCTTCCTTAAAGGCCGGCAACGCTCCTGTGATTCCTCTGTCGTTGCAAGAGAGTATGGGCGGCGGTGAACATTTAACAACAGGTGACCCGTACGCTCGTTTGTCCTCCTATTCCATAAAAAAAAAGTACTTGTGCACAGGGACGCTACCTATGGGAGCCTTATTTCAGTGGTAAACTCAATTTATAATAATAATATTGACACACTTTTTACACAAATTATCTTGCCCCAAATTAAGCATATATACCCTGTGTTATGGGTTGCAAGACAACGATATATTTAATACAATATACTTACTTAGACATACATAAATACATTTAAACATCCATGACTCGGGGACAAACATCCATATTCATCATATAAATGCGCAAGCAATCCCGGTAGGTGCAAACCTACCGGGTTTCGAACCCAGGACCTCTAGCTTAGTAGGTAGAATCGCTAACCACTCGGCTATACAGGTCGTCCGGGTAATTTATGTACCCGGGGTCAAACTACAAGAAATTAGACATGTGCTCACCTTATCAGCTCCATTTCTTCTTGTTATAACGGTTAGAATCTGACAAATATTATTAGTTTCGGCCATCGCACAGTAGCTGTTACTTATCTTGTAAGTTTTTTGCCACACTGGAAGACTTACATGACTCAAAGCAGCGCTATTTATTGAATTTATAATATGTTAAAGTAAGAAAAGGCAACGATTAATAGAACTCTAATCAGATTCATCTATACTCTTTCCATCAGCACGCCTGGTCCCAAAGAGTAAGTCTTAAAACAGTTGCCGCTGATAATTCTCCTATAAATGAATGGAAACTTAGAAGAATAACATACTAATTGCAAACAATGAATGCCATAACCGACTGGAAAATTAACTGACTACGGCATTTCTAAGAGTTTTTACTGTCATCATCTCTCTCACCTGTCCTCATTTTCGTCAAATCTCCATGAAAGTAGAAGGCACATTTTGTGAAGAAAAAGGGTCAATTAACAGCATTCACCAATACTTGAAAAAACCGTATACACTGGAGGTAGTGCGTGCTCGCGATGGACACCTGGAAACCACTCTACAGCCAAACCCCATCGGCATCTTTTAAACACTTCTCTTTGTTTTCTTCTCCTCCTCCTATTTCATTTTATAGGTGCCTAGGTCAAAAGAGTCTTCTTGAATCATACTAAAATATGGCAAAATTGTGGAGCTGCTCAAAGTATCTTGGCTGTACACACTCAATTCGTTGCAATTAAAAGTATAGGTCATTATGGTAATACCTATCAAAAGTCAATTGACGCGTATATATTCTTCTACAACTTGGCGCGAGGCGACGTTACATATCCAATTTTCGGATTTTCTTCAAAGGCATTTTGTGAGGTGAACTGATATTGAAATAGCCACATGATTCATCAGTCCTTTTGATGACCTCTGTAGACTGAGTTCTGTATCTGGATTTGGTAGTTCCGCACAAATAATTTGATCAATATACTTCCACCTAATTTTCTCCTCGAACTACTAAAGCTAAAAGCTTGTAGGTACGTCGACGCGTTTGCATTTCGATTGTTAAGTTTTAGCAGCGATAGCTCCGAATATGTTTTAAAAGAAGATATAACAACTGTTTATGTTTTGAATGAAATACTCGAGAAAAATAATTATGATTGTCATAGCAACCGTCAAGGAAGTCATTCTCAAAATCAAAATCATAAAATCAAAACGTTTATTGAACTCATAACATTGATTTACAATGGCTTAAGTTCAGTCATACACTAAATTTCATAATAATAAATAAATAATATCAAACAGATAAAATTAAAATCAAACAAATCAAATAAGTAATATAAATAACATCAAACAATTAAAATCACATTTTAAGTAGATCAATTCAATTCCAGGCTGCTTTATCATTTAAATAATCTTGGATATTGTAATAGCCTTAGCTGCTTAATTTACTTTTTGTGTAGGCTTTGAATTTATTTATAGACATATTTGCTATATGTTCGGGGAGTTTATTATAGAAGCGAACACACTGACACCTAAAGGAATTACTGACTTTATGGAGTCTTGTGGCAGGCATGACAAGTCTACCCCTATTTCTAGTATTAATACTATGTAAGTCACTTAGTTTTGTGAACTTATTTTTATTCTTTTGTACAAACATCAAATTCTCGTAAATGTATTGTGAGGCCACTGTCATAATACCTATTTCTTTAAACTTTTAAACTTATTCTTTAACGAAATTCTAGATCCCATGTTATAAATGGCTCTAACGGCTCTCTTCTGCAGCACAAATATCGTATCGATCTCAGCAGCATTACCCCATAAAAGGATACCATAGCTCATAATGCTGTGGAAGTAACTAAAATATACTATTCTGGCCGTATCTATGTCAGTCAGTTCTCTTATCTTCTTAACCGCATATGCTGCAGAGCTTAATCTGTTTGCTAAGGCAGATATATGGTCACCCCACTGAAGCTTCTCATCTAGAGTTATACCCAAGAACACTGTCTTATTTACAAGATCCAACATTTCTCCATTTAATTTAATATGTGTGTTAATCTTTTTTACATTTGGTAATATGAATTTTAAGCATTTCGTTTTCTTACCATTCAAAAGAAGATTGTTTACTTTGAACCATTGTTCTACCTTAGAAATAGCATTATTTACATGTTCAATAGTAGTTGCATGTCGATTAACTTTAAATAATAGTGATGTATCATCCGCAAACAATACTATATCATGTGTGTTCTTTATAAGATAGGGTAGGTCATTGATATAAACTAAAAACAGAAATGGTCCGAGAATTGAACCCTGCGGGACACCCATTCCTAACACGGAGCCTGAAGACCTTACACTATTAACTTCAACATACTGTATCCTGTTATTCAAATATGAGATTAATAAATTTCATGCACTTCCTCTTATGCCATAGTGTTGCAATTTCCTGATTAGAATTTCATGTTGGACGCAATCAAACGCTTTGGAAAGGTCGCAAAAGATTCCTAAAGAATCTTGTGAATCCTCCCAAGCACTAAAAATATGTTCCATTAATGCAACACCTGCGTCAACAGTTGAACGTCCCCGAGTGAATCCATATTGTTTATCATGTATAATTTTATTTATGTTAAAATGAGCGCGTAGTTGACACAGTATTAGTTTTTCAAATATTTTACTCAGGGTAGGCAAAATTGAGATAGGCCTATAATTAGAGGGATCTGATGAGCAACCCGACTTGAATAAAGGTATTATTTTGCTATGCTTCATGAGGTCTGGAAATGTGCCACAGTCTATACATTTGTTAAATATTAGGGCTAGATCAGGCGCTATTATATCAATCAGAGAGCCTATTACTTTAACAGATATACCCCAGAGGTCAGCTGTCTTTTTAACATTAATCTCTTTAAATGACTTTATGATATCCGAGATATTAACATACTTAAATTGGAAATTATTTGAACATTTAGTAACATTTGCAGAAAGTAATGATATTGCCCTGGTTGGACATAAGTTTAAATGTTTAGTGGTAGATATGGGAACATTAGTAAAGAAATTTTCAAAAGCTCTAGCAACATCTAAGTTTGATTTTACAATTACATTATTAATATTTAGATTAAACTCAGAGTTTTGATCTTTTGTTTTACCAGTTTCATTATTAATAATTTTCCAAGTAGTTTTGATTTTATCGTTAGAATGTCTTATTTTATTTCTTAAGTATAAAGATTTTGCTGCTTGACAAACATGTTTAAATGTTTTTGAATATTTTTTTACATATTCCAGAAAGAGTGGATTATGGTTGAAAGTTTTTTCATCATAGAGGCTGTAGAGCCTCATTCTACTCTTATGAATTCCAGTTGTAGCCCATTCACTAAATTTGGTATTAGTATTAATTGTAATGGTCTTCGATGTAAATATTTTTTTAAATTCAGTATTAAATAAATTAAAAAAATTATTATATAGAACATTGGGGTTATTTTCCTCTAAAGGCATTACTTGCAATTTATTAAATAGGTAAGATTTAAATAAATTCAGACGGCCCTGTGTAATTGGTACAACAGTGATGTCTTTAGTTATAGTTTTCTTTGTCGGCCAATCAAAACTAATAAGTTGTCCACAGTGATCTGATTCTAGTTGATTTATTATACTTTTGCTGTTAGGCTTTATATTTGTAAAAATGTTATCTAGACAAGTAGCTGTGGTCAGTGTTATTCTAGTTGGCTCTATAAACAAGTTACTGAGATTATATGACATGAACAGACTTTTAAACTTAGTACACATGGAGGAATGTTCTAATAGATTAATATTAAAATCTCCACAAATCAGAATCCTTTTGTTGCCCTTACAAACTCTAGACAAGACTGCATCCATCACATTTTCAAAATCCTCATATGGTGCTGATGGAGGTCTATACACACTTATAATAATGAACTGATCTAATTGTATACAAGCTATCTCGGCCACTAGTTCCACAGAGAGGCTCACAATGTCCTTTCGTTCCTTGAATTTAATATTTTTATTAATTAATATTAATGAGCCACCATGTATTGAATTAACTCGGCTAAATGAACTACCAACTCGGTGATTAGTGAAGTTAAACATGATGTGATGTGATTTAAGCCAGTGTTCAGTAATACAGAGTATATGTATGTTATTGCCATTCATGTATATTTCAATTTCAAGTTCCTTATTTAACATACCCTGAATATTTTGGTGTACCAGATTAACAACATTATTACAACAAATAAATTTTGATTTGTTTGATACTATACTATAACATGGTTCATTGCAAGAGGTATTCCCTTTTGTCTTATAAATTAATTTAAATTGTTTGGAATAATTTCCAAAGTTTTATTTTTATTATCAATGTCAAATTTAGACTGCTCAATAGAAGCAGTGTGATACACCAAGTTTTTGGCTGATTGTATAAAATAAAATGATAGCGATATAGCTAATCGTTGTTTTAAATATATTGGAATAATATTTCTCATAGAGAAATTAGATTTAATATAATTATTTATATCAATCAAATGGAATTTATTTCTATTATTGCATATCAACATGTCAAGTGATAAATTCAATTTATATCTGATATCATTTTCAGATTGTGACAATCTGTGACCGTAGGGGAAAGTAAACAAAACAACATTCTTTATGTTTAGAGAATCTAAACACTCAAACTGTTTGATTAGCTGTGTTCTGTTTGTATTTCCTCTGTTTCCAATTAATAACATTAAGGTAGTGTCAGGGGTGAAGTTAAATTTAGATAGCCTTTGCACAATCTGTGAAAAGGTTAGTCCTGGTAAACAATAATTTGTTACTGCCTGTCCCATCTCGCTTGAAATAAGCCGGCCCATACCTTTACCTAAGTTATCACTAAACATTACAATTTTGCTATTCACATTATTTGGTTTAAAGGAACTGATAGACTTAGTATCAGATGAGCTTGTGTTTTGATTATATTTGTGTGAAGGTAATTGCTGATTAGCAAGAGGCTCACAAGTAGGCTCAGATTTCTTCTCTAAGTTGTAGGTAACACATTTGTGGTGTCTTGTCACAGACTCCTTGTTTATAAGAAGTTCATCTAAAACCAGTACTTGATCCTTCACTTGTTTGTTTGTAACATTGTATCTGTTATTCATTGTTTCCAATGATTTCTGTAGATTTAGGATTTCATTATTTAATTTATTTATATCTGATTCATATTTTAATTGGTTCTTTTGAATTGTTAATGAGTATAAATTTAATTGATTAATTAGATCTATTCTTTCTTTACTAAATTTTACATTTTTGTTCATTAATTTTTGCTTATTTACTTATTTATTTGTCTTTTTTATGTATTTATTTATTTTAATATACTTTTTCAGCATGTTTCTGCTACATTTAATTCTCTTAACCTCTTTAGATGAATTCAGGTGACTATTGTGACTTGTAAGGTTAATTATTAAACTATTGTTGGAATTAGTCTTAGCAGAAACAACTTCAGGAGCGCTACAGACCAACTCATCAAATAAACTTTGGTTATGTGAGGGAGTCAAATTGGATTTATAGATCTGAAAATTACTGATTTCATTTTTAGCATCATGCAATTCAAAAATTCAATTCGAGACACACCAACATACTTCCTAGCATGGAAAAAGGCATCTTGAATTCGCTCGGCCATGTATCTGTGATCACCAGTGAATTTTTAACTATCGTCCAATTGAATGAAATAAAAATTTAATATAGCTTTACCTACATTAAAAATAATAGAAACTAACAAAGTGTTGAAGTGCCGCCCGAAAGTGCTACGTTACGCAGTGTATGGAGAAAGCAACTTTTAAGTAAATATTTAAAGGTAATGGTTACTGTGAGTCAATCGAGACAAATAGAATCTTTGTACGTGAATTTTGATCCCTTCAAAATATCGGATAAATATGAAGCAAATTAGACAAGGACTAATCGATCTCAATTAAATAATCTCTACACTCTGTCTCCTTTTTCTTACAAGATTCTTTAGGATAAGCGATTTTTAATGTCCGATATACCGTAGTGGCTTTGTGCTAAAGTCAGTGGCGCGTGCTTTTATACATCTATAATTCGATACTACGACATTATCATCATTAATTTAAAAAATAGGAAGAAAGTAGACGTTACATAAAGTAAGCCATACCCCTGTCATAGAAATTCAAACTACTAAATTTATCAAAAACCGTATCAAAATCTATTGCGTATGTTAGGAGTAGTCAGCAGATATACGAACAGCCCGCAGAAAAGGACTTTGTTTTCTTTTACGTAATGATTATAGTAAATTTAAATATTTTTGAGTTTTAAGGTAACCAGTTTCGCTGAGAAGCGCCATCTAAGCATAGTTCATGAAATCAACTGCTATTCCTAAACGCTCAAAAATCTTAAGGTTGGAGTACTTACTATTATTTACCATAGTATCCATCTCTACTCTGTGACCTAACTAAGTTGTCGAGTTTCTGGTCCCAAGTCAACGTACACATTTTAACTAGATGGCGCCTTTTGGAGCGTTATTATAAGCTTAAACGTACATTCCAAATGCAAAGTCGCTATTTTGAAGTTTGGCAGAAACAAACAGCCTGAAAATTTTATTTGAATTCATAGATATAGGCTGTTTTTTTATATTGAAGACAGACCATTCTAGAAGTAAAATATATACCTATAAATTGACCTAAACTAACAGGTTTGTTTAGGTTTCTAAAAAACTACACTGATTTTCCTAAATTCTAGAAGTTAACATTTTAAATAGAAAGCCTTTTATAGTAAATTTTATGAGCTTTCTTTGAAACTGTAGTACGAGGGCTGCACTAAAAGTATCGGGAATGGAATATTTCCACTGTTCTTGTCACATTAAAATCTTTTAAATTGAAAACTCATTGGTTTTAAAAATCGAATACCATTTATTTACTTGAAACAAGATTCTCGGTCTTGTCACAAGGTCTTTTCAAACTTGTTTAGTCGTTGAGAAAATGGAATTGACTTGAGAAAATTCTAGAGCGATGATTTATTATGACTTTCGAAGTGGTATAACACAAAAACAGTGTGTTGACCGCATGATATCTGCATTTGGTGATGAAGCCCCATCCAAAACCACAATTTATCGCTGACGGGGACGTGTCAAGCTCAGTGAAGATCCCCGTCAAGGTCGTCCAAAAACTGCAGTCACCAAAGGAAACGTTAATGCTGTGCGTAAGCTGATTGACGAAGATCAATGATCATCTTGTGGCATATCGTGAAATTCAGGCAACTTTAGACATTGGCATGAGTCAAATACAAATATTCTTGCATGAACAATTAGGTGTAAAAAAGTTGTTTTCCCGATGGATACCGCATTTGTTCTGTGAAGAGCAAAAAGCGGCTCGCGTTACTTGGTGCGTCAGAACTCTCGAACGATTTCACACAGGATCCTCAAATGCTGTATACAACATCGTATCAGGTGACGAATCCTGGATATACGCATACCATCTCGAAACAAAAAACCAGTCACGAGTTTGGGTGTTCGAAAATGAGTTAAAGCCAACAAAAATTGTTCGTTCACGGAGTGTTGCAAAAAAAATGGTGGCAACGTTTGTCTCCAAAACCGGCCATGTTGCGACTATTTCTCTTAAGGGAGAAAGAACGGTTAATGCAGAATGGTATGCTAACATTTGTTTGCCACAGGTCGTTTCTGAACTCTGTAAAGAGAACTGCAACCGCCGCATCATCCTCCATCACGACAATGCGAGTTCTCACACCGCGCACAGAACAAAAGAGTTTTTAGAGCAAGAAAACATAGAATTATTAGACCATCCGCCGTACAGCCCTGACCTAAGCCCTAATAATTTCTATACTTTCCCTAAAATAAAGAATGAATTGCGTGGTCAGAGATTTTCATCACCTGAAGAAGCTGTGGACACCTACAAAACGGCCATTTTGGAGACCCCAACTTCCGAATGGAATGGTTGCTTCAATGATTGGTTACATCGTATGAAAAAATGTGTCAAATTTTGCGGAGAAATACTTTGAAAAGCAATAAATACTATTGTGTCACTTCCTTGATTCCCGAAATTTTCAGGGCCGCCCTCGTAAGCAATACATTACTAACATTTTTAACTTAATAAAATATGAAACAGTAAAATATCTATTTTCAGCTTCCCGTCAAAACACTCAATTAACATTTATAAGTATGTTTTATATGCTCATATTTTTTTTATAATTGGAGGAGGCAATAATAAGCTCGATGCTGGAGTCAGATAAGAGCCATACCTCCTCGGGATCTGACTACAGCTTCGAGCCGATTTTGGGAACTATTCCCTAAAGGAGGTAGGGTACTCAGAAAACGTAGATCTCTAGTCTACGGTGTCTGAGTACCCTACCTATCTCATACCAAGTGTGCGATCAGGACTTCTTGTTGGCAAAGCCATCACGCTGATACCAACCTCCCGAATATACTATTGCACTACCCGAGCCATGTGTCGGCGGGCATTAGCATGCACCAGTATCGATCCATTACCCATAATTGCCAAAAACGGACCTTCTATACGACCGTACAGAGTAAGTGGAAAATGGCACTCTGACTGGGAAAAGATATGCCTAGGAGATTCTTAGTCTGAGTATTCACTATGAATTTCTCACCAGATCACCTGTAGACGCTTTGCAATCTATTGGCAGATAAAAATGAGAGTCAGAAGTCTTCTGTGAACAAAATTCTTGACCATTCTTCTTCATCCCACTGTATATGTTCACGCGCGGTTCGCAGTCTCGCTATTCTCTATCTCTCTTGACTTTGGGGCCACTCGCTGGTATTCATGGTTTCAGAATTGCTTCATCAAGTCTTCTTCTCACTTTCTTTCACTTTCCCTCCCTTCATCCCTAAGTCCCTTTCGGGTTGTGAAGCTGTTGCTGGTCCTTGACCGCATTTAGGTTGTGGTTTCTCAACTCAGTGGAAATGATGTAACGGTCTTCTCAGACCCAGTTGTACTAGTAGTATACCTGGGTCTGCCTTTATAAGGTCTCCTCTGGTTGTTTCGAGCCTCTTCGTACCATCACCTCACCTGTTGAACCGTTCGTATCGTCAAACCCATCATTCTTACAGTATGACGCATTCTAATGCAGAGTTGCAAAACAGTAGATTTCAAATGATCATGGCATTTAAAATTTTATATCTAACTTCCCACCAAACCGACACCAATTTATCCACTTGTTTAGTAGCAAAAATTTTCCGGTTAATATCTAAAGAACTCAACCCCACTCTAACGACAAATAGTAGTAATACATTGGTTGATGTAATGTAAATACCTAATAATATTATACTCACCAGGATGCTAAGTGGGCACTGTCGCCTAAATAAGTACTTCAGTGTGTCGGAATAAAACACAAAAGAACTTGCAGATTTTGCCTTGATGCCGATGAAGCGCCTCATCATCTCTTCTGCAATTTCTACCCACTAACGAATAAGCGTAACACCATCCTTGGTGACTATACCCTACTCCCAGATGCTGTTTGTAATCATTGCGTCAAGAAGATACTGAGGTTTGTAAATACGGCAGGGCTTGACGTTGAGCTATAAGTATGAGTAGCGCACACAATAGTTCAATTCTGGACGCGGTGTTACTAGGAAACATTAGGACTAGCCAAATAGTCACCCTCTCCAAACAATAATAATAATATTAATTTAATTTATATTATATTGTTAATGAGATTAATTAATAATAATATTAAATAATTAACAATCTGTGTAATCAATGTAAACTGATTGAATTGGTTCAAGTCCCTATATCAGCTACTCACATTAATAGTATACAGGCAATTGCGTAATTAATCGGTATGGGAGGAATCTGAATAGGCTTTGTCGCTCGTTAGTGTGCATTGGATTTCGAATAATAGACAATAATGATAACATGTAGATGACAATGCTATCACAAGATGTTCTACGTAGCTCAATAACCCTTCAACAGTCTATATTATCTATTAGCAAAGCTTTGTGCCACAATATTATATTGCTTCCACAAAAAGAACTCGAGACTTACAAGTGGAATAAGCGAGCAATTTCCTCTGAAGAAATAAAGCATTATATTACCTACAGGGTTCTCAAGAAATTTCCATCTTCGTGCAACTAAACTGTGGAATAAACTTGAAATGGTTGAATCAACTTGGATACTATAAAACAAAGCGAGGAAACCTTTTGACCTCGACTGTTTGTGTGTTCGTCTATCTGCCAGCAGACTGTATATCATGAGGTGCAATAGTTAGAAGGTAGAATGGTTATTACCATAATTTTAGTCAGGATTGGGCATAATTTTTAATACTTTCGTAGTAAACATATTTCTATATGATTAAACAAAACTAAATCTATATATATATAAATGAATTGCTGTTCGTTAGTCTCGCCAAAACTCGAGAACGGCTGGACCGATTTGGCTAATTTTGGTCTTGAATTATTTGTGGAAGTCCAGAGAAGGTTTAAAAGGTGAATAAATATAAAAATGCTTGGAATTAAATAAAAACAACATTTTTGATTTTTCCTTTGATGTGTCCCCCGTCGTTCAGAAATCAAATTGAAAGAATAGTTTAAAATGAATAACTAATTAGAATCTTTGTATCTTTATAACTTTCTCAGGAGGTAAAAACCAAACTTAATTTTAGCTACCTATAGTTATTTAAATTTGTTACTTAACTGATTAACTACAATTGTTAACTATGATGGCAACACAACCTTTGCTGGGTCAGCTAGTAAGAAATATTAAATGTGTAGCATTAGTTGTAAGTATTAGTTCAATAGCTATTTTATGACAATTCGTTTAAAGTTTTTCTGAGTTTACTATAATATCTATAATGACTAAATTATAGAGTTTAAATCTGATATGTCCAAGCTTGCGGGTATTATATTACCTATTTTTATTTATCGTAAATAACCATTGTGAACTAAATTTTATAAATTACATTTTTACGAATTCATAATAGTTTAGCGATAAACTTTGTTTCGCAATTCTAATTTTGATTTTTTTTCTCGAAAACATTAAATATAATCGTGTTTTGAGGCTTGTTATATTATCAGTTATTTAAGAAACATTCAGACCTGTTTATAAAAGGACGAAGTAAAAAACATTTTTGTGTATGTACTATGCATGCTTTTAAATATGAAACTCTAAAAATATCCAAGTTATTTCATAGTTTATATTTTATTTCTGTTCACATTCTGCACTGACAGCTGACAGGCATTTTTTCATTCTTTAAAATTTATAAATCCTGAACATTTCAATGCATGCATACGACAGTGCGGTACGCCTGTGAACTGATACACTGACGTTTACCTTCAGGGCACCTTGCTTCACCATCCCGAATATTTAACGTCAGTGGCTAGATCGTTAACTAAGCGTGCATATGTTCTGTGTGATGGTGATCACTTGACGCAGGAACTAGAGCACATTCTTACTAGTGGGAGGCTGCTTTGCGTCGGATGCTGGCTAGATAATGGGTACCACAACGGCGCCTATTTCTTCCGTGAAGCAGTGATGTGTAAGCATTATTGTGTTTCGGTCTGAAGGGCACCGTAGCTTGTGAAATTACTGGGCAAATGATACTTAACACCTTATGTCTCAAGTTGACGAGCGCAGTTGTAGTGCCACTCAGGTTTATTGGGTTTTTCAATTTATATAGAACGTCCTGCTCGTCTCGTCCCTTTTTTCCTAAAAAAAACGTTGATAGAGTACTTCATCAGACGGGCACAAAATTCCTTTAACTAATAGGCGCACCACAACGGTGGAACGGTAAGTGGCATAGTGATACATGAAATAGGGTCACTGATAAAATACTTAGGATACTGAGGAGTTGGTTATAAAAACAATTTTTCAACCTCTCAATGTTCAGTCTATAAGTTGACTGCAGCTGCGGAAGCTTCTTATCGGACAAAGAGAGAGAGCGATTTCTCAAGGCAATTTAAAGATATTCGAAAGAGATTTCAATATTTTTAATGTTAACAAAAGTTTAGTCATACTTTATGAGCATGAATTTTTAAACGCTTAAATCCTTTAGTGGTGAAATAAAAATCAGTTTCGAGAAAATGATTCGAGCAAATAACACTCGACTAATTTGGTTTGTAAAATTCTTGACATCTCTCTCTTGCTACTAACTGGCACCAATTCTCTTTCATTATCTCGTGTACGGGAAATCTGAAAAATATGCATTTTACTGATTTGCGATGTAAATAAGTATCAATTATCACTAGGTAACAAACAAAACGTCTGTGATACCTTGTAAAAAGCACTAGTTTTTAATCGTTCACGTTCTTGTATGCCGTTTATATTCAGTACACAAAATACAATTCACACACATTCTTAGAAGTTATACTTTTATTTTAATTTTTATCTCACTTTTGTACTTAGACAGTATTTTTATATTATTTTATCTGATTTTGATAATTTGATTTGACTATGTAGGTAATTATGTCTGGTACCGAGATGTCACTAACAGCCGAAACACAGTTCATACTAGTGTCGCTGTCGTTGCTCCCCGTCTTGTATGTAAATAATTCATAATATAATTTAGAAACATTTTTCACTTGTAATACTATTATTAAATATTGTAATGTTTGGGAAATAACGTTATTATTATTAAAAAAAATATAGATAATCATTGTTCACTGAGCCTTAAAAAAACTCCCTATTGATAGGGTTTCAATCGGCGCCTGCCCGCTTAGGCTGTTTGGTTCTAGAAAAAGTCAACCCGCCCAAAGCCTCACGTGGTGAGTGTAGGACCTACTATTACATTTGGCTTGGCACCGACTACAAACCTATCTATAGGTAGTATTTCATTAATGCTAACTACTCAATATGGCGTACGGCAATTATTCTTTCGTTCCCGCGCAATTTATTGTATGCCTTTGAATAGAATGTTAGAATCTATCTGTTCAAAACTATTCCTACATTCTATTATATGTTCAAAGGGAAATAGCACTTCCTAAAATCATAAATCGAATGAGGCTTGCGTATATCTAAGTGCTACCGATCGACTCACTCGGATTACCGGTCGAAATTCAAAATGCTTCCGATTGACTCACCTCGTAATGGATTAAAGGTATCACTTTTGCATATGAGGTGTATCAAATTAACTCTTTGTTAAGTTATTTTATACTTTTAATTTTTTTAAAGTCTGTTTTTTTAAAGTTAATATATCTTTATTAAGTTATTTTATACGTAGATTTTTTTAAGTTTTTACTTTTAACACACTTAAATAATATTAGTAATATGTTATCTGTAAAACTAAAGTAGGATTTTTCTAGATTACATCATAAGACATAATAATAACTATAAGATTTCGTTGCTTTTTAGTCTCATATATTAAATAGTTTTTTTATGGGTAGTTGACTATGGGTAGGCGTACGAACATTGCCGCGTGCCTTAAACAATATAGATCCCAGAAAATGGAAACGGAAAAAAGGAATTGACTCCGAATAAATGCTGTCCGGAAGTGTATTTCACATTCTTGTGAGACGCTAAAATTTCGTGAAGAACGTTTGTTAGGTATGTTTGACAGGTAGCCTAAGACCCACTTATCGGGTCAAGGTGTTAATACCTTATAATAATATATTCAATTAAAATGAAAACTCCTAAAAAATGGGTACACAAACTATAATAATATCATCCACGTAAATAGAAATATTCTTAAAAAAAATTCAGAAAATGAAAAGTAAAGAAAGGCCAATTATGGGACCAAGTGGCAAACATTCTAAGGAATCAAACTAAGGAAGAATCAAGTAAATCGGATATCATAAATCTCAACGTAATCGGTGTACATACATAAAAAAACCAATCAATCTCTTTTTTGAATTCTGGTAAAAAAAGGACGACTCTATAGTTTTGATTTCTGACTGTGCGCTAGTCACGTCCTTTCATCTGTCTCTTTCTGACAAGCGGAGAGAAAGGGACGAATACTTGTAAATAATTGTAACATATTTAATGAAAAAATATTCGTTTTATGAAATTATTTACGCTTTTTGAAAATCAAATCTTATATAAATAAAATAAAATTACCGGTAAAAAGTCACTTCATCTTTTTAATGAGTCTTTAACGTATTATTTGAGTACTTTATATAGCACACTAAAGTTGGTGATTGACACACAGTTGACACACGACTAAGAAGAAAAGTGTGCTTACATTATCAGACTGCAAATTATGTCCATATGTATATACATATATTATAGAACGTCATTGATCAGCTGCTGGCTTATAAGGTACAGGTCCACTGACTTACAGACGGAAAACCGTGTATTAATTACCGTAAGCTTAATGTTGGTTAACTTTTACATACTACCCTCAGAATATTCCTTTCGTCGAATCAGCTAAGAATGGATTTTACGCAATTTTACTCACCTTTTTTTATTTCTTTCATTGACGTAGATTATAAATTGAGTTTTTTTTTGTTCCCAGTACGTATTTTTCAACTCGTAATATAATAACAAATGTTATGGAAAAATAGGGAAGAGGATTACAATGCAACACAGCACATGCTTTGAAAAGTTGAACACGCTCTACGTGAAGCTACTTACGTTATACCGCCCGGGAAACACGGTTCGTTCGAAAGTCAGGTTGTACGTGGAATAATACTCCACAAGAAAAGCATTGTGTGTAAACTCTATTCGACTATTATATCGTAATACATGAATAGTACTAACAATATTCAACACATTTTAATGCTCTTTAAGTCTGTAGAACATTTAAAGCTGCTTTGATATTGTGAAGAAGTTTATGAAACGGTACCAACAGCTGGGCTGGTTATTTTATTATTATTTATTAGAATACAAACTCTGCGCACTTCACAAAGACTGAAGTTTACGCGCCCTTTTTCTGTTAACTTTTGTATGAGAACATTCTATTGTTTTTGTTCAAATTTGTACAAAATTTTATGGATTTTTATTCTATTATAAGTTAAAGAAAAATAGCAATTCCTAGTAACAAAATAAGGCGAGAAATCGAATAAAGTCGTGTGGATTTCGTCGTTGGTCCATAATGTTCTTAGGGCGACTGGTTGCGTTACTACATTAGTACATATTATGGGCCCGTGGAGGGCTAACGCATATTAGAGTCATCTTTAAATTCTAAAATAATACGTCAAAATAGGCCTATATTAGTAACAATTATATGCATGAGCGCCTATTTCTGCCGTGAAGCTGTAATGTGCAAGCATTACTGTGTTTCGGTCTGAAGGTCACAGTAGCTAGTGAATTTACTGAGCAAATGAGACTTAACGTCTTACGTCTCAAGGTGACGAGCGCAGTTGTAGTGCCGCTCAGGATTTTTGGGGCTTTTCCAAGAATCCTGAGTGGCACTGCATTGTAATGGGCAGGGCATATCAATTACCATTAGCTGAACGTCCTGCTCGTCTCCGCCCTTATTTCCATAAAAACATCTGCAATACTAAATGAGGAACTTCTTGCCTCTTCTTCTCTTTATGGAATTATTACGGGCTGCAGCTTTACCCAACCGATTTTACTAACCTGGTGCTGAACTAGGGACCTTCAAGCAAAGAGCATTCTCCCACATTAAAGACCGGCAACGCATCTCTTGACCTCTGGTTTGTGGATGTCCATGGTCGGTTGCCCCACTGCTTCCCATCACCTGAGTCTCTTGCCTGTATGACTCCTCTTCCATAAATAAATCATGCAACTTTGAAGACGAGTTTGTCTTTTCGACTGGTATTTATTCGAGCAACGAAGTGTAGTTCCTAATAAAAGTACCATAGTTTTAGTATTACTGAAAATGTGACGACTATTCAAAATTGTTTGGATAAAGTTTATTTGAGATTGAGTTTACAGGAATTACTAGAGCGATGCTGATCTTTGAATAATAGGTATTCTTTCACTGAAGCTGTAAAATAATATTATTTATTTTTTCTGCTTACCAAGTTGCGAACAGATAGCATTCTTCGTATAACTCAAGTGGATATCATAATAACACAGCGTTCGCTTACACAGTTATGTTAGTTAGTTAGTTACACCTTGTGGAATCGAATCCGAAAATAAATTTTCTTATTAAGTTTATTTTATTTATTCATCATTAAATTTAATATTAAATCTAATTTACTTGTGTCTATATTTAACTTCAAATTTTCACCTCTCTATGATTAAGGCCTCTTTTTGTATTACGATTTTTATGTTATTCTGTTCCATACAAAGATCCACATAAAATTTATTATTGCCATGTTGGTTGCAATCTTGCATGTACCTTCGGTATATTTATTCGGTCTGATCGGAATCGGTCGTCATCTATTTTTTAACCCCAAAAATTTTAAAAAAATATATTTTTTTTTACTTTATGTGGCAATACGAAATTTGCGAGGTCAGTTAGTACAACAAATTACGAATAAAATTTCATAGTCATATCTATCGGGAAGCTACCTTCCTTATAACCAGCTTCTTGAAAAATATAGTATACTTGACTTGCAGTCAAGGCGCAAACAACTTGAAGCTATGCTCTTATTTGATCTGTGTCATAATAAATATGACTGTATTCCTTTAACTCGTAAACTCTGTTACAAAATACCAGTTAGAAGTCATGTACGCAATAATCAGACGCATAAACTTTTTGCTACTATAAAATGTCGTACAAATTCTGGCGAGCGCTCACCACTACGGAGAATGACACACTCATATAATGCGTGCTTTGGCAATATTGATATTTTTTCCACTCGTGTGGGCACTTTCAAAAAGCTGGTCATGGATTATCTTAAGAAGAATATTACTTTATTAGACTAAAACTGTTGAATAATAAGAATAAAACTAAACGAATATATTTTTTATATCTACACTTATATTCATACATGTAACTTTTGTAATTAAGTATTAATTAATAATTATGTGGTTGACGTAGTGAGTAGCATGTATAGTATTACTGTATTATATGATTACTGATTTGATACCCGAATAAATAAAATAAAATAAAATATCTTAAATATATTTCTATAGATGGAGAGCATGTTTTTAAATATTTAAGCATGAAATAATTTAAAAGTTCTTCTTTCTTCTCACATAAGCAGTATATTTTTGCAATGTTTGCGCATACGTATATTTTATTTTTGCTACAGCCTCGACGTACATGGGGACCACTAGAAGTTTTGCACTGCTAGCTAATCGGAACTTTCTGAATGTAGAATGTTATATTTTTGAAACGTTGCAACCTTCCTAGTGTTAAAAAAAAGAATTGGCGGGAAATCATTTGTCAATTTTTTTTATCACACATCATAGTTCTACGTACGCAACGAAAATGGAATTAAGTCGAAATGATTTAAGAGCGATGATTTTTTATGATTTTAAAAGTTCTGATCGAAAGCGAGCGCAGAGAGCCTCTTGCGGCTCTCTGCTCTCGCAGGTGCCGGTGCTGCTCATTTTCAAAATGCTTTTAAGAGAGAAGCACCTTGCTTGAGCACCGTGAGGCGATGGTTTGCTGAATTTGAAAGAAGTCGGGTTTCTGTACATCAAGAATTTCGTGAAGGGCGGCCTTCAACTGCTGTCAACGAAAATAATGTGGCGTTAAGCGGCTAATTGAAGAAATCCCGCGGATTACCTATGAGACAATTCGAGGACTATTGGGGATTAGTATGAACCAAATTGAAAAAAAAAAATTACACGAATTATTGAAAGTTCGGAAACTTTGTTGTTTTTGGATCCTTCATGAACTGACAGCGGAGCAGAAGCGGGCTCGCGTGGAATGGTGCTCACAGATGCCAATGAAGAACGACCACGGGCATTCTAATGCTGTTTATGATATTATCACAAAACTTCATCTCCTTTGGATCACGTGGATTTATTGTTTTGAACCCAAAAAAACAGCGATCTTGTGAACGGGTAATTGAAAATGAGAACAGGCCAACAAAAGTCAGGCAAGCGAGAAATGTTGGTAAAAAATGATCGCATTTTTTTCACAGCTACGGGTCCCATCTGCACAATTCCATTCGAAAATCAAAAAAGTGTTAATGCCGAGTGGTACTCTACCATTTGTTTACATAGGGTGTTAAAAAGAGTTCGCGAAAGACGACCAAAAAGCCGCGTTCTCCAACATCATGAAATCGCTTCTTCACACACGCCAAACTAACTAAGTCAATTTTAGCTTCCAAAAAAGTACAACTCGTCACCCATCCTGCACATAGCCCCGACCTACCAACCCCCTGTTATTTCTGTATTTTCCCCAAAATCATAGAGTCGATGAGAGGTTTCACTTTTACCAATTCCGAAGGAGCAGTGATATCATTCAATCAGAACGTCAAACACATGCCTTCAGACCTGTGGTCCTCCTGTTTTTAAAATGGTACGATCGCATGAAAAAATGTTTAAAATGTAAAGAACAGTATTTTGAAATAGATATTTATGCAACTGTTGTGTAATAAGGGGTATTAAAACACGAATGTGGATTTATCTCACGAGGCGAAGCCAAGTGTGATAATAGAGTATACCATACGAGTGTTTTAATACCTAATTATCAACAGTTGCATACAAGACTTTATCTACACCTAGAATATGAATCCTCTAAAAGATTCTGAAACTGTTAGCTTGATATTAACATTAAAACAGCCAGTCCTAGCAGTAACCTAATATCAGCCATTACTGATTATATACAAATAAACTAAGTATTAAATTAAAGAATTATTTATTTTAGTAGTAATTTACATTTTGTATAGTGCAATAATTGAAATTCACTTGAATATTATGTTCTTTTTCAGCGTTTAAAATGAATCACTCATTTTTTGTAAACAAAACAATAAAAATATCGAAGAAAAATGGCGGGGATTCGAATAACCTACTTTTTTTTACGGCGCGCGGCGTTCTGGTAGTGTGGGACGCGAATAAACGAATATGTTCTCTTTTTGAATTTCATACAGATACCACGTACGAGCAATAAGAATGTGGCTGTCTGTAAAAACTCTTTGAGCTTGAAGGGTTTGAAAAAAGAAATAGGAGTGTTGATATGAAATTCAGTACAACATTACAACACTCGTTTGGATGATGTAATGGTTATTAGAAGATTGGGTGTTTTAATTTTGGAAATAAGCTTTTAGAAATAAGCAAACAATAAGTTTCAGAATCTTTAATAGAGGATTTAAAGCATGGGTGTAGATAAAGCAATAAACACAATATTTTGGTTATAACATGTTGTATTTTTAAGTTACGCAAAACTAAAAGTTTTTCCTAAGAGTGACCTACGTATAAGAATATTAGCAACCTGCACTGAAAGCAGGAAACATTATTAAATCTCTCATTGTATTTGGGTCAGAACAATTATTTTAATTGAATCCGGTGCCGAAAGCAGCATATTTGCGAAATTGGATCCATTCCGAGAGTAATTCCAATTGAGTCACTATTAATCTAGATAGATATTTAATTCTTCATAATCTAAACTATATCTATGCAACTTAAGAAAAATACTTGTTGATATAATTTTCCATGATGGTGCTAGGTATATTTTGGAACTCACGAATGTGCACACATCACGACCTACGCCACTCGGATTTTTTGACCCTCGTTTTACAACTGTTGCACAAAATACTATTATGGTAAGGTAGACTAGGCAACTTATGAAGCTTGCTTATGAAGCAAGTTGCTGCTTAAATAGGCGGGAAATATATATTATATACATACTTATCTCTGGTGTGTGGTTTCAATTTTCCTTCAAGAAATGACAAATGTACTCCCAAACAGCCAACGCGGGAAAATTAAAAATTACCAAATACAACTAGCAGTATCTTTGCAAATTACATTTACATTTGACATTAAAATGTTTAGTATAATGATTTAAAACATGAACATCTAATATTAAAGATTCACGTGTCCCGGTGTTTGCTACCAAACTCCTCAGATAATTTTATGTGAATATCGGGTAAGTCTGAGAATCGGCCAACATCTATTACTTTTTTATTTTTATGACAATTATTTTTATTTTATTATGATTCAGCATTAGAAAATACATGCAACTTCAAATTTTCGCCAAAGCGGAAGACAGGTTCATTAAGCTTTTTTCACCCTTGCACCAATCGCTCAGTATAAATTGTTTACGGGTATATAGATTTCGAAAGTCTTTTCACATTATGTAGTATGTATGAATTTGTAGTAAGCTAAATAGCTGTACTAATTGTATCTTGTCTGGCTTCGATGATAATAAAAGGTAATAAAAAAGGTTCAACATCTAGAAACAAATGAGTATAATGTATTTTTGCCCCCGTATTCATAATGGTCCGCTAACTTAAAACAGCTGCTAAAGAGTGTTATTTCTCATTCTGACTTAGGTCAATAGAAGAAGACAGAGTGGGAATTAGCAATGCTTTAAGTTAGCAGACTACTATGAATAAGGGGGTTAATTTTTAATCTGGCCCTTAATCGCGCCAAAATGAGTCGGCTACAAACAAATATACATACAGGTGAAGCTTAAACAAAGCGTGTAAAATAACTCATGTCAAACTTAAACTGCAGATGGAAAACGCAAGAGAAATTTATATTGAAAATTCTTTCATTATTAAATCCAAAGGAGTGTCTGTCCTGTCATAGCCAATTGGCATTTAATTTTAACACAAGAGGAACACAAAGCAAAGTGTAAAATGGTATTATACTGACCCGGAAGCGACCTCGCTTCTGTTTGTCAGAGACTAAAATATCAAAGGAAACCAGATGTTAAGCATTTAGTAAAATAGTCAAAGTGCATTTGAGAATTCAAATTCTATGAACATAAAGGAACTGCTTGATGTCTATAATAATACGGCAATTCGGTTTTTAGAACAAAAAGTGCATAGAGTCTAAATTATATTATAATTTAAAATGTTAAATATTTCCAAACTAATAATTGTTACTAATAGATATATATTGTTAGTCGAATTATCGATAGTTTAGTGTTAAGTTCTCTAGAAGTTCTAACATATTGCTATACTTGCTACATATCTTTCCGTACTGAACTCTACTCAATGTAAAATACTAATAAAAAAGAGAACTGTAACTGTATAAGTATATAAATTAAAGAGGTTAAAAAAATTAAAGTGAATTTAAGTATTATATTGACGGTGAAAAGGAAAAACAGAATATGTAATGTCGTTTAAATTACTTTGAAAATTCTTAACTTCATCGTTAAGTGTCCACTTTTACGCTAAGTTAACTCGACAGATCATTCAACAAAAATTTCCCTAAATGATTGAACTATTTATTAGTTTTTTTATGAAAATAAGGGACGAGGCGATGGGTTACTTGCCTTTTCCTTAATTTATGCATCAAACTGTACTTGATAACTCTTCTGTCTTTTTTATTAATGTTTTAACTTATTCATAAAATTACCAGTACATATTCACAAAAAGGAAAATCACAAAAAATATTATGGACCTCGCACTAGTTTAAACTGTATCGAGGGCTTTCTAAACTAAGTTAAACAAAACTATTGCACCGTTAAACTGTTCAGCGGTATGTAATAAAAAAACATTGAATGTTTGATGTTTGATTATTTTTGCTGAACAAATTTATGTAGATTGTAATTTAAATAAAAATATTAAGCAATGAAGCTTTAGCTTTTGAGTTACTTCTTCTTCTTCTCATTAAAGCTTAATCTTACATTCAAAGTAGTGAAAATGATAAAGTGTATTTTTTTGATATAAAAGTGATATTGATTTGAGTAACTTTATTTTTCTACAATGATGGCACATCATGCAATTTGTAATTTGGCCTTTCAATACTTTTTTTCCTATAGAGTCTCATGGAAGTCAGCCCTTGTCCATCAGATCCAAAAAAGGGAGACATTTCGGATCCGACAAACTACAGGCCTATTGCTAATTCTTTACTGCTCTCCAAAATTATGGAGAGCTTAATTAACCGCCAGCTTTTGGTATATTCAAGGGATCACCAGTTGATCAACGACCGACAGTATGGATTTCACCATGGTCGGTCGGCGGGCGATCTTCTTGTATAGCTAAAACACACACGCGGCGGCTATCGAAAGCAAGAAAGTAGGCCCGGCAGTATTTTGGATATAGAAAAGGCCTTGAACCGTGTATGGTACAAGGCGCTTCTGTCAAAATTTCCATCATTTCTTCTTTTATTACTTCTATTACTTCGGTCTATATAAGTGCATTTCCCATCTTACTCAAAATGTCATTTAAACAAAACGCAACTTATTACTTCAATTATTAACCCCAATTCAATTTAAATAAAGGGCACAAAAATCAAATGAAAATGTAGTGATATTTTTTTAATTTTTGACTTTAAACCTGACCAATTCGCCAAACAGCGCTAACTTTTTTTCCATTTAATCACCGGCATAAAGTAGCCCCCTAGCGTCATTATCTTTCTCATTGGTTAAGTCGAAATGACGCCCATCTCTGACATCCGTCCAACATAATATGACAACGGTCCAAAAGCTTACATCTCAGGTGCGTACTGGCTCAAACCAGCCAACCAAAAGACCAGATTCAAAATATTCCTCGCTCGGGCTGCTCGCTCGATGGATCGTCTTATGGGATGGTATTCAATCAGTAATCGATGACATGACATGATGTAATTGGAAATGACTTTGGGTCGCGCAATATAGGGCACGCAGCATGGTCCGTGCCTAGGATATCTATCTCAAGTGTTTGAGTGTACGTAAGCCTTTGCACCACCCAGAATTAAATCTTCTGCTGACCAACCACTCTGATTAATTACACCCCTCTTGGGATATCTAACCATAACCTGGTTACAAGTGGAACCACTGCATTTGGCATTTTCAAATCAGCAGATCGAGGTTTAATGCGTTTATTGCATCCTTAGGGCAAGGTTTGTCTTTCTTTCAAAGTGCCTGTGCCGTTGCAGTGGGTGATCTGACCAATTTTTCATACCAAGCTCTATAGTTTTGACCGGTGGCACAGACCTTGTTCAATCTTCCAGCAGCAAAAAGCAAGGGCCCATGTGGCAAAAGAGAAAGCAAAACTTCTGGTATAACCTATATCTTTACTATCCTTATAGATATGCAGTGGCCATTGAAAACAAACATGAGAAGGCTTGGGGGTAATTTGTTAAAGTAATAAGTTCGTTATAAGTGCAATCATGTATTCCACAGGGAGCTTATTACGAAACTTATGAAATATCGGTTTTCCGAAAGTTTTTGCAAGTAGATCACCAGTTTCCTCACGAGACACACGGATGTTGCAGGAGAATTTGGAAAAAGGAATCACTTAACATCAATAGACCAAACGCTGATTTGTCTTTACATAAAAAAAGATTTGCTGTTGATAATTGACAAAGCGTCAAGCTCTCAAACTCTATGGGCCTCTTTTTAAATCAAAATAACATGTGTGGTATCATTAAGTTATACAATAATGCAATAGTAATCAACCATCGCTAACTTTTTAAACAATTATCTTGGGTCCTTATTTAGAGGAGTGATATACAATATATTAAGTATAGATTGGCAAGGGGCAAGATTAAAAGCTTATGTACTTAATCAAAAAAAGTCTTATCATATTTTTAGCTAATATCTGTGTCATACATAATTTAAATAATTAATATTATACAAACTTTTCAACCATATTATGCATTCGCATTTGTGATGAGAACATTCAATTTTCAGTAAACCCGATTAAATTTCACAAAAGCAAATTCACCTCGAGCTAATTGATCATTTAAATGTGTGTTTGTAAAGCGTACAGCGTGGCAACATTATTAAATATAAATTATTTTCATTCTCGGAACGAAGAATATGGTATGAGTATCTATAGTTAATGTAATTAATGTTTAATACTGCTTGAGAATGTCGTAATATGCTAAGAAAAGAAACTCCACTTCCTATAAGATCTCTTTATATGAATATTAGCTAATACATTTGTTTATCGATAAGCACTGATATTGGCTTTTATCTGAATAAGAATATGGTACTTCAAGCTTTGTTTTCCGGATGTTCTCAGTATCAATTATGTAATTTTACGACCTTGTGTGTATGTGTTTGTATCACGCAACGCGTAAAAACAAATCTGAGTCGCTTATTTTTCCAATTTACTCCAAAATAATCATCAATGGTTTGGAGTGCATCATAATGCTAAAATCCTATAGTATTTTCCATGAATCTTACTAAAATCTGCTTCTATGAATCCAATATACACTATAGGTACGGTAGAGCAAAAGATCAGAAGCAATGTTAAAATAAACAACACATTAAAAAACACATTGACTACATAAAAATGAGCCACCCTTGAAAATCGCTAATGAGATCGGAATTTAATTGATTGATTTAATCCCAAGATGATTTAATTCTAAAATCATATAATGATATTGTTTTTGTGTAGTTGAAACTTTAGAAAGACACCTAAAAACAGAATTTTGTCGTATTTATTAGAACCGTTAGTTATACTAGAATTATTTTTTTACAGTCAAATATTACAAACGTTTCAATTGCACAATTATTCAATTCAAATAGTGTTAAATTACTTACTATAATAATATGCTATCTTGCAGCATCAAATGACTAAACCATTCTAGGAAATATAATACGTCTTGCATATAATATGTTCTTGTATAGTTTAACTTGGGAACTACCAGGGTCTGTATTTTCACCTATGTTCACTCAATTTCTCCAACAACGAAGGCGAAATTGTATTACAGGCATCGAATTTAATCCTATGACGTTCTTGTTCGGTTCATGCATAGTGTCGGCGTCAGAATAGATTGAATCAAAGTCTAACAATACCCGCATATTCCTTTACAAAGCTGTACAATCTTGGTGTATGAACAATGAATGCTGGACATTTATGAGTTTGTTTTGTTGCAGAAAAGATTTTCTTTTTGACTCTTACCAGAAACGGTCAATATTTATTGATTTTTAAATACTTTGTCATATTAATATTCTTAATAAACAGTAATTTTTAAGTGTTAGTGTGTGTAATTATATGAACAAATTTAATTTGTACCAAAATTTTTGGACGATGCTAGACTCGAACCTCTCGGGTTCCGTCCGAACGCTGTTATCAACTGAGTCAACCATCCGAGTGACGCATCAAAGCGACGGTAAATCTTAGTATGTTTGTTGAACTCTCAGGTTGTCGCTCCTCAGGCGCGGATTCAAGTCTCTCATCGTCCATATGTTTTGGCACAAGTTAAATTTGTATTTTCTAAAAAATTCAAGTTTGTCTTAAAAAGTAGGCAAGGCAAGCAAAATGATCACATGATGGTAAGTAAAACGCCCTGACCATTGAATGAATATTTTTGAGCATGAAACTTTTTAACAATGGTGGTGAGTGAAATGATTGGACCATTAGATTGTGGTGAGGTCTTTTGTCGCCTTGCTATGCAATGAACTATTTATTTGCTGTGAAGCAGTAATTCGTAAGCAATACTACGTGTGATTCGTTTTGAAAGGTGACGTAGCTAGTGAAATTACTGCGTGGCGCTGTATTGTAATGAGCAGGGCGAATCAATTACCATCAGGTGAACGTCCTGCTCGTCAAAAAAATGTCATATCGTGTCGGAAGCACCTCACAAGGAAGCTCTTTCCATAGTTTATAAATAATAATAATGTTAAACGTTGTTCACTAAATAGTAAATTTACGTGCGCCAAAAATATCTGGCTAACAGTTAATTCGACGAGAATCATCAATTATTTTAACAGATTTAAATATGAAAATGGTTTAATCAGCGTTCCAGATATCCAAATCAGAGTACAAAATACGATTAAAGCGACGAATTTGACAGCTCTGGCAGTTGAGTAGCTTATCATGTTTTATGCAAATCAATCGTTGCATAATAAAGTTATTTCACAGTTGATATTTAAGTTTTTGTGTTTATAAGAATTATATATTTATTTATAAGATGATTTTCGATTCCTATGAAAAGTATTTATGGTTTGATATATTTAGATTTATTGGTGCAAGGCTGGTCACATGGCCAAGATCTTCGTGATTGTCCATTATTGTGGGCATTTAATACGACAGCTGGTGGTGTTCCCATCGTGCGTATGTGACACAACCGCCTCACTCGATAGTTCTTCCCTGACTGCCTGTTCGGCGCTCGACCAGCACCCGCTCTCGTCCACACTCACACTGCACGCCGATTATACCAGAGCAAATTCAAATACCGAATCTTTTTCGTACTCGCTTCTTGGCTCGACGTTCTTGACTACGAAATATCCTTAACTTTGTTTTCAAAAAAAAAATTAATAAAAAGATAAACTAAGAAAAGAAAACATCAGAAAAGAAAATATTTGTATTACCTAGTTACAAGAAGCTACATTAAAAATATTTTTAAGGGTTAAGTGAACAAAAAGGATTTTTGTTACAGTTCATCACTTTAATCAAAAGGAAATATTGCTACAAACCGAGTCTCAGGTGAACAGAACATTTTCAATTTAACCGGGTAGTATAGTTTTTTTCATAATTTCTCATAATGAAATGATTTATGTTTGTTTTTTTCCTTGCAAGTGTGATGAAGAAGTGCCTATGAAACTCGTGAGCAATTAGCTCACTAGACACTCGGCTGATTGCGGCCTCGTGTATAATCAACAACTTAGCTCGTATAAATAATAATATTGTGACGACCGAGCCTTGCTTGATTTTTTAAGAATGTACAAAACATGAACAAAAAAAAAGGTTATAGGAGAACTGGATTCGAACCGGGGTCTTCTGCTTTCCGGTTCACCAATCTGAGCTATTATAGTCTTATATAGTGTCGAAATTTACCTTTGTATTCTAATATTATTGTAGCTGTTTCTCATTTAAATACGGATAAAACTACATTATTTAAAATTAAAACTGAAACTACCTGTATACTAAATTTTATGAAAATTTTTTCAGCCGTTTCCGAGTTTCAGATTATATATACAAGAATAGCTCATTTAAAGATATGAGATATTTGATGTTATATATATATATATTTTAGTCAATGATGACTCATAATCAAACAAATTAAAAAAAATGTCAAAAAAATTAAATAAAATCTTGTGGACCACCCTTAACATTTGGGGGGATGAAAAATAAATGTTGTCTGTTTCTCAGACCTACCAAATATGCACTCAAAATTTCATGAGAATCGGTCAAGCCGTTTCTAAGGAGTTCAAAGCTTAACACCATGACACGAGAATTTTATATATTTGATATATATAACATAAATAATAATCGCTGTACATTCTATAACGTGTCATCAATCAGTGATGAAAATTATATAAACACGTACCTCACTCACGTATTATTATACTATCATATAATATAACTACATCGATACAAAAGACGTAATAGAGTGTATTCGATCAAAATCTCTCGATTAAAATTATACAGTACTTAATTAATAATAACGTCGACCTACTCCCACTTATTAAGTTAAGCTCTCAATTTGATAAGTGTGTAAGCGAACATTTTACTTAAGCCTTCATCAAAATATTAGAATCATAATATCGAAATGACAATTATTAAACCAGTACCCATGTCGTGTTAAACTCGTCCTCCGTTACTGAATATGCCACAGGATTACGTAAAATAAACCGTAAATTGGACACTGCCTTGCGCATGAAGACACATTCGACCTAGTTTTAACGGCTTGTTAGGGTTTCAAAATAGTATGTTAAAATAGAACCAAAATGTAACACATATTTTTTATAACACTTTAATATAAATAATTCATAATAATATATAAATAAGCTCTTATCTTATTCGTATAATTTATAATTATTACTCGTTAAATACGATCCGATACCTCCGTTAAATTCATCTTATATATAAATAAATAATATTAAAGGTATGTAAATAAATAAAATAGGTAAAGGTCTGATATAATATTATTTTTGCTGGTTACTAATAAAACTGTATGGGGTAATCATACAATAACTATTCGGTAAATTAAAAGTTATGCATTTATCCTGAAGTTACGTTGATATACAGTCTGCATGTTGTACGCTTTTGATGTATTTGTTTTGTTTTTGGGCGGCTGGTTTTGACTTTACGTTAGGTAAGTCATGACTTATCTGTGTACCCTTCCAATATAGAAAGATAAACAAGATTCAGCTATGAATACTTTGAATTCTTATAAAATTATTAAATTTTAATGTAAGATAGTAGCGTTAGTACCAGTATACAGTCTGCAAACATTTTTGCATCGTATTTATATTAAATAATAACGCTGAAGGCAAAACAAAACACAGAAAATTAGGTAAATTAATAAGAGTAGGTGAAGTCACAGTAGTAATGTGTCTTATATGAAAAATATCTGCATATGTTCCATGTGGACAGACCGTGACAAACAGCTGGACAAGATAGAGTGGTACCAAAATGCACCGAAAGTAATCCAGTGAATTTTGGAACCACTCGGATCAATTCTGTGAAAAATTCTTTAGACACGTTTAGTATTAGGAAAAAGCACTGATCTCGCGGTATCGGAACGCCAAATAAAAATAAAATATATATATTTACACAAATAAAATTTGAAAAACAAAATTTTATGAACGATTTTGTGTATTAATCCTAGAAGTGAGGGTTATCACTTTAAAACATAACAAATTGTTTATATATATATTTATTTGACTTTAAATATATATATTTATTTGATTTGATAATATTTTCTATTTATTACATTATTATAATTATATGTTATTTCATTAACTGAACTTGAAAACTTGAAATAACATACATAATTTGTAAATTTTTTGAAACATGCCATCACCAAAAATTCAAAGTAAAAAAGAATTCATGTTTAAGATCACACATCTAGATACAACTGGGTATATCTTGCTAACTTGTTAAATTTAACATCGACAGAATGTATTTACGAGTAGCAGGAAATTGTGCACTGAATTTAAATGATGTTCAAACGAGCATATTACTAAAGATAGAGCGAATTTCTAACATTCAAGAGACGATAGCCAAATCGAAATTGCGGAATCGAGTCGCTCTTTCAACAGACTTCACATATAAGAGAGACCTCAATTAGACTGTGGTTTTTGTATATTTGTTGCGTTATATCACTGCCATTTCTAAAGGGAATGTGAATTTCCAAATTGGTCTTATTATAAAAGTTAGATCTGATGATGAGATATAACCATTTGTATATTTCATTCAATATTTATTGTCCCTATATGTGATAAAGGAAAGCAAACAAGAAAAGCTCAAAGGAGCTTTGAAATTATAATATAAAACAAAAACTATGTGTTGAAGTGAGGAAACAATCGAACTTTTTTCATTCCATTATACAGTTCTCTGCGATCTCTTTGAGTTTATTGGTGTTTCCATAACAACTACAAACCAATTAATATTTTTCGAAAAATCATTTAATTGAAATCGAAATATCGTTTGGTTGCCATAATATGATCTTTGTTAAATTCAAAACCGGTACAAACACATATTAACTTCAATTCGTGATGTACATTTTATGTGATTTACGTTAGTGAAAATGTAAGTATGTATTGCTAAGGACTGACCTATAAATTTCTAGCATATTAAGTTAGAAGCTTTGGAAGACTGGGACAAATTATGCAACCTTTATTTTATTACATTGAAAGATGCTTAATTATTATACGAATTATTTGATGGATGATTCCGTTACGTTTTACAAAATGGCAGTTATTATGAGAGCTATGTTAATCTTTATAAATATAAATATAGTACATAAATTTGAACTTTGCTTTCAATGCGTTTGTGAAATTCATAAAATAATATTTTAAACATATTATAATATTGACAGAACAAAATTTATCAAGTCCACGAGATCTATATAAATATGCAAATATTTTTTTACTCTTTAGCTTAGCTTTTTAGGATACTCGCAAATAATGACAATTCATTTGGCGTTTGGCCTTTTTACATTTGTAGATAGATAAATACATTACGATGATGTATATAGAGAGAAAGCGTCAACGCTAATGTGAAATTGAATTGTGAAACCGTTGTCGAGTGGTTTTACTCGAATGTCCATATCCCCGCCTTGTCTTATTGTCTCTGTCTCTTTTGTAATTCACACTCTACTTTCCATGGTAGAAATATTTTATTTTATAAATAAGACTTTTTGTAAACACTGCTTGCAAAATATTTTCAAACATATTTATTAAGAGCTGATTGTTAGACTGTATATTTATATAGTGGTAAAAATAAACGGCAAATAGAAAAATTATAAAGTAAAAAAAAACTAATACTTACAGAGGAATACTGAATTTACTCGCCGTCGTCACGCTACGGCTCACATTGCTTGCTTTGTTTTAATAAGATTCATCTGTGATTTTTATAAATATTCTTTAAATTATTTTATTGTTGATTAATTAATGTTACACTAAAAACATGTGCCATAGTAAAATTGTGATAATTAGCTAGACTTCATAAGATATAAAATGTTCTTCATATAAAAGTAAAAGTAACTTGCTGATGAAGAAACTATTATGTTCCAATATTGTAATAAATATTTCTATTTTTATTCATTTATATTTCTATATTTTACTATTTTTATTTTATTAAAAAATATAAGCAAAATAATATTGTCTACTGTAATTGTTAGGAATAAAACATCGACACATTGAAAAAGTATACAAACTTTTATTGGATTTGAAAACCACGCCGTCCGGTTGGGCTTCAGGGCTGAGCGGCTCACTTCCATTTGCGTTTTGTTAGATTGCTTCAATGTGTGGCTTGTGGAAATATTTTTCGTCGAACCTCACACACGGCTCACGGATGACCCCCATGGCTGGTCAGTCCCGTGGCCGGTATGGCTCAATTTTCCATGCAGCGTTTAACGTGTTAAGCTCATCTAAGAGCCTTAACCCTGGATCCAACCCACCGGTTAACTACAGGCCTATCGGTATACCTCTCTGCTCTCCGAAACCATGGAGGGCATTGTTATTCACCAGCCTTGGAAACTGGAGGGTACCAATTGATCAAGGGCTTTCGCCATGGTCAGCTGGCGGGCGATCTTTTGGTATACCTAGCACATAGAAGCAAAAGTAAAAGCCCTGTCAGTTAGCCTGGAAAAAGTGAAGGCCTTTAATTGTGTATGGCACAAGGAACTTCTCTCATAACTTCCATCATTTGATGTTCCCGAGAGCTTATGCAAGTGGACTTCCAGCTTCCTCAATGGGCGCAGCATAGCCCAAAGTTGTGGGCGATCTACACCTATTCCTTTTACACCTTTTTCTCCTGCATCCCAATGATTGAGGACGCGTCCAACATACATTGCTATGCAAACGACAGTAAACCAGTGCTGAAAGAAACTTGTGTCTTCTATCTAGTCTTCTCTTGAGAAGGTCGCGCAATGGGATAAAGTAAACCTTGTCCAATTTAACCCCCAGAAGACTCAAGTTTGCGCGTTACCCACTTAAAAAACAGCATTTGGCGTAACACTGCTCTTCTTCACTTCCGTTAAAGCCACGCCTAGTATTGTCATACTGGGTTTCGAAATCTTGAGCCAATTCCGATTCAGCGGTCATCGGGAAACAAAGCCAAATTTACTAGTGAGTAATATTATTGAACACGCGTGTTATGATTTGGTTTATGGCCCTAAGCACGATGCTATAAGGCTCACATTACCAGCAAGTGTGTTGAAAATATTGTAAATATACCTATTATTATTCAAAAATAAAACTATATCTCGTATCTTTCTATATATAATGTATCCAACGGAGACCTTATTATAGAGACTCTGACGTCCATCCATTTCTTTGTCGGGACTTATATCATTATTATCCCTTAAGTTATTACTAAAGTAACATAAAAACAAGAAGACCATTTCAAAACGGGTACAAGTCATAAAATCAAAAAATGTTTTTCACATTTATTCTAAAATGCATAGTGCTATTTATAATTATATGTCGAAATATACTGCAATTGATGGATGGATACCCAAAGAGCCACCGGTAACTCGACTCCGATAAATTGACGCCCATACTTACTGGAAGACATTCCGTTTGTATCACTTCGTTTCCTATGCATGTATAATACATAAGTGTAATATATAAAAAACAATTCTGTATGTATTAAACTGACTTATTTAACAAATTGCTAGAGCTTTGGTGGCATTTTGGGTGCTTTACTTACCATCAGATCAGTTTTACTCTTACTTTCTTCTTTCAGTCTTACTTTTTTTATTTTTGTGTTGACAAGGACCTATATGTTTTACTAGATTATGTTTGAATTTGTGCCTAGGTAATACTGGAAATATTTAGAAAATGAAAAACGGCTTAATGTAGAAACTTGGCAATACTTTTATTGTTTTTCAGAGTATTCTCCGTTCCTCTCTACACATCATCGCACTGAGAAAAGCAGTGGGTCCATTCTTCCTTAAGGGTCTTTTCTATGGCATTTTCGTACGCTTTCACCGCATCTTCAGGGCTCGTAAAGCAAATACCTCGAATTTTATCTTTAGTTCTTGGGAATAAATAAAAGTCGCAGGGCACGTCGCAAGTCGCGGGGTCAGGGCTGTATGGCAGATGAATCTGCCAATGCAAATGATGCGGAGTGCGCTGAAGCATTGTCGTGGTAAAGGAGGATCTTGCTTCGCGGGCGCTGCTGTCGAATTTTTTGCGAGATCGAATCAGTCATGAGGAGACCCGTAGCAGAATCAAAGTCACCACATAGCCCAGATGGTTGCGAAACTGAAGTAGCAGTGGGTAGGGCACATAGCTTGATGGACAGATGGCCGTTCGGACAGTAAAGTCCTTAAATGTCGACCACGTACCGGAAGACGTAGTGTTGGTAGGCCCTTCACAAGATGGACCGACGATTTGGTCAAGATATACGCTGGAATAGGTTGGATGAGGGCAGCGCAGGACCGATCGTAATGGCGATTTTTGGGGTAGGCCTTTGTGCAGCCTTCTTCCGGCTGAAATAATGATGATGATGATGACACGACATATTGCTGCTCTTTATTTAGAATACTCCACTACAGGTGCACTATTATTAGGCTGGAAAAATATTCCAGCATTAAAAAACGTACCTAAAAGCATTTTTTTAACCATCTGCCGTATTTTGGATTCACGCTTTGTTTTACTTGTACATAACACACAAATAGTAATCTCGTATCTCGAAATGTATGTGCATTTATAATTACGGACTTGTTGCATTAGAAATAAAAGAAATCTAACATCTGTACTAAATTGCTGTTTGATATTGGAGCTGTTGCACGATACCGTGTGAATCTGCGATGAAACTCATAATGCTTCAATTTGATATCATGCAACGGATTTATTTTATAGGACTAACTAACTCAAGAATATTACAAAAGTGCAGCCGCATAAATCTTGTAAATTAATTTTCATCTCAAGTTGCACACTTTACGGCAAGGTAAGAAAATATATACATCAAGTATTGGTTCGCGCCTCTGGCGTTCCGACGTGCTTTATTACCTTCATAATTCTGTAGTATGTCAGTATTATAATAGCTCGGGGAAAAATACTTTTCATTTTATACTATTAGTTTTATAACGATGTAAAGTTTGTGATGTATAATCTCTGGATCTGCTCAACTGATTTTATTTATGAATATATTGGAAAAACACAAACAGAAATACAATTATGAGAGTAGACAATGAGTTCTAAGAAGTGTTTTCTACACATGTTTTCTAAACCACGTGTTCCGCTGATTTTTAACAATGTTGCGTTATCTACACTTAATAATATTAGTGCTCAAAAATTAATATTAAAAATAATATTTATAGTGACATATATACATACAAAATATTCATACAATAAAATAAAATACGATAAGATAATATGTATACGTACATAGTAATACACTTAAATATATATATTATACCTACTATCTATATTATACACATTTACCTATAATATATAGCAAGGCTTCTAAAAAGTGACACTTTTTAGAAGCCTGTATTCTATGTATTGTTCATATTTAAATTTTGTATTCGTCTTCTTTCTTAATATACTTATATTTTGAACATTCTGTTACCAAAAAAAGCCAGATTAATTCTCATAGGCTCTAATAACCAAATAATAAATAAAAGACTTTCTCGTTCTATTCGAGACTGCAACGTAAGTGGAAAAACTTTCAAACGCTGCCTTAATGCTGAGTGATATATTATTGTTTTGTAACAGCATTGCAGCACCAACTAACATACACTGGTAAATGAGGGCAAAATCGCGTTTAGCAGCTAGTATACGCATAAATTTGCAATAAAATATATTTGGATTTTGATAACATTAGAAAAAAGCTGTTGCAGCTATTTTTTAAGGCAACGAAAGCCCCATAAAAGCAACAAGTTGGTTTAAGCTTTTTCAAGCCGAGAGTTTTGTTGTCAAAGATACTCTTCGCTCTGGTCGCCCTGTTACAGATAAAATAGATGCAATCAGCGTATCAGACAGTAGTTACGACATATCTGAAGAACTGGGAATCGACCACAAAACATTGACCCAAAAAACTTGATATTAGAGTATCACGCAAGCTACGACCGTGTCACCTGATATTAAGAGATCACCGCCACACCATCTCTTGCAATACAAGAGAAATCTCAGAACCATTCACTTCCCCACATTTCGAGCAGTTCCGCGTTGCATGCAATCAAATGCATGCTGATACAGGGTGCTCCCCAGACCAGAGATTTTTATTTATTTTATTTTATTTGGAAAACTTACAGTGTTACAATAACTTAATTACTAAATAATAGTGTGAACATTTTACACCATTTAATAGTTTTCGCATTTTGTTTCTAATAACACATAGTGGTATATAGGTACGTCTTTTTTATTTATTTTTTCTTATACAAGTATTATATATAATATGTTAATAATTACATAGGTATTACATTTATTATGTTCAGAGAGAATTTAAACACTACGTTCAATTATGTTTATAGTAACAGTTAGGGAAACACATTAAACCAGTTTTTAGTAATTTTTGTTCTAATAGAATTTGTGGATGAATTAAACAGGTCAAAATCAGGAAAGCCTTTAAGATTATTTATGCAGTGAGATGCTCTTGAGAAGAATGAGTTTTGTTTGTAATTTGACGCACAGTGGGGTATATGTAAATATTTAGGATGTCTTGCAGAGATTCTGGGAATATTTAAATTTATATTCGAGAGAAGATGGGAAGCGTCAATGTGACATTGTGCTATTTTTGTTAAGAATAGAATATCAGCTATTTTGCGTCTCTCGTGGAGTGGTAATATATGATATCTCCTGCATCTTGAATCATAATCATTGTCGTATGTCTTGCACTTATATTCAAGGTATTTAACAAATCTGCGTTGGATTGATTCTAATCTGTTAATATATATATCATACTGAGGGTTCCAAATTTGTGTACAATACTCGAGTATGCTACGAACATATGAACAATACAACGTTTTTATAACCTTGATACTTGAGAATTGGGAACAGGATCTCTTGATAAATCCTATACACTGGTTGGCCCTATTAGCGATGTTTTCAATGTGTTTATCATATGAAAGCTTAGAGTCGTGAATTACGCCTATATCACGTATCTCATTTACAATTTTGAGTGGATGACCATTAAGTGAATATTGAAATTTAATAAAATTAGGCTTACGGGTAAATGTTATAGCGTAACATTTCGGAACGTTCAGGTCTAGTTTGTTGATGCTACAGTATTTTTCAAACCTGTGCATGTCTTGTTGTAATAAAAGACAGTCATCTACGTCACGAATTTGTTTAAATATTTTCATATCATCTGCGTATAGTAGGAATTTGGAATGTTGAAAACAAGCAGCGATATCGTTAATGAAGATATTAAACAACAATGGAGCCAACAAGGATCCTTGAGGGACCCCAGAGGGCACGAAGTTCCATTCTGATGAGTATCCGTTGAGAACCACAGCCTGTGATCTGTTCTCAATGTACGAGGTAAGCCACCTATATAAATTACCATGAATTCCTGCCGAAAGAATTTTCTGGAGTAGTATTTTATGGTCAATTCGATCGAATGCCTTGCGAAAATCTGTGAATATAGAGTCTACTTGACCCCCAGAATCCATGTTAAATGTTATGTAATTTAAGAATGATAGTAGATTAGACGTAGTTGAGCGATTTCTAATAAATCCATGCTGTTCGGGGATAAATAAGGTTGATACACTATTATAGACTTGAGTGTAGACTAATTTTTCAAAAACTTTAGCGAAAATGCATAACTTTGAAATTGGCCTGTAATTTTTAATGTCATTTCTGCTGCCATTTTTGTGTATGAGATGTCAACAATACTTGTATACCGCAAAAATGTGGGCTGGCTGAAGTATTTCCGTGCTCTATTTATAATGCCCAGCTTCTACTTTATGATCTTGAAATTCGCAATCGCTCGAGATTTCGAGACACAGTATTCCAATACGCAAGGCTAGGCATTAAGGGAAGTGTTATTGAAGAGTAGTGATAATACAAATGGTTTTTTTAAGTTATTCTTCTTTAGGCGCGTTATGAAAAAATGATGAGAGTGAAATTTTTGAGATGCGCGCGCATCACTGTAACACAAAAGTAACAGGTTGAAGTAACACAAAATTAACAGGTTGAAGTTCGTTATTAAAATATGTCTTTTAAACATTGACAATTAACAGTTATGGACATTTGACACAGATCTGACAAACATTTATTGTATGTTCTATTTATTGAGAGCATTGGTAACAAGACCAACCCAAATCAAAATACAATTAAATAATACTTAAATAGGTTTATAACTGCAAAATTACATTGACATAAAAGCAAAACATAATGATGTTTGTGCCTTTTTAATGTTATTGAAGATAAACTTCTTTGACGATTACGTTGCGCGAGCTAGTGAGGGACATCTAAAAATAAAAGATTTTAGAATTTTCTTACATTTGCGACATTAATATTTTTTTTTGGTTTCTTCGTCCATTATTAGAACAGGCAGAAAGCTTAAACCAAATACAGCCGTATTCATTAATATTCAATATTTTATTTTATTTTATATTATTATCATTTTATTTACACGCCCTTTTTTACACCGACCGTCGACCGCTATTTAAAAAATTGAAAATTCTATCGCTGCCATGCCTATACATTTATGAGATAAGCCTATTTGTTCAAAAACATATGTGTGATTTCTATACAAAAAAAAAGCCAGAAGGTTTTAAACACAAGGTATCCAAATAAACTTATAATGCTCTTCTGTAGAACTGCATCTTTTAGTAGAAATTGTTACAGCATGTCTGTGAAAATATGTAAGAAATTGCCCAATGAAATTAAAGATTTACCTTTCAAAGCTTTAAAAGAAGACTGCATCAGTGGTTAATAAATAAGTGCTTCTATAGTTTAAATGAATTTTTCAATACAAAATGTATTAGTCTATTTGATAATAATATATGTAAATTAATATACTTTTATGACATTTGTTAATATTATACTTAGGTACTAAATGAATTATTAAGTTATTTACGTCTCATATTGTAATATCTTAAAATTTTAATTTTATAAATGTTTCTGATAGCATTGTGAAATCCGACATGTTTCGATATAACAGTAGTGTTTAGACAATTTTGTAACATATTCTGCATGTCATTTGACGAAACATGTTGGATTATCAATAATATTATGTTAACATCTTAAGTAGAATGTTTCCTGCAAATAAAATTTCATTTCATTTCATTTCATTTCATTACAATCTACGTACAAGTGGTTGAAATGATAGACGTACTACTGTTGAAATAGGGACGTCTCAAGAAGGCCAAATGCTGTCAGTTACTCGTGCCGCTTTATGTTACTGAGGTAATAATATGACGTAATATGAGGTAATAATATATTTAGATCTCTACCATGAGCGAACCTAATGGCAGGTCATTTGGGTACCATATTTATTTATTAGTAATATATTTATTTCTAAGTACAAGGAATGTGTCACCATTAATTTACTATCAATCAATCAATATTAATGTATATTTGTATACTTATCCAGATTTTGCGTTTTCAATTAGGTACTTAACTCAATTTAACAATTGTTACCAGTACATTGCTCCTTGTTAAGCGGATATCAAGATCGGTTTTATATAAAGCAAACAAAGATTATTGTCGTATTTTGTATGTTTAATATGAATATATCTAAAAGTATATGGTGAAGTATCAGCCAATGCCCTTAGCAGTGATGTTTTCTTTTGGTATCTTCGAAGAGTGCACGGGTTTATGAGGACTCTATGTTGAAAAAAATATTCATCCTATTTTTTCACTATTATACAACATTTTCTCTAGAACTTTATTACTAATATTTTTTCACACACAATTTTATAATATTAACTTATCAAAACTGTAATTTGCAAGTAATTATAGTTTGCAGTTTTTTACCTGTTGATTTAAAACATTCAAAACGTGACGAACATGTTGTTCGTTGTGTGTGACGTCTTATTATATAAAACAATCTGTTGTTTATTTTTTAAATTTAAGACTTTTATGATTTTTCTCATGGATGCCATTGTCAGATCTGGACCAAATTAAAATGAGACCATACGGGAAGCCACCACCAGCTTTCAAATAAAAAACAAATTATCAAAATCGGTTCACCCAGTCGAGACTTTTGAGGTAACAAACATAAAAAAAAAATACCGGCGAATTGAGTACCTCCTCATTTTTTAAAGTCGGTTAATAATATGTATGAATGCCAGTGTAAAGTGGCAATTGATGTCAAAAATAAATCATAAAATAAATCGTAGAATATCCACATTGTGTTATTATCTTTCATGACAATCGAAGTGTACACAAGTTCCTTTGTTGTATAATTCTGTATTACAAAGTAGGTCAAAACGTATTGATATTAGATATCACTTTAACAAGGAGTGTATAACATATTAAGTAATAATTAAAATATTATATTAAGAATTCAATATATACAGCAACTTACGAGCCAATAGATACTACTACAATAGGTACATAATAATGTACAATGTCATTAAGCTGAGTGAAGCAAAGTAAATTTATGAAATTAAAGAATATAATGTAAATGATTTTATTTTAATATCGTGGGGGCATTGATGTTTATCAAAGCAATTGTCGACTGTACTATGTACTGAAATAGTCTGATGTTAAGTGATGAATAAATTAATCTGTTGTTACAACTCAACAGAATCGTTTGAATTAATAAAATTATCCTGAACATAAATCAGCAGTAAAAGGTTAAATGTATCAATAAGCAAAGCATTGTACCTACCTATTGAAATCTAATATATTTAGTATTGACATGGACTTATAGATGTATTGTTTACACTTGTAAATCAAATCAAATCATCAAATAGTAACAATACTGTCTACAGTATTGTTAATATTTGATTGCTAACAGACCAAAGGAAGTCATCGAGGCAATAAGCAAATTGAATTTCAATGCTCAGGTGTCGCTACACTGATATTTCACTGCTCACTAGCAATTCAGGTTAAATCGAGATGATTTATGTCGTTGACCCTAGTTGTTGAGATTAATTGATAATTGGATGGTTTATGCAAGAACGTTTAATTAATATGAGATAAATAAAATTACAACTGACCCGCATGCTCCATTGACCGCTTGGCCTTTCAATTTGTCCGGAGATAGATAATAACAAAATGGATGGCTTTATTAAAATTTTATATTACCTTGTTGCCAAATGTTGCATTAACGTTTCTTGGAGTTCTCTGAATTCTACAATCTGTACAGGAAACTGGTTTGAGCTCGCGGGTTTTAGATATTGGAACGACTCAGCCTGTAGCAATACCGATACTTTGATAAGTGAATCGACGGAAAGGGTAAGCGAAATTCATACGAGAGTGATTGGTGTAAAACTAAAAAAATCTCTAAGAGACTCAGAGTGGACAACAGAGAAAGGAAAACATCTTTATAAACTAATCAGGCCGAAGATAAGGTGGCAAGACAGTAGTCAACTGAATGTCATAACGGTGTTCGCTTAGAGTACCTGGCACCACACTATTGTTTGTTAGGAGCCTTTTCATATCATGCAGTATATTCGTGAGAAGAGAATGAAATAATGGAAACGAGGTAAAAAGTGGTCATTAAAAATAGTAGGGGTATCACTCAAACTTTTGATAACTTCTTTTCTAATATTCCTGTTCAGATTACAAAAACTTTAAATTCTTCTTCTGAAGAAGCTGAATTAATCCTTAAAAGCAATGTACCTCAGTGGACAGTTTCATTTAAACTTAGGCACGCTACTGCTGGTGAAATAATGAAAGTATTTAACTAATTAAATGTAAAAAAAAAACATGTGACTTATGAGGCAGTCTGTGGCTATTATAATAAAGATAATCACAAATATTGCTTCAATTGCATTTATGTTTAATCTTCAATAAAAGTTGTGATACTGGAATTTTTCTAGATTATCAGTAAAGTTAGTTATAACTGTACTGTTCTTAAGATAATCTAGTTTTTAAGTCAGGGGATAAGATACTAACAAACAGACCGGTTTCTGTTCTACCCGCAATAAGTAAAATATTTGAGATATTATTAAAATTATATAAATAGTTAATCAAAGCCATTTCTCTGGCAGTAACATCTAACATTCTAAGCAATTAGGTTTTACGAAAGGTCGTTAAACATCTGATGCTGGTAAAGCGTTGATTCGATACATATTTAAAGCTTACGAGAAATCAGAAAACGCTATAGGAATATTCTGGATCTTTCGAAAGCATTTGATTGCGTAGACCATTCTACCCTTATCCGTAAGCTCAATTATTGTGGAATAAGAAGCAAATCACTTGATCATATTACTTAATTCTAAGCTAGTAGAACTCATAAAGTAGTTATTAATATGTAATGAACATTCAACAGAGCTGTATTGCGGATGGTCGTACCTCAAGGTTCCTTCAATTTGTAGCCTTGAAAAAATTTGTAATTGTTCTTTTCACATACGACACATCGTTATATTGATAGGCATTCACAGAATTAATATAAAATAAACCTGTCCTTCGAAAACATATGTAATGGTACAGAGTGAATTATTTTTCTCTTAATGTGAGCAAAACAAAATGTATTGAACTCGAGAGTAGAGAATTTTGAGAGATTGATTTATAACAGTCAATAATAGAAGAAAGCACTTTAAAGACAAAGGTATTCTAACAATATCTTCCCAATTTATTTATAATAATATATGTATAGTTTATAAAGTAAAGAATCGATAAATTCAAATTGTGCAGTTCTTTAATAAAATTTCAAATAATATCACACGTCTATCACCTTCAGATTTCAAAAAAGAGATAAAGAATCGCCTTATTCATATAGCCTACTATTCGATTAACGAGCAGAGGATAAAGAAGTATGGAAAATAGATGCTCCTGGTCCACCTCAGAATAATTCTTCATATTAAGATGTAAAATTATTATTGTAATATATTCAGTCAACTTATTATATAATTGTTCAACCTTCAAATTAAAACCATGTTTATGATACAGAATCCACTTATAGAATCATTTGTGGGCTTGCTTTGTGAGTATTCATTTTGTAATTGTTCGTTATCATGCGTAGGTATACTATAACATTGTTCGTCATGCTCACTGAATAGCATTTCTTGCAGCGGCATCGTGTGCCGAGTCGTCTCTTTCCCTCATCATATGTGCGAAAGGAACGATGGCTGGTCCATGCGTCGGCTCGTGCACAGGTGCTGCTTGTGGTGCCAAGTCGACCTGTTACAGTTAATAAGTCATTGTATTTGTTGGATGTTATTACTAATTGAGAGAGTAATCACGACCATCATGTTCACGAAGCATCCTTACACAAACAATGAGTTCAAGCTCTAAAAGTTGGTTGATGCATCCAATATACGTAATTTATATTTACAAAGTTATTTATTTATTACTTTTATTTAAATAATTTATATTATTTAAACACGACTCATATATTGTATGCACCTTACAAACTTATTTGTTATGTTTTATATTACAACCATCATAAAATCCTCTACTTGATTGAAAAGAGTGGCCATTGAGTTTTTTGTATCTATTCTTCACACTATTTCAACTTTTTACGAACATATGCTAAATACCTACAGTCTTTTAAAAGAAATATTTGTAGAGCCGATTCAAAAGCGCTTAGGTTAAGCCAAATTGAATAAAGTTATTTCACTTTGACTTTGTTAGGTCCCTCTAGATATTAAATGTTCCAGGTCCTCACGGTGTCTCTTTAGAAGGGTATAAAGTCCTTTTGAAAAATCATAAAGAACTGTTTCTTAACACCTGTGTAACAATTAAAGCTGCATATACTGCCAAAGCTCCACTGCTCAAATTTTCATCCTCAGATCAGTAATCCAATAAGATTTTCTTTTACGTTTAAATTGGAAAGACCTTGGATGGATTGGAGTGAGTGGGTGAATTTTTATCCTGAATAATTATTATTATTAATTAATAAAGGTTTCGATGTTTTATATTTGTGGGTATTCATTGAATCCCAGCTGTCATGCTAACTCGACTATGACTATGACTACATGCTATTGCTATGTAACGCTCGATCGGTTGAAAACAGATTGAGTTAGCCAAGGGAGCGCCATTAGTCAGAGGAAAGTTAACCATAGTTATTAATACAAATATTAAAATGTTATATAATAAAAAAATCTAAATATTGAACAAAAAAAGGTTAATTATAAGTTATTAGCCTTGCTTTGAATAAGTTTTTACCTCAGTCGTGTCTCGTGGTCTTCAGGGCGTACTATTTTTTCTTAATGTCAAACGAAGCAGAGGTAGCGAAGAGAATTGTCATTGCATTATTATGAATTTTATTTGTAACATATCTAATGATAAATTTAAAATAACATGACTAGCTGACTCACTTTTGTATTAAACTGTTCACATTGGAAACGGTACGTCCATCAGTATCTCACACGATATTGGATATCAATTAGAGCTTTGCTATTACCCAGTATTTGACTGATATCTGTAGTAATTTTAATCTGCACCAAAATGTTCATGTTATAATGCTTTATTTAAACAGATATTATATTTGCTTCTTGTTTATAATTTTTTTCAACATATATTAAAACAACAAAATACGGGGTATTTAGTTCTAGCTTTCTGTCATTCTTGTCATAGATTCTCATCAAAAATTAACCATTCATTTATTTAATATTGGTCGTTGTTGATATTCTTGATCGTGGAACCTCATTAATCTTTGTTATTTTAACATTTTAATGCTATAATTCTCCGTCAATTTTAAAATTGCACTCGATAGGCGGTGCATTGTTTATAATGAAACGGGGTATAGGATATGATTGATAGGTCATCAATCATATCGAACCTATCGTATCTTGACGGCTGACATGAAATCTTTGAATGAAACATTTCTTGAAATTATTTTTTTCGCGGTTAAATAGTAGATTTTACAACGAGTGCACAAAACCAACCATTTTTATTCGAGACTTTTAGCAGCCCGAGCCGAAGGCGAGGGCTGTTAGTAATGTCGAGGTTAAAAAGGTTTTGTGGACGAGTTATAAACTCTGCTTTTCATTTCGATTGCGAGGAAATAAAACAGTAGTATAACATGGACATTTTTAACAATTTTAGCAAATTTGAAGAAATTAATAAACGCACAAAAAAAACAATACCTGTTTTCCCGCCTCTTTTTTTTTAAATCTTACGACATTGATATTAGGCTTGGGCTCCAGACCTATACAGCCTATTATTGAATTAATTTGGTAAGTTATATATATATATATATATATTTAATTAATTAAATAACCTACCGAATTTAAATTTAAATATGTTTTATGTTTTAAAAACACATGAGGCAAATAAATTAAAGAAAATATTAAAACTTAGCAAATTCTATCGCTGAAATTTTTAAAATTGTGTTTAGCTGTATGGCTCATTTTCTTTGCCTTAATTTTTAGATACATTTATGAGTAGATCCTTTTGTGCAATTGTGCACAAAAATCGATTTTGTGCAGCCTATATCGTGCACAAATAAGCAATTTCAGAGCATGAGAAGTGAAAAAGAAATTTTATCAACGTCGTTCGCTCCATTCCCAGCCTGTGGTTTAATTAAGAGGATATTTTATATTTCAGAAGCCTTTACCACACAAACGTATTTTTAACAATTCCTTTTAATTTGGTAACACATTTTCAGTTTTGTACATTTTCTGGGGTCATGTTGATGGTGGTCACCGCCTCCCATGCCTTCTTATACGATCAGAGGCTTTTCACGTCCGCTGCTAACCTTTAAAATTAATTACGCGCTTTTTTCGAAGGAATCCATATCGTATATCCATATTCAAATTCGTTAAGAAGTATATTCCGCGGTTTAATTTTACGATAAAGAAAGTTCTTGGAAACTTGTAGATACACACCAAACCTCTAGATGTTTAAGTTGATATGGCAAGGGAAAAGCAACATTTTTAAAGCTTACAAACACAATAATATTTGGAAGTATATAATTTTACGAATAATATAAGGATATTGATCACTAAAATTATGTATTGTTACTAGGTCTGATAATTAATCTGTTAAAAACATATATTTTATTAGGATAAAATAGAATCGTCAAGGCAAGTTAACATATACTTTACTACACACATTGACAATTGCTTGATTGCTTATCTTTAAAAAAAAACGAGCTACATGTTAAAGTTTATTAGAAAAAAGATTGACCATATCCACAAAATAATAAAAAATCGATCGAAAAATATGCGGTAGTATATATATAGCTGCGACAGTGGCAACAAATACGAAAAATAAATCATTGTTCTTGGTCGATAATCCGTGGAATTCCAAGTATATTGTATGCTCGTCGTTCTTGATCACGATGTGCCATTTCTAAAATCTCAAACCGTTGTATGAGTTGATTGAGATCCTCTTTAGTTTGCACTAATTCAAATATTCCAAGACCAAAATCTGTTTTCACAATCTTGTTTATGATTTTGTTCACTGAACGATGAATGGCTTCCAGTGAGGTTTTCATTTGTATCATATCAACTTGGAGGTGCTTGATACTGTCAAGGTGATTTTGCATGGACTTTATTTGGTTAATTTTTTCACGGAATATTTGTATGTCATTGCCTGGAACAGCTTGTAATGAAGGCAAGGCAGTAAGTTGTTCATGCTTCATAGAAGAGTTTGTGGAGTGAACGGGGGCAGTAAACGTTAAGCATGAGCTTGACGAGTCAGCGCTTTGGTAGCAAATACTCTTGCTGAGGATACATTTATCCGCATCTTCCCGAAAACAGGTATCGGTTGGTACTGGAGACTGCACTCCATGTCTTAAGCTTGATTCACAACAGGAATACTTGGACATCGTAATTTTAAGAAAATAATTCTTGGTACATGAACTGGGAATGTGATACCACTATACATGTGCTCACGATTCTGCGATTACGAAACGACTAAGAAGTGGGAAAAGCATTAGATCCTTCATTTTATTATCATTATGACTGCTTTACAACTATCAAATTTCATATAAAGGAACGTTCACACTACTAGATATAAAACTATGCTATCTATTCACATAAAAAAATCTTAATCATGCTTAGCTGATTCGCATTCGATGTAAAAAAAATATACTAACGTTGTATGCATGTACCTCAACCACTCTTTTAATACAAATTCGCAGAGAGCCTTAAATCTCTAGAAGTAAATATTAACTTTATTAATACTTCAGTTCATGATATGCAGTTCACTTGGGCATTTCAGCAACAGGAATCAGTTTAAATTGCTCTATAGAATACTTCTGGCTATCATAGGTGTGATAGAAGATACAGAAATGGTTCGCATAGCAATCGAACCGTCCACAGACACTGGATCCGCAACAATGTGATTAGATCAAAGTTGTACGTGCCAAACGCTTCAAGTGGATTTGTGCCTTATAGTCGGTCATCCAGCGTTAAAGTTTTGTTGTATTGTATAACAACATTTCCTTGAAATTGGCATGAGAAACTTATTTTTTTATGTTATCGCCTGTATGTTTACATGTAACGGAATTATTCCGTTTATTTGACCCACTTAAAGACGTCTGCAACTCCGCGAATTTATACACGAATTAATGATTGATAACGATAGTTTATGGGTACCACAACGGCGTCTTTTTCTTTCGTGAAGCAGTAATATGTAAGCATTATTATGTGTCGGTCTGAAAGGCTCCGTATCTAGTGAAATTACTAGACAAATAAGATCTAACATCTTATGTCTCAAGGTGACGACCGCGAATACGAGCGAGAATATTTGGGATTCTTAAGAATCCTGAGTGGCACTGCATTTTAATAGGCAGGGCGCATCAATAACCATCACCGAACGTCCTGCTCGTCTCGTCCCTTACTGTCATAAAAAAAGAACTTAATTATAGTTTGACCACTACGTAACGCATGTAGTAGAAATGAATACTTGTAACCTATAATACTAACCTGTGTAACAAACTGAGCTCGCCCTGATGAAGTAAATATTTCTGTCTTAAGAGTTCTTTGTACACACCTTTAAAATTTACTTTTAAATTTCATTTTTAAACTTAATTTATTAATGTGAGAATAAGGTAAACGTATATTATAATAATACAACTAATTATATTTAATCGTAGTCGTGTCGAGTCTGTACGTACACTCAAAATTTAAAAATAACGATTTTTACTGGTACCTTAAGCTACCTAATAACCAATGCCAAAGATGTAGTTTTTAAATTTTTAGTACTCTGTTTTTGTAAACTAATTCCAATAACAGTTTCACTGATGATTATCGTAACATTTGCTGTTCGTCTCAATATATGTAGAGCCACGTCTTTGTTTGATGTTGTCTCTACACTTTAGCCGTGATCAAAGGTGTTTTTTTAACTATTTTAAGGATCTGTCTGTAAAGGATAAGTAATATCGAAATATTGTATACAAATAAAAATGTTTACAAATTTTATCATCTCCAAAGACTGTTAGCTTAAATTCCACTCTGCGTGTATGTTACACGCTGAGTTAAGCATGACCTATACCTACGCTTACATAAATGTATTGAAGAAGTCGAAGCATTGGCGGCGCAATGGTAGAATCGTTGACTCTTGCCTAAGGTTCGATCCTTGCCAACCTTAACAACTTACCAATGAGTTTTCAGTTTTCAAATTCATATATTGTGTGTTTTTTGACGCTTTATATGGTCGGTAATTCTTTTGTGATTATTTGATGTAACCATAGATATTAGACTATTTTTTTATGGAAAATAAGGGACGAGACGAGTAGGAAGTTCAGCTGATGGTATATAGGTGTAGGTATTCACGGGCTACTTTCCGCAACTCAACGGCTTCTATGCGCCTATTTTGCGTGGTAGGGTTGGGCTGCTAATCTTGCGATCCCAACTCCACAAGGAAGTCACTCAAAGCTCTGATGTCACCCATGACCTCGGGGAGAGTTCTCGGTGACCTCGGGTGTTTGGCCCGGTATGTGGCTCCTACTACGGAACTCCAGGATGAGGTGTGTGGCTGGCTCTTCTGTCTCCACGCAAGCCCTGCACAGCGGACTTTCGGTGACAGCTATATTAAACAGATGCTTGTTAAAGACGCCGTGACCCGTTATTACATGAGATATCTTACGTAATCTTGATCGTGTGAGTTTCCCCAGCTTGCGAGAAAGCCTCTGATACATGCATGAGATGCATGGTATAGCCACTTTTGTCTGTCTGCATCCACTCATCTCCGTCCAGTATTTATTATGTAGCTCCATGGTGTGCTGCCTTATGACTGATGCAGGCCAACCAGAGGGGAGAGGTACTACGACTATAGGCCGTAGTGATGTAATACCCTCAGATAACCCATTCGTACGTTTATTTGTCCTCTTCTTCCATTAAATAAAGTTTATCGAAATAAGAGTATTTATTACACATTACTAGCAGGTACGACAGTTTTTTCCAGATAATGTGTATAAATGTAGCACGTTGGCATGAAATTGTATGTACAGATATACTATTTTTTAAACAGCATAGGTTTTGGATATTATTATGTCATTCTGGCGTGTGGCCTTCCTCCATAGTGTTCTGTTCGTTTTTTACTATCCATCAGTTCCACTTCGGCCCATCTGATGTAAAAAATATATAATAAGACTGTGGAATAAGTGACTTTCTTTCCAAATGGTACCTTAATAATGAGCGAGTACACATTTACACGTTTTCATAAGGTCTTTCTGTAATACCTCTGCTATTGGTACCAAGTAGCCAGCGTACTTTTAAGGTAAATATTATATAATAATATTTTCTGCAACTAAGTTAAATATTCTATAGAGCTACGCAGTATTTTCAAAACATTCTAAATATAAAACCGTCTTTTGAAATGGAGAGCCATAAGCACAAAACTGGAATTCCATTATATTCCGTAAACATTTATACAAGCTTCATGCAGTATTACTCTAGCACTCAGCAGTATTCATCTTTGAGTCAAATGCACATTTTCAACCTTATGGCGACTTTTATAAAGTTTGTTGATAGGTTTCTTTCAAGTGCCTGAAGCCTTTTCCATTTCCTTGAGCCGAGATTGCTACAAAGTAGTAAGTAAATATAATATATACACCAGTATAAGCTCAAGAAGCATTTTTCACTTTATTCATAAAGTTAGCTACATATTTTGTTGGCTTTATTGAAATAGAATTTGAAATTAAATATTTAAGGCGAAATTTTATGTCAACATCCAAAAAACTTTTAAACTTTAACTAACCAATTAACAAAATTGAGTGTTGAAGTGGGTTTAAAATAATAATAATAAACCCTTATTGATTGCAATAAGTAGGTATGTACATAATTTTAATTACAATTGGACCTAATAGGTAGCACAGCAAACAAGTTCTACGAATTTATCTTTGTTAAAAAAATACTGTCTTTTACCTATTTTTTTCTAAAGTTTCCACTACTCGAATAAGTTATTTCTTACTTGTGGGCCCGCGCTGTAACATAAGTTGCCTCTAAACTCCCTATAAGCATAACAGTGGCCAACTTAAAGTTTCAGTTAATTGAGAAAACATAATGGAGTAGATCCTCACCTTATCTGTTCGTCTCTTAGCTGCCAACGCTTCTTTTGATTTTGATGGTCTGATGCCTATTCCATTCTCTTCTTTATTGCTCTCGTATGCACATGGGGATGATGCCAGCTGAGCTGTAATTATCCGGCCCATACAGCATATGGTGCAGATTTAGAATCAAGGATTTTTGCCTGCTAACTTAGCTTAAGGTAGCCTCACGTTCTTCATGGGAATTTTGACTTAACGCCTGACCATAAGTCTCGTTTTGTAAAATAACTGTTATTGATATGATTTCGATAAGTATTTTTTCTTATTCATCTCCTACTAGTACACAAGTACATAAATATATACTATAGTATACCCCGAAGATACAGCATCCTTAACCGTGAGCCACTGATGACTGGGAAATATCGGAGCCACCTACCAATATAAGAGGACTTCACGCTATCCCTCCAAAAGTTTTCTCAAAGAAAGTCAAGGACCAAACCGAAGAAGGTGTTGTACGTCAAAAAGATAGCCGCTCAATCACATAAACTTTTTATCCCCAGGAACTGACGAAATCCATTTCGGCGGTAGTTTATCCTGATTTTGGGGTCGACCTAAGTTACTGTTGTACCACTTACTATATTAATTATTTTGTGTGTCTACACAGTAACTGTCCAATAGTACTTGGCCACGTGAAGGACTAGAGGTAGTCCTCTCGTGGAACTATACCATTCGTTAAACCCACTATCGGACTGATGTTAAGAATAGGATATACATTAAAGCTTTCTGAAATTCTCCAAATAAATTTTTATGATGACAATCAATCCATGGTGACAAACAAATATTTTTCAGTTTTTTTAGTTTTGTCCTTGTATTTTATTAAATTTTTGTTCCAAGTAACTGTTTGATTTCATCTCTGCTACCATCTTTTACCAATTGCATTTAACTCCACAGTTAAATATCAGCACCATATGAATCTGTGGTATTTTCTGCGGTGCGGAACTAAAGGTTTCCCCCTATGTATGGATGAAAGTACAGTCAAATAAAGAATAAGATTATTTTGGAAGTATTTCCTTCATACAAAAAAAAACGCATACACCCGCAAAATTCTTTTGATTTCTATGTTATTTCAAAATAGTATAAGTAGGGGAGAACCATTTAATCTTTGAGCTTTTAAGTCAACATCATATCTCATTCATTATCCTTCTACTCCGTTAATTAAAATTCATTACCAAAATTTATACTTTCAGAGGTTATTTTTCATAAATTTTAACTTAATATATGAGAAGAAAGCAATGATACAATTATTATAAAATGGATTTCTAAAGGTAAATTGTAACACTAACACAAACTATAATAATTATTATTCATACGAGACGTACACAATATGTTGATGTTTCTATTTCAAACAGAATTATTTAAATGGACTTCCATTATTTCGCTGCGGCGAAACTGAAACCTAGCTTTTATGAAGAGGAATGAGATTTGAAATAATTTCACAGCGTGAATTTCACTGTATTCTGGAAATACTGTGCATCTGGAGCTCAGCTCGCTATCAATTCATTCCAATATCTTAATATTTATTAATTCTACAATACCCTAGCAGACTAGTAGTTTGCGAGTTAACCTTATATTTTGCACGCAAGTCTCATTAAATTTGCATAAATCAACAAGCTCTATTTAAAAATTTCCTATAGCGACTTGTATTTTTTTATATGTCGATTATAGTTATTTGCATTTTTATGCAACCAAATTAAGAAAAAAAATGAAATAGGTACTCCGAAAAGATGAAAACTCACATTTTTTTTTATTCATTATTATTATTAGTGTAAATAATATTTACACACAACATAAAAACAATCTCAACCTCGTTGATGAATTGTACCGATGGCTGAAATAGTTACCAGCGTTTGGGTTACCAGTAGGTCTATTGAGATACGTAGATTGTACTTGGTACATTATTCACTCCTCAGGGCCAAGTGTTTTGACAACAAACGGAAAGATGTAAAACACGCAAGACCGATATATTAATGACTTGTCTTCGGTAGTCAAAGAAGCAGCCCCAGAAGCCACTGAAGTAGCCTGAACATGGCTGGCTGATAAGGACATAATTTAAATAACAATTATTTGTTTGTGATGAAATTTGAAAATAGATTTCAAGAGAATAAATTTTCACCCTACCCGTAACCATAAAACTATTCATTGTAACTCCACATTTAGCAGGCTTGGCTAACAATTTTAAATAACTCCACCCTTATGTAGCTCAGTAAAATATTCATTACTTAGTGCTGGACTAATTATTATACTGGACCGCGTAATTAATATGATTTTCTAGAGCAGCTTTTGTTAGATCCACGAGGATAAAGCTTACAATGACTGTGAATATTTTTGCTTTAAATAATGCCAACAGGAATATAGACCATATTGAATGCTGATGTGCATAATTGAAATTTCTACAGAGTTATTGTGAGTTTTTATTCTTAACTCACTTCAATATTTTTTCTACGTTAGTTTTTATTTTTCTACGGTGAAAACATATTTTATTATTAAAAACTAGATACATAAATTGCGGTGTATAATATAATTACGGCTTCTTATTTACAAAATTTAGACCAGCTATTAATATATTTAGATGAATCTGTATTAAACACCTTTTAATGCACTTCAGAGTAAAAATTTAAAATAAGATCAATATATTATAGCCATGGCTTTATATAACTAGATCATAGAACTAGAGAAAAAATTTACAGCACCCTTTTAAATACAGGCCCTTTAACTGAAAAATACTCAAACAGATGTTAAGGTACACCTTAACAGCATAAATTGGCATTTATTCTTAGTGCCTTTCTATTGATTACTTCGACATCAATTTTGATCAGTGAATAGCCTATTATTTTCAGTTCTCTCTTAATATAGAGAACTGAAATTTTATTATTCTAATGAATAATAAAAGAAAATTAATATATATTTTTATGATATATTTGATGGTATATTATAATGTATCTTAACACTACAAGCGCGGCGTCCAAAATTTGACCCATCACTGATGTTCTTTCTACATGACTAGTGAACATTTCAATGATTTTTAAATTGTATCGAATCGCGGATGTAATAATATTGACACAGTCGTGAATTTAGTTAGGTGTGAACTATCACTGGGGTCCACAGGGTGGTGCACATAGTAGAACGGCCTTTTGAAATCATGGCTAGCTATGTGTACAGCCCCCGAGCACACACCGACAGAATTTAAAGATGCAAAAGGGGAAAGGTCTCTCTATAAAAAGCTGCAAAAGATCCAAAGAAAGTTCTGTGACCTGATGAGTTAATGCCGTCAGTAAATAAGCATTTTCCCTCAGTAGCGGATACCTGAATTACTAATAGATTATTGAAAGAAAACTGTAGGGGCTGGAACAATTTAAAGTAAAATCATGTGTAAAGCCGTATTAATAAATAATTAATTAATTAATTAATTAATGTGCCGCTTACAAACAGACATGCTTGGCATAAGTGAAGTAAGATGGGCTTGTAGTGCAGTGTACACATCCAAAGAAACAATGGTGTAATACTCTGGTGGAAATGATAGCTCGTACCATTGGAATGGCGTGGCAATAATGATAAATAAAAGGTTAAACCTCAGTGTGAAAAACTTTTCACCCATTTCAGATCGTGAAATATTATAACAACTAGAAGCAAAACCATTTAATATTAACTGAGACATAATATCTTCTGGAATGGGTGGTAGTTTTTGACTTTCAATAAGTGATTCTATGTCCTATTTAGAATAAAAATATTTGAATTTGAAATGCAGAGATGCTTAGACATAAATTGTATATCTATATCTGTTTTATTGACTACAAAAAGGCCTTCGATCATCATCACGTCATATAAAACTTATAGAGGTTTTGGCGAAAGCCTGCCTAGTCTACAAGGATGTTTTATCAAGATTTTGTACTGGGAGCACACAGCCAATTTTATGGTCGACGGTCACACATTATCCTACATTTATGTGCTGCACGGAGTGCGGCAAGGTTGTACACTGTCTCCCGCGCTATTAAATATTTACTCGGAACTAATATTTTCTGAAGCTCTCGACGGTTTTGAAATAACAGTAAATGGCGTAGTTGTTATATTGTTAGATATTCGATACGCGGATGATACAAACTTGATAGTGGATAGTCTAGGAGGCTTGCAATTATTAGTAAACGTAGTTTCTTCTGCTAGCAACGCATATGGCAACAATATCAATTTCATGAAGACAAAATATGTGATAATCAGCCGATACCCTGTGTAAAACACCTCTTTGTATCTCAACCGTTGAAACTTGTAAGGAGTCCAACGAGATCGATACTTGGGAACCATAATTGACGAAACCGTTGACCACAGTCTGGAAATGCAGTGCCGTATTGAACAGGCAAGAAATGACGAAAGAAAGAAATTTAAAACAGGTATACAGCGGAAGCGCACGTTCCACTAATCAAAACATTCTCATATTGTTACATTATTAAGATTGCAAAAAATGTATTTGTGGCGTCCGCGCACCCCATCAAACGCATTACTCGAAACATTTGTATTAATGTCATAAATTCAATCCATTATCATCTACAATATCTGCTGGTCATTTTAGTGGTAAAGGCGAAAGTTTATCAAATACCTTGGTAACCAGACGTGTAATTTAGAAAATTCTATGTGATTCCTCAAGAGTTGCACCACAGTTTATACAGTAGGACTACTTACCTTGAGGTACGCCGATTAGTACTTATTGTAATCTAAACATAAATATTTCGTTTGAAAAAGCCGAACTATAATTAGTTAGAAGTATAAACATTTCTTCCATAATTTCAACGTCTGTCTTACGAATTTTTGATAAGGCCGCATGTCCTGACTCGGATTTAACATTTTATATCCATCCCAATACAAGTGATCAACGCCCCTAAAATATTTTCACTTCAAATATATCTATCTTCCCGACGTCTCTTAGCTGTTTGAGACAAGTATGATTATCTCTTAAGGAAGAGTCTTTGCTAACGACAAAGCTTAAAAACCAAATAATTAAAATGTTAAAATATTTCACGGCCGACATTCGATTCCTCGAACTCGCGGTATTTCGTCTTCGCAATCACGATTCAACCACTGGTCCAAAGTCCGTATCATCATTAATTTGAAATAGCCGAACTTTAATTGGTTAGAACTATAACGGCCTTACAAATAAAAATGTTTTCAATCTATTCCATCGTTATACTGGGTATGGTTATACTTGGTATTATATGAAAATAGAACAAGAAAGTTGTTGACAATTAAACCAAACATTGCCTTCTCTCTTCTATTAAGTCAAAATACGGTCAAAATCATGTCAATATGCACGGTTTTGCAACACAGAAGACAAAAAATTTATCTTTGCTGCTCTGTGTATATAATATCTAAGTTTGACGTATTGATACATATATATATGTGTCTAGCTTTCATGTAAAACAGTGCTATTGTGTAATCCACCAATTCGAAATCATCATCAGACGATATATACACGATTTCTAGTGTGATTATAATGAGGAAAAAAGATGTTATCAAATATCACCCGTATGGTGAAAATATTATAATAATTAATGTAAGTTTTTGGGTGAAATTCAATATGATCTTTCATTTTGTAACCCATGTGAGCCTAAAAATAGTGTACCACAAACTGCTCTCCGATATATCTGTGTAGATACACAGATATGTCTGTTATGCCTGTTTGCATTTAAATTATATCTACATGTGCAGGAAAAAAGTTTAGGATAGGGATTTTTCATTAACTATATTGTTTGTATCTAATACAATTTAAAAACAAAATAGTGAAACGTTGTGTTTCATGCGTCTGGTCTTCTTAGATCAGTGGGATTTTAACGCGTTTATCTTAGCTTAACTTAAGAGGTATAGTCAGAGAAATATGGAAGTCAGCCATTGTCCATTCGATCGATGAAAAAGATGACCTTGATAATAATACCTAACATCTTAAGAATTGGTTTAGATTATATTCAAGTAACGCTATATAAATAATTATTATGGGATATAACTTCAAAATAAAATTAAAACGAATTTTAAATTTAAAACATGAGCTTGCGTGCTACGTAGTCTTAAAACAGGGTGAAAGGATTAAAATCAGGGTGCTACAATCACACTTTCATTTATATCAAACGGTTTTATCAAAATATTGCGTCAGGAAAATTTGAATATATAATTTTAACAGCAAAAAATATTTTTATTCAGGTCATAAACAGAATTACTCGGGAGTAAGGTTTCCTCGACGTCTTAATCCTTACTAATAAACTGAGATACAACTCTTGAGGTCTTACAGGAGCGTTGCTGGCCTTATATAGCCACTACATTCTTGGAGGAGTCCATCTTGTGACGAAATCGAATGGAACCATTACTCGTGGTCAGTTCATTGACTGGAAACGAAGCTCTACTCTACCTAAGCTTTATAGAGCGTTAAAATATGAAACTTCAGTTTTTTCTTACTTGGAGCTTTTTATACATAAGAGGAGGCAAGAGGCTCACGTGGTCGGGAGTGATGAGGAAACCACACATGGATTTCCGCAATAACAGAGTCAAGAGATGCGTTGCAGTTTTCTTAGGGTTGAATTAAAATAATTGTGAAACTTTGAAAGACATAGTATTAATTTAGACACCAGGAGATGTTGGCAGAGCCGGTATAAAGCATATCCTCTGCTGTCATCTGCATAGTAATGAATACTATTGATTATGTCTCCCACCCGAGGTATACTACTAGATATCTGCGTCTCGGTCAAAAGCAGCAGGGTAGGCTTCACCATCTTCAAGTGGAAGTGGATGACATTTCAATTTGAGCGAAGCCCTTTGTTGTTGCAATAGTCCACAGCGAATGTGGGAGAGGGTAGTTCGAGCCTCTTACTCTGTTTGCTCCGAGTCAATACAATAATGTTAAAATAGGTAAGTAAGTTTAAATCAGTCAAAAAACGTTAGCATTTATTTGCGATTCATGACCCTAGATTCTTTGCTTCTCAAATGACCACGAAATTAATAATTGCATATAATGGCGAGACCCAAAGATCCCATGTAAGGTGACGAAAAAATCCCCCTTTCCCTTAAGAAAAAAAAATATTTTCGGTTGGTGGTATCTATCGTTACCATTCTAGGTAATGCCAGGCATTCCGGCGACACGGTCAGCAGGTTAAAATTACCCAGGTAAGTTAGACAAAGCCTAGAACTTACACGGTATATAGGGATAGATTTCTCGTGATTTGAACTGGTTTTAACTATTGCCGTCATTTTTCGATGTCCCTTAACCATAAATTTAGATTTTAGAGTAGTTTTTGTAACAATTTGATGTATATTATGTATGCATTATATAAGACTGATTTACAGTTACGATGCACGACAGTTTATATAAGTTTTTAATGACCAATATAATAGCCAAAACAATTAACAAAACGAGAAAATTCGGTATTTTATGACCTTAACAAACTCCATTAAATTATACAACTTTAACAAAGGGTTATAAACTAATCAAGCCTATAACTTCAAAGGTACAAAATTTGGTAAATTAAACTGATGAAGAAACCCACAAATGGACACCGAAACGTGAATAATTAGTATTGAACGATTGGCAACATGATAGTTGGGCGGCCCACTAATTTGAAAGGGTTGTAATGAAAATTGAAAGTACAACTTATTTGATCTGGCATTCGAAAATATTTATTTAATCATGACGTAATTTATTCATGTTTGGACTTAATTTTGGAATTATCGAGAGACTCACTCTAACTTTTAGTTCCCTTTCTGCAGAATTTATTGGATTAGTGCTATTATTTTTAATAAAATTTTGTTTGATCTTAAGTGGCTTTATATATATATATTAGTTGCTTTGGAAGTGAAGCTTCTTTAGAATCGTTGTGATTTGAAACTCGATGAAACGAAACAGCGAGACGATAGAGGCGCTAGAGACGATAGAGTTATTCATAAATTTGTCGCGCACATACTCATAGCAAACTTAAGACTGTTATGGTTTTATCAAGGAGTTTATTTTCAGATCTGGACCAATTTGCAATCGGACCACAAAGCACTAGCTTTCAAATAAAAAAAGAATTATCAATATTGGTTCACCCAGTTGATAGTTCTGAGGTAACAAACATAAATAAAACATACCGACGAATTTGGAAACCTCCTCCATTTTTTGAATTCGGTTAAAAAGCTATATTTTTAACTGGCATCAATTCCACTCTTTACAATTTCGTTGACAAACTACACAATTACACTGACAGTTGTTTATTGACGATGGACTTTGAAATTGTAGATATTACTCTTTATTTAGTATTCTTTTTCTGACGCGGAAAATAAGATTATGAGGCGAGCACTTTAGGATTTTCCAAAGTTTTGTATGTATACACGTATACTAAAACAAACACGTACAATAAAAGTCATATTAGGGTTGACTTTGTTGGAGTTGTTATATTGACTAACAAACAGACATTTCAATTTCATTTATTAAAAATATACTGACTTGGAATATAATGTAACAATATGATCTGCACACTATCACAGAGTTAATAATTGTCAACAAGATTGGCTTCGCTGTGGCTTCAGTTTGTCAACCATTTTGGATAGATCCGGTGTTTTAGTTTGACGTTGTCGCTAACAGGAAAGTTTATGTACGAGCCTTCGGGCCAGATAATGCCTGCAAGCAAACAGTTGAAAGCTTTAGTTTGTTAAGTCTCTTCTGGACTTTATGGTGCAAAATAGTTCGGTGACAATATTCAGATTTGAAACGTTGTATACATAATAACATTGGACAGATATTTTTACTTCCTTGTTTTATTTACGTTTAATGATGTACCTAAATAAAGCACTAAGCTGATATTTTGGCTATTTGAGATTTTATTTAATAAATAGAAAAAGGTGGTATATAATAATATGAGAAGCTCCTTTGGAGAACCAGCATCATTGACATAGCTCAAATAATTGCGAAACCGAAGTGGCAGTGATCAGGGCACATAACTCGACGGACAGATGGCCGTTGGGGCAGAAAAGTCCTCGAATGGCAACCTAGTACTATGAGACGCACTAATGGTAGCCCCCTCACAAGATGGACCGATTATCTAGTCAAGATCGCGGAAAAGGTTAGATGAGGCCAGCGCAGGACCGATTATTAGGAGGCCTTTGTCCAGCAGTGGGCGTCTTCCGGTGTCTTCTTCTTAAGTCTTTCTATTTTATCGTCATCATCAGTGTAAAATAGAAAAAACTTGTTTTCTTTATAATTAGCAATATTGTACTTGACCTAATTTAAACCCTTTAACATTAATATTACAACAGTTGCATGTTCGCGTGTTATAAAACACGAATCATGAGTCATTTTATAGAAAGTGGTCGAACTAAAGTCTCATCTAGACAATACTTGTGAAGTTACATTCAGATATTTTTTTAAAGTTAAAGAAAATCGGGTTTTCTTATTCATTTCAAGAGATTTATCAAGAAGAGGATGTATGTATGTAGTATTTATTAACAAACAATATTTATTCCTGTAAATATGATGTTTTATCATTACGACGAATTCTAAAAACTGAAAGCGAGTGTTCTATGGATTTTTATGGTAACACGCACCTAGGACTTCACAAAGGTAGTAAAATAATACAGGTGATGTAAACGATCACGTAGAACGACGTCAACCTGTACGACGTTAATCTGCTAGTGGCGAGTGCTGGTCGTATCAAAAGTAGGACTACGTGGTTGGCGGTGAGTTGGAAAATTATCAATGAACTTACGTCAACATTCAGATAAACTTTGGAACAAATATAATCTTGTTGGGCTTCCAGATTGAAATAGGCTACATAGGAATAACGTATCCTCATGAAAAGTGCATATTTTTAGCCTAAGCGCTAAACCTAATATGGTGTTGTGATTTTCACCATCAGGTGATTTTCAGAATTATTTATAAAATAATACAAACAAATATTCATTCAGTCAATTATAAAGCCTAAAATATAATATTACTAGTTCAGTTCAAGTCTAGGTTATAATACCTCCAACAAAACATAGGAAAAAGTAACCTCTAGTTACAATAACCAAAACAAAATAATGTATGAAGTAGAAAATCTCTTGCAGATGATGTGAATTGTACAATAATTGTCATTACATGACATTCATGTAATTTATTTAATTCAATTTAAACATGTTAGAAAATAAATGCTAGAAAGTAATATGTGAAGAGTAGGAAAAGTAATGTGTGTGTTAATGCCCTTACAAACACAACTATAATTAAAATTAATATGAATTCTGCTATTAAAATTCAACTTATTTGAAAATTTTATCATGCACTACTTATGTTTAAAAATATTTATATTATATTCTGTTCATGATGAAAGCTCATGGTCACAAAGAAATTTTCTTGGCTTTACCGGCCCTAAATGCCACATGCTACAGAAATCGCTTCTGAATACGTTCCAGTCTTAGGATATGCGTAGCATAGTGAGGACGCCAGACAACTGAACCAAACTCCAAGATAGTCCTAACCAGACTGAAATAAAGAAGCTTTTTTTAATTTTTAATCTTTTAAAAATTTTTGTGTTACGTATAACAAACCCGAGCATTTTAGAAGCACGTTTTAATATGTTTTCTCAATGGGGAAGAAAAGTTATTTTTCTATCGAAAGTCACTCCAAAATCCTTAATAACTTCCAAAGTCTCTGAAGTATGTTTTTTGCTCGTAAATTGCTCGATTTTCGAGTAAACTTTACATAGCAATATTTTTCCTTATTTAAATTTACACCGTTAATTTATGAAAACTTTGTTTATATAAAAAAAAAATATACATTCGTTTAAAAAAAATTGTGATACTCATGATATCAATACTAGAAATAGGGATAGTCTTGATGATCATGTTAGTCGACTTCAAAAAGTCACAAATTCATTCAGAGGTCTGTGTATACGTTTTTATAATACGGTCCCTATTGACATATAGAACTTATCTTTAAATGAATTTAAATCTGTGCTGAAGATAAAGTTGTATCAAAAGTGTACTATAAAATTCACCAGTGGGAGGGTCCTTTGCACAGGATGCCAGCTAGATTATGGGTACCACAACGGCGCCTGTTTCTGCCGTGAAGCAGTAATGTGTAAACATTACTGTGTTTCGGTCTGAAGCCGCCGTAGCTAGTAAAATTACTTGGCAAATGAGACTTAACATCTTTTTAGCGCAATTGTGGTGCTGCTCAGAATTTTTGGGTTTTTCAAGAATCCGGAGTGGCATTGCATTGTTATGGGCAGGGCGTATCAATTACCATCAGCTGAACGTCATGCTCGTCTCGTCCTTTATTATCATAAAAAAAAATTGAATATCTGGGTCTAAGGTACCCTTGGGACTGAACTGCTGGGCTGTTACATGTCTTGTAATTATTTGCGTACTATTATGTAGATGAACATTCCCATGTTATTCGGTAGATTTCTCGTGACAGGCATCGTCTTGCTCGCTTAAATGCCACTACTTGTGGCGACGACGTGGGGCGGGTCGTTCTCATCCCTAAAATATGGTCGAGAGAGGTGATGGTTGGACATTCGTCATGCTCGTGAACGGGCGCTACTTGTGGTGGCTGGATGACCTTGTTACCGCGAAGTCTGCTCAATGTTTTTTTAATTTCCATTTAGTTTTATTTCCTTTATTTAATTATGTTAAAGTTATATATTTTATTTAAAAAAAAATGCTCGCATAATGCCTATCTTTATTTACGGTATGTGTGGATTGATGCATCTGCTGTACTTAATAACTCTTGTGCTTACAATTGTTAATGATTTTTTTTTAATTACTCATGTAAGCCTTTCTGTTTTTACGTTTGAATAATTTTGTTGCGTCACTTGGCTTGTATTGTTATTGAAATGATTCGAAAATTGCATTAAAAAAAGTGTGTACGAGTAATCTTTACGCGCGATTGAAGTAAAACTTAATAATAATTAACTTAAGAAATAATTCACAGATACATTTATAAAAAGCCTTCTTACCAAAAAAGCTCTCACGTATTACTAAAGAGCTTTGTTAGATTTATTGCCATTTTTTTTACAGAAACGTTAACGATATAACTTCATCTTTTGAGCATCGCTGGCATCTTCTCTACCTAAAATAAAAGAATTAATAATATTCTTTAATCAAGTGAAATTTAATATATTTTAGAAAGAATGATATTATAATGTTATATTTTGATATTATTATTCATCAGAAAATAATCACTTAAACTTTTTACAGGTCAGGTTCATTGGAGGTCATTATCAGGTTCTTGATTTTCTCTTTTATGCTTATTTATTGATGAAAGAGTTGTGTGTTTTGAAAAATGTTCCTGGGATTCTTAAATTATAACGGCTTAAAAATTGTTTCAATTGCCTTTTTTACGTTACTTCCGTAAGAAAAAAATTCTAAGTTACCCGCAAGTCGCTCCTAAAGAAGTTTTACTTCAATAAGAACTTGTAAAACCTAATCTGTTTTGAAGAGCAACCTTCGAGTTTCATGCTAAAACTTCTCTGAGGAAATCTGTCTTCCGAATGAGCTGTATGAAAAAAATATAATATTTCAAGTGTAATATGATTTACCTATAAAAAAAAATATTTTTGATTTGATTTGAACTATTCCCCCGCCCGGACTTAGCGTTTAAATAAGGTTTTCTTTTTTTTTTTTTTTTGCGCCCAAGCAAGGGAATGGGCTACCCTCCGGGATAACGACGGGAGGGAGGTGGTGAATGCTCATGCATACCAACGCAGCCTAAGTCTGCGTTGGTTATGTGGGACTCACGTGAAAACCTAGGTGCCTACCCACTAAACACCACCTGCAGTTGGCTTTGGGCAGGTGCCCTCTAAGCCTACATCGAAGGCGACCTTCTCATGGGGAGAGAGAGGCGCAAGCGGCACTCCCTATGGAGTTTCCGCTGGGATTAATAAGGTTTTCATTAACGCCTCACTATTTATAACAGTAATGATGTGTTGTTAGCATTTTTTTTTTTTAATTTTGACCTATTTTTAAACAACTTTGATGTACATGGAGATCATTAATATTTTTAAATAAAAAACAGCCCATGTTACATAGCAATATTCATTGTCATCGTTCATAATAATCGTTAGAATTAACATTATAATTTTTTGTCAAATATCATAATTTGATTTTAATCTAGAACACTTTTAATAATACTTTAATTATTTTATTTCTCAGAAGAAACAAATTGATACCTTATATTATTAATTTATCCCACTGTATCGAAAAAAAAATAAAATTAATTAAAAAGAGACTATTTACAGTAACATAAGCTTTTTTTAATGAATTGAAACCTTTTTTTTGTTCCGCTAGTGATATTATGTGGAACACTGAAACCTAAACATTTATATTTTAAAAGCTTATTTCGCAATATTTTGAAATCTAAGATAATATTTACAGTTTTTGTAGTCATCGGACTGTAATTAGAGGCAAATATTTAAGTCTTACGACGCGTCTGTCTTCCGAGACACAAATTTTGATTGAAAAACTAGATATTGAAAATAATGCCATAATTTATTTTTAAAAATAAAAAGTCAAATGTAAACAATTTCATACAATTACATACTGAATTACTCCCGATGTCACTTGCAAAGAAAGCAACATCTGTTGATAAGAATCATTTTAACTACTGTCAACCTAGCGAAACTCTCTAAGAAAAAAGCGATTCACTCGATTGTGTGAAACGTGCATTCATTGTTAGATGACAGATGATGGCTATAATCTTGTAAAAAATAGAGATAGCCTAATCCAATACATTTCAAGCAACTGTTCGCTTACAATCTATACTTCCAATCGAAACTAATACTACCATACATACCATATTGAAATAATTACTATTATTTCAAACTTATGTCAGATGACTGAAACGTTACATTCTAAACTGAATTTAAAATTTTTACTTAGGTAGTCCCTCCCGCCTCTTCTTACGTAATATTTTCGTATTCATTTACATCCTCTTTGCCGACTGTTCTCTTTGTAAGTATTGACATTGTAACCTGTCATCCACACTTGTTTTATGACTGATGCACAACACTGACCTTTACTAAATACCACTGGACTGGCGGCTGTCAAAATGCTTTTGTGCCTGTTTAATTTCGCCATTTTGGCGCTTTTGGCCATATAGCGAGAGTCTGCGGTGACAACTTCAGCAAACATCGATAGGTAGTTGGAAACTATTTACAAAAAAAATGTTTTTCTTCAATACGTTGATTCTTGAAGTATAAGTAACATGGAAAACAAACGAAATTAATTAAAAATGCAAAAATACTCCAGAGTAGTGTACGTTGCTTCGCAGCCATTTGTAATATGTCAAAATTAACTCTTCGTTCGCTGGACACTCGCGAGGGGCGCTTCAAATAGACACAACAAATTTACTGTCTAACATATGGAACAGCCTGTCCAGTGGTATTTATACAGGTCAGTGATGCACATTTATTATGATACATAAAAATGGATTAATATGTTTAAAATAAGATATTCAGCTAAATAAGAGAATAACACTCAAGACAGAAAAAAGATTAGTTATTATGCATAATAAAATATTGCACGAGTCAAAAGCGAAGCGGAATTGCTTGTGCACTATACTCCCCTTACAAAAATCAACGATTTCTTGAACTAAAATTATCTCTATTTATTTTCTATCGTACTTGTAGAACAATATTTACATGTAAATGTAATAGAAAAACACTAGTATCGACATTTACGACATTTTTAAAAAACATTTTGCTTTTTAATTAAATAAAAAAAAAAAAAAATATCATTTTGGGGACGTTCCGCTGTAAAATGTATGCATGAAAACTGACGTGGTGACGATAACTGCTTAAAAACTTAACTGGTCAAGTCCATTTATTTTTTACACGCTTCAGTATGACTTAAATCTAAGTTCTTTCGAAGATCACGGTTTTATTCAATGTAGTTTATTTATAATTAGGAATAATGTAAAGGTGCACAAATAGTTTATATCCATATTTATGTTAATAAGGTTCGCTTACGATACATGCGTAATGTCTTTTTTTTCTTTTCTGGGTTGACAATGGCGCAACAAATTTTGTATACTATTGTCCGCCCAAAAGGGTATAATATGTGAAGATTAAGGATGTCTTGCAGATATTCTGGGAATGATCCATTAATGTTCGAGTGATAAAATAAAAAATGAAAAGATGATGACAACGACATGATTGACACGAGGAAGTCAAAAATGCAAAGTTAAACGTACACTACTAGGTAAAAGATCGGCACCGCGCCTTTGATTCCTCTGATGTCCATATTCTCTTGCAATGCAATGCAAGAGAATATTTTGCAATAAATACACAATTTGCCATAAATATTTCGGACAATAGAAAAACTCAAAATAATTTATCATTTGAAGTTAAAGCAAGCGTTTGTGTACTTTGCGAGTAAGAGGACTTCTTTGGTATGTATAAAACAAAAAACCCAAAAAAAATTGTTCCTCTTGCTGTTTACATAAGTAGAAAAAACAATATTATAGCGCATTAATTAGTTATATATCGTGTAATTAATTATCATAAAATTATTTTTATACAGTTAGAAATAAATCTTTTTATTTTCAAACTTGTATATAAATGGAAATTATATATTGAAATGTTTATAATTCTCGTTCATTGGTTGTGGTTCAGTAGACATATGAGTTACAATAGACTTGGTAGCTTAAGTTTGATATAAATGGTCTAGTTGACCAGCTAACGTAAGGGTGTTGAATTTGCGTGACGGTGAGAGCGCATCGAAAAAAGTTCACTCTGATAATGTTTTGTCGTGTGTTCGTCGTGCAAAAAGAAGTGTTACATAAATAAAAAAAACAATTTCTCAACATATTAGAAGCCCGTGTAAGCCTTCACTTTTCATCCATTACTAGAAATTGCAACACCGTATGTAATTAACAAAATCGTTGAAATGTATGAATAAAAGCTTTTATCGAGAGAAAGCGTAACATTTTATTCCTTTTTCCGTACGTGACCATTTCATGAGTAAGCTCTTAACACAATCCTCGTTAAAAACTTAGGTCCATTTCACTCGCTGGCCGCATACATTATTAAAGGCGCAGTTGTTATTCCCTTTTGAACATTGTAATTTGAAACCTTTTTTTCAAGCGCACGGGTTCGATATGCTTGTTGCCTATAATTAGCTGATGCTTCGATTCATATGATATATGATATTAAGGGAACAGACGAGCAGGACGTTCAGCTGACGGTAATTTTGATATCCCCTGCCCATTACAATGCAGTGCCGCTCAGGATTCTTGAAAATCCCAAAAATTTTGAGCGGCACTACAAGTGCGCTCGTCACCTTGAGACAAGATGTAAGCCTCATTTGCCTCGTAATTTCACTAGCTACGATGCCCTTCAGATCTTCTAACTAGTGAATTGACGCAACTAAGTAGTGATATGATTAGTACAACAGAGCTTAGTTAGAAAATATCCAGTTTCGTATTCGAAATTGTAACAGTACCCTGGATCATCAGGAAAGAAGCAAACCCTGTTTTAAATGTCGATGCAAAAATAACGCAACCTTTCCCTATTATCTGAATTAAAATTAAAATAATATGTGAGTTAGACTACACTAATTGTGCCCAAAACGTAATTCAAGGTCTCGAAGGTTCAAGTGATTGACTGTTACAATCTGGTAAGTAAAGCGTAATTGGCATCAAAGCAACAGAGAGTCTTTATCAGCTCGATTATACTTAGGCGTAACCGAGATGTATTGCATTTTCAATGCGCGCAACCACAATGTTAATAAATTTTGTAAGTTACAAAAGAATATATAATTCGATGAGATGTTCACAGTCGGACGACGAACAACTGTTCTGCTACCGCTTATATTGCGGTCTGTCGGCTGCAAGTGGGGAGAGGTGACGTCACGTCTTGAAAATTTTCTTGTGTTTCTAAGAATATTATTTGTGTTGCAGGTTATTTTGCTAATATTTGAAAACTACCCATATATTTCTACGGCACTCTACAACAAAATGAATTTTAATACTGATACATCAGTATTCAAAAACAACTCCGACAGGAATATTTTATCACCAGTTTTTTTAAAAACATATATTGTTATGAAATGCAATTCTATTTTTCCGCAATTCCGCAGGCGATTTTTCAACTTGCCTCTCCTTTTAAGACTTAAGCTCGTCTTTGCCTTCTTGACAACGCCTTGAAACGGAATTTTATAGCAAGACCAAGTTATAGCTTTTTCGGAATTTCTAGAATAAGTTGTATCGATATAATATTCAAAATATCGTAAAGATATAGATTGTGTTTATTCAGCATAGTTGTAGGTTTCCAAAAAACATTAACGGCTTTAGATTAAAAGTCAAGAGAAACAAAAATTTGGGTAAAATGCAGCTCTGAAGATAGTATTTTGTTACTTCAAAGTAATGTACAGTTTCCAGTGAACTATGTTACAAATTATCTTATAAAGTAAAAGGACAAAAATCAAACAAAGCCATCAAAAAAAGATGATCGTGGTTCTGATGATGAAGCAGCTTGCTCTACAAAAAGTATATTTCCATGGTATTATATATGACTCAACAAGTACGGGTTAAATTTTTAAAACCGACTGAACATTAAATTAATGTTTACAATAAAATGCAGGTATTTGGTTGCCTTTAATTGGTTTTTAGAATTTATTCTACTATGTGCAATCAGAAATAAATAAAATATTTAATTGTTTGGTTACCAATGCAGTTAAAATTTATCTTGAACTGTTTTTTAAATACCAACGGACCTTTTGGTAGTAGTAATATGGTACTTTAACTATATTACACTATTCACACCATGCCACTTAATACTAAAATTGTTTCGAAGCCTTCCAAATAGCCCATATTGCCCCAATAAATGGTTGATTAGATTTTATTTAATAATGTATTCTACTACTTATATATTATGTAATGACTGTTATATTGGGAATTGATTATTATATTGTTATGGGCTATTATGACAAATAATTAACAATTATTGCTACACATAAGTATTTTAGAAGTATACTAAAATAGTGCTTTAATACAGGTAATTTACTACATATTAAATACAAGAATCGTAGAAAAAACGGTTGCATGAATAATTTATTGTTTAGATTCTAGCTTAAAATATTTGTTCTATGAATATCGCAACGGGAAACGGAATGGATAGGCAAATAGCAAACGGCATTCGTTCTGCGGTCTGATAGCATTATTCATGGGCTTCTCTACATCTGTTATCAGAAATAGCTCTACTAAGAGACTATTCCGAGAATATATATTCTAGATATGAACTGAAATGCTCATATCTAGAAAATCCAGTATGATTCTTTTGGATTTTTAATAATTAGTGCTATTACATACTACACACATCAATAAAGTCTAAGCAACATGTACAAATTTAAATTTAAGGATGGTTTTTCACATTACAACGTTGTATTTTATTTTTAAAATAATATTTTTTGAATTTAACAATATTAGAATATACTGCAGAAACTAAGGTACATAAGCAGCTAAACATTTTTTTAACATAAATAAAATTTCTAAAGCAAATGAATTTTTTTGTGAAAGAATAGTATAATTTAATACAAAGTATGGCCTCCTCTGCTATTCAGAACTTTTCAATTCAATTCATTGAATTAATGAGACTGTTTTGTGTCATCTTGCGGGATTCGCTCCTAATAGAATTGTAGCAAATGCTTCAGCTGTTGGGTTGTTGTCACTCCGTCCTAGTCCTTCAAAACACGTCTCTGGAGCATGAAACTGATAAATAAATAATAAATAATTAATAATAATAATAAATAACTGCGTGTTCGATGGGATTGAGGGCTGGCGATTGTGCAGGCCAGGGCCATACCCGGACGTTCTTCGTTGCCAAGTATTGACTGGTTCGCCGAGCTGTATGTGTAACGTGTAACGTAAAATCGGAGCCAAAGGTTTGTGCAAATCGATGGACATAAGGTCTGAGAATATCTTCAACGTAAATTTCAGTGTTCATGTTTCCATTTACAAAAACGAGCTCAGTTCGCCTGTTCTTCATAATACCCGCCCATACCATAACTCTTGAACCGCTGTATGGATGAACTTCCTGTATGCACAAAGGCTCAGCTTTCAGTATTTCCGGGCCAACGGTACACTCGCACCCTTCTTGTATCAGGCCTAAACCCGAATCGCGACTCATCGGAAAACATAATTTTATCCCATTGTTCCTGGGTCCATGTTCTGCGTTCTCTACACCATTTGTATCGACGAGCACGATTTCCGTGACGTATCGGTGGGCACCTAATTGGGCGTCGAGTCGTAGGCCGTAGTCATGCAGTCTATTTCGCACAGTTTGGGGACTTACATCAACACTACTTGAATTTTGAAGCCTCAAACTTATCTCTCGAGTGGTTAACATCGGCTGGCGTCTTGTAGTCAGTTGTATGTACCGGTCTTGCCGAGTGGTTGTACTTCTTTTACGGCCTGAATGCTGTTCAGCGGGTTACATTGTATTATTGTAGCGCTGCCAAAGACGACAACTAACACCTCTATGAATGCCAAAATGGCGAGATACCTGAGATTGATTACTTGCCGCTTGCAACATCCCTACAGCTCTTTGCATTTCATTTGCCATCAAATGACGTCGCTCCATGACCTGAAGAATATAAAACAATTCAATTTTGTCGCCAACTTTATTTAAATGGTCGGTAAAATTATAAAATCAATACAAAACGTAGCAATCAAAACGCACTTAAATTCAAACAAATTCCCTTTCATTTAATTTTATGAAAAAAAAAAAAAAACAAAACATAATCGAATTTTATTTTACAACCAGCCAGTATGTCATCAATAACAAAAATGTTTACATACCTATACACTTTGAGTGAATAAAGACTTAGAAATTAATTTATACAAATGGTAAATTTATAATATCATGCATGTTGCTAAGACTTTTTTGATGTGTGTATTTTTGCAACTGTAAATCTTATTAACATTATGTAATTTAGATTTGTTTATGGAAAACAAGTTTTACCTTAACTATATTTTAAATAGTAAAGCAACTAAAGTTGTAGAGACTTCCGATAAGGTGGAAACTTAGGACCTCAATTTATAACTCATTTTTAATAATGTATCAATCAAACAAAAAAAACTATTTAAGCAATGAAATATATAATATATATCTAATAATCTGCCATTTCTATTTGGATAGCTACTGTTCCAGTTGACATGCTTGACGTTAAGATCGCCTCCTACAATATCAGCGGCCTGGGCGTCGAGTAAGGAATTTAATATTAGTATCTTAAATTAATGTAAATATGCTGATATCGCAGTGATCGGCTAGTGATTCGCCATACTGAATCGGATGGAGGACGCCACTATGCTAGTGAACGCCAGAGGATCGATAAATATACAATGGAGAGTTCCGCTGGGTGGCACGTACATACCTAATTAGATTTTAGTTTGCGATGCGCGGATCGCGAACGTTCGGTTTCAGGAGTGTCTCCTGAACCAAGTCTATTTGTAGTTTGAGTCCGTATACGTTAAAGTACGTTATACGGAGTTACGATACACGGAGCGTTTGAGGAACCCGTTCCCTGGTAGCCATAGCAAATGTTTTATACGCGTGATAAAATTGGAAATGATACTGGTCGATGTTCTCGCACATTAGTACGAATACGGAGGGTCGCTTTGAGCTTCCCTGATTTGTCTGCTAGTCCACACATAAGCGGTATATTGTAACGTTTAGGCTCAGGGGTATTGCTATATATATTGGTATATATATTGGTATTGGAATGGCAGCTGTCAAAGTACTTTTGTGCCTGTTTGATATACGCCATTTTGGCGCTGTTGGCCTCAGCAAACATCGATAGATTGTGGGAAACTATTTAAAAAAAAATATGTATTTTATTGCGTTGACTCTTGAAGTATAAATAAAATAACACGGAAAACGAACGAAATTAATTCAAAATGCATACGTTCCTTCGCAGCCATTTGTATTATACGTCAAAATTAGTTATCTGGACGCTCGCGAGTTGCCCTTCAAATAGGCACAAAAAATTTGCTGTCAATCATGTGGAACAGCCTGTCCAGTAGTATTTATACATGTCAGTGGTCTTGCACAATACTAATAAAATAAGTTGCTCAATGTGTCTAAAAAAAATTTACTTCAGAAGTATTAAAATAGTACAACAACATGCGACGCTGAATGACAGTTTTGTTATCAATATATTATTGTAAGCGTACAGTGAACGTTCGCTTCAGTTATCCTACAAACATTTTATATACAAGAAGAAATTGGACTTTATTTTTCATTTGGTTGCATAGTACCTTGAAGGAACAGAAGAGGACATTTTAATCTTAATTTAGAATTAACAACCCCAGGAGTTTCTGAGGAAAACGGTTCTTACAGACTCACAATAACGTGAGACTAGATTGACTAGAAGAAACAACTATACTTTCCGTTGGAAGTGAAGCGGTGTGACTGTCCGGAGGCGCGTGCCCAACACGTGAGGCTGAATCTTAGGTGGTGGCCTCGTGGATGCGCTTGAGTATAATAAAAACTAAGATGTAACTCCACACTTTACCAAATTTTAATTTCCAAAATGTAAAAATACTAAATTTGGAAGGACCTTACTTTTCACTTCTTGCCGTCAGGAATTTGGAATACAACTGTCCGAGCGACACTAATGTCGGGGTTTATATTAAAATAAATCTTGAGGTCAGCAAATTCCTGCCTACTGTAATAAGGTATAACAGTGCCCACAAACCTGTCTGGCTTACCCAGTTCAAGTTCCCACAACTGAGTCCTATTTGAGGACATCGGAGACATCTGACTTCCGCTCCTCTACGATACCGAGCAAGTGGTCATCAAGCCCAGCGCCCATCGTGCTCCGTCGCAAACCCACCCTCATGTATCTATGTGTCACGTTTTTATGTAAGTCTTGTATTACCTTCTTTATTTGTTTTATAATGTATTTTTATTTTAATTTTAGCCTTCACTGATTTTGAGTGAATATAATTTAAAATGTCATTACAAGGAGGAAAGTCGGATAGTGAAAAACAGGAGAAGGTAACATTATACTTATTGAAAAAACTTATTAAACTCTACTTTGGATACCCTAAAAGCCTCCCTGCATTTTTAAGAAATCACTATAAGCATTATCGTAATTTCATCGTATCACTCTCCACAACCGATCAGCACTATATTTTGTGTAAATTTATAATAAAATATAAAATAAAATTAAATAAGCCTTTATTGCTGTTACTAATAATAATATTTTTTAAATAAATATCCTTAACTAATTGCTTACTATTTTCTTTACAGCTTGTCCTTCGACATAGGCCTCCTCCAAAAGACTTCCATCGTTCTCTCTCTCTCGCCATTCTTATCCATTCTGGGCCAGCCACTCTCTTAAGGTCATCCTCCCATCGTTTTATTTGTCACCCTTTGCTTCTTTTGCATTGTCGTGGATATCACTCCGTTATGATTTTTGTCCATTTTTCGCTTTTGTCACGTAGCATATGTCCCGCCCATTTCCTCTTAATTTTTGTTAGTTTTATTTTATCTCTTCTTTTAATTCCAATAACACTTCTTTCAATTCCGTTTTGGCATTTTTCGATTTTTTTCAACAACTTTTCTGTTAATGCCCATGTTTGGCAACCATACGTTAGACATGGCAAAATGCAGGTATTATATACTTTTATTTTTTCTTTAATTGGCATATCTACATTTTTCATAATCTCGCTAAGAGACCAAAATCTTTTCCAGGTGTTGGCTATCCTTCTGTCAATTTCTTTAGGCATGGTGTCAGTTGCGGCTATAAGCTGACCTAGATAAATATACTCCTTCACATATTCTATTTGTTTCGTATTTCTATTGTTACTTTGATGTTATAGGATTGCGAACCATTGGTTCATTGTCAAAATTTTTGTTTTATTTGTATAAAGACCTGCAATGGCACTTTGATCTGACAGTTGTTGTAACATTTGCTCAAGGGTTTTTTGACATTCAGAGAATAAGATTAAATCATCTGCGAAACGAAGGTAAGTTAGCTTTGCGCCATTGATGTTGATTCCATTGATATCCCATTCTAGGTTTCTGAAGATCATTTCTAGGGCCGCTGAAAACAACTTCGGTGAAATTGGGTCACCCTGGCGGACGCCTCTCTCTATAGGAAACTCGTCACCAATTGTTTCGAGCCTAACTTGCGCTGTACTTTTTGAATAAATATTTTTAATTATTTGTATATACTTCTCTTGTATTCCCTGTCTATGTAGTGCTTGCCAGATATATCCGTGCTCCAAGGAGTCAAACGCTTTATTATAATCAACAAATCCCAGATAGTATGTCTTGTTATATTCTTTATATATTTGTAAAACTTGTCTAAGAACATGGATGTGATCTACTGTTGATTACTTGCTTCTGAAGCCTGCCTGCTCTTTCGGTTGATTTTGGTCAAGTGTAGAGGTAATTCTGAATAGAATTATTTTTGAGAATACTTTATATATATTAGACATCAAGTTAATTGGTCTATAGTTCTCTATTTCACCTTTATCTCCCTTCTTATGTAGCAATATTATTGTTGATTTCATCCAGTCTTTGGGAATGATTCCAGTCTCTATAATTTCATTAAATAAGTCCGTTAATATAGGAGCACTTACCGAAATAGTAGATTTAAGTATTTCATTTGTTACTTGATCAATTCCCGGTCTTTTGTTTCAGCCTCTAGTATTTTCGGTATATCTTCAGAGTCTATTCCGTTACTTACGTCTTTCACTTCTTGGGAGTTTGTTCTTTGGTATAGATTTTAGAAGGAATCATTATAAGCATTATCGTAATTTCATCGTATCACTCTCCACAACCGATCAGCAATATATTTTGTGTAAATTTATAATATCCCAGTTAAAAGATCAAGCCCTAATCGCATGTTGTCTAAAAACTTTAATACATGGCTTAATTTGAAAGAATTTAAAATCTCTACGTTTGGCGAAAACAGTCATTGAAATCATTAAATAGAGCGATAACCTTAGCCGTCCAAGAGGGAAATCTCTATAATCTTGCAAAACATTCTCAAAATCTTCAAACTTTTTTTTTAATATGTAAGAAATCAGGCCATAGTCATTCAGAATGTTATAAAACTTATTAATATGAATTTTCTCATAGGGCCTATCATATTCAAAATAATCCATCAAAAAACCTATTTCATAAAAGTTACAATAATAATTATAATATTTCTAACTCTCAATCGAATATTCATATTTATAATATTACTTTTCGAAGTAAGAATAAAATCTATAGTATACGCGAATGCCGCAAACAATAACCACGACAGCAATTCCAGTAATGTCTCGACATCTGAGCCGTAGCGGGCCGCTCAAAGCCATGCCGCGAGTATGCCTTTATCAGATGACATCAGGCGTGTACATTTTTGCGGTGATGCCAAGGAAATATATAGGAGGAATAGTTAAGGATTTAAACTAATAAATAATAGTTTAAAATAACTAATAAACACGCTTTTTATACAAAACTGAACTAAAAAATAGGAAATAAATTTTAATAAATTTAGATTACGAATAGTGTTACATAAAGTTGTTTTTTTTTTTTATGAAAATAAGGGACGAGACGAGTAGAACGTTCAGCTGATGCTATTTATTATCCTCGATGGAGGCGGAAAGCGGCAACTTTTAAAAAGCACCCCACGCTTTTTTAAAATAAAATACATTTTTTTTCTATCTACACTCTTATTAATTTATATTAATCACAAAATCGTTTAATTTGTGTTACGAATCATTTGTATATAAATTTCACGTTATTAAGGACGAGATAAATTTAATATATGATGGAATAATTGGAACAGCCTTTTTGCAATATTTAATTCCAAAAATTTATTATACTTCAGGCCTTATATCTTGACATGGGCATTCTTTGCTGATATTATTTAATATTCCTACTTTATATCATATAAATCCTTATTTCATATAAATAAGCATAGTTAAAGAGACATACTTTACGCAAAGCTCTCGTTTTAGATCAAAATAATATAAGCGATGGAATATTATACATTATACATATCGAATTGGATTTGTTCATTAAAGTCAAATAATACGGTTACTGTGTCAGTTTTAATATTATTATAATTGAATATATTTATGAAAGGATTTAAGGTAAATTTAACCCCTGTTGATCACTATTAAAATGATAGCTCTGTTAGCTCGATTTCAAAGAGTCCTTCAGGTTGTATTAATCACGTACTAAGTCAAATTAGACATGAGCACCTTATTAATGATGGAAGGCAATCTCTTTTATAATTTATATCAAATTATTGTGCTATTCTTTATCATGATGGTGACCCCTTAACGCATACCAATGCCTTAGAACATTCAATTAATACGGGGAAATCAGCTGCTTAACGTAAAATTTCACAAATTATTAAATTAAGAAGATGCTTGATCAAAATTTTACCCGAAATTTAATTTCGCCGTGGAGTGCAACTGCTTGTGTTGTTCCAAAAATGATAGATGGCTCTGGTCCAAAGAAATGGCGCGTAGTTATCGACTATCATCGCCTTTTAACGACTTCAATGATAATGAAACTTGTCCAATTCTTCGAATAAAACACTTTTAAAATTGTAACTGTATTGTAACAGTACAATTGCGTGCGTGTAACTCTCGCGTTAATCAAAGAAAATAGTTTTCTTATTCTATTAATTACAGATATTTTATATCAATTAGGTCATTAGAAATATTTTACTATTCACCTTGTAACTGGATTTCATCAAATTAAACTATATCCTGTTGATGCAAAAAAAACTGGTTTCATCAATATTAATACATTTGTATTATTATGGGTCATTAAGAATTCACTAGAATGCCATTTGGACTCAAAAGTACACGATCTAAGTTTGAACTCCTTATAAATACCGTACTTTCAGGTGTACAAGGACAACATTTCTGTGTTTATTCCGACGGTTGCGTCATAGTCCAACTCTTACGTCACATATAGAAAAATTAAATTAAGTATTCAAAAATGTTCGGGAATGTAATGAAAAACTTTCACCAGATAATTGCGAGTATTTACGCCGCGAAGTAACTTATTCAGGTAAATCTATAGCGGATAATGGTATCTTACAAAATTAAGACTAAATCAAGTTCGTTTCCAAATATTCCGGTCCCAAAAATCCGAAAGAAATTAAATCGCTTGGCGGTCAACCATTGATAGTAACCATTGATAATATAGTAATTATGCCGTAGGTGCAGTATTATCCCAAGGACGAATTCGGAAAGACAATCCCGAAGTTTGAACGAAATATGGCCATTCAAATTGGATCATAATCGCACCCAAGTGAGTCAGTTACAAACAAACATACAGCTAATAAACAGCGTGTAAAAAAGCTCAAAAGATTAACGATTGCAGTATTAAAATCAATTCGCATTCACTGTAAATAAGTCGGGTATATGCAAGAAACAATCAATTACATATTGTAAACTAATAATTTAAAAAGGTATATCATCATAAAAATAATATTATCATTATCATTTTAATAATATTGAGTATCTGCAAATGTAGTTTTTCACTGGTTTTTCTTATATTTAACATTCAAAACTTTAATATAATGAAAATAATACACCTCGTAATGTTTTAAAAATATTCATTTGTCAAACTTTGAATACACTGTTTATGCACTAGGGATAGCAGAGCTTAATGTGTTTGTTCATTTAATATAATATGACAATGCTTACCCACAACCAAGGGTTCTGCCGCTTGGCTGAACATTTCATTTCATTGCTGTTATGCAGTGGAGCATAATTATTAAAACCAAAAAATACGGGAAGTAAAATTTTTTATTATAATAATTATGATAGCATATATAGCAAGTAATATTTTAAAAAATGTAAATAGCAAGTTGATTAATTTGAAAAAAGAATGAAAATACTGTTATCATTACGCTGTACTAAGAGTAATATACTGTAGATCAGTGCTTCATCAAAATAATGCTAATGTTAATGTTATATGTATACAGGTCTTTAACCATATTCCTTTAAGTAATTTTTATTAATTCGTCTAATACTTTTATTCATAATTAAAATTATGGCTAATAGATAAATACGTCTATAGTTCAAAAGGATCCTATATCAATAAATGTTAATATAATATTAAGTATTTATTTGAGAGTACCAACCTCACTGCACATTATTTTTTGAAATATCGCTAAAATATAACGCTGCAGCACCAATTGAAACCAAAACAACAAATAGGCGAAATAAAATAATATCGAAGTGATTTACTCGTTTACCAAACTTATACGAGTATATATCAATATATATAACGTATATCAAATTATATCGAGGGCAGGAATACGAGAACAATATTATACTGACGTCTTAATCAACCTTGCTTAGGGATAGAATATGCAATTTTGCTTAAATTAATAACATTTGATTAATTTACTTATCACTATATTTGTATTAACTTAACTTATGGTGAACCTGACGAGATGAGCTGGACGTTCAGTTGATGGTAATTGATACGCCCTGTCCATTACAATGCAGTGCCACTCGGGATTCTTGAAAAACCCAAAAACTTCTGAATGGCATTACAACTGCGCTGAGACATAAGATGTTAAGTTTTATTTGCCCAGTAATTTCACTAGCTACCGCGCCCTTCAGATCGAAACACGCACACACAAAAATAGGCAGCATTGTGGTATTATTATTTACCATTTTGCATTAACTTCATTTAGACAAATATAGAAAGACACCAGAGCTTAGTGCTGCAATTATAAAGCTCTAGTGACAGTAAAAATGTTATTATATTACTTATCATCCAACTTGGAAAAGTAGAGTCTCTTGTGAATTTCCAAGCCATGTTCAGCGCAAACTAAGTAAAATTGCAAGAGCTTGTTGTAATAAGTACGGATTCTTTTCTCATGAAATGTATTAAATAAAATGTCTTTGACTACTAGATACATTAAGTGCGAATAGACGTATTATTTTTTCTTACCCATTATTATAAAATGTCTGGTTTTTATACTTATACGACTGTCATTTGTTTATACGTACTTTATAGGATAGCAGTACGGTGGTAGCATTAAAGTGTTTCTGTTATTGCTCACTTACTCAAAACTGTACAAAACTATCTAATTCAATAATCTTAATATATATAAATTACCAGACACGTTGTTTGTTAGCGATGGACTTCTAAACTAATGAACGGATTTAAATGGGCATTACTTCATGGAGTGTAGTCTAGTCCAACTTGAGAGATAGGATACTTCATATTTCGATTTGGGACCAATAATTATTTTCATTTCCAATATTTGTTTTGTATAGAAATATTTTCTGTGAGAGAATTTATTGACACACGATTTGACGGTTCTACTGAGAAACCATTTCGTTATAGTTAACAACAGGGAGCAAATGACGTTCTATACATAATATAGAACGTCATTGACAGGGAGCATATTTTACAAAATAATTCTTGGTGTTATGAAATTTTTTTTTTTTTATGGAATAGGAGGACAAACGAGCGTACGGGTCACCTGGTGTTAAGTGATCACCGCCGTCCACACTCTCCTGCAACACCAGAGGAATCACAAGAGCGTTGCCGGCCTTTAAGGAAGGTGTACGCGCATTTCTTGAAGGTACCCATGTCGTATCGTCCCGGAAACACCGCACAAGGAAGCTCATTCCACAGCTTCGTGGTACGAGGAAGAAAGCAAATACATAAAAAAACAGTAATTTATTTATAATGCACAGAACAACGTCTGTCGGGTCAGCTAGTTAATATATAATTTTCACCCATGTAAAAACAGTGTGTGGTTACCGCACGGCAGAAGTGGAAACTATGTTCATATTCATATAATGTAGTAATACATTTATTTACGATACATGTTTGTGTATAACATATTGTAGTTAGTATTGCATACAATGTATCGCATCAGTTAACCTGTAGGTTTACTCTAATTCAACGAACAACGAAGTTTCGATTGAAGTTTCGGATGTTTCCTGCTACGGTTCCAATCGTTTTGAAGTTTCGACCCGAACGTCATTGCTTAACATTTCGAATTTCTCAACCTACTCTAATTCATTTACGTTCCGAACGAAAATATGAAGATGACAGCTGTTTGTTTTTAATTTATTACATATTACAATTTTAACGTCAATTTGACGAAACCAAAGATGTTATTCCTTTTAATCTCATTTGTGTGTATTTTGTTTCAAATAAGCATGAAATGGTTTCAAGAATGCTATTGATCAAGGCTGCTCTACGTGAAGAACATTACGAACGTTTACGAACATTAGAAGAAATCGTCGCCGCTTATGCAATCAATTTAATATTATTGAAATTCCCGACTTAGTTTGTAAGAAATTACAGAATAAAATAAATTATAGCATGCTGTATTTTACATAAGTTTTGTATCAAGGGTGGTATTACTATTCCCGAGTTCACAGAGGATGAGTTCACGGGTACCCTCTTAATCAGCTGCATCTTCACCTAAACCTCTACAGGTAGGTCGAAGAGCATGAGCTACATTAGTACAACTGTTAGAAAGGATAGAAATTTTAAAAAAAGTTTAATATTTTTATTAATAAAAAGAACATAATTTATTTTATTTTATTATAACAAAAAACTTACTTACAGCTAACTAAGAGTATTTACTCAGACATATAAATTAAAAGGTATAGCTTCATCATCGTATGTGCATATGTTTTTGGCACGATGTACCTTGAAAAGGATGGTTATATGTAGAGGCAATATTTTTAGGGAAAAAAACAAATAAGAATATAACTGATAATTACTTGAAACTTTCTAATAGACTTTTTAAAGAATTCAAAGAAAAATCTGAAGTACTAATTTGACATGTTTACATTGCGTTTATAATACAGATATTTTTGATGGCCATGAGATAGTACTCTTCATATTAGTCAGATACAATTAAAATTCATTTCAATCGTTCACCATTCGTTCGCGAATATTGTCTATAGTTCCGAAGTACGTCGGAAACATCCGAAAACAAAATAGAGTAGGGTCACTATCGAAGTTTCGTTTAAATTTCGCTTGTTTATGAAGTTTCGATTCGGACAAAGAGAGTAGACCCCCTGAGCCGTCGATAAAGACGGGTAACCGAACAGGCGATACAACGCCGAGCCTAACAGCCCAGTCTTATTCAATATATATACGGGATGTAATCGTTAAGTGTGACCAAGCGATTATTCCGTTACCCCTCCTTTACACCGAGAAACAAGTCAAAAACTTGTTTTATATAAAACTTGTAGAATACTTGTGAATACATAATTATTTGTTATTAACATGTATTGTAATTATCTGAAACATTCTTGCATTCACATTGTGTTGCCAAAAACTTTTTATACAAGTATAAAACACATTGACGTTCTAATATAGATCTGAGACTTATTTGTTACAGTCTGATACATTGACAGCGTTCACACCAACATAAAACATAAATGTTTTTAACAAGTATTGTTAATTTTATGGAAGTTTGTGTTTAATACTTATTAAAAACAGGTTTTATACTCAATCCATGCTTGTTGGATAAAGTTTTAAACATTTACCGGACAGACCGTTTTTTTTTAATGGAAAAGAAGAAAATCAATGGAGTGGTCAAAGACATAAGCTTTATTAGCAATATTTATCTCGGCTTATATTAAGATATTCTTTCGATACTTTTATAATCGTCTCGCAGGCATGAGGTAATGCATTAACTACATTTTACGATTGATATCTGATGCAAATACAAAGCAGAATAAGAGTCTCAGGTAGCTAGAAATTTTAAATAAACGGCTTAAAGTAACAAAAAAAAAGCGCCGACGCCTTCCATCAAGGCCGGCGACGCTCCTATGATTTCTCTGGTATTGCAAGAAAATGTGTGCGTCAGTGATCATGTATCACCAGGTGACGGTGAGTGATGGCATCTCGATACTGTGAATTCTGCTAAGAAAAGTATGGTGCAACTTTTTGAAGTAAATTATCCAAATTTACTGGTCTCATTCTAAAAAAATTCTGAATCTGAATTTATGTCTTCTATTCTTAAAACATTCAATAAAGAACGCTAGGCCCCTCCTTGCTGTCGTCTCCTTAAAAATGATCGCGACCAGTACTTGGGTGGTTTTCTTGAATTTCCTTCATTCTGTATGATGTACAAGTATACTGCACTCATGAAGCAAAGTTACGCAGTACCTTCACTTTCTATTGTCTGTACCAGTAGTCAATTGTGTTGTCAAATTCATTAAATTCCGCATTGACATGTTTTAAACAAGTTTAGCTTCAAGCCTACAACAAGTATAAAACATGAGATCACATACATGTAGACAACTAATAGGTGACAAACAATTACATCAGACAAGTTTAATACAAATATTGTCTACCACGGGTTGTATGTTTTTGTATTTTGAAAACATTGCATACAACTTGTATTTGTAATTTGCATCAAACTTGTCAAATACGTGTATAATACCTTGGTGTATACTCGGGGTAACAATTTAACAGATATCAAAAAACTTTAAACTGATATCGAAAGTACGTTACCTAATCACTAAAATGAAATCAATAACCTTTTAAAAATTAAACGATAAGTATCCAGAATGTAGTATGAGATTCATCAGTGAGAGACCACTCAGTCTCGTGCCAGAGTTTGACGAGTCAACATCTCCTGAGGATCCCTCGTGTAGAAGCGAAACACTCCGTGCCCCACGGGCCAAGTGTTTCAATACTTGATCTGTTTATTTATCATACAAAGGTATAATATGATATTTTAATTGAATAATATTTTTTTAGTAAGTACAAGATTTTGTATTCGAAGAGGCGATATAAAAGAATAGCATATTGCTTAAGGATTCGGTCTATCAATTGTTAATTATAATTAAAATTGTTAATAGGTATATTAAATTGTATGATATAATCGCATTTAAGTGCGATGTATTGGTTCATTTATCTTTTTTTTTTCTTTGTGAAAATAAGGGACGAGACGAGCAGGACGTTCAGCTACCCCTACCCATTTTGCTTGCTTTGCTTTTGGTTTTGTAATAAACAAAACCTAAATGCAAAAAGTCATTCATTTTAAAAATAATTATTATATAGAAACTCGCTACGGGCCGCGCGCCTACGAACTTTTCTCTAATAATTTATATGTCACGGTTATGAAAGCACCACAGATTCAAAGAACAAGGAAAGTAATTCTGGAGTATGTAAGGTAACCTGAATTACCAAGAACCAAACATGAAACCACGTGCAGTTGTTTGTTTCGTCTTTTATATATTTTGTTCGACTCGAGTTCCCATTAAACATGTAGGTAGTGTTTGCTATAAAAATCGTAAATTACTTGTACTAATTATTATCTACATTTCATGCAAGGTAGGTAAAGGTTTTTAATAAATATAACAAATTTATTCTATGAAATTTATTATATTATAAATTTATTATACATTTATATGCATCGTAATTTTAGTAAAATTTTTAGGGCGTTGGTACAGCAGGTGTTGAGGGTAAGATTCGATTTGTCATTAAAGGCGTAAAAGCCATAAAAAGCATTTATTTCCTCAAAATTGATTCCCTTAGAATTACTAGATACTACTACCGCTTCGAAAATAAATGGCGATTTTTTGCGCTTTTTTTAATAATATATATATTTTGCTAATATATATACAGTATAATAAAATATTCATAAATAATTACGCATCGGCATGTTAAGAATAAGTAATCGCTTACCTAGTCCTTACCGTCCATCCGTCCATAGGTAATTTTTGCAAAATGTTTTATCATCTTTATTTCAGCCGGAAGACGTCCAATGCTGAACAAAGGCCTCCAAAACATCGCCATGACGATCGGTCCTGCGCTGGCCTCATCCAACGTATTCCGGCGATCTTGACCAGATCGTCGGTCTATCTTGTGGGGCCTACAAACACTGCGTCTTCCGTCTTCTTCTTAAATGTTTTATGGCATCCATCAAATTATATTAATTTGTTCTAACCGTGAAATAATAAAATAATTCACCTTGAAAATAATTGACTGGCATTTTAACGATGACCAGTAGGCTTGTTTGTCCTCCTTTTCCATAAAAATATGAGGAAAACGGTTGACCCTAATGGCCATCCCTGCAAGTTCCCGTTAATTTTATAACTAAATGCTTCAAATTGTACTTATAACGATTTTGAGCTCTTCGAGGTCTATATTTTATTTGTGATACATATTGAGTTCTTTGATCTCAAAAGTCTGATAAAGGTTAAATAAATTCCTATTTTATAAATTTTTAAACCGCAATTACTTTTGAATGAATACACCGATTTTCTCGCTCCAGCGTTCAACGCAGTTTTTTCAGCCTCATGTAGAATCTTTGAGTTTCATTTTATCGAACTCGGAATTTCGAAGTGATTCCAAAAAAACACTTTTTTCGGTTTGCTTTCGTCAACGATAACTCACAAAAAATCAACCGATATTGACCGGATTTATTGCGATCAACGTAGTTATTTGATGTTAAGAGCCGATTACTTTTTTAAATCGATCGATAAAGCCGTTTAAGAATTATTAAAAAAAAAACATTATAAAAATTTTTGTAGTTTTTTGAGCTTTCTTAAAATCTACTGGTCCGAATTGTATTCGAAATCTAAGTTTGGTCAAGCCCTTTCGAGTGGCGCCAACCGCGATGAAATCAGTCCAGCCGTTCAAAGGTTATAAGAGGCTTACATACATCCATACACACACACATATACGTACAGGCGTAACGACACGTACGAGATCTGATGAAAGCTCGATTTTCGAAAATCGGGGTAAAACAAATAACTTTTTCTTTGCCATTTCAATTTTCTTAGTGGCAATTTTAAAAGGTTCAACGCGTTTTTTTCTTTGGAAGTCAGTAAAATTAAGGGCAATTGTTTGAGATTTTTTTTTAAATTCAATGTTAAATGAGTCCTTATTGTGGGTATACTAACATCAAACCATGCCACTAACTCTTGGTAGTTTCTTGGTTTCTGCCTTCAATTTTAATTTATCATAACACATGCATTAGTTTTTGTTCTCCCTTGTAGTTTATTCTTTCAGTATTATTTCTACGGAAGCAATTGAAGAATAAGAATAATTTTCTTGAGTATTTTTCTATTGCTTGGAACCGTTACTATAACACATTTAGATTATTAAAAAATAATTGATTCACCTTATGACTAGACAATGACAACTATTGTAGGACGCTTATATATCTTAAGATAATATATTTAGAGGATTGTAGGCGTATCTATGATATTATAGTATCATATATAATTATTGTAATTGGTAATGGAGTGTTGGAATGTCCACAACTGCGGTGTACGTTAAATATTTACATGCAAAGAGCCCCTGAACTCGCAAAATGTAAACCAACCTAATCAAGCACACTCTAATCCCGGATATAACTCTCCACTGAATAGACTGTTAAGACAATACAGCACTCTAATTCCAAGCTGCACAATTTAGCAAAACCTCTCAATTTAATTAATTGTAAAATAGATTTAATATTACTTTGAAAATACCTTTAAAGAAATGCGTACACCTTTTTAAAAGGCTGGCTATGATTCCTCTAGTGTTGCAAAAGAATGAGGGCGGCGGTGATCACTTCGCATCATGTGATCCACATGCTCGTTTTTCTTCATCTACCATATAAAATATAGCTAATAATGGTAGTAATAGCTTGTAATAATGAAAATTACTGAGCCAAGTTTAGCGAGATGCATGGTTTGATCTTTCAAACAAGCCACCAACCACTCGTAGGAGTAGTGAGAGAGTTTTATTAGTCACACTACTTATGCCCATATGTCAGGCTCAGGAGTTAATACCGATTAAAAATCTTCTCTATGCTGTCAGCCACAAAGGCTTTTACAGCGAAGCCGGGTGGAGGCCAAAAATGTTACTCAATGGCGCGGGACATCTTGGAAGAAGACTCTACCTCTTACTGACTGCTCGCTGGATGGAGAGAAGATCACTAACTATCTAATATATCCGTAAGTCTAATGGACTCTACTTAACCCTGCATTGATACTTGCATGGATGGATCGTTTACACAAGCTCTATTCTTATTGTCATCAGGGAGATTCGTAGATCATATTATTTCTGTTCGTAGCCTTGAATTGATACATGCATTTGTCGATCTTTAAGATATGCCGACAACTTGTTGTGAGAGTAGTTAGGAGTTTAATACGTAGGAACTAAGAAATAATGCAATAAATAAAAGGCCTTACAAATAAACTTGGTATAAAGTTATACCTGACTATACTGCTGACATGATGTTCACTATATTGCTGACGCTATATTATTTCCGAATAAACCAATCATAAAAAATGTCTATTTGTATACATTTTGCATATTCTTGGTTTATTCTCAGTTTTCAACTTTAGCCAAGTTTATTGTTGAAAGGCCGAAAGAGTATATGAAAAATCATAAACGATCTAAATTTAAAATTGTTAATTTTAATAACGTTCGTAATATTTTTCATGGAGCGAGCGTACTCAAGCTAATTAAACAATAAATTTTATTAAAGCAAAAAGGTCCGCTGAGATTCTTGCGTCCGTTCTGCTCAGGACTGAGGCATACATTTTCGAATTCTATTTTGAATATTCAAATCGAATTTGAATATGGGTATTTCATTCATATATAGTGGTGTATTTGAAATTCAATTCAAATGAATTACGAAATTCAAAAGACTTATTAAGAAACGAATGTGTGGTAAAGGTTACTATAACATAAATGACTTTCTTAATGATACCACTAATTGGGAATTGAGTGACAGCCCACAGGCTATTAAATAATAAATTTTATCGTACGATTTTACATTGTAACCATATTTTTACATAAAAAAAAGAATCCCGCTGAGTTTGTTGCGTACGGTTCTTCCAAGGTCTGAGGCATACCTTTTGGAATGTATGGTAGTGTTTGACTTTCAATGAGTGATTTTATATCCTATTCTGAATAAAAATATTTGAATTTAAATTGCATGTAAGTGCCACCGCTAGTATCAGAACTAATAACTATTAACTCAGCGGGATGTAACAGTCAACTCATCCAATCAGTCTATTGAAGAGCACTTAAGTTTCTGTTGACAAAAATTTTACATTCATATAGTAATAATATTGACACTAGATTTATTTTATTATTATATACCACAATAACCCAAATTATCCTGCCCCAAACTAGGCATAGCCTGTAACTATAGGTACAAGACAACGATAAATTTAATACAATATACTTTATTTACATACATACATACGTATTATAAGAATCCATAACTCGGACACAAACATCCATATTCATCATATAAATTATTGCACCTACCGGGATTCGAACCCGGGATGTCTAGCTTATTAGTCAGGGTTTCTAACCATTCGGCTACTATCTTTTCTATTGGTCCTCTGGCGGGGTTTTTCTGGGAACGGCAGTGTTATATAAAGAAAAGTTGTACTAAAAGAGAAACGCGCCTCTTAATAGTACAAAGTATAAACGAATCACTACAAAACCCAAGCTCGATAGAGCTACGTTGACCTCAATACTAATTACGTAAATATTGCTTACCTGTGAATAACATTGGTAAAGTGAAGCCATTAATAATGGACACGACCATTAAAGCATATTTTATAACTTAAAATCAAAACATAGTATATGTTATACAAAAATTTTGAAGAGAATATAACAGGTACATCCAACGAAAAAAAGGAAATGCGTAGAAGAGTAATTAAAAATCAAATTCTGAAACAGCAGCTTAAATAACTCTAAGACGAAGTTTGTTTTTCGATCAATATCAAGTATGGTAACTTCCTCTCAGCGTGGAAAGGAGTCAAGAGGAGCTTGCCAAAAAAGACACCGAGTAGATCAAACATACGGAAGAATTGAACATCTCAACTCAAAATAAAATAAAATTCTTAAAATAGAAAAAAATAACAAATCCCCTTCACCTCCTTCCACCGTTGGAAACAAAATGGACGATTGTATTTAACTATGAGAGAACAAAAATGAAGAAATTCTCACATCGACGAATAATGAAATAACTATTTTTGTTGGTAATTTCAATGACTTTTTCAAAACTTGATAAATACTGACTAAAACACTCTGTTTTAAAGTTTCCATAACTAAAAATCTGTCTGCCAGTCTATATGTCATAACGATATTCATAAAAATTCGTGTATCGTAAGAACATTTTTTCTGGAAGTAAAAGATGTGCAATATTAGTTAAATTATAGTATATTTTATTTTGAGCTGTTTTACAGTTGTTTTCAATAACCTATCTATCCTTAGTTTAACCTACTAAGGTTACCAAATCTATCCTTTTACGCTCACTTATATTTCAATAACCTATCGACATAACTATAATATGACATAACTGGATACATAAGATCTTGTCATTAAACGGTGATAGCAAATATCCGCATCTAGAGATACGTTATTGAAAACGGCCGTAAGTCGATTTCAAAGTTATACGGATGAACATGTGAACTAGAGACAACTCATAGGCCGCGCCTGACTTGAAACTTATAACCCGCGTCGCGGACTCGAGTATTGCTCAGAGGCATTTAGAATCAGACATGCAGTATAACCTAATATCGAGCTATATCACGGAAGTACCAGTGTGAAATGCTCTGAAATGATGATATATCTCTCTCTATCTTTTTCTCTCAGTCTATCATCCTTACGAGCTAAGGGGTATGTATCTTATAAAACACATTAGCTAAATTGCTGAAATTTTGACACAGTATGAATATCATAGTTAATTAAAATGAAAATGACTTGTATTCCAAAATCCAAAATCACTATCAACGGAATTCAATAAAGCACTATTAAGAGCTCGCGGAAAAGTAATAAAGTTGAATAAGGCGAGGTTAATAATTATTATTAATACGATTTTTTCTATATCCATAAAGTAATAACAATTAAATTATTAAAATTGTGTATTTATGAATTACCCTTATTAATTTAACTCTGACCTCAGGCTCTGACTTAACGTATTCCGTCAACTCTCACTTTTTCACTAACGAGCCTTACGTAACCGACGGACAGCTCGGTCATATTCAATATTCACAAAATTTCCATTAATATTTAGGGCACCTAAAGAAGCTTTCGCTGCAAAAACGGTGTATTTAAGACCATATGAAAGAACCGAATGTTATTAATCTCGTCTTGACCGCCTCATGGAGACCAAGAATTAATACGAAATACAACTATTTCTTATATTTTAGTCGCATCTTAGCTTAGCGTGACTCCTCAGTCACATTCACTCCACTCATCCCAGGAGTTTTCCCTTCATTATTCATATTATTGCATATAAGTTGCAAAATATCTTAAATCAATTATTACTTACAAAATCCATATCGAGTAAGTTTAACAAAACTAACTTACGTAACTAACATACATTAATCTGTTACGTCTCAGTTTCTACTTCATGTATAGTTTACAGATTTACAGAAATGCTTTAGGTGATATAAAGTACTTGAAGTAGTCGTAACTTCTTGCGACTTCAAACAAACTTGCTTGAGTTCAGAAAGCGCTGTCAATTTAGGTTCAATTTCCAGAACTTGTAAGCTCTTAGCTCAAAGCCACTCCTTAAACGAGTTTGTAATATATTTGAATTAAAATTTGGTGCATATTTGATGTGATATAGAGATGCTGTAAAGTTGACAAAGATAATAAAATATGCCCTGGGTATACGAAATTCATTATTAATATATATTTTTGATTCCATGCTATTTTAAACTAATATTTGTCTTTCGCAGCATTTATTTATTTTTGTACCGAGACGAATTTACTAAGAAGTGATACACTTATCTCTTTCCGTCTGCATGAGACAGAGAGAACGTGAAAGAAAATAATAGTGAATACACCTGAAGTAGTAGAATAGTAGAAATAATCTATTAAGAGTGTATCAGAGTATATTTATCTCGCCAACACTACTCGACTAGGTCCTAGTAAGACACCCAAAATAACTAAGCGTTTTGTGTTAGTGTAGTGAAAAGATAGTGTAATGTAGTATAGTGAATAGTGATCGTAACGTGTATTAAGTGGAAAGTACACAAGAAAATTGTATCTTCCCCTTAATAGACACAGTAAAATAGTGCTCATGGACACTTTCATATTTTTACACTACGTAGTAAATTAAGTTAAAGTTAAATTAAACCAGGATTATAAATAAAAAGATAAACCTTAGGTATTTATCTTAAAAGAAAAAAGTGAGTGCGTGTAATCTTTACGCGGTAGAAGTAAAACTTAATTTTAATTAACTTTAGGAATAATTAACAGATACATATATATACTTTTTTTAACTTATCTGAAAGCTCATAGACAAAATATGCTATTTTCGTTTGCCCTTATTTGTCCCGCATATTCTAGGACATCCAGTATATATCAAATATTCTTAAAAAGTTGAAAGACAAGAAGATTTAATTTATACCATTAAATATATACTTACTTTAATTAAAGCCGTGTTATTAATAAACAATTGAATAAAAAACATCAAATTATTAATATCACACATATCAATATAACGTTGTTATTGAATATTAACGAATATGGTCCTATGGGCTCGTACCTTTTGCCTGTCCGATGGACGAAGAAAAATTAACGAATGTCGCAATTGTCAGACTGAGAACTTTTATTTATTATTTATTACAAAGTAGTCATAAATGAACAAACAACTTGGAGATTTTCAGACTGATGAGCAATTTGAAACAATTTTTTAAACCATCTAATTATAATGGTTAAAAATTGTTTCAATTGACTTTTTTCTGCCTGAAGTTCTTACGTTACTTCCGTCAGAAAAATATTCTGAGTTACCCCCAAATCACGCCTAAATAAGTTTTACTTCAAACACAGTATATATTATTATATCAAGTATCTAAAGAGTGTTCAGAGAAATCTATATTATAAGAATTCTTCTTAAATTTGCTATCAAAGCGATGGATGACTTTTAATTAACTATAACTTACTACCTAAGGATTTTTTGAATTATAAGGCACTATGTATTTATTATCTACTAAGGTTTGTATTGTAAATATTTTTAACTTTCTTACGTTGCTAACATATTTTATCGAATTTATAATTATTAATAAATCTTAAATTTCCCAAAATATTTATTTATCTCTTTGAATATTCGTTATTTTTCAGTTTTAACATTGTCAAGGTGATAAAAATATATAAAAAAATATTTTATCAAAGAACAACCGACTCCAATAACACTATCCGAAAAAATCGACCACAACAACCGACTCCAAAAATAAAATAAGCGTAACTAGAATTAGATTGGAAATACGCAAATATTTATTTAATACTGTTTAGAGCATATTGTTTTGGAATAGTGTATTTGAAGTCGGATCTTTTTTTTGTTACAATATTTTTTTATTTTTAAATTTTTTGTGAATCTGAAGTACACTAACTAATAGTTTGTCAAAATATGTGTAGATCTACTAAATTTTAGCCGCAGTGCAATTTGATTACAGAAACTTACGAAATTCTGCCACAGATCGCACGCTTACTGCAAGTCGTTAAGGAGTTTAATTGATCATCATATTTGAATATAACAATTACTAGACCATAACGACGTTACGGTAGGTGACAAAAATATCCGGATAGCATAAAAAAGATTCGGCCGAGTATCGTTAATTTGTTCCTAAGAATTGTAGAGTTCCGTTACTTTGTCATAAAAATCATCGGAATCGGTTGGCGCGATATTGAGTTATTCGTAAATTCGTCGCGCATAGACGTATAGTAAATTAAGACTTTTGTGGTTTTCTCGTGGATCCCATTGTTAGATTTGGACCAAATTGCAATAGGGCATAATTTGCAATTGCAATGCCACACGGGAAGCACCAGCTTTCATAAAGAATTATCAAAATCGGTTTACGCAGTCGAAAGTTCTGAAGTAACAAACATAAAAATAAAACATACCAATGAATTGAGAACCTCCTCTTTTTTTGAAGTTGGCTAAAGATTAAATATACTGTTAGCAGAGAGACAGAGAAAGAAAATGTTACAGGAAGGTGATTAACGCTTTTACCTCAATTGGCGAATATTGAAAAAACAAAAAGTATCAAATTGCTGTTTAAGATCACAGTACAAAAGTGATATATTTCTTCATGAATTTTGTTGGTTTACATTTATAAATTAATTACATTTAAACTATATTATAATTTAGAATTAAATATACCTCTAGTAATTTTTTTCCTGACTCATCGCGCATCCTTTCCTGACTTTACCCGAACGTTACATATGAGAGCGTGTTGGCTGAGATCCATTTAATTCAAAAGAAAGTGTTCACCGTGCCTCAAAAATTTCACTTCAAAAGTATCCATAGAGATCTTATTGGAGCTTTATAGCTTATTTTCTTTCATTTTCTATTAGCACGTAAATTATTTAAATGCAAAAGATTCATACAGACAAAATAACGAATAATATGATATTTGTGGAAAATTTACTGTTCCTCATGAACTCCTAGAAATCTGAACGTCAGATTTCCACGAAGATGCTTCAAAGAGAATTCAATTCAGTGGAAATGCGATGATGGCGTAAGATGTGGTTGTTGTCATTTTCATTACCTTAATTGAATATTATACACCGCTGGCTTCACAGCTTCTTCTTCTACCACAAAACGACAGTGCGCTTGCTCTGTTGTGTTTCGAATCAAAGGGTGTTGGTGTAATTAAATGCAAAAGATAGATGAAATATTTGAAGACAAATCTTATTTATGCAAGCTGATATTTTGTGGTTTTTGAAGTGAAAACTTCCTTAGCGGTGTTGAACACTTTTATTGGGATGGGTAGAAAATGTTAAAATTCATTAACTACCATCAATTGAACGTCCTGCTCGTCTCGTCCTTTATTATCATAAAAAAGTAGTGAAAGTCCATCGGACATGGTAGCTATATATTAAAGCAACACATGTCTTATTTATTTATACATTGGGTCTTCCAGCGATTTAACATAACTAATATTTTTTTTATATTTATAATTAACGATTTAGTGAAAGTTAATATAAAATTCCAAATTTTAATACTATAAGTTCTTAATTTCATTAGTATCGGTAGTCTCTACCACTGCAATTTTTTTATATTATTTTACTTAAGCGAGTGAAAGTGCAGTTGGCGTCGAAGACTGTTCTGATGCGTGGAGGCACGACCAGGCTGATAGCAGTACGCGGATATCTGCGTGGTACGCGGAAATTACTTTTACGTAGTAAACTGGCGCAGTCTAAATTATTTCTAAATAATTACAAATTTCAAATTTGAATACTATAAGTTCTTAATTTCACTTGCATCGGCAGTCTCCACCACCGCAATTTTTTTTTGTTATTTTACATAAGCGAGTGAAAGTGCAGTTGGCGTCGAAGACTTTTCTGGTGCGTGGAGGCACGACCGGACTGATAGCAGTACGCGGATATCTGCGTGGTACTCGGAAATTACTTTAACGTAGTAAACTGGCGCAGTCTAAATTATTTCTAAAAAAACATTGTATCCGAAAATTCACTCCTATTATCAAGAGATATAATGTATTTAAGTTTTTTTATATGATTTTTTAAATCATTTTTAAATCTCGCTGAGTATTGAGGCCACATGAACCTTTTCTGTACACGCTCCAGTCTTAAGTATTCGTTAGAATAATATGGACGCCAAACAACGCTACAATACTCTAAATTACTGCCTGCAAGGGGACTTTTGTAAAGATACTGAGTGTCTCATAGTAAAACCTAATAATAATGAAACTTTATTTATTACACTTTCTATGTGGTAAAGATAAGTAAATTTTCTATCAAGCATAAATAACATCCTAATATTAGTGTGATGATTGAGCTTAATATCAATGCTACATGTGTGTTGCAAGAAGATCTTAAGAACTTATAATCTTATGTCTCTTACGAAATGAAATTTTAACAAACAAATAAAAATATTATAATTTGTGAAAAAAATATTTTTACAATTAATTAAAATATTTTAATTACTATATTAAAACAAAAAAAAATTACAAAAACTTTTTAAAAGTTTGCTGAAATTTTTAATATTAGAAGACACATTTCGCGGCGCCCGTGAAGTTTTAATGCGACCGTTCCGTGGTGTAATTAGAATTTGAATACTCGTTGCCGTATGGCGCTAGGGCGGATGGAATAGCAAGCGGTACCCAGGTCATGCTTGGATCGATATGACCGAATAAACACGACTTAGGACGATTGCTCTCGGCAAGAGACTACGATGACTACAGTCAGTTCGTCGTCAGAACTCGGTGGCTGTGGAACATTCCCAGCCTTGTGACCCGATGCGCCAAAAAATCGCGCCATGAAACGCTTAACGCTAATCTCCGCACTCGGCATTACTATCCTGCTACATGCGACCTCTGTCAAGTTAGTACACTTTTTTCCACATTTTTTGCGACGCTAATATCGAATATAAACTTATATTTCGTAAATTTAAAAAGTTGTAGAAACTTTTTACGATCGTCAAACAATCTAAATAACAATAATTATAGTTATTTAAGACTCGTAAAACTTGTTGACAATTCATAATTATTCGATAATCTATTGTATGCAATACTTTGAAGCGACTTTCTGATGATTTTAAAAGTTTTATACGTGATAGTTAAAGTTCGTAAATTGTTACGTAGCGGACTGCTACGTGGCGCATGCTTTTCGTGATTCGTAAATAAACCGTAAATTGACTTTTTAAAGTTATTCTCAGTGTTTAGTTTTTATATTAATTATAAATTATCATGTAACAGCGTATGATCTAGTAGCCAGTAAAAATATACAAATATAATATATATTTTAATGAATTGTCCTTAAATAAATAAATAAGCTCATTTTTTTTAAACTTAAAAGAAATTGCAAAGAATGGTAATATTATATATAAACATTTAAAATTTTGATAAATTATAACAAGGTTCCGAAATATGACAAGGCGAAAAGTGCGTGATGTGGAAACGAATTTATTGATTTGGCAAAGATTTGGGCAAACGCGTCCGTTACCGCAGTCTTCGTACGTTCGTTCTTTTGTTAACACAATAGATTTTCTTGGGAAAGGACAATGGTTTGTAAAAAATAGAATCACGTATAATTTCATAGTACAATAGCTTAGAATCTGAGCATTTTTTTTTGTATGTAACCCTTGATTGTTTAGTAAAGTATCTAACTAATAGGTGTAGTTACAGTATTAGAGTATTGATGTTAAAAACGCATCACACAAAAGATTTTTTGTTCTTTTTTGTACGTTGAAAAATAAAGGTTACTTTTAGTGAACACTTTGCTTATACAGAAACAGAAAAAAAATTCCGATCGCAACTTTTTAACATCTTAAAAAGTTAATTCTAACATATAGGGTACGTAAAAATCAAAGCAGTTTTTGGTTTTTCCAGGTTATTAGGTTTTCCATGATTTTTCTTATAATTTTGAATTAAACAATAAAACAAAACAAATAATTCAATATATTATTTTAACATTAATAGTCATCTAAGATAGTTTAATAATCAGTATGACTTCATTCATATAAGATCGTTTTCGTGAGTGTCGAGTATAATATGCTTAAGCCTTTTAGTGGTACCCTGTACATGAAGGGAACCCGAACCTATAGCCAAGACTCCACTGTCTATTAGTCCATCTGTATGTCAACGGGTTGCATATCATAAGCAGTAATAAATAGGACGCTTTTATTAAAAAAAGTCTGTATGAATATTGTTCAAACAAAAATACGGGTTGCACTCCGGGAGTGCCAGCAGATGTGAAAACTTGAATTTTGGAAGGGTTAGGGAATAATTTCGCACGAATTGCTTTATTTATCAGCATAAAAGTACTTGCATTTATGTGGTTAACTACCATAATCATTTATTGCGCTATCGTTTACAAAAATGACAATTTATATTACATAATTACATAAAAAATTGTACACTATTACAATTATTTTACATTTAAAAGTTTATCTCTCGGGAAATTATACTTTCATCCATAATTTCATCGACTGTCTTACGAATTTTCGAACAGACCACCTGTCCTAACGCGAATTTAACATTGTATACCCATCCCAAGAAAAGTGCTCAACGTTGCTAATGAAGCTATTATATTTTTTTTGTGAAAATAAGGGTCGAGACGAGCAGGACGTTCAGCTGATGGTAATATGTTCTGCCTATCACAATGCAGTGCCGCTCAGGATTCTTGAAAAACCCAAAAATTCTGAGCGCTACTACAAGTGCACCCGTCACCCTAAGACATTAGATGCTAAGCCTCATGTGCCCAGTTATTTCACTAGCTACACACAGCCCTTGAGACTGAAACACAATAATGCTTACACATTACTGCTTCACGGCAGATATTGGCGCCGTTGTGGTACCCATAATCTAGCTGACATCCTGTGCAAAGGAGCCTCCCACTGCTAAATAGTTTTCACTTCAAAAATATGATTGTATAAAACCTGTGAGTGACCTCTGGTTATTATTATTCTATATTTCTACATACAAAAACGATCCTTTAAAACGTGTTCAAATACGTTTAACGTGTGAATTTCGGCACTCGGTATTTATACGCCTTTTCGCAATAACTGCATTCCGTTATCGTTGGGAAAATGCGAATTCATGCCGCAAACTCGCTTACATGTGTAAACTGAGCTTTAAATTGACTGGTTCAATCCAACGGTAAAATCGAGGCTTAGATAAATCGGGGCTTATCCAGCGAGCAGAAATATACAGGATATTGTCGTAAAAGAAAAATCGCAAAGACCCGTTAATAATGTTAATACTGCAATTAAGATCAATTTATAGCGCAGATTAAGAGAAACATAATGCCTAGGTCGATTCAACTTTTTATCTTTCATCATCTTAAGTGCACTTCTATGTCTAACTTCTATTTTTTATTCTCTTTCTAAATTATGATTTAGAAGCAATTTTTTAAATGTTTATTCACGGTTCAGGTTTTTAAGTTCCGTTCCATTTCCAGCCGTCGGTGAAATATAGTTTGCAGTGTAGACGTATCTGTCACGCTTACGAGACTTATTTGCATATAAAATAACGAAATAGCATCAATTTATGGGAAAGCGTTCTACGTGCGAATGACATTAGTATTTTATTTTCTGTGGGAATATGAAACTACCAGTCTTTTTTGTGGCAATAAGGGACGAGATGAGCAGGAGGTTTAGCTGACGGTAATTGATATGTTCTGCCTATTACAATGCAGTGCCACTCAGGATTCTTGAAAAACCCAAAAATTCTGAGCACTACTACAATTGCACTCGTCGTCACCTTAAGACATGCTAAGTCTCATGTGCCTAGTTTTTCACTAGCTACTGCGCACTTGAGATCAAAACACAATTGTTGTTCAAAAACAAGTTGTGATACCTGTGTAAAGGAGCCTCCCACTGGTCTATTTGACTTCAAGTCTTAACAAATCCCATTGCGTCTTAAGGCGTCGCAAACCAACTCCAATCTAATAATATTGCGCCAGTCCCTATGAGAATTGGAAATGTAGTGTCCATGTTAATGGACTGGAATACACACCTCAAAAGGCAAATAGTATTTAAGCTATTGATAATTATAGATGGTCCTAACAAGTGTCTGAAAGATATTTAATACTTTAGAACCTCTATTTATTGAAATTGTGGTTTTCAATGGACTTTCTTCCACGTTCATCCATGCTGTGAAATGAGCTTCCTTGTGTGGTATTCCCAGGACGACACGACATCAATTTCTTCAAAACAAAGGGGTACACCATTCTAGTAGGCCAACAACGTGAACACACGTCGGAAGATAGAACTAGACGAGGCGAGTTTAATAATACAAAATACAATAGTTATCCTTTTACCCTTCACTGAAACTAACATTTGAAGATCTATAATATTAATCTCGAAATGCATTTCGATTCTTCGCTTACTTAAGATCCTATAATGCATAGTGCATCTCTATCCAGATCTTTCTCAAAATCTTTCTTGATTTCGAACTAGATCGATTAATCGATTTAAGATTTAATGTTAAAAATCCTAAGATATTAGGAATGGTTAGTATTCTGATAGTAAATTTGATATACCAAGTGTAATAAGAACTAAATTTACCAATGTAAATTATGTACAAATATTTTATAAATATGATTAATTTATGATTATATAAAAAAAATCAGAAAAAAAATATTATAATAGCAACTAAATATTATACGAGTATATACTAATGACCTCGAATTTTGCATAATGTAATTAAGCAATTGCAAATTATTGCAACACACATTCCGATTGTGGTAAACAAATCTCTCCGCACTCAGTCATCTAAACTAACAACTTGATTCAATTATTTGTTATCAATATTGTATGAATAGTGCTTCAACGTGATGTTATCACTTTATATGCAGATTATTTTAACACAAAATATTTGTAGTTTCATTAATTGGTTCTTTTTTTGTGCTGGCTTATATTTGGAAAAGTTTTTACTATTTAGCGAAAAGACCTACAAACTGTTTCTGCTTATTTAAAATATATAAATCAGATAAGAATAATTAGAATTAAATAAAGTTTTACCAAAAGACTTACCGTATTATGTTAAAAACTTTATCCGTGTACTTAGTACTCACAACAGAATTGAGACTTCGTTGGCTTACTTAGAGAACTTTTGAATGCATTGAAACAAATATTAGCAAACGCCTAATAAACAAAGCTAAATATATAATCCTACTAGCTTTCCGCGTGGTAGTAGTAGTCATTTGTAATAGTGGGTAGCATTCTTTATTCTTAAGGATACTTTGAAAATAATTATCACAAAAACTACTCTTTCAATGCTGGTGGCGCTCTTCTGCGATAAAGCGAATATCCCTTGTCATTGTGGGCAGTCTCTTTAATAATATATCCCTGCGAACATTAATCTCTTATTTCATCCCAAAGTAAGATTTTCCAAATGCTCGAACAAATGTTAATTATTACTTTTTATCAAGTACCTAACTAAATATAAAGTTTCATGGTCTTATCTCCGAATATAACGAATTTAATAGTAATTAATTAATTAATAATTAATTTAATTTAATAATAGTCATTTCTTATCAAGTGCCTAAATAGAAAGTTTTATGGAGTCATCTTCGATGATGATGAACTTTCATACAAACTACCATACCCGATTTCAATCCGACAATATACCATTTCGCACTAAAAACTAGCCTATAGCCTTAGCTCTAATGTATCTCTATACTTAATTTCATTACAATCGGTTTAGGAGTGAAAGCGTGATAAGCAACATAACATTAACATATTTTATATATTAGGAGGAATGATGTATCGTTAGGATATGAGAAAGAGATTGATAAAATTAATGTTTGTAAACTAATATAAGTATGTAGTAATCATCACGTAATATTTTGTTACACGCAGAAAATACAATCTAATCTGTTTTTCTAAGCGCGTCTAAAACATTGAATTTTAAAAATTATTGTAATTAACGTGTGAATTGTGGATGCGATCCACTTTTCTTACTTGTACAAAATATCATAATAGTTGTTAGCCATATATTATTGAGTTCGTATTATGTTATTATTCTTTCTTAAGCCATCATGAATCGTAAACATGTCAGTTATAGCCTCATAGCATCAGTTTTAACATTATGTGAACAACTGCGAACCCTTAATCAGACTATTATTGCAATATGCTCAACTTTAAAATTAAGTAACTATAAGTAATTTCACGCATTATTTCACTTTCTCTTTCATTTTCCTAATAAGTAAAGAAGAAACATTACGACGTCAAAAACAGCTTGAATAATTGCAATGTTTTGTTTTGTTCAGTCTCAAAGAGCATTGAGCGTTGCCCGCTGTTTGCGTACTCTCCTGACACACGTTGTATCTACCAGTTTTACCAGTGGGAGGCTCCTTTGCACTGGATGCTGGCTAGATTATGGGTACCACAATGGCGCCTATTTATGCCGTAGAGCAGCAATGTGTAAGCATTATTGTGTTTCGGTCTTAAGGGCGCCGTAAATAGTGAAATTACTGGTCAAATGAGACTTAACATCTTATGTCTCAATGAGACGAGCGCAATTATAGTGACGCTCATATTTTTTGGTTTTTCAAGAATCCTGAGCGGTACTGCATTTTAATGGATGGTATAAATAATTTGTGGTGGGACCTACGCATTATAGAGCGCTAGAGTACGAGCAACTTGAAGTATTGTCTGAATCTATTTGGTTTTAAGCAAATTTCGCATTGCCTTCCAGATGACTCCGAATATGCGCTAGTCATACGATAGTATGTGGGGCATTAAGGGGATTGTTGTCGAAGAGTAATTTGGCTAATCAGTTGATTTTTTGTAGTTAAAGTGTAAGCTTGATTGAAAAAGCAAGTATTGTTGCATGATTTAGAAATTTTCCAGCTATCTGTGTTTGGAAACTGAGGCTGCATCAATATGTCTTCCAAACGTTTTCACTTGCATGAAAAAATATACGATTTGTGCAAAATCTCATTAAATTCTCATTAATTATAGAATCTCATTAACTATCGCATTCTTGATGTCATAATATGATGATCAGCCATTTAATAATACATGAATATCTATCTCTATCCCTCCAGTTCTCTTTTGATTATCTATCTGTAATTTCGTATTTCAATACCATTACCTCATTATACAATCAAATTATGATTATATAATTATACGATTAAATCGTCATAACTGTTATTATTATTTTTATTATAAGTAGAAATGAATTAAAAGACAATACATTCAATGAACAAACATTGCATATTATAATTTATTACACAAAACTTAAAAGACTATGTTTAATATTATCTAATAGGAGTATCCTCATTTTAATCTCAATAAAAATAGTTTGAATAAAATTTTATTAGCTAGATTGAGTAAATAATATTTTAATCTCGAGCAAGCATAACTTGCAGCTTTTTATAATTTTTTGCTGCAATAGCAATTTAAAAAGGTGCTGAGTTTCTTCAGTGAAGTTTATCACATAATATTTTCTGTTCCCAAGATATTAAATTATATTTACAAAAAAGCTTGGTTTCTCAGTAATTGCAAAGGATAATTAAAACTTTAAAAGTTAATCGAGACTATTTTAATCCGTACCAATGTAGGTTGACAGTGGTTTCTATACCAAATGAATGTGCATTGCTAGCTTTTGTGTCATATTTTCTGGTCGCATTTATTTCAATTATTGACGAATAGAACAATGAACAATTATTGTAACAATGCTAATTCTATGAAAAAGAAGTCTCAATAAGGTTGCTCATGACTATAAATATAATGAAGACAAGGTTGGAATGAATTCCTTTCGAGTTATAAATGCTTGAAGAAAAATCGACCTGATAAAAAGGATATTGTTTCGATATAGGCAAGGTTGTCTTCAATGTACTGGTTGTGCATTATTTCACCTGAATATGTAGCGTTATTCTCATCGTCAGCTGAAAGACGTCCTATGCTGGATAATGACCTGCCCCCAAGATCTCCATAATGATCGGTCCTGCGCTGCCCTCATCCAACGTATTCTGGCGATCTTGACCAGATCGTCGATCCATCTTGTGGGAGGCCGTCTCTCAACACGTAGTCGCCATTCCAGGACTTTTTTGCCCCACCGGCCATCTGTCCGTCGAACTATATGACCTGCCCACTTCCACCTCAGTTTCACAATCATTTAGGCTACATCGGTGACTTCGGTTCTTCTATGGATCTCCTCATTTCTGATTCGATATGGTAGGGCCAAGACCTTTCTCATCAGGACCATAGCATATAACCTGTAGAACTACTACGAAACTATACGAGAAAAGAACACACATGTTTCAATAATAATGGTAATTAAGAGGAAGGTACGTAAGAGGCGACTAAGGGCTTTTTAGAAGTGGGAGAGTCTCACTGCCGTCTTATAACGTCAGCTCAATCGGGCCAGACTCGTCCGGGTTAATTACCACACTCGCACAGAATACCGGCGTGAAGTAGCGGCCTAGTGCCGCTATGTTTCGCATAGGTTAGTGTCGAGGACCGGTGGCCATCCCTTACCCCCCCAACAAAATATGAGAGCGGTCCATAAAGAGATATTACCCCAGGAAGGTACCGGCTCTACCAGAGCCGGATAATCCCTCCCCGAGCACTCTCGCTCGGGCTGCCCTTCGTATTCTGGGGTGGGCACAGAACCGCGCATGACCGAGGACAAACGAGGCAGAAACACCACGGCACCCCGCTCCACGCTCAACGAGGACTTTTGCAATATCAGGGGAATTCACTCCAATTTAAACTCCGTCCACCACCACCTTGAGACGGCGCAGCCGGCCTTGTGTTTCCTTACTGAGACGCAGATATCTCGACCTAGCGATGCGTCATATTTAACGTACCCCGGGTACAAAATTGAGCACAATTTTTTGCCTCATGCCGGGGTATGTGTGTACGTTAGGGAGGATATCTGCTGTCGCCGTCTCGGCAATTTTGAGGGTAGGGACCTTTCCACTCTCTGGCTCCGCGTAGATTTAGAGGACCGCGTCCGCATCTATGCGTGTGTCTACAGGTCCCATAGTGGTAACGCAGAAACCGATCATCTCATGAGCTGCGTTCAAGCGGCAATTGACGACGTACTTGCACAGATCCCCTCCGCTGAAATCATAGTCTTGGGTGATTTCAACGGGCATAATGCTGAATGGCTTGGATCACGTACCACAGACTACGCAGGGCGATCTGTGCATAATTTTGCATTGGCGTATGGTCTCTCCCAATTGGTTGAGTCGCCAACGCGGCTCCCGGATGTGGATAGCCACATGCTGTCCTTATTAGATCTTCTGCTGACTACACATCCCGATGGTTACCAGGTCTTTGTCGACGCCCCTCTCGGAACGTCCGACCATTGCCTGGTCAGGAGTGTAGTGCCTATCCGACGCCACCGTCGCAGACCACCAGCGACCCGCCGCGTTTGGCACTACAAGTCAGCAGATTGGGATAGGATGCGTTCCTTTTTTGCATCCTACCCTTGGGGCAAGGTTTGTTTCCCTGCGGATGATCCTAGTGCCTGCGCCGTTGCAGTAGCCGATGTGATACTGCAGGGCATGGATATTTTTATACCAAGCTCTGTAGGACCGATCGGTGGCAGATCACAGCCCTAGTTTGATGCGTCAGTTAAAGCAGCATCTGACTGCAAAAAACAGGCGTATCGAACTTGGGTTGCGGCGCTGGGTACAAAGGATCTGAACTGCAAAGTTCTTAAGAGGAAATATAACCGTACCTCCAGATTTTTTAAGCGGCAAATCGCTCGTGCGAAGTCTAAGCACGTCGTCAAAATCGGCGAGCAGCTTTCCAGTTACCCGACCGGAACAAGCAAGTTCTGGTCGTTGTCGAAAGCTGCTCTTGGTAACTTCAACCAGCCGTCCATGCCGCCGTTGCACATGAGGAATAACACCCTGGCCCATACGGCAAAAGAGAAAGCCGAGCTCCTGTGCGTTCTTTTCGCCTCCAACTCGACTCTTGACGACAACGGAAATACACCGCTGACCATCCCGCGATGTCAGAGCTCTATGCCTGAAGTACAGTTCAGACAGAAAACTGTTAGGCGAGCTCTGTTTTCGTAGGACGTCAGGAAGTCGAGCGGGCCGGATGGCATTTCTCCAATCGTGCTTAGAACGTGTGCCCCTGAGTTGACGCCGGTGCTAACGCGTTTATTCCGGTACTCTTATTCCAAAGGCGTAGTCCCTGACTTATGGAAGTCAGCCCTTGTCCATCCGATCCAAAAAAAAGGAGACAGCTCGGATCCGGCGAACTACAGGCCTATTGCTATCACCTCCCTGCTCTCTCAAAACATGGAGAGCATAATTAGCCGCCAGCTTTTAGTATACCTAGAGGGTCACCAGTTGATCAACGACCTACAGTACGGCTTTCGCCATGGACGGTCGGCAGGTGATCTTCTGGTATACCTAACACATAGATGGGCGGCGGCTATTGAAAGCAAGGGGGAAGGCCTGGCAGTTAGCCTGGATATAGTGAAGGCCTTTGATCGTGTATGGCACAAGGCGCTCCTCTCAAAACTTCCATCATTTGGGCTTCCCGAGAGCTTGTGGAAGTGGACCTCCAGCTTCCTCACTGGGCGTAGCATACAGGTCGTTGCCGACGGATATTGCTCGAACCCGAAGCCCGTGAATGCTGGAGTGCCCCAAGGCTGTGTGCTATCTCCTACGCTGTTTCTTCTGCATATCAATGATATGTTGGACACCTCCAACATACATTGCTATGCGGACGACAGCACTGGTGATGCCGTATACACGGGCCATGCAGGTCTCTCTCGGGAAATCGTTGACCAGTGCCGGGAGAAACTTGTGTCTTCTATCGAGTCCTCTCTCGAGAAGGTCGCGGAATGGGGTAAATTGAACCTTGTCCAATTTAACCCCCAGAAGACTCAAGTTTGCGCGTTTACCACTAAAAAAACCCCATTTGTCGTATCACCGCTCTTCGAGATCACTTCTCTTAAAGCCGCGCCTAGTATCGGATTACTGGGTCTCGAAATCTCGAGCGATTGCCAATTCCGTGGCCATCTGGAGGGCAAAGCCAAATTGGCTTTGAAGAAGTTGGGCGTCATCAATAGAGCACGGCAATACTTCAAGCCGGCCCACATTCTAGCGCTCTACAAAGCGCAGGTCCGGCCACACATGGAGTATTGCTGTCATCTCTGGTCTGGCGCACCCCAGTATCTGCTCGATCCATTTGACTGCGTGCAACGTAGAGCAGCTCGAATTGTCGGGGACTCAGTACTCTGTGAACGGCTGGATCTCTTGGTGTTGCGTAGAGACGTCGCTTCATTGTGTGTCTTCTACCGCATCTATTACGGGGAGTGTTCCGAAGAGCTGTTTAACCTGATTCCTGACGCCGAATTCCACCTTCGCACGACACGCCACAAGTAAGGATTTCATCCCCACCATCTGGATGTGTGGCGGTCCTCTACAGTGCGGTTTTCAAGGAGCTTTCTCCCTCGTACTACAAAGCTATGGAATGAGCTTCCTTGTGCTGTTTTTCCGGGACAATACGACATGGGGACCTTCAAAAAAAGCGCGTACACCTTCCTTAAAGGCCGGCAACGCTCTTGTGATTCCTCTGGTGTTGCAAGCGAATGTGGGCGGCGGTGATCACTTAACACCAGGTGACCCGTACGCACGTTTGTCCACCTATTCCATAAAAAAAAAAAATGTTTGAATTAATATTATGTCAATAATTTAACCAATATTTTTAGAAGTGTATAAAAATTAAATAATTTAATTTGACTTTGATGAATAAAATGATACCTCTTCTAGTCTGTTGAAGGTTAAGATAAAAAATACAATGTTGGTTATGAATTAAAGTGTGCGCAAAATAAATATAAATATTCAACTTCTCGTTGTCTGATTCAAAATCTAATTATATTAAGTTTATTTAAAGTAGTATTTCACAGACAATCGCATTAGTTTCTCTGTAACTTCGCCCGCATAAAGTTCAACTTGCCCATTTACGGAAAGCGCCGCACTCTGTACAAACACTGCTCAGTGCTAAAGTTAAATAAGTGAACCATCAGTTTCAAATGAATATAAGCTGTAAAGTTCCATTTGCACGCTTCAATGTGTCACTTTTGTGTAACTTCTGGATTCATATAAATGCATATTATTCCATTAATTGCATGAGTGATAATTCATATATAAATCGGAACAAAAGTGCTTTTGTTGATATTTTTTGTTGACCTTATTTTGGAGTGCTTATGGAAATAATGAGCGTTAAATTTTACGACATCCGCACGGCGCCATTGATTAATTCTGTAATAAATCGATGGTAGTATAACATGAGGTGTTATCTATATTTTGTAAGATATTAATTCAGCAAATGATAAATAACAAATTCAATCAATGAAATTATGGATGAAAGATATTTTTTTTCAGATTTTATTTTCAACGTAATGATGATACACAATTAAAAAAAATTAATACATGTACGAATAAATATAATTTATTCGTCCAGTACCTGTACAAACAGTTACTTTGAACTTGTTATGTAAAATAATTGGAATAGTTGTGAAGTGTTAAATTTGTATATGTTATATAAATCGTCATTTTTGTGTACAATACCGCAATAAATGAATGCTGTATTTAACCAATAATTTGCTGTATTTCAATTAATGAATGCTGTATAAAAGCAATTTGTGCAAAATTATTTCCTAACCATTCTAAGATATTCAAAAATGCCCAACGTTAATGTGCAAGTTTTCTTTTCTGTTTTAACTCATGGAGTACAACCCGTATTTTTTAACCGACTTCCAATAGTAGGAGGTTCTCATTTCGATCGGTATTTTTTTATGTATTTACATCGATTACTCTGAGATTTATGATCCGATTTACGTAATTCTTTTTTAGTTCGATGCGAAATAGATGCCATTATATGGAAGTCCATATAATTTATATATAAAGCTTTTGATAGGTTCTAAGTAGAACCTATCAAAAGCTAGCACATATAAATTATAGTATTTATTAATATTAAAGGTGAAGATTGACATAAGAGGTGTATTAAATACAATTTTTTGTTATTTGATACTTTTCTGTTTTTGAAGTCGGTTTTTTTAAACGTAGTTATTATTTATTTACGTAACTGATGATCTTGATTGCTTGGTATTGCCAGGATGAAACGGTAAGGGTACCTTCAAAAAGAGTGCCTACAAGGCCGGAAAAGTTCTAGATATTTTTATGATGTTACAAGAAAGTCTCGATGTTGGTAAAAAGACTTCACATTGAGTTGTTCTTACTTCTTTGAGTTTCTTCATCTAGGTCCAAATATGAAGATTTGCGATTGATTAATATCTGATGATCAATACAGATCCAGACTTTCTCTTAACAGAGACTTGGTGTCTTGATGTCTCTGTTCGGTATCTTGATCTTTTGAATGACTTACATTATGCCTTTTTGCAATGCCGTATCGACTGCAACTTTTCTTAAGCAATGTTATTATTTTGCTGGATATTTTTAATTAAGTCCACTATATACAGGACCGCTAAATAAAAATGTCTTAAACTTATTTACAATTAATTAACTCACCGTAATTTGTATCACAATTGTAGTAAAAAAAAACGTTATTCCTTAAAACAAGCCTTAGCCTTTTGAATTTGGAACGTAGTTTTCAATCACCATATACTTTTATGACCTGACAGAAATATTTATAACGCATAAAACCATTTGCTATTTTTTCTAACACCAAGTATAAAATATAAAACCGCCAGTGTTCTTTGTAAATGAGCGTATATTAATTAGTTTGACTTAAGGCTTGTCACACGATAGCATGCAAAAGTAATATCATTCGTACCGTTGTATAAGCTATTACGTGAAACTATTATCCAGTGACCCAGAATCTTCAATTTGGCACACAAAAATCCGCATGCATGGCGAATACATAAAGTTGTGCATCACAGACGTAACTGTGGAAAGAATTCTGGCAACAAATAACTACATTTGAAGAATTATGTGCCTTTAACACAGTTACCCAATGGAATGGAGTTATTTTATTAAATTACGATGGCAACTTTTACTGGCCAGGCAAGAAGGCTTTTAGTTACTTTGTTTTTTGTTTGGCAACGCTCCTGTGATTCCTCGGGTGTTGCAAGAGATTGTGGGCGGCGGTGATCACTTAACAACGGGTGACCCGTACGCTCGTTTGTCCTCCTATTCCATAAAAAAAAACTATATATATAAATCGCAAGTGTAATCGCGTAGTAATAATAGTAAGACGTAGCTTTTAACGCACTATTAAGTAAACCTGGCTTGTTTTCATCAGTTGTCTAGCAGCATGAGGCTCTATCTAGACGTATAAATTAATTAAGTGTAAAACGTTACTTTGTAAAACTTCCTCAGGCGCGCTGTTCAATTTATTTTGTGAGTACGGAATTGGAATGACCTGTCACGTTCGGTTATGTAACGCTCATTCCGAAAAAATCGGCTCGATTTGATTTATGGGTGCGTGATCAATCAGAGGACAAATTACTACAATGATAGAATACACCGTTATATTTTTTTGAAATGTTATCACTTTACGAATATAGAACAAAAAATAGATCAATATATTTCACACTAATAACATCGCTTTCGTTTTTTGCCCTTCACACGTGTTGGTTTAAACTCACACCGTTTTTTAATATTATGAAACTTGTGAAATATGAATTTTAATTTCAAAATTTTAAATTCATAATTTTTTTTTAATATTAAACAGCGTACAGTTACGATGTTAGTTCTCTAAAACGCTACACATTTATCATTGCTTCGTTACCTGCAGGCTGCACTTGACAAGTATGAGTTTGAAAAATGAAAGGCATTAAGGTCAGTTACGCTGGCTTTAGTTCAAGTAAAATTTTAATCCCGAATTTCTGCTTCATTATAATATTGGTTAGTCTCAAGACAAAAGAACTGAATGTAATTTTACATAATAAAACTATTTAAGTTGCAAATTAAATAATTTGATAAATAAAAACTCCACAATTCCCAAAATAAAAATTCAATTTAAAAAAAAAATCTGAAGTCTCTGTAAAACTTAATAAATTATTTAGTGCAAGTCAGGATGAAGTACAAAAGCATTAAAATGAGTAAATCAATATTCCTTAACAATAAATTTAGAAACATTAATCCCAACTCTCTTTATCATTCAAATAATCTTTCAAATTATTATAGGCCACACATGTGAATTCATTTCTTACAATACATTTAAATTTTTTAATTGGTTATATTTTAATATTATTTGGGAGTTTATTATAAAACATAACAAATACAACTTTAAAATATTTAGGAATTTTACGGAGCCTAGTAGATGGAGTTTATGTTTGTTTCGAGTATTGACATTATGTACATCATAATTTTTTTTAATTGGCTATGAGCGTACAGGAGGTTTTCCTATATGTACTGGCAGTGACATTTAAATCTTATCTTTATATATATAATTATTCTGTATGTGTGTTGACAGTGAACTCCTCCTAAATGGCTGGACCGATTGAATGATTTTTTTGTGTGTGTTCAAGTGGATTCGAGGATGGTTTAGATTCACAATTGAACTACCTGCAAAACGGCACTACCAATTTAGATGTTTTTTTGTGTGTTGCAGTGAATTTGAGATTGGTTTAGATTCTTTATATATAATTCTCCAACGTATGTTAGTGATCTCCTAACGTGTGACCGATTTTTCAAATTTAACTCGTGTGTACAGGACAACGTCTGTCGGGTCCGCTAGTATACTATATAAACGAAATCAAAAGAAACTAACATGTATAAGACGTTGCATAGTAGTAATTCGGCATGATTATATAATATAATATAACATAACTTTCTTTTAGTATTAAACAAGCAATTAGGCGTTACTTTGCGGAAATCCAGGAGTCTCGTGCCAGATTTTGGCGAGACAACACGTCCTGAGGATGCCTCGTGTAGAGGTGAAACACGTGTCGAATTGTTTTAAAGACAAATATTGGCGGAATTAACACTAAACAAAACTTAAATAATTTGTATATTAGCTAAACATAACCTTGCAGTGTATTTCCAAGAAAAATGTTATTATTATTATATTGGCATGTTTGACCACCTACGTAATTTATGATAGATATATACCTTTCCATAATAGATACAAAATAAGATTCAAATAAATGTAATAATTACAAGTACTGCTAACTTTATAATGTCCTCTTATCTTTTAAAAAAGAGGTCAAGTGCGAGTCAAACTCGCCCATAAGGGTTCCGTAACAGCAAGTAACATTTTATGCTGAAGTTCTTGTAGGGTTACGAGTTATGACGTATTAAAAAATGTACTTACTATATCTCGTTCAAACCAATTTTCGGTAGAAGTTTGAATGTACATCATACATTGTTTTAGTTTTACCATTCTCTTAATTAAGAAGTAACACGGGGACACAAATGTTACTACTTTGGAAGTATCTCTCGCGCAAACTATTCAGTTTAGAAAAAAATCTTTGGAAGACCTTTTCACACGTGTATGTTTCATGAAAAAAAAATTGAGTTTCAGTTCTAAGTATGGGGAACCCCCAAATTTATTGTTTTTTGTTTTTTCTATTTTTCTGTGAAAATCTTAATACAGTTCACAGTCTATTTACCAAGTTTAAACAGTATAGTTCTTCTAGTTTCGGAAAAAAGGGGCTGTGACATACGGACGGACAGAGAGACAGACAGACATGACGAATCTATAAGGGCTCCGTTTTTTGACATTTGGCAACGGAACCCTTTAAATAAAAAATTACCTTGTTTAAATTTCATCTTGATTGAATACATTGAAAATAAACAGAAAAGAAGGAATCAATAAAATACGAATGCTGAGAGAACGCGCTATGATTGAACATTGTTTTTTGTATTCTCTTCGTAAGCTGTTGTTCTTTTTGCGGAGAATTCACGATATGCTGCTGCAGTTGAATTGGTATTCAATTTGCAGGCATTGTTTAATGAAAAATTCTCTTTTTTTATTACTCGGATACCTCTTGTGAATTTATCTTTGAAAATATTGAGTGTTGTGAATATGTGTTGTATAAATATATATGTTGATACAATTTGCTTCAAATTTTGTATAACAAACTAAATCCAATATAATTCAAGCAATGAGATCAAAACACTAATATAATCATAATAAAGACGTTATAAAAAAGTAAAGCATATTATTTTTAGCTCGGAGCAGATTAAGATTAGTTCATGAAGTCAACGTGTTTTTAAATATTTTATTAATTAATATTGATTTAAAACTAGTCTTAATGACATGCATTATTATTTAAAAGAGAAACCCTACTCAAGTAATAAAGTTACGCTGAAAAATGACAGAACTGTATTTTTAATCCTAGATATCTCGGATTATGTAGCCACGTGAGCTCGTAGCCACTCGTAGCATCCCATAGGTGGTCCAATGGTTTTGAGGGAATTATTGTCATGTTAAATTTAAGGTAAGTATATCGAATATACTATCAAGAAGTTGAGATCGTGCAACAATTTTGTATTTGAACATATATCATCCCTTTGTAAAATAAAATAATCTTATAGTCGTGCTGAAAAGGCTATTCACGGTTGTGGATCGTGGTATTGTTAAGAGGTTCAACTAGCTTTTCAATAACTATATCCAATAACGATGTTTTGAAGTATATTGGCAAGGAATATCAGCAATCTAATAGAAATATGGAATCATAGAATAAAAATATGATATCGTTAAATCGAGACACATTTGGTCAGCCGTGACCAGTCACTTGAACGTGGTCGCCATAAATTGTTGCGTTAAGTTAATAATACAGCATTATTCTGACCATGTTATGACATCATCTCCACCAATATATAATAACCTTTTCCGCTAGGATACTCAATTTAGTGTTCGATTAAATACTTTATTCAAATCAATACAATACTTATAACTACTTATAGAATACTAATACGATTACACTATTTTAAAAAACGACTGACGACTGTGTGTAAGAATTCTGACTGCATTTCCATGTTGGATTCCTGGTCGATTGGCTTAAATAGCTGCCAGAGCTTGAGTAGCCCTGTTGAACCCTTAGCAAGGCCTAGTGTCTCGCCACCTAATAGCACCAAGATGTCATCAGCGAGACCGATATTTACAACGGTTGCTGACTTTGGTACACGAAGAAGCAGCCCCAGTACCAACTAAAGTGGTTTGGACATCAGAAAGAGCCAGACTGCTATGCAAGTTGCATCCCTCACCAGCGCCTTCCCGAGGCGATGAATATTATTATAGGAATTAATATTATAATAAAATAAAACATATATATTATAAAAATAGATTATTATTGATAAACGCGAATTTTTATATTATCATTTTAAAGAAATTACAGATTTAGCTCGAGTAATCGCTGCTCGATTCTATGACATTTGCACTAATACAATATATCTCCCACTTTTCCCAAGGACCTAAACTGTCACCTATAAACGAACACATTCCAAAACTAAAGATATTAATAACAGTTTTGCAGCGGAAAATATTTCAACCTCAAATCGAGGAGAAGATAATCAAGTAATGTGTTTCTTTTGAAGTGAAACTTCTTTGAGCTCATGAGGGTAAAAATTTTACGGATGAATCGCAAAATTAGTGACACGAAAATGTGGGACGTTTTGTCCAAGAAGAGGGTGAGAGCGATTGAGTCCGACTGAGAGAGTGAGCAAGGGCGACCGTAGCATGAAGCAAATAGCATGAGCGAGAATTTTATATGGCAGTTCTGTCGTATTACGTCTGGTACTACAGTAAACGCGGATCTTTTTATTTTCAGTCTTAATAATGTGCATATTTAAGTCAATTCGTTTGGAGGTTAGGACATCCTAATATTTACAAATAACTGCCACATGTAATGCCACAATTTGGCACTCTGCTAATAAATATTCGTTTCTAAATTTTATTGAAAAAAATAATAATTTCTAAAATTGACAAAAAATATTAGATTTATAAAACAGAATAGTAATAAGAGAACTAATTAGTATTTAGAGAACAGATAAGTATAAAATTATAAACGAGATTTAAAAAATAGTTTGCCAAAGAAGTTTCACTTCTGATATGTGTACTTTGTACGCACGTAGATGTTTTATGTTTGGGGTCTGTAAAATTATCTCAGATATCTAAAACATATAAGAAACTTAGATTGTGCACTTCGAGTATGGTCGCAACATAAATAACTCAAATCTGATAAAATTGTATTTGAATGAACTCCTCAAACTTAATAGATATGAAGTTTGGTTATTTTACAGAACTTCAAGTAATGCACCACCTAATATTGGAATACTGGGTCTCGAAATCTCCAATGATTGCTATGCAAGTAAGGAAATACTTCAAGACGGTTCTGATTTCAGTACTGTACAATGCGCAAGTCAAGCCACATAATATGGAGTATTGCTTTCAGCTCTGGTCTGGAAACCCCGGTATCATTAATATTGCCGCGAAATTACAAAGTCGCTCGATACCATCCAAATTTGGATGCTCACGATCGGAATTTGTGGCGTTTCTCTATAATGTTGTACCTTTAAACGAGCAATTCTTGTATATAATATATATTCTGAATCTCGGAAACAGCTCCAACGATTTTAATGAAATTTCGTGTACAGGTAGTTTCAGGGGCGAGAAATTGATCTGGCTAGGTTCCAATTAAAAAAAAGGTAGTTTTATCTGTATTTAATGAGAAACAGCTACAATATCATTAGAATACAAACTATAAAACAAGATTGTAAAGCTCAGATAGCACAGTGGGTGATCTGGAAAACAGAAGAACCCGGTTCGAATTCAGATGTCCTATTAGTTTATTTTTATTCAAGTTTTGTACCTTCTTAAAAATCCGAGCAAGGCTCGGTCGTCCAGATATTGCTTTTGCATGGAGACATTTGCCACGTACACTACAATCACTGCTAATAACTTAAATTACAAAATTTACTATGTTAGCCACGTTATTATTTACATGATTCTATAATAAATAGATACATCAGTGTTTCCTCTCGGTACCTTCTAAGAGTATACCACTATTTATTTTCGCGGTTTGATTAGAGCATTCAGAATAATGAAGTAATTTTTGATATCATCAGAACCCCTGTTTTTTTTTAATGAAAATAAGGGACAAGATGAGCAGGACGTTCAGCTGATGGTAATTGATACGCCCTGTACCTTACAATACAGCGCCGTTCAGGATTCTTGTAAAATCCTAAATTTCTGATCGGCACTACAATTGCGCTCGTCACGTTGAGACGTAAGATATGAAGTCTCATTTGCCCAGTTATTTTACCAGCTGCGGCGCCCTTCAGATCGAAGCACAGTAATGTTTACACATTACTGCTTGCTTGATTACTGAAATAGGCACCTTGTACCCATAATTTAGCTGGCATCCTGTGCAAAGGAGCCTCCCACAGGTTAAACTGGTAAAAGTAGACAAAGTCACGGGTAACAGCTAGAGTTCAGTAATGTTATAATTAAAATACATAAAGTTATTTTTAATGAATAGTTCTAAAATTCGTATATTTTTGGTAAATCAAAGAGCAAAGGGCGTTAGAAACAGTGCGAGGCTTTGAGTAGGATATAGACGAGTTGGGTACCATCATAGATATTATCCCATTGATGACTGACGCTTCAGAACGATGATACATCTATGGGTACCACACCGATCGAATGGGTATTGTTTTGAAAGGCGCTGAAGCTGGTGAAGTTACTGGGTTAATGTGTATTAGCATCTTCTGATACAAATTGACGAACTTAATTGCGATGCTGCTTTGAGTTCTGAACACAATTAAGAGAAAAGCATATAAAAGTTCTGCTCGTATTGTCATTTTTCACATAAATATTAAAATCTGTCTAACTTTTTTCTCAATTGAAATACAGACACACTGACGGACAGATAGAGGGGCCATAGTAATAGGTTTCCGTCGGTTATCCTTCGTTGATAAAGCAATTAGAAAAAACAAATAATCTCAAAGATAAAATAAATTATTCTCTACGGAAATATAATATTATCAAACACACTCAATCAGCATTTCCAAGTTAATTAATGCTATTTGAAATGCATCGTCTATTTGCACGGCACTGCGATAAATACGAATATCAGGAAAATCGAACGAGAAATGGAACAAATTAAAGAGTTAAAGCTTATTTGTATGTGTTGATTAATTTAACTTTGCTGTATTTGATCGTGTTGTGAACGATCTATATTAAAGCGTTCTGGTCGCATGGGTTATTTTTTAAATTAGTGTGTATTTTCGCTATAATGTTTTTTTTTTTATGATAATAAGGGACGAGACGAGCAGGACGTTCAGCTGATGGTTATTGATACGCCATGCCCATTACAATGCAGTGCCGCTCAGGATTCCCTCAAAACCCAATAATTCTGAGCGGCACTACAATTGCGCTCGTCACCTTGAGACATATGATGTTAAGCCTCATTTGCCCAGTAATTTCACTAGCTACGACGCCCTTCAGACCGAAACACAGTAATTCTACATATTACTGCTTCACGACAGAAATAGGCGCCGTTGTGGTACCCATAATCTAGCCGGCTTCCTGTGCAAAGGAGCCTCCCACTGGTGAATAAGCCATCAATACATTTTTTTTTCTATTATATGAGAACCGGGACTTTTATTGTTTAGTTTAACCAAGTATCGTTTTGTATAACCATTAAAATATTGAGTGATACTTTATTATACGATAATGAATACTTTAATAAATAATTATCTATAAATGGAGAGCCGGTTTTTCCTTCGGGTATACAGCAAAAACTACTAAACCGATCAGAATAATAATTATACCATTAGATTGTGTACCAATTTACCTACTCACGAAGATTTTGCTCACCCGATAATCTGACCAAATAAATATCATTATTAATTTGAATTGGTCAATCTTATTTTGAATTAAAACTTATTGTTATAGCCTATGCGCTAGTGAAAGGTCCGGAAATAGCCGGAACAAACAGATATTAATCTTTTTGTAATTTTTTTTTGCATTTATTAAAATGCTGTTATTTTTAAAGTTTTATGAAACTAAATAAAAAGACACTTCTAGTATATAAATAAATATATAATATATATAAAAGTTTGGTGATTACTTAAATTTTTTACAAAGAATTACCTTTGTATTTGAAATACAAATAATTCGGTCAATAACATTTACTTACATATTATGACAATTCATACAATGAGCGGGCGCGGGGTGCTTAATTTATATTGCAAAATAACGTTTGCCTCGTCAGCACTTGTTCAATTAATAATAGACCAAATGTTCGAGCTGTAGGAGTTGCTATGTATCACAATGTGAATGTGAGAACAAACATTGATTCTAATTTTATTAAAATAATTTAATGATATTAAAATAAAGGTAATTTCTTACGATAGGTAGTGTTATTTCTACAAACGCAAAAGATCACGAGGAGTCAATAAGATGAAGAGATTTTTGTTTCGTTACATCAAACAAGGATAACTTCTTGCGTGGTTAGTATAGTTTAAAAACTGAAGAGATTAATCAGAGAAAAGGTCAATAGTTTCTGTTTTTAATTTTGATAGTAATTGTATGTGTATTATTTACGATATTCAAAAGAATTGTTAAAAAGCCTTTGTGTGGTGAAGGTTACTATAACATAAATGACTTTCTTAATGATACCACAGATTGGGCCTTTTTGTGGCATTATTGTGACCACCTTCAGACTATCAAATAATAAGTTTAATTGTACTATATTAGTTTGAAACCATATTTTTTTATAAAAAAAGAGCCCGCTGTGTTTTTGACTTTCAATAAGTGATGTGAAATCCTATTTTAAATAAAAATATTTAATTTGAATTTACCTACTCACGCAGATTTTGCTTACCCAATAATCTGACCAAAAAATTACCAATCTTATTTCATTAACAATTTTATGGCACTTCGATTATTAATATTTATTATAAGTAGTACTAGTGAAAGGCCTGTTAATATGATCCCATCCGATTCGGAGAATAGCCGGAACAAAAATGTATAATTTTTTTAATTAAATTTGTTTTTATATTTAGTAAAATGCTAAAATTTTTATATTTGTATCAAACTTTACTTAAAGAGACACTTCTAGTATATAAATAAATATATAAAATATAATAAACATGTGTATTTAAAACATACCTCGGCAACTGAAAGAATAATATTGCCAAAAATCCTTTGAGCAAGTTGTCAGTTTTAGCTCGGTTTTATTCATTAGTTCGAGTTACAAGAACAAAACCAACAGCGGTGCGCAACTTCGAGCATTGAGAGAATTATACAAACAAAAATCATAAAGCATCGCTTGTCCAAACATTACATTTTGTATAAAGTTATCGTATCGGATATATTAAAAACTTTTATATTTAAGCCGCATTTTCGTCATACATATTATTTAGTATTTTATTCAAGGAATCATTGAGAGCAAAATTCAAAGTAATTGACATCTTGACTGTTGCTTCTCAATATGTTCTTGATAATGTAATGTATGTTCATAGGCACATAAGTGAATTTGCAAGAAACTGTCATAACCATAATATTAACACCAGGAACAGACATAAGCTTATACCGCCTACTACTCGGCTAAGTCGAGTTAGTAAGTCTTTTGTGGGGCGATGTATATGCTTTTACAACAGGATCCCAGAAAATGTTCAAAACAAAAGTATTACGTTATTCAAAAGAATTGTTAAAAAACGGTTGTGTGGTAAAGGTTACTATAGCATAAATGACTTTCTTGGGAATAAGTGATGTCACATCCTATTGTGAATAAAGACATTTGAAATTGATTTAAATTGAGTTTCTTGACTTATGCTTTCAAAACAATCACAGTTAACTTAAAACAATGATCACAATTTTGAAAGAATGTTTTTTTTAAATTTTCTACGTAATTGTAGTGACGAAAATTAAAATCTCATTTATTAAGCTATCATTTATTAATGTCATGTAAATATACCTACTATGAATCTTCAATCAGCTGAAATTGTAAAGGAACCGAACATATCTTAAGCAGACTACATAATATTATATATTTACCTCCGCGCATTATAAATTGCATGTAACCATGTCACATTAAAGTCTTTGTAACATTAACGGGCGGGCGACAAAAAGGACTTACGGGATGTCTGATGTGTAAGTATAATGGACCTGTGTGACGTCACAAATATGGCGAACTGCCCTCATGTAGTCGTGCGGGGATAATATTAATACAAATTTACACTTAGATGTCCTTGACATGACTTTGAACGTTATTCCTTCCCAATAGTGCACAACGTGACTTACCAGTGGGAGGTTCCTTTGCACAGGATGCCGTTTAGATAGTGAGTACCACAACGGCGCCTATTTCTGCTGTGAAGCAAGAAGGTATGTGTTAGCATTACTAAAGGGAGAGATCTAAAGGGCGCCGTAGCTAGTGAAATTACTGAGCAAATGAGACTTACCATCTTATGTCTCAAGGTGACGAGCGCAGTTGTAGTGCCGCTCATAATTTTCGGGTTTTTCAAGAATACTGAGTGGCACTGCATTGTAATGGACAGGGCGTATGAATGAATGAAATACCCTCAGCTGAACGTCTCCTGCTCGTCACGTCCCTTATTGTCATAAAAAAAACTTTTTAGCTTATGACACCAATTATTATCACTAAAATAATATATAATATTATGTTCATCTACTAAGAATGTGTTCCTATTATGAAAATTTTTTAACAATAATACTGTATTGATATCAAGAAGCTTTAAAAACTGTATATGAGAGAATTATTTTAATAAATCAATGACAAAAGCGCCATTTAGTACTATTGAATTAAGCTGTACATTGGAACGTCCACAAAATGGTATTAAATAATATTTCTGGTTTCGTTGTGCATTCATTTGCAGGCAATATACAGTTTTTACACAGAAACTGAAGTCACAAAAATGTGGTTTTATTACCATTATTATGTAAAAGCTTTTCATAAATACGAACAACCGAATGCGACTTTGCTCGCGTAAATGTCGTTGTGGTATCAATCTCATCATTAAATCGAAGTTTCTACTTATTTTTATGTATAATAATTTATTTATGCGTAGCCCTAGTCTATGAATGGCATAAAAGGCATTTATTTTCTCAAAATTTATTCGTTTAGAATTATTTTTTATGTCGTTTCTAATATACTAGATACTACTACCGCTTTGGAAACAAATGGCGCTCTGAAGGAGAAAAAGTGGCGCGGAAAACACTCCCATAATTCTTTTTTTGCGCTCTTGTTAATGAAATAGTAAATATATTTTTATGTTTGCATGCTTATCTCGAATAAGTCATTGATTTAAACTTGAAATGAGATGATATTATTAAGAAATTTTAGTGCAACGAAATTTATTAAAAAATATATTCCTCTTAGTTTGTTGCACCCGTTCATCTCATGTTTTTCCAAATGTTCCCAGAAAAAGCACAATAGGTTCAGGCTATTTATTAAGCCATTTTATTTAAAAAGAAATGAAGCCCTATGAGTTTCTAGCGTCTGTTCTTTTCAGGCTTATATTTCGAATGGATGGTAAATTTTGACGCTCAATTTGCGACACAATTAACCAATTATTATTTTGAACAAAAATATATGAATTTACGTTTACTCATTCATTTTAATACTTTTTTGATTACAGCCTGTGTTACTAAAAGTACGAGAAATATCATGTATATACTAATAATATAATAATAATATTGACACACTTTTTACACAAATTATCTTGCCCCAATTTAAGCATATAGCCTGTGTTATGGGTTACAAGACAATGATATATTTGATACAATATACTTACTTAAACATACATAAATTAATAAAAACATACATTAATACACTTAAACATCCATGACTCGGAAACAGACATCCATATTCATCATATAAATGCTTGCACCTACCGGGACTCGAACCCGATATGTATAGAACGTTACTGTGAATATTATATATTTAATATGGGCTACATCGCGTAGTTTGCCAGCCACTACGTTGTCTACGGTGATATAACCACAGAGTACAGATAAATGTATTACTAAGCTATGAAAGGAATTTTGCCGCAGTAAAAATATAGGTTAAAATAAATGCACAGTTCTTGTCTGGTTGTGCGCAGGCGTCCTAAAATTGTATAATCTTATATTAAATAGACTAAGTTGTTATATGATTTAAAAGATGGGCTGAGAGTTTCTTATGAGTTCTTCTCCTCGTGCCATATCCCCTTTACGATGACTGATGTAACTTCATGACGCTTATCAAGTATTCTTGCAATATTTTATATTATTGTTATTCCCTATGGTAAATGAATATGTGTCTAATTTTTTATCATGAAAGAAGGAAGATTACATAATATCTTCTCCAATCGCAAATGTACTCTGTCGTACGGTTGCGGTATCATTCGCTCGGACGCCATAATTCCCGCTTCACTCGATTACACACGCCGTTGTATTATGGGTTTCACTAGATTACTCTCTCACTATTTATTTGATTGACTGAAAGCTGAGAACTAAAACAATAAGAGCGTCCAAGACAAAAAAAAAATAAATTTAAATTATTATATGTTACTCGTACAGTGATAATACACACATATAAATAAAATTGGAGTGTCTGTTTGAAATATTGAAATCTAAACAAAAACAGTTTCACTGTAATAAATTGCGCCAATTGCACGTTCACAACTTTTGATTTACAAAAATACCATGGAGAAATTATCACTTTACAAATAGATGTAAAATCAAAGAAAAGACAGACCAAGTAGCCGTTATGATTTTTAATTGAAAAAATTTTGTGGTAAATTTAACAATTACGAACAACTTTTCAAACGTACTTGGCGTGCGTCATTGAGTACCCCAAATTTATTCAGATGTGTTGTAATATTGTCACAGGACAGGATAGGATAGTTTTTATTTCGCCTTGGGACCCATAACCTATTTTATTTCCAAAATTTTTTTTTGTATGGGCATATTTTCTATGAGAGAATTTATTGACGCACTGTTTGACAGTTCTACTGTGAAACAATTTCACTATAGCAACACGGAGCATATTTTACAAAATAATTCTCGTTGTTATGAAATACATATTATTGACAAATTCATAGACAAAACATTATTTAATTTATTATGTATAGAACAACGTCTGTCGGGTCAGCTAGTAATATAATATAATATTGACACACTTTGGACACAAATTATCTTGCCCCGAACAAGGCAAGACAACGCTATATTTAATACAACTTAGGTACTTACTTAAGCATACATTAAAACATATAAACATCGAAAACAAACATCTATATTCATCATATAAATGTTTGTAGCGCCGTAAGCAGGGCCACTAAACACTCGGCTATATAGGTCGTCGCTATATTATAATAAATTAATAGTTCTTCCACCAGCGGGCAAATTCACAAGCCTCACACAGCGTAACGGCTTCTTTAATTTTTAAGCTATTGATAGCTTAAAATTAAAGAACTTGAGTGTTGTAATAAAAATTGGATGTGTATGAAATATGCTGTAATGGCGAAATCTATACTCAGATTTATTTATTACCTTTTTTCTGGATTTCCTCGCACCATTAAACCAATTAAAGAAATATTCATGTCAAAATCCTGCTTCGGAGAGGCAATGAAATTACATACAGACAATGCTATAGGTAACAACCTGGAATACAAGTTTTAATGAATGAAGTTGTGTGAAACTCAATCTTGCAAAAATGTTAAATGTAACACTCAGTTTTCGCAAATTGAATATTCAATGTTAATTATCAGAAGTTTGCTGTTATAATAGCGCAAGGTGTTATCTTTCATTAATGCTTCTAATTTATTTTGACTATTTTACCAAATCCGAATTAAAATTCGATCAATAGACCCTTATTACACTAGGGGCTCATTACTACACAATCTGATGACGTAAACTGCAATCCTAGTGATGATTCTTATTATGATTAATACTTCTGGTACATTACAAATGAAAGCTTACATCGAGAACTAAATACAAAAACGATAAAGATGGATGTAACAGACTCACTGCAGACTTATAGAAGCGTATGCAAAACCACCCAAACCTACTTGCAAGGAAGTTAATAAATAAGAAACCAGGCACAACATTCAAAAGATTAAAAATGGCGAGCGCCACAAAATCTGATGAAAAAGTAGATAATAACAAAAACACCACCTTTTTATGACAGTAAGTAAGTAATGGTAATTTATACACCCTGTCCATTAAAATGCAGTGCCACTCAGGATTCTTGGAAAATCCCAAAAATTCTGAGTGGCTACGCTCGTCACCTTGAGACATAAGATGTTAAGTCTCGTTTGCCCAGTAATTTCACTAGCTACGGCAACCTTCAGACCAAAACACAATATGCTTATACATTACTATTTCACGGTAGAAAAAGGCATCCTTGTTGTACCCATAAGTATACTAAGCAAATGAGCCTCCCACTCGTATCTAATGTAAATACTCAAAGTCCAACTAAATGTTATTAAAATTAAAAACAGATTGCAGGAAAATTAGGAGTTAAATCTGCAATCCTCAACTGACGGCGCTAACATATTTTATAACCCCTCAAATTCACATTCGGTGAGCACCCTGAGCCAACGCGCTCTTCAAGCGTATAGAGCACGTCGGCGTAGCTCAGTTTGTATTGTGACACATGTTCGCCACCTGCCGCAAGTGTCGGCAATTGTATCTACGAAACGAAATCAGAAGTACTCTATCTTGCTGTAAATTCTGTAATTCATCATCAAAATTAATGATTCAAGTACCTACTATTCCAATATCTAACAAATGAATAAGACATATAATATTATGTTAATACTGTATTTTCTTTGATTCACGCGTGTGTTACACATTTAAATAAAACATTTTTAAAGGATTAAAATGCGTGTTATTGTAATTTTATAAAAATTTTTTTATTTTAGCCCGACGTTTCAAGAACTTTCCAGATCTCGTTTTTCGGTTTTCCAGTCACCCTGAACGGGTTAACTAAAATAAAATTGTAACTTTTTCGCAAAAATCTAATGTAGAAACAGTAACAATTACACGCATTTTAATCCCTTAAAAGTGTTTTATTTATATGTTAATACTATTAATAATCTAAAAAGATAATTAAAAATCAATGGTGGAATTAATTGTTTGCAATATAAATTAATGTTTCGCGGCATCTATGTTCGTTTTTTTAGATGTTAGTGTTATATTTTATAGCTTGCAAATTATTCCCACAAGTAATATAGTATTAATACTTAGTTAAAACTAGAAATTATAAATGACCCCGCCTTACGGACTTTTTCACATAAAGTACTAATTTTTCAATACTACAAATTGCAAAAATTGTAATTGCACCATAAAAGCTTTCAGATTCTTTTAACAACGAATTGTTGTTGAAGGTCTACTATGGCTTGGTATTATTTGCATACACGTACGAGGTCGAGGAAGCACGCTAACCAACACTTTACTATAGAAAAATGGGCAAGGCCAGGCATTATTCAAGCATTGTTTAAATGTAGGTACAGTTGTGACACCGGAAAATAGTCCATCTCGTCACCACTATGTTTTGATATTGTATCTTTCTTTATTACGATCATATGAATAATATTAAGCCGATCATGATAAATTTCTAAATCTGTATCTTAAGTTACTCATTATTATTTAATTAAAGTAATCTGATTGAAGAGTAAAATCATGCGACCATGCAGGTTGTTAAGTATGTGATACTTCGTGATAAATACTAATTTTGCAGTCATTAATATAAGATTATATTGATGTCAGGGGCGTGCATTGGCTTTCTAGCAAGGTAGGCACTGTGGATCAAACTAGTCTTAGTTGCTGTTAGTAGTAAGCTTTGGAATAAGCAAAGATTACTTACCGTGAGTAAAAAAAAATTATGAGTGACCAAAAGTCAGTGACCAAAGTACTCAAAAAACGCTATCGTTTTCGAATAGCATTGACAATCCTTGTGTTGCCGATCCTATTATAGCGAGCTACTCCCGTTTCTGCTTGTGATACCTAATAAGGCTTTAACAGAACAATAACAATAAAATCATAAATTAAAACTTACACTAATTTTCTACCTGGACATCTGTCTGTGCCAATCTTAACAACTTTACTTGACAAATATTTTCTGGCGGTGCTTTCACCAGAAAATGATCACAAGGAGCGAATGAGGACAAGGACATGAAATAAGTTTCATTAGCCAATTTTTTATGGGCATACCTCGCCTCCTTCTTTTGTTCCTTGTAAACCAGTGAATACATAGTAGCTTTTGAACATTTTTTGTGTCCCATGGTTGTCCTAATCCCCTTTAGTTTCCTGATTCTTACAATTACATTATTTTTTAGTCTGTTTATTTACTTATGTTAATTAAATTTTACCAGAATCGATTTAATTTTTTACCATTATACTTCTTTCCATTGAGCTTTGGCTTATGCCTAAGTAGTTGCCCAGATTTGGCAACTGTATATAAGCATAGGCAATAAATGGTTATGGAAAAGATTTCGTTTTATAGTCATTAATAAACGATACCATATCAATACATAGTATTTTTATGTTGTTAGTAAGTGTTTGTCAATTAGTTTAGTAATGTTGTTAATGATTTCTGAAAAAATTAACACAGTAATTCTTTAAGTTGTCAGTACAAATATTTTTTATTTATAAACGATTTCATAACTATTTTATAACCAATTGTTATAAGTGATTAGGAAATGGTGGTCTATATAAGTGACCCAAAGTGAAAACAAATTTAAGTATCGTTTTAGGTAAAGGGTTCGCCCTTGCTTCACGCCCCTACGGTATTGATTATTTGAAGGCTACCTTTACTAACCTACTCTTTAGGACCGTCAAACTCCGAGCGAATACATCCTGTGGTTCTAAATAAGTCGACCAAACCATTATTATTGGAATTCAAGCCAGTTTTTGAGAGTGCTTACCAGAGTCAGAAGAATTTATAAGTAAATTATATTTTATAAGATTATTTTTTAAAATCTAAGAGGCGTTAAAAATATATATGAGACGACATTCTAGCTGTTCTTGAGTGCGTTTAAATTGTTGTGTTGAGATTAGAAATTCTATTCAATTTTAAATGAAATATAATGGAATGAAAATTGAAGTAATCAGCCTTGTAGGAATCAGTATCTACTTGTTACGCGTCCAACTTATGTGATGAACGACTTGAACAATATTTGGTCTTGGTCTGTAGTTGGTCTTCGTCGCAGGCGTTCTGCGGCACAAAGTTCTATTTTGTTTGGCAGACTCTTATACCTACAAACTCCAATATCGTCAGCAATGTGTCCTTCTTAAACAATATTATTTTATTAATTATAAACATTAAAAAACTATATTAAGCAATATATTTTGTTTTAGTGGAGTGAGGAATGAAAGAATGGACGCAACTAGGGTTAATAAAACAGAGAAAATTAAGTTACTATTTTTTTTTCCTGACAAATTTCCCTATATTTGATTAAATATGTATAATGTAAGGTATTAATCACAGAATGATAATCTATACAAATAAAATTATTATGTCTGTTTCTGAATATCAAAATAACAGCTTTTTACAAAATACTTATAACGTTTACAGTGGAATTTATAAGACAAATATGATGCTTAAAATATTACCCATCTGTTTCTTCCGGTTTACCTCTTTCATAAATTTCATTCACATTGGATGCCAGGGAAAAAAAATAAAGCATGCGATTGCAAACAAAATCTGATGCATTAAACATATATTATAGCTCTCTAATAAAATCTACTTAGTATATTTATATATTTAAATTTAATCCGTACTTAATATAATTAAAAACCCATGGCTTGGTTTAGCTTAAGTTAAGTTTTGTCTTCACTTTGTCCATCTGGTTTGAATTGAATTTTTTTGTATGTTTATTTTATTTTAAATTATGTCTTTAGTTTATTGTACTTTTAGGATTTGGTACCTTAGTCTAAATGATATAAAGAAAAAAATATTTCTTAGATCAAAATAATAATACATATAAAGTTATTCTGGAAATTGGATGAAAATGTTTGTTATATAAACAGAACAATGTCACCAGCCAATTTCAATGAATTCTTGCCGTTATAACAGACAAAATATTTAAAATGCCACCGCGAGTGATTGATTTATCAACAGTTTGCAAATATCAATCGTATATTTCCAACAACAAATTCGACGGTTAACCAAACGTTAGTGGTTTATATTTTTTTATATTTGATATTTAAATTCTTTGAAACGCTATTAAATTTCTGTTCTAGAAATCATCTTGTATGAGTTATACAAAAAACCATCTTACAGATAAAAGTATCAAAATATATCAAACATTATCTTTAAATTGTACAAAAGGATTCCGCTGTCTATTAGCTTAGATATGTAGTACCGGAATTTATTGGATAGGATACTAAATGTTTATTAAGATGTTATAATTAAGGAATCACGGGGCGGTTAATTTAAAGTGAGTATATTTATTAGAAAACAATGACAGAGTTAAAGGACAGAGGTCTGTCGTACATCGAAGTTAAGTAGGAACTGCCCTCTTGAGTCCCATACAATTATATCTTACTTACTACCTGGGTTCTCACCCCCGCATCAGTCATACTTCGTTCTTACACTCTCAGTACTTATTATGTACATTTTTGCCACGAGACAAAACTATATTTACGTTCCCACGCTTTCTAAAATATCTTAACTAAACATCTGTTATTTGGGAATTTTTCTCAATCCCTTTATTTACAACCTTTTGAAAACAATACTTACTGCTAAGTACAAAGGTGCAATAAAACAATAAAATAGAAAACTTAAATCTAAAAATGATCATTCCAAAGATATTATAAAGCAGTTATATATCTAGTAAATAAAAGCCGAAAAACTCAAAGATTCTCTAAACAACGCTCTAAGACACTTAAAATCTTGTACTGCACATATTTTGTGCGCAGCCATATGGAATATGCATGTGATGTCTGGAATACAGTGTACTCTGCTTATGTTAACCATTTAAAAAGGATTCAGAAAAGGTTTTTGCGGCATCTATGTATTCGCACTGGTCAATGCTATGACTCTTCTGAATATATATTATCTTTGTAAAAGGCACCACCTGCTTCCGCTTGAAAAAAATCGTGAAATTGCTGATTTAATATATCTCATGAAGATATCCTCTGGTCTTATTGACTCCCCAGAACTTTTATGCTTAATTAGACTCAGAACCCCGTCTAGGCTGCTTAGGTTCAACCTACTTTTATACCTTCCTTTCACTAGTACCAACTATCGATAAAATAGATTCCTTTGGCAAGAAAGCAATAATTTTAATAATTTATCTACGGATAACATAATCAATCTTTTTCAAACTAACTTTATGTCACCTAGGAGCAGTTTAAGGCGGAGTTTCTTTAATCAGTATTAAGGTACTATATTAAAAGTAGTAATCACACTGAATCTTTACTTCTATATTAACTGTTTCAATTCTGTAATTATTTTAAAATGTGCAGTGTATTTAAGTTGTATTCTATAGTGTTTATTCGTATGGTTGAATTAAATTATCAATTAGATAATAGTCATAGGATAGCTAATACTCGTAGATCTTCCTGATAAAAAAAAAAGATGTAGTTAATATACCCCGGTATTTTTCTATGGAAAAGGACGATTAATGAGCGTATGGGTCACTTGGTGCTAATGTTCACCACCGCCCACCATTCTCTTGCAACACCAAAGGAATCACAGGAGGGTTGCCGGCCTAAGAAGGTGTACGCGCTCTTTTGGAATATACCCATGGCATATCGTCCTAGAAACACCACAAAAATAAGATTGTTCCATTTGCTGTACGTGGAAGAAAGTTCGTCGAAAACCGCACTGTGGAGGAACGCCACACGTCCAGATGGTGAGGATGGTATCCCGATGTGATGACGCGGAGGTATAATACGACGGTAGGAATCACGTGAAACAGCTCTTCAGTACACTCCCCGTGATAAATGCAATAGAAGACACACAATGAAGCGACGTCTCTACGCAACGTCAGGTTATCGAGTCGTTCACAAAACACTGGATCCCCGATTCTCATAAGCCCAAATACGGCTGGGATACCTTAAGAAGCATTCTTAACATAGTACCGATGCCTGCCTAGCTTCATCAAAAAATCCGTTTTATGGTACTATTTTAATTACAACCCTATAAATTTCGTTTATTATGCTTTTATATATATTCAAAACTCACCGTGGCAATTTGGCGAATTCTTAACGAAAATAATAGTAAACAAATGATACTTTCCAATGCTTGATTAGTTGTAAAAAAACAATATTGTTATAAGTTTAACTGTGTTACAGAAGTCCGTCACATACACATAAATATTATCAATATAATATTAAGATCATATTTTATAATGGGACCTTACAATGGAAAAACAAAGGGAACAGTTCTATACTACATTTTTTAAATTCCAAACTTCTTTCAAAATCCTTGTATGTATATGCCTTATTTAGGGGTTATTAGAATTTTAATGGGACACCTTTTATAGGTAATTTTACCAACCCGCGTAATAAACAATAATAAATATTTACGGGAGCAGTAAATTTAGAATGGGGAGTTCAATATTACAAATATAAAATATGTTTTTAAATATTTTATACATAATATAGTATAATATAGTATTGAACAAAGCCAAGGAAACTTATATGTAAGAAATGAAAATGTAATAATTATTATTTGTCGTCTACCACCATCTGTGTACCAAAAACACTTATTTAATTAACATAATAATGTAATTAAAAGTGTAAAATTAATATGAAATTTACAAACAAAATACCAACTTCACACTTACATGAAAAGTCATTATGGTTATGCACTTCTGAGCAACTTCAAATTTATATTTATATACGCTCTTATGATGTCGGTATATTATTTGCAACCTGTTTTAAAGTTTTCCACGAAATTATGTTCTCGTATACTCTGAATGCCTAGTTAATGACTTTCATGGGCGTTATTTGATATCGTAAGACAACTGCTATATCGCTTGATTAAAACAAGATGTTTGAACGTGTTTACAATAGCCCTTATGTCTGAATTAACAATGCGCTCCACGTCCAAGTGAATTTGACTTCACGACTCATCTCGCTTGACAACCACTCGACATTCTTTTGTTTTCAACTAACTACTTGCAGAGTGAAATACAACATCGGAACGAGATACATTTCAAATGCGGAATAGCGTTAATGTGTCAACATTGCTGAGTGGTGCGGTATTTTTTGTTAGTTGCGGCTTTATTGTTTTTATTATATCGCTTAAATACTCGTGGCAGCACCGTGGTGCGGGTCCTTCTTCCGATATTCCTGAGATATGTGAGAGGGAAGCGACGGCTGGTCCATGCGTTATTCTCGTGAACGGGCGCCGTTTGTGGTTGCTGATCATTCTTGAAATCAGATACTTTTTTTATGTTGGTAATATAACATTTGTGTATACTTCTTGTAATTATTTTTTCTAAATTTGATAAAATGCTCGCTTCTTTACAATGTATGCCGCTTGAATATTATATAATATAATTAATTTGTTTGTTTGTTTTGTTTATATAATTAAGTCGTCACTATTATTCTTTATTATTCACGTATTAAAATACCAGATGTGAATTTGATTCCGTTCTTAAAAATAAATGTTAATATGGTGATGAAATGTAGAATGTTAAATAAAATTAAATATTTCAATATTTATTTACGGCCCTTTTTTAACAATGGCATAGAATATCAGATGACAAAATTTTGTATTAAAATACATTACATAGTTTTTTTTGTGTAATATTCAGTTGCTTTGGAGTTAACCAGAATTTATTGTTGTGCGACGCATGATAGAGGAAGATGTGAAAGTGACCTATCAGCAGATACGTGCAGGCTTGCAGGCATTAGTATGAGTCAATTTTAAAAAATATTACACGAACATTTAGGCGTCAGGAAGCTTTGTACCAGATGGTTTCTCATCCTTTAACCGACGACCAGAAAGACCTTCTCATGGACTGGTGTCGCCAAATGTTAGATAAGTTCAACGGCGGTGACTCAAATGCTATATTTGACATCGCCACACGTGAGGAAACCTGGATATTGCTAGGAAGCCGAAACCAAAAGGCAATCAGCTCAGTGGGTGTTTCCTTTAGAGGATCGGCCAACTAAGGTAAAGAAAGGCAGAAGTCAAGGAAATAAGATGATTGCCTCATTCTTTGGTCTTAAAGGTCATTTCGCGACAGTTGTGCTAGAAGATGTAAGGACAGTTACCACAGACTGGTATGTCAATCGCTGTTTGCCTGTTGTCTTGGAAAAAAATCGTCAGCAGCGCCCTCGAAGTAGAATCCACCTTCACCACGACAATGCTTCTGTGCACTCCGAAAAACGGACTGTTGAATATTTGACTATGGCAGGTGACGAGATAATGAGTCATCCGCCATACAGTCCTGACCTGGTGACCTGCGACTTTTATTTTTTCCCAAGAAGTAAAGGAAAAATTCGAGGTAATCGCTTTACGAGCCCTGAAGATGTGGTGAAAGCGTACGAAAATGCCATAGAAGAGACCCTTAAGGAAGAATGGGCCCACTGCTTTTTCAGTGGTTCCATCGAATGCGACGATGTGTAGAGAGGTACGGAGATTACTTTGAAAAACATAATAAGTATTGGCAACTTTCTACAATAAGCCGTTTTTCATTTTCTAAACATTTTCACTATTACAATTTACAATTTTTTTTTTGAATTAACTACCATTTTACTTAATAATAATTGACTTCATGCCAAAATGGTTATTTATAAAAAGTATTTGATTTTGTATTTAAACTTTATAATATGATTAATAGTTATAGTTCATAATAATAAAAAAAATTATGTGGGTGGAATTTCATAAAATTAGTTCTTATCTGAACTCTACTTGGCAAAAGGATTGTTCCTACTAAATTTCAACTAGTCTGTACGCGTTATGGTCACAGAGATATCGTGATATATATTATATTTAAATCTGCAACAGACAAATTTATTTATCTTTCACTGTCTGTACTCAAATAAATTTTAAGACTGAACTCATTTTAATATTAAATATTTAAAATAATATTAAGTACCTAACCAACTTTTGTATAAAAAACAATAATTTTAACCCGAAACATAAAAAAGTGGAATCGCATCTTCTACACAAGTGGGTTTGAGGTGCCAAGGTAGTGGCATCTCTGTTAATATCATCCGCTTAGGGAGGCTATCTACTTCCTTGGGACTCGTCAGTGTATTACAATTATCAACTCTAAGGTGAGGAATCGTCAATGTACGATCTTCATGTTGGCCCGCACAACAACATGGACCGCAAGTGAGAGAATTTGAGCGGCTCTCTCACTACCACCGCTTCACTTTGTAGAAACGGATCCCATACGTATTACAGAACAGCAATAGTATAATAGCTGTGCGAAAGAAAAACTTTAATAGCGTGATTCAGCACCGAAGCCGTGATTGGTCGACGAGGACTGCATGGGGCGACACTGGCGCCATTGATACTAATGCGGCCGGCAGATGCAACTTACAACAAAGCAGACCTCAATTTGGCTTACGCTTAAATTGTTAACTTGAAGAAATTATGCGTAATTCATGGTACTCTAAAGATATTTAATGATTACAAGTTGCTGTGGAATCTTATCGAATGTACTTATTTTAGAATATTATAGATGTCGATAGATTATTTCGAAATTATTGTTCGCATATAATGTACGGATGTTTTAGTAAAAAGATCGTGAATTTTGAATTTTTTTTAATAATAACAAAACTTTTTATTATATTTATGTATGAATATTAAAGAAATAAAAATAATTCTTATAACTCAATAAAAACATAGAAACGTGGTTTTCATAAAAAAATCACCGAGGATCGAACTCCAGACCTCAAAGTAGAATATCTTTCTATAAGACATAATTTAAATAAAATACATAGTTTGTATATTTGTTTGTTTCTATTAAGAGTTATTTGTCAAAAGAGTATTTTAGTCATATTATGTGTAATGTCTAAATATTAATAGCTAATCAGTGCATCTATAGATGTTCACACGGCACTTATTCCAGTTAACTAGTAAATAGCTGTTAGGAATTAATGTTATAAGAAAAAACTCTATTTGCCTCTATAAAGATGAAAACAGTTCCCAACAAAGTATATTAAAACGCTTAGATAATTTATACGTCTAGATATACTGTGATAGCTGTGAAAACGTCGATAAAATAGAGGTTGACAGTTAACCTCTATTTTGAGCAATGCACAATAACACAAGGTGACACACAAATAGCGAGTGTAAGATGTAGCTTGTCACGCACACTCAAGTAATAAACCTAGCCTGTTTTCATTGGTTGTCTAGCAGCAAGAGGCTCTAGACGTGTAAATTATCTAAGTTGAAACGCTTAAACCACATCAACTTCTAATGGGGTACACAATAATTATAGTTCGACAAACGGTTGTTACAATCACGTAACATAGAATGAACCTTGTTAAGTTAATATGCAACGACAACTGGACGTAACAGAAATAAGCCCCATTAAGTGCACTGAATCAGGTTATCATTGTTTCAATGCACTTAATGGACTAGACATGTTATTAGTGTATCGTTCGCGCGACTCTTAATTGTGACGAATTTTAAGGTTAGTGAAGTTTGTCCACATAAAGTTTAACACAAATAAATATAAACTCATTTTTACACGCTTTTTATTAGCTTCACCTGTATGTATGTTTGTTTGTAACCGTCTCACACTTTAAACGGCCAGATTTCGTTCAAAACTAGTAGATCTATCGAGGACCGATGACAATATATTAATTTGATAAAATTATTCCATTTTTCAAGTTGCGAAATAAGATTTTTGTTAATCTTTATAATTTTCGTCTATCATCAATATGGCAGGAATTGATGTTAATTTTAATTTTCAACCATTATCTTAAACCGATTTATCTAATTATTAGTATATTTTGGAATACCAAATAGAATTTTCAATTCAACAATACTATATAAAATAAACCAAACTAAATATTCTATAAAAAGCTTGTTTTATTTATTTCTCTTAATATTATAATCACGTAATCCTTTTAGCGGTTTATTGAACCCTTTTTTCCATTATTGTGACTGTTATCTTAATATATATATATATATATATTATTTGGACTCCTAAACCAATGAACGGATTTTAATGGGGATTAATTAATGGTGTGCATTTTGGTCCATGTTGAGAGATAGAATAGTTATTATTTAGATTTGGGACCTATAATTATTTTTATTTTCAATATTAATTGTTTTGTATGGACATATTTTCTATGAGAGAATTAATTGACGCACGGTTTGACAGTTCCGCTGTGAAACAATTTCATTATAACAATAGGGAGCATTTTTTACGAAACAATTCTTCATGTTTTGAAATGTTATTGGCAAATTCCTATAAAACAGTATTTCTTTTTATTATCTACAGAACAATTTGTGTCGGGTCAGCTAGGAAAATGTATTATAAAATCATTGCATTTTAATATTTTTTTACATTGTTGCAGCTTTCGTATTGTAAAATCATCTTTACAATAAACCCCTAGCCCGCCCCGACAAAGTAAAGATAAAATATTACGCTTTACATTGTTAAAGCAGCAAAGTTTGCTAATTAGCGTTAGCTCTACGATATTTTTAATGCAAAACTTTCTTTATTTAATGCGCTTATGTTCAACGGGAAGGTTGGAAATTTTTTAATTGTATAGACGGTCGAAAGTTATCTCCTGCAAATAGAGACTATATTCTCTTAGAGATTTTCGTATCTGTAATTATAGATTCATTAGTAATTTTACTGTCTATCTGTGTGTAACTTTTCTCATGTGTGAGAGAAAGTAATACTTATCAAATAAACTAATAGAGTTGAAATTGAATCGAAATATTACGCGTGGCGTCTTTTATCTGTATTTTTAATGACGTTCTATACATATAGACAATGGACCTGATACAAAATCAAAGCCGAAATATTGCACATGCCACAAATGACATTATAATAAGCTTCAACTGCTATGTCTATACATTTCTGCGTTTACTCCAGTTTTTTAAAATTTTATTGGTCAATAGGCAGTTATGTAAACACTTATTCAGTCTCAGCTGCGATTTTGAATTTAGAACCCGATTTGGACAATGACATCAGTGGAGTAGGTATTTTTTTAAACCCAGACGAAAAAGAGGGTTGCTAGGGTTGCTATAAGATTCGTTCGTCAGTCTGTCCCTATTTTCCTTTCAAGATCTGTTCAGTGGGAGGTTTTTTTACGGTTTTAATCAAAAATCACACTCATATTATAAAGGGGAAAGTTTGTATGTTTATTTATTGGCTTTTGCTTATATTTATTACTTTAAAAAAATATATCCTTTAGTGGTGAAATATAAGTATGCTTATTTGGTTTATAAATTTCTTCACATCTCTCAGTTGCTACCAACTGGCGCCAATTCTCTTTCATTATCTCGTGTACGGGAAAGCTGAAAAATATTATCTTTAACATATTTGCGATGATATATAATTATCAATTAATACTATGTAACGATACATCCGCGATAACGTGTAAATCGCACTAGTATTAAATTATTCACGATCTTGTAAGCCGTTGACATAACACAAAATACAATATTGCTAATCGTTGTTCACGAGGCCTTTAATAAAATTTTAACTAAACAACAACTCACTTCTAAAAGAATAGATATAATATGCACTAAAAAGTATAAAAATAATTGCGTATTTTTATACAATCTAATTCTAGTAATAATTATTGTTATTTTTGGATCGGTGTCCTCCCACCGCGGCCGCGCTCTTGCATCTCGCCTCCTCACGTCCTGTGTGCGACTCAAGCACATCACCTATAACTATGTATGTTAAGTTACAAATCTATCTTGGATGACACCGACTCCAAAATAATTAACAATAATCGTTACTAGAATTAGGTTTATTAATTAGATTAAATAAAAATACGTAATTATTTTTATACTTTTTAGTGCGTATTATATCTATTGTTTTGGAATAGTGTTTTTGAAGTCGGTTGTGTTTTTGTTAATTTTTATTTTATTTTTTGATTTTAGTGAACCTGAACTACGCTAACTAATGATTTATATAGATCTACAAAATTTTGCAATGCAGCAATGAACGTAAGCGCATTGCAATTTTATTACAGACAGAAAGCCTGCCACAGATCGCACCCTTACTGTAAGTCGTTAAGGAGTTCTATTGATCATTATTTTTTAGTACGAAAGTTACTTGACCATAACGACGTTACGGCAGATCATTCAAATATCCGGATAGCATAAAAAAGAGTCGGCCTAGTATCGATAATTTGCTCCTAAGAATTGAAGAGTTCCGTTACTTTGTTATTGATGCCATAAGCAGAACCTAACCAAAATATCACCAAACTACCTTTGAAGTATATCCTTTCCAATAAAAAACGAATTAACGAAATCGGTTGCTTCGATATTAAGTTATTCGTAAATTTGTTGCGCACATACATACTTATAGCAAATTTAAGACTTTTATAAGTTTTCTCATGGATGCCATTGCCAGATCTGGAGCAAATAGCAATGAAACTACACGTGAAGCATCAGCTTTAAAATAAAAAAAGAATTATCAAAATCGGTTCACCCAGTCGGAAGTTCTGAGGTAGATAACAAACATAAAAAAACATAGCGACGAATTGAGAACCTCCTCCTTTTTTGAAGTCGATTAAAAAGAGCGACTCTATTGTTTTCATTTCTGACTGTGTACTTTCATCTGTCTCATTCTGACAAGCGGGTCTTGTCTGGGGACTTGTCAATATTTAATGAAAAGATTTAGATTTTTTAATAACTGCCTGATTTAACCGGGAATCGACTCCCAACCCGAGAAAAAAATACCATACGCCTTGTAAGTTTTATTGCACTAGAATATTTTTTTTGGGGCTCGATAGTTTGCGTGCAGGTGCGTCAAGTGAAGCGACGTCTCTACGCAACGTCAAGTTATCCACCCGTTCATAGAGCACTGGGTCCCCTACAATCCGAGCTGCTCTGCGTTGCACGCGATCAAATGGATCGAGCTGGGGTGCGCCAGACCAAAGATAACAGCAATGGAGTATATGTGGCCGGACCTGCGCTTTGTAGAGCGCTAGTAGGTATGTGGGACGGCTTGAAGTATTGCCGTGCTCTATTTATGACGCCCAGTTTCTTCAAAGCCAATTTGGCTTTGCTCTCCAGATTACCATGGAATTGGCAATTGCTCGTGATTTCGAGACCCAGTGTTCCGATACTAGGCGAGGCTTTAAGGGAAATGTTGTCGAAGAGCGGTGATACGAGAAATGGGGTTTTTTTCAGTGGTAAACACTCAAACTTGAGTGTTCTGGAGGTTAAATTGGACATTATAACCAATACGAGATTCTAAAACAACACAACAGATATTTTCGTTACAAATATAACCAAGAGATGCCAAGAATATAGGCATATATTACAAAAAAAATACACTTATAAAATTTGTCTAAGCACCTTATATTGTAAATTCAACATCCAAATGTTAAATATCATTTAATGCACCGGAAATTTATCATTACCAGAACGCAATTGTTTGATGCCAAACATTGAACTAAACATTGTTGAAATCATTTATTAGGCAACAGAACAGACACCTTTGTAGTCCACTACTTAGGATTCAATTTATCACTATATCAAATTCAGCAAATTTGCCTTAATTGACATAAATAATTATTACGAATTGATCCGTACAAATTAATTGCATAGTTCGATACTGTGTCAAGGTCTACGGAATAGATATTTCACTGCGAAATTAATTAAAAGATATCATGTTAAAATGCGTCGTTGTATTGACTTTCCTCGCTGAAATTTAGTTTCTGACAAGACTACAACTCAGATCAGCAGATCTATTGCAATTAGTTAAGAACTCTACGATATTATGTAGAGATTTATGACCTCCCAATACTTGGTATAACTATATAGATGAATACGAGCTGGTCAGTGACCTATAGTATGGATTCTGCCATTATTTATCGGCTGGAAAATACAATAAGTAAGAAGGCCAATGCTAAAATATTATATTTTACTAGTGCTCTGAAAATTTATTCTTCTCCGTTTATACAATAAGATAGTTTAAGCTAGTCAACAACTACATAAAGATGTTAAATTTTGATAAAGGTCTTATAAATATGAGTGAGAATTCATATGTTTCGGAATAGTATACACATTAGCACATAAAATTGCAATTTTAACTCAAAAAACGTAAGTATTTAAGAAGTTTTATTAGTAAGAACTTTATTATTTTGGTTTTAATGCATTAGAAAAAGCGATGGTATTTAATTTTGGTAGAGACCATATTATAACGGCCGTGCAGAGTTACTGCGGAGGTCGGAGTTACAGTTCCAGATTTATTTTAATTTTTTTCGTCTCTAAGGATTTTAAGATTATCGAACTATAGAACCCTACCGCAAGAGTTTTGGATGTGACTTATTCTTTGAGATAGGTTGGCCAAATAGAGAAAAATATATTTTGTTAAGTATGATCACCCACTCACAATAAAATTAAATCCAATCATAGTTCTGCCACACCTGGAAAATATTCCCTTACCAAGTAAGTTTGAATGACTGCCAGTTCCGCGTGCGTTGAAACACTAATTGGCTATTAAGAAACTGTTAGCTATAGACTATAGAGTTAGACAATAAGCGCAGGTACCAGCCACACTAAGTATTGCTCTCATCTCCGCTCTGGTTTACAGATAATGCACTTAATTGGAGCAGCGATGACACTTAATCTAGAACAGAAACGAGAATTATAATTTATGTGATCGCTATTCTCTTTTTCTATTGATGAGGCAGTATCTTCAAACCTATTTAGTATTTGATTGTGATTGGTACTAGTACAAAGGTACTAGTACAAATGTACTAGTACCAATCACTCTAAAAGAAATATTGAATGATTGATGCAAAATACTTTTGCAATTCTTAGAAACATTATTTTTTGGAGATCACAGAATTCTAAATGTAAGGCAATGTAGGCAATTTAGAATACCAAAGGCTTAAGAGATGCCAGCATTTGAGTTGAGAGCATGTTTACTCTTAGCTTGGCTTAGCTGACATTGACAAACACAATTTTAAGCCACGAATAGAATCAAATGCTCGAATGCAGCATACTCGTATAAGCTGCCGCCAGAAATAAAGCAGAAAAATATTTTATTTACCATTTACACTATCATTTTCCGAGATTTTCCACGCTATTGTGCATGAACATCGCTCGATTGAACACAGTCACAGAGATAAATTAGATATTCCGCCTTAACAATTCACACTCGTGTGGTGTAAAGAATGCAAGATGAAATACTTATTATTCGTTGGTATATGATTTATATATTTGGTACTTTAAGATATCATACACATCTATCGCTGAGATGAAAAGAAGATAATAACTAAAAGATATTATGATATGATGAATGTATACTGTTGGGTAATTTAAAATTTAAACTTAGGGTCTAAATTCTATACAGTCCTTGGGTGCAATACCGATATTGTAACTTCATCTTTAACTTGCTCCCCTGCGGTTGTATTTCATATCATAATGTCAGAAAATTTTTAGTTTTATCAGACTTAAAAACAGTAAGCTGTGAAATGTACTACTGTATAACGAAATTTTAAAGTTAACAACATGTTTGTTTTAAAATTTCGTTATCACCATTGTAATTCAATTAATTTTAAATTGGTTTCATCAAAAGAAAGTATCAATTGCTAATGAACTGATGAAACAAATTGTTATTGAACCATGTATTTTTGTACTATCATTAATTATAGCTGTTGTATTCGCATACTCACATTTGTAAAATGTAGTATAAAAGTATATTAATTTTTTGTGTACTGTTTCTTTTCCGACATGATCTATGAATACCTTGACAAAAATAATATACATTTTTCTGAAAGGGTGACAACGTTTTTATGATTCATCTGGTGTTGCATGAGAATGTGACAATCACTTTCATTTTTCAGAAAAAAATTGTATGAATACCTCTTACGACTTTTTTCAAGTATCTAATATGTTTACATCGATTATAAAGAAAAGAGTCATAAAAACCGTAATCCTATTTACACCTCAATTGATTCTATCAATGTGAAAATGATAGTTTGTCCGTATTTGCTCACAATGCAGTAAAGCAGTTCAGCTTGTCGAGAAACATGATATATCGACTTGCATCTGCATTGCGAGCTATAAACTACAATTGTGAAATATTTTATATAATAATGTTGAAGATATTGGTTCCATTGTGTGCAGAAATTCAACTAACACAATTTTTTTTGGCTTGGACTGTAGGTGAATATTTGAATATTTACGGAAGGTTCTATTCGAACCTTTTATTGTGAACTTGCATACAAGTAGTACTCATAGCCAAAAGGAACCTGAGGTCATTTCAGTTCACTCTCTCATCTTCTCACTTTTTGAGTTTTGCTCTTATGCCTATTTTTTGAGTACAAGAAACTGACCTGTTTTAAGCATCAAGTTTGCTTATAGCTAAATTATCTCTAACGATTTCGATTAGAAAAACACATGACGTGTGCAATTCACACGTGGTAGAAGTGAAACCTTCCATAATTTTGGCTTCAAGATAATTAGATAAATATAAAATTTCGCGAAGAGGATAATTGCAGGCTTCAGCAATGATCATAGTGTTTAAAGTTTGATAATTATTTTACATTTTATTCATATATATTACATAAATTTATTCAGACTCAGATCTTACATTTTCGATAAATGATACAAGAGGCTTATGGTAACTAAAGTATGAAATAAATATTCCAAAGATATAGGGTCCATTTCTTTGGAATACTGCTTCAATAATGTTTTTTGATGTTGTTGTAGATACAGTGTGACTGCTGCTAGTTTTCAAATTTAATTTGGCTTCCATAAACTCAAACAATGGAATTTTTATTAAACCTCTAAACTGCATATGAAGCCCTGGTACATGTCGCTAGAATCACACATTATTTCAACCGCTATGAAAGACTTTACAATCACAGCTACCATTTTAATGTTCTCCTGGTGTCTATGTCGCACAAAGGTCGTCAGAATATATTAAAATATACTCGCGACATACATAAGACAATCTCTCCTTCAACGATGATCGCTTGGTACCAAAACACAGTATAATGCTAGCTATCTCATTTTTTCTCACGTTAAATCTTATGTATATGCGTGTCGTCTATCTCTTTAAACTGTCGCTTTAAATCGTATTTAGATACTGAGAACGTGTAATATATTCTATATTCTCATTCTTTTGCCGGCTGAATCCTATACATTTACCTATTTGTCTCTATCGTCTCGCTTTTTCGTTTCTTCGAATTCAAATCACAACGATTCTAAAGAAGTGAATTGACATTTCAAAAAATGTCATTGAAGAAAGACGACTGAAGTGATTTTTAACTACATCAAGCAATCACGTGATCTTAAAATCCTACAATCCTGAAAAAAAAAATTTTACCCTTAAATATTTATAAATAACTCACAACCAAATTAATATCCAATTTTAAAATATATTTTAATGTCAAAGATAACATACCATGTCCCGAGGGCACATAATAAGGCTATTTACGTGCCTAAAATAATTTTCATTTCGAAATTATAAGAGATGCTATAGAACAAAATCAGTGAGGGTTTGAATACCGCATCTATTTATTACCTATTATTGACTTCGACCAATTATTATTCAACAAGACATTGGTACTTACAAAAAAAAGAATTGCATTTTCTGTTCAAAACTGAATGAGTATTTTAAAGTATCAATCTGACTAGCGCTTGTGCAAAATTCAAAGCTGAAAGCGAGCAATATAGCGGCGGAAATAAAATATTGCGATGGATTTTTGAAAAGCTTTAGTACCTCGTTAGTTAACCTAGGTAATATTTGTATGGTTTTTTATCTCAAATAAATAAATTGAATGGATATACAAGATTTCCACTTTAAATATTAACTAGATTTGTAATAAAAATCTACGTGAAAAAAATCGTGATTTTGTGTTTACTGGCTCAAAGATATCTCATCATGAGAGATTATTTTGATAACTTCTACACGTTTTCAAAGCCTAAAAATATACAATAAATTCTATCTTCGTGACACTTTGATATCAAGACTAATTTATTTGATTTAATTTGTAATAATTTATTTTAGTTTGATATGTAAGAAAATCTACGTATAGTAAGATTTTTTTTAATCATGGCACATTGTTATATGCTTCAAAATTTATTCAAACTCAATTATTTATTGTTTTGTATTTTTCTTTTCTACAACTACTTTTTATTTTCGTTAAAGTAACATTGTTATTCTCGAAATCCATATCCCTAAACTGACTTGAAAACACTCCCAATGTAACAATTCGATGAAAAACAAGGGGTACGCCACTTCTCACCTTAGGTGACGGTCTCACGGTCACTTCATACCAACTGGCGCGCGAGGACATCGAGAAAGTCACTCACGATTGCCAGCGGGCCGCGAATTTAATACAACCAAGCACACACATTGTTTTCATACCCGACGAGACGTTAGTCCTCGTCCTGTAATCGTTTCACCACTCTCACTCGCACACGGACTGACTGACGGACTGACATACACCACATACACATACACAAGCACATACACACTCCACAAACAAGTATATACATACACAAAAACATTTACACTACTACATACATACAAACATACATTCATATATTCATACAAACATATATACAAACTTACATACATTACACAATACATCACCGCACTCGAGTGTGTTCTTCTAATTTTTTCATCTTATATCTTCATCTTTATTCTCTCTCCTTCCCACAAGCACACAGCCGGTCCGAGGATCGAGTCTCCTTAGGAGACACCCTGCGACTGTTGTTGCGTAGTCCGTAGCCCACGTCCTATGTCGCTGTAAAAGCCTTCAGGGCTGACAACATAAAAAAAAAGACCTCGAGACAGTCATTCAGTTGGTTATCCGCGTAACGAACTTGTTCTAAACAGCAGTAACATATTTTCTTTTCTGTTTATGCATCTTCTTTAGTTAACAAAACAAACGTAAACATAAGACCCAGGAACCTAATTAGGTAAGTAAGTAGGTTATTATTTATTTTGTCATCGTACGAGTTAAAGCCAGGATTAAATAGCGAAGTAGCGTAAAGATGCCTGCTGCCTTTCTACCGCTTAGTTTGTGTATATTGTATTTTGTTTAAGTTAATTCAATATATTATGAAAACACCGCGAATGCGAAGAGTACGTTTTAAAATTAATCTTCTTAGCGTGCAGCTAACGTAGCTTTATCTTCAAAAGGTGCGACTAAGTGCATATTCACTAGAAAATCTCTTAATTTTGTAAAAAGTCAGTTACCAATTTTGAAAAGTAACATTTAAGCTTTAAATTGATCATGACATTAAAGTGATGCGAAGATACATGAATTTATTGCATATTTTTAGGTTTTGAAGACGTGTAGAAAGTAGCAAAATAATTTAGATATTATTTTCGCCTGCTAAAATAAACTGAGTTACTAATATAACTACCCTACTAACTACATACTGGATTGTATAATAATTTTATCCACATTAATGCTTTGCTGTTTTGTCCATACTGTGTGTGATGCACTGGACTTGTTAAAAGGCATGTGTCTAAAGGCTAATTAGATTAACTTAGAGGTTATTAAATACGTCTTATCGTGACCAAATACGGCCCTATCTAGGTATAAAAGCCGTCAATCATTGTAAAGTCCTTGTAGAGACGAGATGTAATCTTCCTCACAATCTCACATAGTTGCAATTGATCTGGATACACTCAGAGAGGAACGAACGCAGCAGATTATATCTGCTCACTCGAATGAGAGATCATCATATTGGAGAGCTCCACTGCGGTGCAATGCCTTCCTGTATTGTTGTGTGAGATGTTGAATAGATTAGCTGACTCGCACTAAAAGCGGAAATTCAGAGAGGGATATAGAGGTTCGCTATTTCCCACGTACGATGACGTAATGTTTGTCTTACGAGTCATTTTTGGCAGTTTTTTGACAGCTACAGGTCCTGTCTAAGTGGTGGAAATAGCAAGTATAGCAAATTGTGCTGTCAGCAACGATATAATTGAAACAGTAGAATAAAAACCAATTCACAGAATCTGGGACTTCCTGAACGAGGCGGGCCTATGTACTGAAATCACAAAGGCTACCACAATAGATCTCTGATTGAGCTGGCCTATAAAAGATTAGGCTTTTTATACGCCAAAATAGTAAAAATAGTTTAAGGATGGCATTTCATGATTACTATACATATTACTAAAGCAGGTTGGTATTGAATCAACTAACTCCGTAATTAATTATTAAAACCATAAATTGTAGGATTATGCATACAAATGATAATTTATGTACATTTTGATTCAAATGTTAGTTGAATATACATTCTGTATTCACAGTAAACCTCTTGTAATATTATACACCGTTGAATGATAAGTTCTTCAAAAGACTCACTACTTATCAAACTTTAAATATCTTTGAAAATAATAATATACTCCGTTCACATAACAAGTATGCACTTAAGTTATGAAGACTAATGTTACGTTTTAGTTGTTCTTTTATTTAATTCTTCTATTAGGCAATATTATGCTTAGTTAAAAGGCATAAAAGGCAATTATTTTCTCAAAAATTATTCCTTTAGAAATCTTCATTTCTAATATACTAGATACTACTACCGCTTTGGAAACTTACATATTATAATATTATACCGATCTCTTGTACTCATAGCACAGGCTTTTCCTTGTTTGTGGCAAGATAATTTGTGTAAAAGTAAGTCAACATTTTATTATTTCGTCCGCATAGATAAAGGGTTTTTAAAAATAATTAGCAATTTTGGAATGGAATATTATCGCATGTCCAATTCCAGTTCTGGTTCCCGTTTTCGCTCCCATTCCCAACATATTATATAAATCTTATTTCAAGGACGATTTAAATGTTTATTTAATCAAAACAAATCTTATAACTATATTTACAATACTACGACTACATAAAATTAAAACTATCATTACGTGGAAGCGTACCAAGGACGATTACTATGACAAACTACACCTATTATTGCTATAGTTATAGCTCATCGACATTTATTTCAATTCTTCACAAATAGCGCGGGTCCCATGGATTTTAACGGAATAAAATGTAGCCTATGTCCTTTAATAAGCTCTAGTCTATCACTGTACCAAATTTCATCAAAATCGGTTCAAACAAGCTTACATTCACATTTACAATATTATACGTCCTTATATTATATCAAAAACCAAACAGCCACATCTATACTTATAATAAATCTGCAGAGATCAAATTTCTGTACAAAAAAAATTATCAAGAGCGAGTCAGGAAATATGTTAGAAGAGAAAAAAAAACAAGTCCCGATTTTTTTGGAATTTCTTATTTCTCTGTCTGTTTGTTTGTCTGTTTATACGGGCTAATCTCTGAAACTATTGGACTGATTTAATTGAAATTTTGCATGATGATACTTTATATCCCCCGTCAATATCTTAGATACTTTTCATCCCGGAATATTAAAGAGTTCCTGTAGGACAGTTGAAAACCTCTACTTACTAAAATAGCGTAGTACACAACAACTTATGCACCTAATTTAGTAAAATTTCTCAACCTTATATTGCCGGTAAAGCAATGTGTAAGTATTATAAAAATAAAAAATCCCATAAAAGCGACTGGTTCCCGCGAGAAAGTATAAGATTACAAAAATATAGCCCAGCATAGCGTCATTCATATTAAATCAATTGTGTATGACGGACATCATTTCCACCTGAGGCAAAAAGTGAGAACGACAGCTCTTTTAGGTCAGACATAATATATAGGTACATCGGTACATACTAAACTTAATCTTACAACCCTGTGAAAATCTCAGCCCTACTTTCTGGCTTTCCAAAGTAGTATCTACTCATATTATAAATACGAAATTTTGTAAGAATTTATGGATGTCTGGATGCATGGACCTGTAAAAATCTCAGCCTGCTGGCTTTCAAAGTATCCACTAATATTATAAATAGGAAAGATTGTAAGAATGTATGGACGTCTGGATGTATGGATGTATGTTTGTTGCTATTTCACAAGAAATCTACTAAATGGATTTTATGGATTTAGCTTAAATATCAGAATAATACTAACATAACAGATATGTAAAGTAGCTAATCTCTTTCTATACTATATTATTTGAACAAAGATTTGAATAGTTATGACGACGACGATAAACAACCGAGTGCGCGATGTTGTAGTGCGGTCTGGCGGCAGGTGGTGGGACAGCTGCGGGTGGAGGGGTTATTAATTTTAAACATCTGCAGTTCCCATTAATTTGCATTTTCAATAACTATCAACAAATCTCAGGGTCAAACCCTAAAACAAGCAGGCATACATTTGGGCATGCCATGTTTTTCCTAAGGCCAACTCTACGTGACTTGCTCACGCTTTTTTAAATGGCAAAATCTGCATGTTTGTGCTGACTGAAATAAATTGTTTAACATAATTTAGGAGGATATAGGAATATATTGCAGTAACAACCTTTAACTTTTGCATTACTATCTATCATCATATACGTACATCCGACCTATTTATCCTTACAAACTATAGCGCTACCTATTGGTGAAATCATCATAAAAATTCTTAGTATAAATAAACATACATTACACAATATAGTTGTTCGAACAGTTATATCTGGAGAACAGCTGGACTGATTTTCATGATTTTTTATTTGTTGGATTTATCTCCGTCCCGTCGCGAGTCGAATGATATAATATCATTGATAAATTGACGATAAAAGAAAATACTTTCTTTGATATATAATCACTATCGCAATTTTTAGAGGATAATCTTTTTTTCTGGAAAAGGAGGACTAAAGAGTGGACGGGCCACCTGGTGTTAAGTGATCACCGCCGCCCAGAGAATGTTCTCTTGCAACACCAGAGGAATGACAAGAGCATTGCCGGCCTTTATCTCTGGATCTACTAAAACGATTTTGAAAATTCTGTTACAAATAGAAATTCAAATTTATATAATTATTAACCCAAAGAATGAAAACACTTTTTTATAGTAGTTATATTTGTAAAATACGTCGGAGAAAAAACCGTCGAACCCTAAAAATAAATTTTATGGCAAAACAACGTTTGCCGGGTCAACTACTAATATAATACGTGACCAATTGTGATTTGTCAATATGTGCGTTAGCTAATAATATTAAAAACACTAAGTAGTTAATGCTAAGAAAAATCGGTTACAGTTACAATAGAGTGGCTTACCTTTTCTATCTTGCTGTATCTCCGTTACAGATGTTCTTTTCTCTTGTTCGCTTTGTCGTCATTATTATTTATAATAGGGTAGGGTTATGATATTTTTATTCCAGTGGAGATTTAAAATGCGTCCCATCAATTGATAGGCAATCTCTCAGTCCAACTTTGATGAGCGTTTATTTACATATTTTAATAAGTATTAAAATTCATAAATTCATTATAAAGTTTGTGAAATATGGAACGGATTAAAATGGAATAAATATTAGTTAACACGATTTGTTTTTTCTTGTTGTTAAGTTGTATTTATTCCAGTTTTTCTGAAATTATTTTCCAATCCTGTCTCAGCTTATTCAGTCACTTGCTGTGTCCATGTATTTATGTGTATCGTAACCATTGAACATGATTATAACCCACCTTGAGGCGGTCGATTTCTTAAAAATTACCACATGAATCGGATACCGATGACATTACAATATTATAGAACTAGCTACTAGCTGATCCAGCAAACGTTGTATTGCCATAAAAAGAAATAAAAAAATTTATAATTAAAACTTTTGGGGTATAAGAAATAGATGGCGACAGATTCTCAGACCTTCCAAATATATCGTACATAAAATTATTTGTATTCCATCTTGCATCCCTATTGCGGACCTGTGGATGGAACAGAATAATACAAAAATCGCGATAAAAAATAGGTGTTGATTGTAGATGGGTTAAAATTTGATGTTGTATGTATTTTTTAATGCTAAATCATAATAAAATAAAAAAAATTGGGTTGGGTCACCTTTATCATTTAGGGGTATGAAATACAGTTGTTGGCCGAGTCTCAGGCCTATGCGATATGCACACAAAATTTCATACGAATCGGTTAAGCCGTTTCGGAGGTGTTTGGTAAAATACACCGGTACACGAGAATTTCATATATTAGAGATAGATCCTCGTGTCACAATAATTTTATAATTTTCGCACAAATGCACAAGTCAAACCTTTTAATTATAAGTACTTTTGATGCTTCTTAATACTAAAAACTTTGTTACTTTAAAATCTAGTTCTTTTTTTTAATATGGAGTTCATTATACATATAGTCTAATGGTTAATTTTTTTTAAATGTATCAAGCATTTGTGTGACACATCCCGTTGAAATACCACTACGCTTCGGACAATACAACTTTATACTTGCACCACTTTTTTGAAACACTTTATTAGCACCATTGTCCCTGGTGAACACGACATATAGCCGAATGGTTAGTGACCCTGACTACTAAGCTAGAGGTAAGTGCAATCATTTATATGATGAATGTGGATGTTTATTTCCGTGTCATGGATGTTTATATGTATTTATGTATGTTTAAGTAAGTATATTGTATTAAATATATCTTTGTCTTGTACCCATAATACACGCTATGCCTAGTTTGGGGCAAGATGATTAGTGTAAAAGTGTGTCAATATTATTATAATTACTTTTTCCGTCACTTAACACTCTGACACTAACTTATTTTTTGAGAGACAAGAATCGATATCAATTTGAACCTGGTTATGCAGCTGTTTTTGATTTTTCCCTTTGTTTGAAAGTATAAATCTATGATTGCAGCTAATAGTTTTATATGTTATTATTGGTCTAAAATTTTATAAGCACCTTTATTTAGCGCGCTAAGCAAATTTTACAAATAAGCCAAGTTTTTGGACTCCCCCAAATCGAAGGGTTTTCTGAGAGGAATATTAAAAAACTAGCAGCGAAACCCGGCGTTGCTCGAGTTAAAATATATCGCATGGTCAATGGTATAAAAAATATTTGAGGATATAGATTCTATCTTAGATATCGAGAGACTTACGGCCGTTCCCAATATTCAGTCTGTCTCTTAATTGAGATAAAAATCGTAACTATCGTTGACTTTTCTGTCCCAATAAACTTATCGACGGTAACCCACCTCATCCGTGCACGCTTTCTATCAATGGGATGACGTAAAGCTTACCAGCGATATAGAGTATGTATGGAAATTGCATTTCACGCGCCCTAATATATACCCGATAAGAATGACTTATCGGGTATATTGGGACATCTTCAGATTATTGACAGTTAATTACTGACAGTTGAAGGTAGTAATTTATCTCTATGTGTAGATAGTATATTGGGAACGGCCGTAAGTCGACCATTAATCTTGCGGTGTGTAAAAAGTATATCAAATTAATTACCTAATTAATTAATTGATATAATTATAAGTTAGACTAAGAAACACCTTAATAAATCCAAAATTTATGTATTATTTACATATTATATACTGTACATTCACACTTTATTTTTATTACATATTTTTTAAATTTCTGTTACAGTACTTGCTTATAGACTACATTTGTAGTTTTATTATTGTCTGGACTGTAAATAAACAAATTTCGAGGTGATCCTATTCATGAGCATGCAACGTATAATTGACCATGTGTAAAGCAAGGTTCCTTTAAGTTAACGCCACAGTATTGGAATGTTTGGCCCTGTGCTTTGTATATGGTCATTCTGTAAGCCAACTTCACCGGGAATTGTGAGCGTTTAAACGTAAAGGGCAATCCATTTGATATTAAAGGTATTGGTGGTATAAATACTATTTGTCCTTTTTCTTTACCAGTCGTTATACTGGCTTCGATGACGTTATTTTGTAGCTGTTTGATGCAGAGTCTCGTACCATTACACAATTTCAGTGAGTTCAGATTTCGTAATAAAATAATTGGTGAATCAACTTTTAACTTAAGGCAGTGTACTGGCATTCCTGGAACATTAAGTGAATTTAAAAATTCAGTAGCGAAATTGACGCTTTCTTGTTAATCAGTCATTATATCAATTGACATGTAAATTTTCTCTTCTCAGGATGTTCCGGAATCATTTCCTGGATGATGTTGTTGATGCCAGTAACAATATCGTTCTTTGTGGCTAGAATAATTCGTTCGAGTAACCATTCTGAATTTGACTTCATTTGTAAGTTGTTCCAGTGTTTCAACAACATTACATAACTCGTTAGTTAATGTAATTTGGCGAGTACTTTCATCTATTAGATAGGTGCCCTCTCCTACTTGTAAAAGTTTTTCAGAGAATTCTTGTGCCTTTTCATCTCCTTAAATTCGTGCTCTCATGTTTGTTGTTAATTTAATTATTTTTACATGTTCCCTTATGACCGACTTCTTTAAGCAAGCGTTTATTTCATCTGCCGGCGTTGTATTCGGAATAAACGAATATTTGATAGCCGTTTCTCTCTTTGTTCTTCCGTTTCAAGATGAAGTGCTACTTTTCTTCTCTTAGAATCCACTTGAGATTTTGTAAATACTTTTTTACGCTTTGGCATTGTGTATATGTAATGTAATAAAGTTACACAAAAGTAATCACTTGATTACTATTACGATATCACTAACGAACGCTTTAGAATATTCAGTTACTTCTTTCTTATTTGTCAAAATAACATGAATTTGTATAATAACTCTTTACGGTCAATTCCAATTGATCTTTACTCGACTGCAAACACGATCAATCTGACAAAAAGTCACTGAATTTTGGTTTATATATCCTAATATATCGAAATTTCTAGTACTAGAATACTCTAGAATATTCAAATAGGTTGTTCTTTTTCATTTCACAAAATATTCATCTAGAATGTTGAAGAACATTCTAGAACGATCAAAGTATTATCGGTAATGAGCGACCACCATGTGACTTTATAAAGAAAAATAATAATCGTAAATCCGTTCTAGAATATTCTGGAATCTACAAAGTCTAGAAAATTCTAGAAATCCTCGATAAATTAATTGATTTCATAAATTTTAAGAACCTAGAACATTTCACACTAATTCAAACAGCTGCAGACATTTCGAATCTTTCTCGATCATTCCAGCAATTTCAAGAACATTATAGAACGTTCTAGATTGATTGGAACAGTTGAAGACATTCTGGAGTTTTCTAGATTTCCATAAATTTCCAGAAGTTCTGATTAGTTAGAAAAGGACAGATATATATTTATTCACATTTTTGCCACCCATGACCACCCACTTCCACCCACTGCGACCAAACTCCCTTACTTTCACCGTGAAACCAAGGGGTGTTTGCCACCCCAACGGGAAGTTAATTTTAGTTGATGGTGATAGAGAAAACCCTGTCTTTACAAACGAATATTAGCATTTTATATTTATATATAGATGAGTACACTAAATACAGAATTGTAGAGATTAAGGTGGCGCACATTATTTTTGCAGTTTACTAACTTCGAATGTTCTATAAAATAAGACATTCATTTTCTCAAAATTATCTCAACTTCATTACGATCCCAATTATTGCAAACATTACCATAAAAACACCATTTGTCGTATTACCGCTCTTCGACAACACTTCCCTTAAAGCCTCGCCTAGTATCGGAATACTGGGTCTCGAAATCTCGAGCGATTGCCAATTCCGTGGCCATCTGGAGGGCAAAGCCAAATTGGCTTCGAAAAAGCTGGGCGTCATCAATAGAGCACGGCAATACTTCAAGCCGGCCCACATTCTAGCGCTCTACAAAGCGCAGGTCCAGCCACACATGGAGTGTTGCTGTCATCTCTGATCTGGGGCACCCCAGTATCAACTTGATCCATTTGATCGCGTGCAACGCAGAGCAGCTCGAATTGTCGGGGACCCAGTGCTCTTTGAACGGCTGGATCACTTGGCGTTGCGTAGAGACGTCGCTTCATTGTGTGTCTTCTACCGCATTTATCACGGGGAGTGTTACGAAGAGCTGTTAAACCTGATTCCTGCCACCAAATTTCACCTTCGCACGACACGCCACAAATTAGGATATCATCCCCACCACCTGGATGTGTGGTGGTCCTCCACAGTGCAGTTTTCAAGGCTTTTCAGTGCTTTCTTCCACGTGCTCCAAAGCTGTGGAATGAGCTTCCTTGTGAGGTGTTTCCGGGACGATACGACATGGGTACCTTCAAAAAAAGCGTGTACACCTTCCTTAAAGGCCGGCAACGCTCCTGTGATTCCTCTGGTGTTGTAAGAGAATGTGGGCGGCGGTGATCACTTAACACCAGGTGACCCGTACGCTCGTTTGTCCTCCTATTCCATAAAAAAATCGAAATGTCAGTTTATCCGATCCTTTTAGATATTCCGCTTTTTTATAATAATAAGGGACGAGACGAGACAGACGTTCAGCTGAAGGTGATTGAAACGCCGCCCAGGATTCTCGAAAAATCCAAAATTTCTGAGCGGCACTTTAATTGTGCTCCTCTTCTTGAGACATTAGATGTTCAGCTCTCTCGTTCGGCATTTCACTAGCTACGGCACCCTTCCGATGGAAACACAGTGATGTTCATTCATTACTGCTTCGCGGTAGAAGAAGGCACAATTCTGGTACCCATAGCCTAGCTGGCATCCTATGCAAAGGAGTGGTTAAAGTCACCCTCTTTAGAGTCGTGAAATTTACCAAATTTGATAATTTATACCTATCAAATTTTTGCTAAGTAAATAGCCTTCTACTTATAAGACTAATCGGGAAACAAATGTAGACGTTAAGTTCTTAAAACTTACCTTAAAGCTACCAAAGAAACATTACCGTGAAAGTTCTTCAGATATCATTAAAATTGGTATATTACAACACGTGGAATTCATTTATTAGCTGACATGACAATGCCTGCATTAGTATGAATAACTTTAAATAAAGGTCTTGTAAAATTCATGATAACTCACGAAGCACATTTAGAGATGTTAATCTCTATACAGCATATCGTTTATATTAAACAGTATATTTTGAGCGTTGCTTGATATCCTGCCCTCTACCTACATCTGTTAAGTGACATATGCTAGAAGAGGTAAGAGATATGAGCGTGGAATAAGGGTCGTATTGTTGAAAATTTCAGACCTTCAATATTCTAACGGAGGGTGGCATGTGCGGTTAGGGGTTCACCCTGGGGCTGCTCATTCTATTTTTGGATTACTTACTAAACTTGTTGGTTATTCAATAAGTAATATATTATACTGTTTAATTTTGGAAACACTTCTTACTAAATGGTTAAAATAATAATCAAAATTATTAGCATAGCAAATTTCTTTATTAAATATTAACAAATTTCTGTAATCAACATTATTAAAGAAACTTAAGCCTCATTTGTAGTTCAAATAAAACTTACGTCCTATAAATGTTTGCGGGAGAATATCCACCAATATGGGAAATCCTCGCTTTTTACGAATTGAAGGAATATCTTTTTTATAAAAACAAGGGAGGAGACGAGCAACGTCCTGATCGTCTCATCCCTTGCTGACGTTGAGTGATTGATACGCCCTGCCCATTACTATTCAGTGCCACACAGGGTTCTTGATAAAATACAAAATAAACTGAGCGGCACTACAATTGCGCTCGTCTCTTTGAGACAATGTGTTAAGTCTTGTTTTCCCGGTAATATCACTATCTACGGTGCCCTTCTGACCACAACACAATAATGCTTACACATTACTGCTTAACGGCATAAATAGCCGCCGTTGTGGTACCCATAATCGAGCCGGCATAAGTGTCATGTAATATTAAGTACATAAAAATCAAATATTACCAATAATACGTACCTTATCTGTATATAAAATTAATGTTTAAGTACCCTAACCTACGTCTCATAACTCTTAATACCTCTCTACCTTCTCTCTTCTAGTACTTTGTAGATACTCGAGTTGTTTCTTGTTTTGTGCATACGCTTATAAGAAAATAATTCCAGTATCTTAAAACTAACCAGCGTAAAACATAATAAGTGTTAAGTCTACTGAATTATTCATCTAGCAAAACTTTTCTTTTGATTCAAGAAAAAAAATTACAGATTTTTTTTAAAATTGAACATTTTAAATATGTTTATTCAAAATTGTCTTGGGAACTCACTTATTGATTAATTCTAAGTATGTCATGTCTCATTCATTATGACAATGGAAACTTAAATTAGCTTTTACTTCGATCGTAGGGCTGCATCCATAATGAACTAAAAATTATGCATTTTGGATATGATTTCGCCACAAGAACAAAGAAGTGGTGAACCCGCTAATTTAATACTTGATACACTGAAAGCACTTTCTGTCTTAACAATAAACACAGTCTAAAGCTATTGTTAAAGTCCCGCTGTCATGTAATTCTGTAGTGACAAAAGTAAGATAAAGATAAAACTTTTAAACTTGGAATAACTTAACTTCGCGTTAATTATACTAATATAAATTAATACTAATATATATATACCTCCGTAAAAGATGCCAACTGTTCTACTGAACTTTTATGTTTTTGACTAGATCAATATAATTAAGAGCGTTGTAACAATTATTGTTGACTGATTTATGTAATGACCAATTAATGTTTTCAGAAATACACGATTACATTGGTAACTGTTTAAATGGGGCCGAAATTGTTATTAAGATTTTAACGGTTGATTCCTTGCTAGATTGTTTTTATGGCCCGTCGATATTTATTTATTCTTTCATTCTTCTACATGTGTAATAGAAATGTTTCTTCGAGTGTAGGGATATAAACTATTCATAACACATTTCGATGTCCATGTGTACATGTCGTAAGAACTGTTCACCCATTGCATTTCCAACCTATTAAGAAGGTGAACGAGTTCTTTAATAGTGATTTTATTTCATATCGGTTTGAAAGGGATACACAGGCAAGCTGTCTCTTTCTAGTGCCTCATATTAACAAGATGAGGATGTCAGGTGAAATTTGACGCCAAAAATCAGGTCACAACGAGCAATAGGGAAAACTTTGCATGACAACGCTGTAGAAAACAAACAATAAAAGGACGTCCGTACACAACGATAAGTGATCGAGTTACTAGATCCCCGACAATATGAGCAGCCTTGCATTGCACGTAAAGGAATACGCTAAGTTTGACTGGAACCGTGTATTGTAGAGCGCTACCGCCGGTTTGAAGTATTATTGCCATATTCTATTTATTACGACCAGCTCCTGAGAATCTAGATTGGCTTTCTGTTTCAGGTGAACATTTTAATTTCTATACCTCGATAAAGTTTATTAAAACCTACAAATGAAAGCCAATAACTTTATGCTTTTAAACAACTTAGACAGTTTGCATTGCAATAAAGTATAATTACTATAACGGCTAATAGATGGTTGTTAAAGTTACTACTTCTAATATATTCATGTGATACCTCGAATAACAAAGCCAATAAGTTGAAGTTGAGTTGTTGAGTAAAATATTAATGCGATTGAAACTACAATTCACAGTATTTATAATATAAACAATAACATAGTAAGTAAGACAAAAAAAACTTATATAATTTCTGTTCTCGCACAATATTAGATAGTATATAACTAAAATTTAATGTTTTTACATACTCACTATAGTAAATTTTCCAGAAATTGATATACCTAATCAAAATTTTAATAGCAAAAACTAAAATAAACATATCTACTACTCAGTTGGGTCAAACTAGTTAGTCTTTCGTTGAAAACTATAAGCTTTTTTACATAAATATATATTTTTTCCTATAATGACAAAAAACTAAGTTTTTTCATATTAGTTTCAATCTGTGTCGTTTTTTTTTTAATCTTTTCAAATTATTCAGTTGTGTTTTGGAAAGTGCAATCCACACAAATCTTAACAAGCCACCAGTGGGAGGCTCCTTTGCACAGGATCCCGGCTAGATTATGGTTACCACAACGGCGCCTATTTCTGCCGTGAAGTAGTAATGTGTAAGCATTACTGTGTTTCGCTCTGAAGGGCGCCATAGCTAGTGAAATTACTGGGCAAATGAGATTTAACATATTATTATGTCTCAAGGTGACGAGCGCAGTTGTAGTGCCGCTCAGAATTTTTGGAGTTTTTCAAGAATCCTGAGCGGCACTGCATTGTAATGGGCAGGGTGCATCAGTTACCATCAGCTGAACGTCCTGCTTGTCTCGTCCCGTATTTTCATAAAAAAAAACTGTAAAGTAGATCCTGTAGATGGAGCCACAACGCGAGAATTGAACATACATAATAATTATCAAGATTTACGGATCATTTGGCAAGCGGACGGTTGACTTAGTTGGTGGGGATGTAACCCGAGAAGCACGGGTTTGAATCCCGCATCGTCCAAAAATTTAGGTACAATTAAATTCGTATAATTAGTACAAGAATTAAGGGATTTTACTTAAAAAAACACTGTGTTTTGATTACAACTTGTAAAAATAATGTTTGATACTCAATTGCTGCTAGAGAGGTCGGGTGGAATGATTTTACGTTGTTATACTAAAATTGCCACGAAGTCTGAGCAGCTTCTAACCGACGCGACACACTAATTATAATTTAATAAGCTAGACAGCAAGCAGCAGAGTGCACTAATTCTGTTTTAGTTTGGAGGGCACTGCAGCTAGTCAAATTACTGCTTTAATGATACTCAAGGCCTAATGTCTCAAGGTTAAATTGCAGTGCACTAATTTTCTTAAATGTATTTGCGCATTACAATGCATTTTATAGTAGGCAAGGATCAGGTGGAGGTCTTGGTATAATGACACATAAAAGCACTGAATATACAATATTGTAGGATAACTTGCATTTGCTTTTAGAATGTACGGCTGTAGTGGTTAAGGTATCAATTTAAAAATATTATTCAATGTACGCAGAATATCTTTTTCTATAGATTTTAATTTAATAATCATAGGAAAAAATTAGGTAATCGTATATATTGATGTATTAAATAACTAAATTAATTCCTACCGAACATCATTTCTACATTCAAATAATGTAAATAATATTTTACATTAGAAAATCATGTTAAAGTTATGCAAAATTAAATATTGAATTATGCATTGAAAGTGACATTTATTTGATCGTATAGCTTCGTATAAATTTCTATTTTGATAAAATGAGCGAGCACATAGCGCCCGTGTTTGAAATATCATTTAAATTATCGTCATCACTCTCGTTAATAATTTAAATTAACATGTAATTTTACACGTAATTTACAAGTTATCATTTTACATTTTTGTAGATTATATTATAATTAACTTGTAATTGGTTGATGAAGAAATAAATCAGCTGGATTTCTTTATATCACCAGAGATGCCAAAGTAAGTATTCTCGAAAATTAATATATGAAATTCACTCAACCAATGCTCGGATTGTTTTTAATAATACTTCGCTGAATTCAGACTTTGTTGATTGCTGTTAAGTTCAATACTGCTTTTTGAATCAAATGAATGTTGTTTTAAAGTTAGTTTTTCGGGATTCCTAAAACTTGATTAATAAAGTTTCATTATTTGATAATTTCTTCTTGTGATGGATGGGTAAGAATAATATACAAGTTTTTTTTTTTATATCAGCTTCTGTATGTTTTTCGCTACAAATCTCATAAAACAGTAATTGATGCGTTCATATGAAACATACATCAGAGTAATTTTCCATGTTCATTAGAGTTATTTCATGTTTAAGTATGAATTTCTTCTTGCCACCACTTGTTGTTAATATGCAACAGTATTCAAAGTCAAAGTCAAATATACTATATTAATATAGGCATAGGCTATTTAATCGGCATTAAAAATGTTTCTTTTAAATTGCTGAATCTACCATATAATGTTCGGAAAAAGTAAATATCGTAAGAGGAACATACAAGAAACTCAATCGCCACTCTTTTAATTCAAATTGTGGATTTTTCATAAAGTTAGTATAGTATTAGCGAAATAGACAAACACTCTCATCATTATGGCGAGACTAAAGGAGATATACAAGATAAAAGTAGCACCATTTAAACACTTTTAAATTATATACATATTTAAATAACCCATGATTGAAAATTTTGCAAGATTTGTCAATCTAGGAGCTATAAGTTGACAGTTGATGTATAGTAGGATTATTGTATGCCTAGCTGCTAAGAATTTATCACATACTTATATTAGCTAGGTACCAAACTTGTTTTTAAAAAAAAAAAACTATCTATGTACGTCTACCTATCTACTACTGTAACCACATTTTTTTGCATTATAGGATTAGACAATTAGTAGTTAGATATAATATATTATACCTAAAATAAAAGATCGTTCTATTTGCTCAGATATAAGAGATAGAATATTAAATAAACATTAGCTTATACATGAACTGTAAAACAGAATACTAGAGACAACTTTCCTTGGAATTCAATTAGGTAGGTAGTTAACAAGTCGGTAACTCAACGAATACAACAAGAAACGAAGTGACAATGCCGAAGAAATGAAATGATCTGTCAGACTGTCGTTGTCAAAGTGTAGTTAGCGTTGAGGAACAAGGATTTCACTAGTATCGATTCTTTTTGTCAATCGATTTATTAATTAAATAAAATAATTGTTCAGTTCTGTATTCTCATAAAATAATTATATATTTTATTCATAACATTGTCATTCGAATATAAACTTTGCACCTTACTAATATTATTTAAATAAAACAACTGGATTTTATGTTAAAATGTTATTTTAATCGATTAAGTATTCATTAGATTGTATTTTAATAAATTTTCTTTATTTAAATATTTTTTCTATTTGTAGATTGCAAAATGATCTAGTTTTTTCTATCTCACATCAGAAAAATATACCCTTTTTTAAACGTATATTTCAACATGTTAACATCAGGCCCACAAGTCCCGTTCTCTAAAATGTTCATGTGAAGTATGTAGTATTTTTCTTTTGGTCAATCTATATGACAAATATTGATAGACGGCGTCATATTCTCGTATACAATATAATTTTTTCTAACACATATATTTTTTTGTTAATATTTTAATCTTTACAAAATTGAGTGCTTAATGCTTACTTACTTAAATTTATATAAATTGTAATACCAAATATTTAAGTGAATATGTGCAATTATTCACTATTATTATTATTAATAATAATATAGGATAATAAGCACCACAACAGCAGTAAGTATGGAAGAATCAGTATTTAACTGTGAAATGTTTCTTTATTTGTATAGTTGCTGTAGAAAACAACACAATCTAACACGTAACCCGACACCATTATTTTTTTTATTAATATCCGTTTAAACACAAAACTGTTAAATTAATATGCGGTCAAATTTGAGAGGAGATAATTGGACACTAAATTGTTTCAAAACGGTTTCACGGTCCATCTCTTTCTCACACCTAGGTTTTTGTGTACGGTTAGTTATCTCATTCTTACACAGGGTTCGTCTATTACGCTAGTATACTAACCCCCTTCTTCATAATAGTCTTCTAACTTAAAGCTAATTCTCACTCTGTCTTCTTCTATTGACCTAATTCAGAATGAGAAAAAACACTCCTAAGCGGCTGTTTAAAGTTAGCGGACCATTATGAATAGAAGTGGGAGAGTCACGCAGCCGTCTTTTGACGTCAGCACAATCGGGCCAGACTCGTCCGGGTTAATTACCACACTCGCACAGAATACCGGCGTGAAGTAGCGGCCTAGTGCCGCTATGTTTCGCATAGGTTAGTGTCGAGGCCGGAGGCCATTCCCCCCCCATCCCCAACAAAGATTATGAAAGCGGTCCCTAAAGAGATAGTACCCCAGGAGGGTACCGGCTCTACCAGAGTCTGAGAATCCCTCCCCGAGCACTCTAGCTCGGGCTGCCCTTCGTATTCTGGGGAGGGCACAGTACCGCGCATGACCAAGGACAAACGAGGCAGTAACACCACGGCACCCCGCTCCACACTCAACGTGGACTTTTGCAATATCAGGGGAATTCACTCCAACTTAAACGCCGTCCACCACCACCTTGAGACGGCGAAGCCGGCCTTGTGTTTCCTTACGGAGACGCAGATATCTCGACCTAGCGATACGTCATATTTAACGTACCCCGGGTACAAAATTGAGCACAATTTTTTGCCGCATGCCGGGGTATGTGTGTACGTTAGGGAGGATATCTGCTGTCGCCGTCTCGGCAATTTTGAGGGTAGGGACCTGTCCACTCTCTGGCTCCGCGTAGATTTAGAGGACCACGTCCGCATCTATGCGTGTGTCTACAGGTCCCATAGTGGTAACGCTGAAACCCATCATCTCATGGGCTGCGTTCAAGCGGCAATTGACGACGTGCTTGCACAGATCCCCTCCGCTGAAATCGTAGTCTTGGGTGATTTCAACGGGCACAATGCTGAATGGCTTGGATCACGTACCACAGACTACGCAGGGCGATCTGTGCATAATTTTGCATTGGCGTATGGTCTGTCGCAATTGGTTGAGTCGCCAACGCGGCTCCCGGACGTGGATAGCCACATGCCGTCCTTATTAGATCTTCTGCTGACTGCACATTCCGATGGTTACCAGGTCATTGTCGACACCCCTCTCGGAACGTCCGACCATTGCCTGGTCAGGAGTGTAGTGCCTATACGACGCCCACGTCGCAGACCACCAGCGACCCGCCGCGTTTGGCACTACAAGTCAGCAGATTGGGATAGGATGCGTTCCTTTTTTGCATCCTACCCTTGGAGCAGGGTTTGTTTCCCTTCGGATGATCCTAGTGCCTGCGCCGTTGCAGTAGCCGATGTGATACTACAGGGCATGGATATTTTTATACGAAGCTCTGTAGTACCGATCGGTGGCAGATCACAGCCCTGGTTCGATGCGTCAGTTAAAGCAGCATCTGAATGCAAAAAACAGGCGTATCGAACTTGGGTTGCGGCGCTGGGCACAAAGGATCCGAACTGCATAGTTCTAAAGAGGAAATACAACCGTGCTTCCAGATTTTTTAAGCGGCAAATCGCCCGTGCAAAGTCAAAGCACGTCGTCAAAATCGGCGAGCAGCTTTCTAGTTACCCGACTGGAACACGCAAGTTCTGGTCGTTATCGAAAGCAGCTCTTGGTAACTTCAGCCAGCCGTCCATGCCGCCGTTGCACATGAGGAATGACACCCTGGCCCATACGGCAAAAGAGAAAGCCGATCTCCTGTTCGCTCTTTTCGCCTCCAACTCGACTCTTGACGACAACGGAAAAACACCGCCGACCATCCCGCGGTGTCAGAGCTCTATGCCTGAAGTACAGTTCAGACAGAAAACTGTTAGGCGAGCTCTGTTTTCGTTGGACGTCAGGAAGTCGAGCGGGCCGGATGGCATTTCACCAATCGTGCTTAGAACGTGTGCCCCTGAGTTGACGCCGGTGCTAACGCGTTTATTCCGGCACTCTTATTCCAAAGGCGTAGTCCCTGACTCATGGAAGTCAGCCCTTGTCCATCCGATCCAAAAAAAAGGAGACAGTTCGGATCCGGCAAACTACAGGCCTATTGCTATTACCTCCCTGCTCTCCAAAATCATGGAGAGCATAATTAGCCGTCAGCTCTTGGTATACCTAGAGGGTCACCAGTTGATCAACGACCGACAATACGGGTTTCGCCATAGTCGGTCGGCAGGTGATCTTCTGGTATACCTAACACATAGATGGGCTGCGGCTATTGAAAGCAAGGGGGAAGGCCTGGCAGTTAGCCTGGATATAGCGAAGGCCTTTGATCGTGTATGGCATAAGGCACTCCTCTCTAAACTTCCATCATTTGGGCTCCTCGAGAGCTTGTGCAAGTGGACCTCCAGCTTCCTCACTGGGCGCAGCATACAGGTCGTTGTCGACGGACATTGCTCGAACCCGAAGCCCGTGAATGCTGGAGTGCCCCAAGGCTGTGTGCTATCTCCTACGCTGTTTCTTCTGCATATCAATGATATGTTGGACACCTCCAACATTCATTGCTATGCAGATGACAGCACTGGTGATGCCGTATACACGGGCCATGCACGTCTCTCTCGGGAAATCGTCGACCAGTGCCGGGAGAAACTTGTGTCTTCTATCGAGTCCTCTCTTGAGAAGGTCGCGGAATGGGGTAAATTGAACCTTGTCCAATTTAACCCCCAGAAGACTCAAGTTTGCGCGTTTACCGCTAAAAAAACCCCATTTGTCGCATCACCGCTCTTCGACAACACTTCCCTAAAAGCCTCGCCTAGTATTGGAATACTGGGTCTCGAAATCTCGAGCGATTGCCAATTCCGTGGCCATCTGGAGGGCAAAACCAAATTGGCTTCAAAGAAACTGGGCGTCATTAATAGAGCACGGCAATACTTCAAGCCGGCCCACATTCTAGCGCTGTACAAAGCGCAGGTCCGGCCACACATGGAGTATTGCTGTCATCTCTGGTCTGGCGCACCCCAGTATCAGCTCGATCCATTTGACCGCGTGCAACGCAAAGCAGCGCGAATTGTCGGGGACCCAGTTCTCTGTGAACGGCTGGATCACTTGGCGTTGCGTAGAGACGTCGCTTCATTGTGTGTCTTCTACCAAATTTATCACGGGGAGTGTTCCGAAGAGCTGTTTTACCTAATTCCTGCCGCCGAATTCCACCTTCGTACGACACGCCACAAGTTAGGATATCATCCTCACCATCTGGATGTGTGGCGATCCTCCACAGTGCGGTTTACAAGGAGCTTTCTTCCACGTACTACGAAGCTGTGGAATGAACTTCCTTGTGCGGTGTTTCCGGGACGATACGACATGGGTACCTTCAAAAAAAGCGCGTACACCTTCCTTAAAGGCCGGCAACGCTCCTGTGATTCCTCTGGTGTTGCAAGAGAGTATGGGCGGCGGTGATCACTTAACAACAGGTGACCCGTACGCTCGTTTGTCCTATTAAATAAATAAATTCCTCCTATTCCATAAAAAAAAAATTAATAAGGGGGTAAGTATATGGTATTACAATGGCTATATGAGACAAAACAGATTAGTTTGTAAGGTGCCAATATAAATATATAATATAATATCAATCACGTTAAATCTATGATAACAATATAATGGCACGGTGAAACGTGGCTGGGGTAAGGTATATAAGTCTATGAAATTAATAAAAAAGTAACTAAACTTTCACAAAGAAACACCTAATTCAGATTCATATTTCAAACAACGTAATCAATTAAGAACTGAATAAAACCAATGAATATCGAAATGAATTTTTTAATCTTATAAATATAAATTAGTTATATAAATAACAACCTAAGATAAATTGAGTTATGAATAAAGGTATCACTAACCATTGTCCAGACCGAAATAAATGATTTAAGGCACTAAATGAAACACGTAAATATATTGTTTTTGTATTATATTACACAATTTTTTTTTCTTTCAAAACGAGATTATAATATTATGTTCTAAACATTGAATCAGGGTTTTATATTTCCATTATCTTATCACGGCGATAAAAAATTCTGAATATGTCTCGTTTTCCTTAGGATGAAATTATCTATTGCAGGTAATATTTTAGCGTCCGATACAATGTCCTCTGGAGTTTAAATAATTCACTAATTTTGCTTATTGAGGAAAAACACTCTCATTTCTTATAAAACTAAGCGAAATCCGAATTTGAGTAAACAATTGAGAATGACAGTGGAATGCATTCCGCGCTTCATATTATTTATTCACAAAGTTTTTTTTTTTTTAATTTGGCTTACGCTTGGTTCATTGTTATTGTTAAAACAATGGTCGTAATGGATCTCATTGGTGATAAAAAAAAATTTAAACGTTTAAATTTTTAATAAAAGTATTAAGCGCTATCTAAAGAGCTATCTAAATCAGTGTTTTCAATGATATGATTAGCTTTTTTCGAATAGATGTGATAAAAAATTGTTGGACAATAAAATATTATCTTTTACCGAATGCTTACTTTAAAAAGAGTTAAATTATAGTGTGATCTATCATTGTATCAAGAAGTGTAAAGGTTCCTGTTTTGAATTTGATGACTAAAACAAATTAGATGAATAATGTTAGTGTTTTTTTACAGGGGCACTGGCGGTGGTGGCATGTTTGGCGATGTGAATATATCTGCAATACTAGATTCGTTTAGTATAAGTTACGATAAGAGAGTAAGACCAAATTATGGAGGTTAGTAACATATTTATGATATATTTCTCCCTAAAGGCAAATGTGCAACTTCACTGGAGTATGGCTTAACACGTGGGTATTGTCATCCCTTCTCCAGTTAACTCACAATTTTGCTAAACCCCGAGACACAGAAAAACGCAGCAAAACCTATCAATAAGGACCGCCCTTAAATTGACTCGGCTTAATATTTGCGTAGAAACCATATTTATTTCTTAAAATATAAATACTTTTAGTTAAAAGAAAAACTAAAACATCTAAACCTCGGTCTAAAACCGTCACGACTTTTCAAATAAGTATTAGTCTGAAAAATAGACACATAAACTAGATTTTAGAAATTGTTCTTCTGGTATGAGTATCATTCTATATATTACATTCAATGAGAAGATTGTTAATGCACGCCTTGTGATCTATCTACCCTCGAGTCTCGATAGATATCTATGAGACAACCTCGCATCATAAAATTATTCTTACTCTTACATTGGAATCCCTTTAAACTATGTTTGCGGTTTTGCATTGTAATGAGCAGGGCGTATTAATTACCATCAGTTGAACGTCCTGAAAGTCTCGTCTGGATTGAAATAAAAATCTTTTAAAATAATCTTCTATCCAAGCTTGGAACTAACCTTATTGCAAGTCGTTATCGTATGCGAACCGTTTTAAATATGATATCAATCAAAGTTACTAGATTTTCTTGATGCCCCATTAGTATTGTTATGAACCGAGTAGTTGTAACTCTCTAGATGGCGAACGGAAATTAGTACACCACCAAGTTAATAACACCAATCTGTGACCATTTAAAACAATGCGTTTATTGTGACGTAATGACTAAACGTAAAGATCAATGTCCATGTATGTACCTAAATGTAATATTGCAAACTTACAGAACAAAGTGAGCGAAAGTTTCATAGAATAACCGTTTGTTTAATTGTAAATTGCATTTCTAGTTTATCATCAACTGCGATAAGTAACGCCATACAGATACATTTTGCTATTTAGAGAGTATTGCTTACGTTAGAAATGCTGCATCAAAAGCGGGCGTCAAATGACTAAGCCCTTAAGCGTTGTATTCACGCTTTCCTATTGAATTTAACCAAATGTTTGTATAATTCATTATTCAAAGGCGTGTAGTTCAACCATTTCATTTGAAATTATACATTCATGGTATTTATTTTAATATAATTTTTCGTGTTACGTTATTGTTTGTTTAAGATTTAGTAATCCAGGCTCTTAATTGGTGCTTTTTAAAGCTTTTAGACATAAATATCTATATATAATATATATAACGTGTGGTAAGATTCAAGATTATTATAGTATCATTAATTGAGGTAATAAAATATAAAACGTACTTGAGAAAAGATTCCGAAAAAAATAGGGTGCAAGCTGATGGCAGCGGACCAAGTATTTTAATATTTATATTCACTCATTTTTTAGAATAATAGCAGACCCTGAAAAGGTTGTTTCACCTTATAAATTAATAAAAAAATTGCAATATTTTTTTTGGGGTATATATGACAACCTACCAAATATAGATATAAAATTTCATAAAAATTGATCAAGCCGTTTTGAAAGAGTATGGAAATTAGTATTGTGACATGAGATTTTTAATAGCTATTTTATTTAACAGTTTACTAAAATAGCAGTAAAAGGTGTTTTGATTGTGTACAATACTAGTGTAGCAAATGATTTTCATCCATCTCGTAGAGTTCAGCCAGAGCGCTGGCGTTTGCAGCGTTTGCAATGTAAGCGCAAAAAATGAATATATTTTGAATCGCATATCACATTTGAAACCTCTAAGATTATCATTATACATGTACATAAACCTTTCTCTTGAATCACTATATTTACATATTTAAAAAAAACGAATCAAAATCCGTTGCGTATTTTTAAAGATTTAAGAGTAGTGATAGCTAATTGCTTATACTTCTTGAATATAGAAGAAAAATAATGAGTATATTACATATTATTCGCCTTGGCTTGATGAAATTTTCATTTTTTTCATGTGATTTAGGAAAGCAAACACCGTATTATATCAGGGGAGGCTAGTAGCTCACCTAATAGAAAGTGAAAACCACCCATGAACATCCGCTACACCAGAGTTCAAAATATTAACTGCAGGCCTTTAAGGTGAGAGTATGCTCTTGGCTTGAAGATCCCTTAATCATATCGGTCATACTGAAGCTTGCAGATAATAATGAGTAATTATCACTTCACGGTCCTTACATTTACTGTGAACTAATTCGATGATTATACAACATGACTGGTGAGTTATATAAGATATTTAAGGAAAGTATTAAGTACTCGATTCTCTTTCTAATAAATAAAGTTTGGTAATTACTTAATTTTGAACAATTTTTTCATATATGAAGGGGCAAGCTCGGTCACATGGTACGCGACAGCAAGTAGTATTATAATTATCAACAAACATTATAATCGTAAAAGTAGGGCTACTTAACATAGCATTTACGATTACGTCATAAGAACGTGATGCTCCCTATATGCGCGTGCGACACAAGCACCTCGCTCGATAGTTCTCCCCTGACTGCCTGCTCCGCGATCGCTCTGTCCCCGCTTTCGCACCGCATGCTGATTAGTGATTACACCCGAATTAAGGCGAATACCGGATCGTCTTGAATAGGTATCAATGGCTACATGTTAACATTCTGGAAGATCTCAGAAAAAATCGAGCTGACTTGGACCTAGTAAATCGCTGCCCTTATTTATTTGAGATTTATATCTCAATAATGTTTAGTGGATTGTTTCTCTTTTATAAGTCTACAGTTGAGTATTAAGCCTTTTTCATACACATTAATAGAGTAGCCCTATGTTCGATACTATTTAATAAATATCATAATAGTTATTGCAAAATTTGTTGCAAATAGATGATCCACATAGGTCTTTGTTTTGTATTAAAACTTTTTGATTGTTATAATATAATCTAAATAAAACAAAAATAACAAATAAAAGGTGATAAAAATAATATTTATTGGTTGTAAATGATTTATTTTTGGGATAGTGAAATCTTATGAGGGTCACATTGTCTTTTGTTTTGCCTTGGTAGATAGTTAGTTACCAATTTTTTCTTATGTATTTAAGTTTAATTTGTTTTATTAAATGTCATTATAATAAATATGTATTTGTTTATATGTTGGGCTAAAAAAACATAATTTGTCATGAATACTCATAACGGGGTTTGTTGACTTTGAAGTTTTTTAGTCTTTTTTTTTCGGATTTTATTACAGAGACAAATTAATTTAAAAATTAGAAAATAGCAGGGCATTTTGACAAAAGAGTTAATTTGAGTTGAAGTAACGAAAATGGAGCAGATAAAGATAATTGATTTCATATTAAATACTGATTAAACTGAAGGATTTAATATAAAATATTTTAAAATTACTTCAAGTATTAGCAAGTGAAGCACCTTTATGATTGTGTGTGCGGTTACGGGGGATACCAGTTACACATTTTTTCTCCCATAAATAATCATATATGGCCACAAATACTTTTATAGTATTGTTTTTACACTTTTTCACAACGCACGACGGCATTTTTAAAATATTTTATTGCGACGCATACTGATCTGTCTCAGACGATGGCAAATCTCATAATGGTGGCCGATCGGCTTGTATTAGAGTAAGTGTGAGCGTGGGGCTATGTATTTATACGTTTTCCGGCTTGTTTTGGTGCTACACTGTTATGTACGGTGACACGGAGTCCTTTTTTTAACTCGTACGTGCAAGTAGTGTGTTTATTTTATATACAAAATTATCTTTAATATTTTTTACTCATACATCAGTGATAAGTTTGTAGAATAATACATTATAAGTACTAATAACTGTTTGTTTTCGCAGAAATATTCTCTATCGTCTTTGAACAATAAATAAGTCATTAAAATACGGATACTAAAAAATATGATAATATTATACTGCAAGAAGATATACTATATATATACGAAGTAATAAATCTGTCTCGTCTTAATTATGTATAATAAAATGTTGAACTTTGATATTTTTATAACATCTAGGTGGTTACAATAAATCAAAAACCTTGTAGTAACAAGTTTTTATCGTAAAGCATGTGGTCTTAACGCTTAATGATTACATAAAATACCATTATGAAAATCTATCGTTTTCAGGACCACCCGTGGAAGTGGGAGTTACCATGTACGTGCTCTCCATCAGCTCTCTCTCTGAAGTGAAAATGGTATTTTGTTTACAAGACAATACTAATGACACTGCGCATTTTAGTCTATCACCAACATTACCGTTCATTGTAGCACCCGTGTCCACGGTTCGATCGCGTTAAGGCCTAATGTAATTGCTAGTTAGCGGTTGCATTGGCTTGTTGTAATCGTGCCTGTAACTATTCATTTGTGCCCCTCGCGCCTACCTCATCCCCTCTGACGTCACTCGTCAAAGTTTTTGGTTTGGTTTTCACGGCGCGAGGCGAGCGCGTCACTTACAATTGGACTTGATTGCAGGTCCGCCAGTGGAGGTGGGCGTCACCATGTATGTGCTCTCTATCAGCTCCGTCTCCGAAGTGCTCATGGTACTCGTCACTCTCAGCTCACGCTTGTCTCGGTCGCAGCGGCCGCGAGCCGTCGCGACCGAGCAGCCCTAGACACGAGGCTGCGAGCATGTCTACGTTTTGTCCAGCAGAAAGTCCCCTGATCTGCCAGTTTGCTTTCTTATTACGCGTCTTCTCGCACAACAAGATTTGTATAGATACAAAAGACGTCATAATAAGAACAGCAATGCGTTTTTCTCGACAATATGTGTTTAGCAGTACTCGTAATTCCAAAGATGACGCTTATCCAGCATGAAGTTAAAAATATTGACTTCATGGGATCAAGATTTAGATCCCGCGTCACATAGTTGGAAACAATTTTATTAAAATCTTAAATATAAAATTTTATTATTTAATATGAAGACCTTGATCGCATGAATCTCAATTTTGGAATATTGTCGTAACCTCAAAGTGTATTAGATTTTTGAATAGTAAACTAAAGATATTTTAATGGCACGTATTTTGTATCCTGTGGATTTGCGATGACTGTCCAATGTTTATCGTCGGTTTGTAGTTCGTTGTGTATGTATCTGTGTTTATCCTGGAATATTGCCAATGTAATTGTAAATTTTCACGCTCTCCACCAAATTGGAAAACTGGTATTTTTCGTCTTAAGCTCGATTTTATTTCAAATGCTTCGTTAGTAAAATACTATTTTATTTTATATGAACAAAATTAATATTTATTTCTATGGAAACGAATGCCTTATAAATACATGACTGTAATGAAAACCAAATCAAACAAAGGTCACATTGAGACGTGACTAGATCGGATTTGAATGTTTACAAAATGATTTTATCGTTAAATACTATTTTGCAATTTGTGTACGTATAGGCTTCCTAGCTTCTATTAAAAGAAGTTTTATCGAGCCGTGGGTGCCAGCTTCCGCCAATATCGACCCATCATTACCTATCAATCAACAACAAATGAAAGCCCCCCACTGTACACAGATCATTTGTGTTTCCTTTTATCACATGACATTCAAACATTCTCGCTTATTACATTTGACTGCACACAATTTTTGTTCGAAACACCGTGGTGTAGTTGTAATTGTAAAAGAGCTTGTTTATATTTAGAACATTATTCTCACCATAGCAATGTAAAAACGAAACAGCTTTACCAAACACCGGAAGCATGCAAAGTAGCTCGATGTAGATGCCATACAACTTTATTGGAAAATACATATCTTCGAATTGTAAAATCGTTGACCATATAAGAGAAGTTTGCAGAGGTCGTTACATTATTGTATTTTTTTCAGGACTTCACGTTGGACTTCTACTTCAGACAGTTCTGGACTGACCCGCGCCTAGCATACAAAAAGAGGCCGGGAGTAGAGACACTATCCGTTGGTTCCGAATTCATTAAGAACATCTGGGTTCCTGATACATTTTTTGTGAATGAAAAACAATCTTATTTCCACATAGCAACTACAAGTAATGAGTTTATACGTATTCATTATTCTGGATCTATTACAAGAAGTATCAGGTACAATATCGAAGATTGTCGATCAATTAGCACATGCTGATTTAATTTAATATTAAACTATCATTCCTATTTCATTGTAGATTAACTATAACAGCATCCTGTCCAATGAACTTGCAATACTTTCCTATGGATCGTCAGCTTTGCCATATTGAAATCGAGAGTTGTAAGTATCTTCAAAAGTTTGGATGAGATAAATTTTTGCTTATTTAACAACAAGTTGCTATTCTATTACAGTTTTATTAGTTATTATTTTATACAAAATAGTTATAATCAAATTGTATTGATAATATTTTCATATAAGCTGCTATATTCTGATGACTTAACAATTTAAATGATTTTTATTTCTTACTACAAAACATTTAGCTTGTGTATATTAAAAATCAATTTAAGATGATAGAAAAATAAATGATATATTTACTAAAAAAAATGTGTTCTCACCACAGAAGTCATTTAACTACCACTGTGCAATTTTTAAATGTTGTGTTGTGATCACGTTTATGTATCACAGATGCTATTAAGGGATACCATGAGAGCACGACCGTACCACTAAGTGTCGACACGCGCTGTGTTTTGCCCCGTGTTGTCATAATAATATGTTGGAGGTGTCTCCTTCTCGCATACAGCACCCGCAGAAGGCAGACCCGTTAATAGTAAGCCTATGTACTCACAAGCTGAATAACTGGTTTTGAGACATCGACGCCTACTTCGCTGAGCGGGCCGATGGAGGCGGGGTACGACTGCCAGCGAATTCTGCGGAACCACCGAAAGCCGTGTCGCAGTCATTATCATAATCTCTATAATCGTGAATCTAATATTTCTCTGCACTCTTGGCACTCCTATTATCACTTCACATGCACTTTTATTAACACATAACATATTATGTTCCTGTCGAAAGTTTGCATCTCTGCACTTGCATGCTGTATTTATTGTAAGCTTTTACCAAGTACACCTGTAAAAGTAGTATATCATCTAAACTCATAGAGTAATACATATTATATAGTTTTATATTTTTCTATCATCCATACCAAGCCGATTCGAGTTCATAAACACAACTCGATTCAGCTCAATCGTAGTAATCGTCTGCAAGTCCCATCGTCGCCGGCAACGTGTGGGATACGCGATGCTTCTCAGCGTAAGTGATAGCGTTTTGTGTGTTTGGCATGTCTCCGGAGTCGGGTACACAATGAGAGACATACGGTATCATTGGAAGGACGGTCTGGCCAGCGTCGGCATGAGTAATGAAGTTCAATTACCACAGTTTCGGGTGCTTGGACATCGGCAACGAGCAACGGTCGTCACATTGACTACAGGTAATTTGTTATCTTCTTCCGCTATCCTTGCATTTTCCATTTATGCTACGGCACTCACCCCGTCTCCCTCAGCCCGTGTGCAGAAGTACTATACCGCGGCACAAGCACACATGCTATACATACATAACACTAATCGCACGGCAACGCGTGAAGCTGAGACTACTCTCGCCCCCACCGAATAGTCATTCGTGTTGAAAAACCCATTGCAATGGGCCTGGGACATTTTATTTATTTATCCGCTACGCACAGTCGGCTACACAATGCGAGACATCCGTTACAAATGGAATGAGGGACCCAATTCAGTGGGTGTATCCAGCGAAGTGTCCCTACCGCAGTTCAAGGTGCTTGGTCATCGTCAACGAGCTATGGAAATCTCTTTAACAACAGGTATTTAATGAAGATAATATTGAAAACTTTCAAATGTAATGAAAATGTTTACATTCGTGTTCACTATGAGACAACAATATAATTACACTTAAAACACGTTAAATAACCACGATTCTGTTCACGTCCTGCTTTTGTATAATTGCACTTGAAACACTTTTGTAATGCAAATTAACTATAATGGAGGTGTTGTCAATCAGTACCAAGTTAATTGAAAACGTTAACATTTATAAAATAATGTAACTGTTATTTTTAACACTTGACGAACTGAATAATAACATTGTTAATATTTTACAGGAAATTATTCCAGACTCGCCTGTGAAATACAATTTGTACGTTCGATGGGGTATTATTTGATTCAGATCTACATTCCTTCTGGCCTGATTGTTATAATATCATGGGTGTCGTTTTGGTTAAATCGTAACGCGACACCTGCGCGTGTTGCTTTAGGTGTCACTACTGTATTGACGATGACCACCTTAATGTCATCAACAAACGCTGCGTTGCCTAAGATTTCATATGTGAAATCTATTGATGTATACCTGGGAACCTGTTTTGTGATGGTATTCGCCAGTCTGTTGGGTATGTATACCAAGCTCTGCAAATTGATTTCTATTAACATTAATTATTCCTACGTATTTTAGGCACTGCATTTGCGATTATTATTAAAAAAACTTATAATGCAAAATACTTATATGTTATAAGTATAGAGACTCTTTTGGAAGATAATGGTTACAGTATACATACATTATTTCTTTCAGAATACGCAACGGTGGGTTACATGGCCAAAAGGATTCAGATGCGTAAACAAAGATTTATGACAATTCAAAAAATTGCGTCAGAGAAAAAGCTTCCACCTGAATGCCCACCCGTTGATACACACACGCTTACTAAAATGAACACTCTTGGTAGATGTCAACTTGGAAGACCATCGGTAAGTATATTATTCATATGTACATATACAGGATGTCCCAAAGTTATGGGACATGAAGGGAAAGTACCTTAAATATCGTAGATAGAGTATTTTACTGAAAGAAGATTTTATGTTATTTTTAAAAGTTAGTAATTCTGCATTCAAAGATTTTCCAAAAATATCTTGCCTAATCTGGGAATCGAACCGACTCAAATGTAAAAAAAACACCGGTAATTTTTCAAAGTTATTAACAACACGATTCACTTTACCATAAGGAAGTACCAACTTTTTTCGAATCGCTCTTTTGGTTATAAGCTGTCCAGTTTAGATGGAAATATTACCTCATGGTACGAATGAATGAACGAACTAAATCAGTTTGCGATTCAATTGATATCATTTTTGACATTCAATTGACATTATTGCGATTTTATCACTTGATTTGACGTCAACCTAAATTAGATAGCTCAAATTACGTCGTGGTACATAGCAAAGCAGTTCATTTTAGGTTGGCAATAATCGAATAAGAGTTTATGGTAGGCCCGCAGGACCTAAGTCGTTTGACTAAAAACACATTTCAGAATTCTAATAAAACTGATCTTAATAAATAGTAGCTATTAAATATGTTACTTTATTTGAAACATATTTAAATATAAATAAAATGAGTAACAAAAGAATACAAAAAAATTCATTCAAATGGTAATTGTCTAATAGTTTTTATTTTATCATTCATTAAATATTTAAATTTTTAAGGTAAAAATCAGCTGATCTGTAATGAACAAATTAAATTAAATAAGTACCCCTATAACTCCATCACGTTATTATTGATTTAACGCTTATTTAAATAAATTTTTAATAATAATAATATAAATATAATTAGTGAAAAAATAGATATCAGTATATAATTAACTAAAATGTATTTGTTGATGTAGGACACATTTATCGAGTATAATATAAAAAAATACTTGAAAATACTACCTTTTAAATTGAATAGCGAAAATGAACAAATATATTATATATTTAACCTGTTTGTTTGATGTATTTTAAATACTTGATGGCGACCAGTTCATAATTAAGAAATGTTCCTTTGAATTGCCCAAATATATCGGGTGCCTGAGTAAATCTGTCAGCATATTATATTATAAACCAATTTTTCGTCAGTCGGTAAGAATTTTGTTTAACTTGATAAAATGTGTGTGTGTGTGTGTGTGTGTGTGTTTATGTGTGAGGTTTTTATAATTTTTCCATGATTCGGTTCACTGGCTAAGCGTTAAAGCGTAACAAACAAATTCATTTATTATTTTAATCAAAATGGCTTTTACACGAATAGGAATAATAATAATATGTGCAATATATTACAATACACTGGAAATTTTATGTAATTTAATCAATTGGATTTAGAACATTACTTTCAAAATTTCAAATCTCTCTTTGCAATAAATTAAATAGATTCATTGGTAACTATAGAGATTAGGTAACAAGCAATAAGAACAATAAAATAATATGTGACTTCATAAACAATTTTAAGAAAAACGGAAAACATGTATACATAATATTATAATTTCTACTAATTTTATTTATGTTATATCCCAAGGCACATAATTATTAACCAATTCACGAATAACCAATCGATATGTTGATTATGTTTTCTCATCACCTGAATAATTCAAATTAAAAATGTTTTATTGTATTTAAATTAAAAATAAGATAATTTGCACTCGCGGTGTGTATCTCAAAAATGCAAAAAAACTATTGTGCTACGAGGGGTCGGTTATTTTAAATTAAAACCACTTATTTTAAGGTGTCTTTTTAATTTTCCGACCATATTCTTTACAATAAAATTACTAATTTTCATTAGAATTTCCATATTTGCTCTTCAACTTAAACTTAAAATTAAATTATGAACCTGAACTTGAAATAACCATACACTTCAACGTACCCCTGCGCCTTTGTGACTTTGCATGAGCCGGTCCCAATGTAAAGTTATAAAATAATATTCAAAGCCTACTCCGTTGCTTTTATTCCTTGATGCAGAGTATTTGTATTTTCACTGTTAACACATTGTGCATTGAAATGTTATATTGAAATATTATTTACGGAAACTTATTTATATTTCAGGAAGTTCGATTTAAGGTTCATGACCCTAAGGCTCACTCCAAAGGTGCTATTCTGGAAAATACGTTGAATGGTGGTCGAAACGCTGAGGAGGAGCCTCCAGTGCCGCCCCCACAACTTCTCCAACCAGGAAAGGTAATTTATTCTCGTGTGAAATTTAATAACTGTAACAATTAATCACCTGCCGTGCATTTTGCGAGCGTTAATTGGATTTATTGAGCGAATGAACATGCCTTTATTCCAGTGATTTCTGTCGTGTTGTTTTATTCATTTAACACTTATTCGTGTTCAATTTTATGTGGCATTTTGCGACTTTATGCAAATTTTTCCTTTATAAGTCGTTTTAAATGTCATAGACGACACTTTTTGTTTCAGGATATCAGCAAGTTGCTGGGCATGACTCCATCGGATATCGACAAGTATTCTCGGATCGTATTTCCTGTCTGCTTCGTCTGCTTCAACCTCATGTACTGGATCATTTACCTTCATGTTTCTGACGTCGTGGCTGATGATTTGGTGCTTCTGGAAGAAGATAAATAGAGGGTTTACATTAAATCCGCATATTTTACTTGGTCAATATCTCTAATATCCGCTAAGGAAGTTGCGAGATATTCCCAATACAAGTGTCCTAAGACAACTTACTGGGAAGTCTCAACCACTAAAAATGTATATGTAATCTTTGAAATTTACAAATTTTAACTTAGTGCCGTTATTAAAAAAAATATAATGCATTTAATTTTAAACCGTGTGCTTAACATGTTAAATGTTTGAACGTGACATAAAGGCAGTTAAATTATTGTGGTAAAGTTTCTGATAAATTATCAGATGCTCAAATCTAAGTAAAGTAACAAAAATCTGTGAAAGGGAATGTAACTAGTTTTGGGAAGTATTAATATCTATTAACAATATAAAATTTTAATACATTTAAAGGTTTAAAAATGTGATTGCAAAGTAAAATAAGTGGATTTAAATCACTATTATCAAAATTGTGTTATTCTAATGCTCAACTTTTTCCTGCATAGAATGTTTCGAAACAATTGTTTTCCTTATTGTATGAAGATTTAGTTTATTATGGTCTTTTCTCTTTTTTTGTAATATAAATGTAGATTATTTTTAGTTATTGTAGTTGTCATTATTTTTTAGTTATTACTGTATTTCATATAACGTAATATAACTTACTAAATATCATAGCTTTGTACCGTTTTGCGAATTATTTTCAAAGAACGTTGCAATATTTTAGGCTTTTTCTTTCAATGCATGTTGATCAATTTTTTATCATTTCAATTAATATCATTACATCAATAGATGATAATTCTAATTAAAAAAATGTCTTGTTTAATTATTTTATAACTTGGCATGCATGAAAGAAAAATGAAAGCATGATAATAGAATAATCAATTAAATCGCTTACTAGCTTCGTTATTCCATATGCTTTTCTACATTCCAGAATAGTCTACAAATTATTGCAATTATTAAACGTTATTAAGAAGTGAACTCAGCAAAACGTTAGGTTTTTTGTAAATAATTCTAGAATGATTAATAATAACGTTGAAGCTCAAGTAAATTTTATAAATATCGCTTGTAAATTTAAAATTCAAAAAGGATTTGAAGAGCTCTATGAGCTTATTCACTTCACTCTTAACAATACGGTTTATCTTAACACCAATATCAATGATACTTCAACATTTTTTCTCTAGCAGGAAGTAGACGACGTTATTCAAATACATTTTCCTTAACATTGTTCTTCTATGTCTTGTTCCAAAATACCAAGAGGTTTTATTTTAAAATAATAACAAATTTTGCTTTTGAGTGTTCGCACTTATAAAGCCATTGTTTTTATTTTCAATAGGCACGCTATGACTTCTTACTCATAATTTATATGTATGTAATAATCACGTTTTAAATCAACACAAACATATATTCGTGGATATCGTGGATTAGAAGAAATTTAGACTAAGATTTAGTAATCGCTTTATTCATGGAAATAATTACAATTATTGCTACCTTTAATGCTAAAATGCATTGCTCCTAAGTCATTTTCTTAGTTGTGTTCAGTTAGAATAGATATTGCACAGTAGTAAGGCGCAATGCTTCAATAGAAATAGTTTTATGTTTATCGCTAACACTATATAATGTTTTATGTAGTTAGGTGCGATTGAGCATTAGATTCGTTGTTCTTACAGGGAATTCATTCTTGGTTCTAGTTTTCTGATTTATATAGATGCCATGAATGAATAAATATTAATCCCTGTTAACAGCGTCTGTTGTCCTCCGTTATCTGAAACGCAGAGCTCCATTCTTCAGCTACGACTTATAAATATTAATATAGTAAACATCACTGCCCCATATATACACCGAAAAATCAATAATTTAGTAAGTAAATATTGTAGTACACTACTAACATAGTTGTTAGTGCGCGTCGTACGATATCTTAGTCAGTGCTAGAAAATCGTTCAATACTTATCAATCGTGCGTCTCTATGAGATATTAATTATATATTGGCGTTTACAAATCGTCTAGAGTTAGAGTTAATATAATAGTTACAATCAATAAACTGTTTAGTAATAATAGTGTATTAAATGCAAGATGCAATGCATTAATTTATTAAGGGTTATGTTTTAAAAAAGAAAATATTTATTCAATAAAACACATTTGAATATTCTAGGTAGTGTTTAGTGACAAAATATATATTTATTTGTTGGAAAAGGAGTCATTTCTTTCTTTAACATGAAAGCGTTTAGATTTAAATAATAAATCGCACAAGTATTTTTTTTATTTACTTTGTATTGGTTTGGTATGTTTGTGTAAACAAGCTCGTATACCTTAAATTCTGTTTCAATATATTGTGATTTTTTTTATGGTCGTCTATAATTTAACTCTTGGTACAAACATACATACGGGATATAAAATGGGCATTAAAACTTTATTTTTTGAAAAGACTTAATAAGTTTATGAAAAACTATTTTTAAATAAAAAAGACTGAGGGGCACTTCAGAGTTTGATTGCGATAAATTTTGAGACACTACGTCTTACGGTTGACATAAAAAAATGCAAAAGTGGATCAGAATGGGAACTTTATCATGTCCTCATGATATAACGTCACGTTAAGGAATGTATGGACCGTAAATTGGCTTAACCTCAATTTTTCCAACCTCAGATAACAATAATATCAATATATTTTCAATATTAATATTGCATTTTTAAGTATTATTTGATAATGAAATACTATTTGAAATGTGAAAAATCGTTTATACTGACGAAATCCTGCAACTTCGTCCTCTGTGATGGTGATTGTATAATAATTATAGTATTTGTATGATGTTCTTCCGCAAAACACTTTATCATTGTCTCAAATAAAAGCACCCTTCAACATGAGCTATCTATTAGGTTCTGTCTAGACGTACCAGAAGTAAATCACATTATATATCTGAAAATTTTTGATACTGTTAGGGTGCGTTCAACTTACGTGCGGCAGCGGCGCGACCCTAGTTGAAGTTCATTTGCCGCGCTAACCAATATGTTAGTATAAATTGAATTAAAGCCACTGCCTTGCGCGGCAGGCGATCCAGCTTGAACAGCCAGCGGCAGCTAGATCAGTCCAATATTGTAAGCCAAATTAGTAATAACTTTTAGATTTCTGGCACATGAAGACTCCTATACTAGCCTTTCAATACCTTTTTCGAGTACCAAAAGAGTCAATTAAATTGTCAATTGTTCATTTTTACGTATTCGCCACGCGAACCAATTCACTAAAACTACAAACGGTCCGGATGCGATTTCAAAAACCGACAGCGAGCGGTTCACCCGCGGCACATTCGAGCTATTTTTCAATGTAATTTGTACGCACCTTTACAATATCATTTGTATTAATTCCCATATAAATATTCTTCTGTGTTCACTTTTATTTGTCAAACTGGCTGTAAATGTTTAATTACAAATGCTTATATAAAGTTGTATGTAGAAATGATATAACAGAGTTGCCTCTAGACACATTACTCTTGGACAGTCTCAAATTCAAAATTTTAATCCGAGTCATGGAGTATCTTAGCCTCAATAGGACATTAATAATTAAATCAAAATCACATTATTCACGTAGGTCACGGAAATTACACTTATGAATGTAATTTTTTTTCCTTAATGAATTTACCGCCATTTCGTTAATTGAGTTGAGCTAATGAGAAGAATTGGCTTCTTGCCACTCTTTAAATCAACATTTACATAATCATCGTCTTACAAATCATTTCAACTACAAGTAATTAATTTCATGTAAAGTAATGCAACAAAAATACTCAAAAGTCAAATAGTGAATGCCATGAACGAGTAAGTCGAAAAAGTAAATGTAAAATATTACCAATAATGGAAAATAAATTGAATTCATGCATTCATGATTCAACGGTAACATCTCACTCTAAAAGGTTAAAGATTAAACATTGTTATAAGAACACTGTAATTAATATTATCTGAGTTGGAAAAATTGATATTAAAAGATCGAAATTGTAAGTTTCATAAAAGAATTGATATGGATGTGTATAAATAAGTAAATTTAATATTTTAAGTGTAGTATGTTGACTATCCTATCTAGTCAGAATATAAGTAAATCTTGATTAGTTTGTATTAATTGTGTAATTACTAGTCATTTTTGATGAAACTTTTGAATTTATTAAAATATAACCATAGATAACTTACGCTTCTCGAATAGACCGTTTATAATAAATTACCAGTAGGGAAAAATTAGGAAATGTATAACTTAGATTAATTATTACATAGTATCGTGAAGAACAACTTTTGTGTGTTCACAATATGGCTAATACTTACATCCCACATAAACGCACGTTTTTCTCTCACTCTTCTATAAAATTGTTAGTCTGTTTCCGTCTACGAATTTTTAAGTATACGAACTCTTTTTTATTGATCTCAAACTTTAGAATATTTCACTAATAACTTGTCTCTACATAACTTTTGCTTTCTGGTCCCTTTTAAATATCTGAGTTACATTTTCAAATAATTGAGTTCACTTTCAGAATAGGTAAGCCGCTAATCAAACGAAAAGTATATTTTCGTTAAATACGAGGAATCGCGATATTATCTTGACATTAGTATTTTTTAAATTTAAATTAAAAATTGAGCTAGTTATTATAATAATAAAGGGCAATAATTTGTCTGGTTTTCGTTCGTCATTATTCTCTGATGTGGACGTGGCCTAACTCTCTTTGTATCGAGGCTCACAAGTAAAACTATATTACATTAACTTTATTATGTAATTTTACAAAATGAGTAATAAATACATTTAAAAAGCATATAATATATAATTATTGTATTATCCAAAGTAAAATATCCTTCTTAAACTTTTATCAACTCTTAATAATTTATTTAACCTACGTGATGGATCTTCCTATGGAGCGATTTTTTAATTTATTCAGATTATGTACCTATTTGTACCAAGATTCTATAATCTGGTATTCTTAATGAAGTGCATATTACTATCCACTTTAAGAGCTTAATGAATACTGTATATTTTTCATCATGTGGTGTTCTACCAGAGACCTATCGAAGCAAAGAAAAAAATTACAAAAGCCGAAGCAAGGCAAAAACCGATGTGTAAAACAGATTGAAAAAATGTTGACGTTTACGTAAATGGACTTTGGATGAATTTGTACTTTTATTACCATTTACTTTGGTATGAAAGAGTTCGCGAATAAGCCAAGTTCTTAAAAGAAAATATACTTTTCTATCCTTCGATATCCTTAACTTTACCTAGCGTTAAATTAAGATCGCAATTATTAGTAGGTATATATTAAATGGCGTTTCCTAGATGATTCGTCTTTGAAAAGATATTCTAAAATATGTAGTAAATAGTTCATAAGAACCTACTAAAATATAACGTAGTTGTTTAAGTTATAATTGACACCATATTGATATTTGCACATTTCAATGTGGACTTTATTACTAGGATAAAATGACATTAACATATGGATAAAAAATGACTGCTGTGTATGCACAAAATATGAGTAGTATTTCAATATCCGAATGAATCATAATATTCATCGGTATATTTCAGCTTAAATTCTTATCGTAACTATATAATATAGTCAATAGTGAATAAATTAATATAAATTTTAAACATTATTATGTATAAAGTATAAATTGTAAGAGTAGAAAAATATACTTTGTCAACACCGACTGTTATAATTTTATTTAATAAAAAAAAATATTTGCTTTATTGGATTTAACGTAGTTTATTTCCCCTTGAAGGAGTTAAAAGCGTTTTAAAGATGTAGTATTTAATTATATGAGATAATTTTTAAACTATTTTAAAATTTTACGCACGAGAATATTGGTAATGATTTTAGGTATTATTGTCCACTATTATGTTACTTTAGTTTTAGTACAAATACTTGTTGCATAAGAATTGTTATACTAATAAGAATAATTTATCTTTTTAAATAAGTATTTATATTACTAATTATGTTAAATTTATGTTAAAGGATGGATTTTATATAATTCGTTGAATCATAGTTGTTGCTTTGTTAAAAATAATTAGTTAGTACACTAATATATATTTCTATTTATTACTGTTCAAAGAACATTATTTTATAACAAATATAATTTTGAATTATTATTATTTAATACGAATAGGTATTTAGAGAGAGTGTTTTTTTTATTGTCGAAACTAAACATTTGCTTTTACTTAAAATAGGATATTAATACATCTTGATTGAGCTGTTTGAATAATTCCTACAACCCTATTTAAATGGTATTTGTTTAGCGTTAATTTATTTTGACATTAAAAAGTTACAAAAATATATAAAATAAATACAAACATGCTTAACACAGAGCATTCTGAAACAAGTAGACTGTGGTATTCACATATAAACCAAAGGATAACTGTTTTAATAAAAATAATTTCAATACGTTTGCAGGCACATGTAGAGAAAAACATACAACTGATTTCGTTAACGTGACATCCCTTACAGCCTAAACACATGGTCGAGTTGGTGCGGCCAGTCCGGTGAGCGCCTCGCACCTATTGGCCTGGCGTCGTACTTAGTAAGTACATTATTACTATTGACGTCTGCGTCAATGATAATAATTTTGTGCGATGGACAATGCGACATACGATAGAATATGGTACCAAATCAGATCATGTGTTTAGGCTATAAGTACTGGTACGCAATACACCGAGCCGGTACGACCTAGGACGTCGCGGGTGGGCGGGGTTGCCTCTCTTTCTTTACTCTGTCTCTTTACGCGGAGTTGACTCACTGTATAAAATCTAATTGTTACACTTTGGCCTTGCGTTGAACCATTCCAAATGCCAAAAGCAAGTATGTCGGTACTTTAAGGAAATCGATAAATTTTTAATCCTACTTATGTAAAATTATCACATACCAAGCTTATATAAATAACGATTTTGAAAAAAATTGTGGATACTCGGCTGACTTTCATAATATATTATTTACATAGAATTATTAAAAACAATACATCAATCTCGTGTTGTAATTAATTTTAGGTGCATACTTAATTTGGTACATTTTACTTCAAATGCAAATAAAAAATAATACAATATATTTCGTTGTTATAAATAATTATGCCTTTTAATTAAATATTATTGCTTCAACTAATTGGAAGGAGGGAGGCAAATTTTCTTATTTCAATTTGTTTTAACTTGTTAAATTTTTTGACTATCTAAAATTTGGCCAAGTGTGAGTCAAACTCGCACTCGAAGGTTTCCGTACCATCAAATAAGATTTTTCAAACATTACAACTCTCTGTGAGACGAGAGTTTTTTTCTAATGTGCATACTAGCCATGCAAATATAAAAAATAGCCACCGTGGGTTTTATTACTTGTTATTAAAAAGTCAAAAGGAATACACTGTCACATTACAGTACTTGTGTAGTTATTACGGATTATGCAATGGTGAGAGAAATAGTTGAACATATTCGGGGCAGTCTTAATAATTATTGAAGATTGCAATTATTATTGTAATAATTCGGGTACGGAAACCTTCAAACAGGGTGGAAGATATATTTGTTAAAATGATATTATTTGTATTAGTAAAAATAGGAAAATTACAGATTTGATTATTCATATCTCCTACTTGCAATATTTTTGCAATATTAAGTGCTTCCAAATCGAAATAAAGCAGATATCATATATAATTCAATAATTATGCACTACGGCATTTTTTTATTAAATATTGCAATGGAGATGTGGATACAAATTAAGAAATGAACTGTAAGCCTTAGAGCTATTAGTTTTCTTACCTACATACAGATGGTTATACTGAAACTTTCTTCCTAATGTCTATTATTGGTATAATGAAATTTCATAATGATTTAAATAAATCATTGTAAAATTTTAGTATACAGACAATATTCCACTTCATTAACACGTTATCAATTAAATATATCTAAACGTAAATTGTCGTTTTATTTTAATGTTAAGGCAGTTGATGATTGTATTGGAGGCTCGATATAGATAGGTTGATTATCATCATCATCGTTCCAGCCGGAAGACGTCCACTGTACAAAGGTCTCTCCCAAAGATCGCCATGACGATCGGTCCTGCGCTGCCCACATACGACCTCGACGGACAGATGGTCATTGGGGTAGTAAAGTCCTCGAATGGTGACCACGAATCGGGAGACGTACCGTTGGTAGGGTCCCCACAAGATGAACGACTATTCTAATCAAGATCGCCGGAATAAGTTGGATATAATTTAAAAAATTGTTGGCTAAATTAATTTTAATTTAGATTACACATTATGAAACCAGGCTAATGAATGAACTATATTAAATTTGTGCTTAATAAAGCAATTAATGTTATGATTCAGAATTCGGAACTAAAACAACTGACTCATAATGGTACATTTCGATACAATTGCGGAAAGTATGTGATGACCCAAACCGAAGGTGTTACCTTACAATTCCGCACATGCATCAAACGTCGATAAAATATAATTTGGAAAAAATATATTAAAATATAACATAACTATATTTTTGATATTATATATTATAATATAGCTGTGTTAAAAGTCGCTTTGAGAAATCCAATTAGATATCCGACCAACGATTTGTTCAGCGACGCTCAGATGCTCCGCGTTCGAAACTCTACTTGATAAGAGTGGGGACGCATGCCCACAAATCAGATTCGACCACTGTGTCTGAACTCAACAGAGTTATAATACTTAACTAAAAACCATTATTCTTCTACAACTTAATGTTGTTTTTGGAATCGATATCCCCCCGCGCGCCGGCTGCAGCCCCGCTCTCGCCTCTTCACGTCATACGTCCGTGTAGGTACAAGCACATCTCAACTATGTATGTAGTAACAAATCGATACTCTGTGGGATGGATACTTACGTATGTATTATTTTCTGTAATATATTCTTATATAAGTCTTGAATGTTGTCGAACATTCTAGTTGGTAAAAAGAAAAATCAACATACATCTTTGTAAGCAACTATGTTTGCAAAAACAAATTTGTTTCTCAACATCAAGGTTCCTTTATGAATACTTTATGACGGAATATACGGTATATATTGTAGCGGTGTTTGTGAAATATGAGTTTGAAAGTATAAAGCCGCCATCTTGGTTATGCTATAATAATACGACCAACATATAAGCGTACACTCAATTGAACACCATTCACCATACACTTCTTCTTCTTCTAAGGCAAGAAAATGGCCCCAATTTTATTGTAGTAATACTTGAGAGGTTACCTGATGGATAAATTTGTCTACCATTGTCCCATTTTCTCTTAAACTTTGACTCTGGATAACTTTGGAAATGGCCCCGTCGATGACACCGCGATATTGGATGTCAATAGCTGATATTTTGCAGTTAGGACAGAAAACTGTATGGCGTGCTCTGTTGACGTTCTCTGTGAATGGTACGGGGAGCTTCGACATCTCTATGCAATCAACAGTTGCATAGATGTCGCTTCATCACGTCTATTACACGTAACAATCTGTAGGTATTGAATGAAGTTGCTAACAATGGAATAAACATTCTTCCGCGGTGTTTTAAGGATAATATGGCATGGCTAACTTCATAATTTCCATGAGTATGTCAAGAAATTTGTATACCGACACTTGAAAGGAGAAATTGACTAAGCGCCTTCGAACCGCCTGATTTTGCGTCGTTTAGTCGTATTCTTGTCCCTCTACGATGACTGGTCATGTCAATGGTCAATGTCACTTCGGCATTATGGATTTAACAAATTTTCACTTATTCTGCTCTACGAAGCGACACAGTGTTTTCTGTTTTTATTTAAAAATATTGGTCATCATAGCGGCCACATGTAAGCTTTGCCCTTGGAAATTTATAACTGAAGATGGTTATGACAACTTATTCACTTAGTTTATTTTGGCTGTAATTGAAAAAATAATTTCAATTGTGTACTTTAAACTGTCCTGATGTAAAATTATTTCGGTGTCGCTCTGTCAATTTCTCCTTTTCAGCGTGGACATCAAAATTAGTAATGCTTAGAGACAGCTAACTATCAGGTGAACTAGAGATTTATTAATTATTCTAATAAATATAAGATTAACTAATCTACATGAACTGAATCAGTTAAATATAAAATATTATGACCCTTTTAAAAATCAGAACGATGTATACAAAGGAAATAATAAAAAAGCAAATTGTTATCATATTTTTTTTTCACAATCACAATAATATAAAATATAAAATATTTCTTCATAGTCATTATTTTTAATTCTTTCATAAGGTGATGATTACTTTACATTAATTGATAATGTTAATGGACCTGAAACAAAAAAATATGGTTTTAACTAAGAAGAAAAAAGTTAACAAATAACAAAATTCTTAACATATTAATAAATCTCATCTCATTATCTACGAGTAAAGTATAATTAAAGAAGATCGCCAGCTGATCAAATTTGCTGAATGATGTATTGATGGTTAATAATGGACTGGTCTCTTATTATAAAAAGCTGGCGGTTATTAATAATCTGAGGTATTATAGTAGAGCGTAGATTTAAAAACAATCTGGTGCCAAGCAATCTAGCCAAACTCTATAAGTAAAAAGCGATTCACTCGATCGTATGAAATATGCAGTCATTGATAGATTGTCAGATGACGGCTATTATCTTGTAAAAAGGAGATAGCCACTACGTTTTAAGCAACATTTTGCTTTCAAACATAGCCGGATTATACTTCGTGGCCAATCGCGAAACTGTAATTACTACTATTTCAAACGTATGCCAAATGACTGCACGTTTCATGCTAAACTAATTTTCAATTTTTACTTAGACAGTGCCGCCTCTTATTACGCAGTATTTACATCATCTGTACCATGAAGTTTTTAGTAAACAATGTAAGAGCCGCATAAAAATTGTACTGTTTTGTTTTCATTATCCTGAAAATACGTGGGAATTATTTTAAGAACTAAATAATCATGGATACATAAAATATGATACCTCAAAAACTAAAACGGTGTAGAGTGACTTTTGATATATATTATAAGACAAGAAAGATTACGAGATTCTGCAGTGCAAGAACCATTGTTGTGGGCTAAACTGGTGTGTTGTGGGTAAAATACAGCTATTTTAAAAATTTTGATAAACAGTAACATTCATATATTAATTTGTATACTTGCTAATGGATTCATCGCATTTTTAAACCTGATTATATTTAGTGCAGCACGCGACAGTAAAGTAAAACAAATTGTGTCCAGTATGGTGCATATTATCTACTTAATTTGGCGTACGGCAAATTAAGTTACGTTCGTAATGTTACGTTCCCGCGAAATGTTTGTACACTTTTGTATAGAGTGTTCGAATCTAACTATTCAAAACTATACCCAAATTATTCGTCTTATTTATATTGTAAGTTCAAAGGGAAATAGCACTTCCTAAAACCAGAAATCAAATGAGGCGTGCGTATTTCTAAGTGCTTCAGATATACTTACTCGGTACGCCACATCATAGTTTTGTAGACAGAACGTTGATGCAGTAGGTAGGTAGTAGGTTATTCTCATCCATGCATACTTACGTATGATGAAAATGCTGTTATGTGCTGTTGACTTCTCCCAGTTTGGTGCTGTTCCCACATTTTCTCGTATACGGATTCCAAGCTCTGGACGTACTGCTTAGTATCGAAAAGTGTACTCTCTAAACGTGCATTAGATACTTTAGCTCTAATGTACTCACGACTGTAAAGTAAAATTAATTTTAATTTTTATCCTCTTAATAATAATTGTAGCATCGAAAAAATACCCTGATGTTAACAATGACAATCTGCAGACAAATATTTTATTTATAGTAAGAAAGGAAAGCCTTGCTCTGTTTTATGGAATCTACAATCGTGAATTAATGTATTAGAATTAACCATTTATAGAAACATCCGTTCAGTTTAGTACCATACTTTCGTACCATTACCCATAAAAACAGCACTCTTTTAAACATAAATCAATATTTAGGGCATGTCCTGTAAATCCATGTTCCTGATTCATCTGATGATGATTTGGTGAAAGACGAAGGAGTCCTAGCGTGAATCTTCTTATTTTCTTGGGATAAAATGTTTTGTTTCCTTCTAGGATTTCAGCGAATTCTGGCTTTAACATAATTAAGTCTTCTTAGTTGTAATAACAGTCGAAGAGAGAGGCTCCATCAAAATACTTACAGTCCCTATATGCCAAAGTCAAATTCAAATAAGCTTTATTCAATTAGCCTTAAACTATGCGCTTTTGAATATTAACCATAAATATTTCTTTTAAAATACTGAATTTTTATGAAGAAGTAGTGAGAAGACTTAAGAAAAGTAAATCAAGAGACTGTCTCAGATCACGTTATTGGTACATATTGATAGCTTTGAAGTCGGTGCCAAGCCCAATGTAATAGTAGGTACCTACACTCGCCACGCGTAACTTTGAGCGGCGTAGCTTCGTCTAGAACAAAACAACCCAAGCGGACAGAGAAGCGTGGCCAGTCAACCTTAATAATTACAATAAGAAAGCTTTATTTTTATATTAAGTTTTATTTTGTTTAGGGCTTGGCACCGACTTAAAACCTATCAATAGGTAGCACATATAAATAATAGTATTTTATTAATATTTAAGGTAAAGGTTACAAACCTTTACCTAAGAGGTACATTAAATAAAATTTTTAGTTATTTCATTTCTGATTTTGAAGTCAGTTTTTTTATAATAAATTGCTTACTTATAGTATAAAGTCTTAGTTCTGTTTCCTTTTTTGTTACTAAGAAAATTTAAAAACAACCCATAAAGCTTAATTCAAAGCAAAAATTAAAAATTATATCAATCAATGTAATATAATATAAAATAATTTTTAAGATTATGAATGCAATAGTTAAGTGTAAAGGCACCATAACGTGTTTAATTACTTACTATTGTGTGTCACAGCCTAATTGTACTGCAATTTCCTCGTATTGATTTCTGTCTCTTGCTATTAACTCGGGGCAATTTAATGACATAAGCTGTGATGCAGCAACTCTGGAACGATTATAAATTCAATGATGATTTATAATATAAATGAATTATTTTACATTCAATCTCTTTTAGTGGTTTTTTATCAATATATTTATTTGCATTATACAGTTAAGACAAGCATTCAGTATATTTCCATGGTTTTAAAAAACAAAATATTATTAGATTATATAGATCTGTAGAACTAAATTGAGGAAGTCCTCAGAATGGAATAATAAGGTGTTTACTTTTAACGAGAAAGTTTTACTCTACTACCCACAGGGCAAGTTTAAAAGATTTTTGATATTCCTGACCAGAATACCGTTGCAATTTTACAGAAATGCAACGGCAAATTTGACGTTATTTTGGCGTAAGTATTATTTACGTCTTCCTATCTCAGATGTAAGCAATGGTTTGAGCTTGTAAAGAAGATCAACGAAAGATCGTCATCATGTGGCTTTCTAAAGCAATACTTCGATACTAGTTAATGTGAATCTAATCGTTGATCATTTTCTATTTCAAATGAACGAGTAGTAAATATGTCTGTCTGAAAGTATTTACGTGAATAGAAAAAAAGTCAGGAAATGACTTTAAGATAGAGGCAAGTGGATGTTCTCAATTTTTAGCCACTTCAATAGTAGGCAGCCGTGATTATGTGTAAAATCTAGAAGCGCTCGTGAAAATCCGTTGGTTACATAAATTACACTTACCATCGAGTACTTCACACGCGTAATAATTTTACGTTATGCAAAATTATGTTACACTTATAAGATTATTTTAAAACTTAAATTATGCAGTCCATATTCACTGCTTTAATTTTGCGTGGTAAATTGTATTTACAGTGGATAAAATTAGTAAAAATTTATTCAAATTAAAAAGACTCCATATTTTTGCACAGGTAAAATCTTGAACACTTATTGAGATTAAAAATACTCTTGATCATAACTTAATTCATAAATATAATTATAAAACAAACTGAATTATATGTCCACCTAGAAATATTGTCCTTTGAAATTTTGAAATAATATTATTTTTTAACTTTACTATTTCTTTCAAATATTTACATAATTATACAATGATATTTAAAAGTACTATAATATCATTGATTCTATATTATAAAATGTTAGCGATCTGGCTACAGCAGTTAATCAGACGGATAGCAACGCTACACATTGAATTTAAGAATTGAAAAAAATTACTAAAAAGAAATAGCCAACGGTGTCCTTAAGCCATTTAGTTAAATTGAGTATTGAATAAATTGCTATGTAGTAGTTTGGGGTACGTTATGTTTGTTAATTCAGATAAAAATTATAAAAGATATATTTTTTTTTATGCAATAGGAGGACAAACGAGCGTACGGGTCACCTGTTGTTAAGTGATCACCGCCGCCCACAATCTCTTGCAACACCAGAGGAATCACAGGAGCGTTGCCGGCCTTTAAGGAAGGTGTACGCGCTTTTTTTGAAGGTACCCATGTCGTATCGTCCCGGAAACACCGCACAAGGAAGCTCATTCCACAGCTTTGTAGTACGTGGAAGAAAGCTCCTTGAAAACCGCACTGTGGAGGACCGCACATCCAGATGGTGAGGATGATATCCTAACTTGTGGCGTGTCGTGCGAAGGTGGAATTCGGCGGCAGGAAAATATTCCCTGTTTAAGACGCTGAGGCCCTATTTAGTTTTGGTGAATGATATCTTTCCCGTAATAAATTGTCAAAATTAATCATAATATGCCTTTTCCTATCAACAAAGCCTTAACATACAAAACTTCAACAAGTTAAATTCAAATTAAAAAAAAATCTTTATTCACTGTAAAACTTTATAAGTTATTTAGCGCAAGTCAGAATGAAGTACCAAAGTTACGAGAAAGACATATTTTAATAACCAACTTTAACATGTTACTTTTGTGTTACAGTGATGTACGCATCTTAAAATTTCACCCTTATCATTTTGTAATAACGTGCCTAAGGAAGTATATCTTCAAAAAAGTTTTTTTTTTATACCTCGAAGCCAAAGTATTCCCAGGAAGTGTGACTACAGGTGTTCCAGCCCAAAGAATATCCATTGTAGTGGTGTGCCCGTTACAAAGCGGCGTATCTAGGCATATATCGGCTAACTGACCTCGACGAACATGCTCTTCCTTACACGCTATCTTTGAAAATATAATACGACCAGCTGGTAATCCTTTAACAAACCAAATTTATAAAAGTAAAGATTAAATTAAATATAAAGCATAAAAAGCACTATAAGCTTTTAATAAATCATAATGTATAATTAGTTACCAAAGTACCTAAACTTTGTGTAAAATTATGTATATTCGGTTCACCAGCCGTTGGGAAATTTAGAAGCCATAATATGCTGTTCGGGACTTGTTGCAGAATATTCACCCACACCTTCATTATTCCGGGATCTGTTTTGTAAAGCTGGTTAAAATTACAATAGATTACAGCATCATCGGGCAGGCCGTATTGTGCTCTTGTTGTTAAGACTGCACTATCGCATATTTCCTCGCCAGACGCTATTTTTTCATTATAACACATCATTGTAAGGCCGTTTAAAATACGCGTCTCTCTGAACTCCATCTATAAACATAAACGAAAATTTAGTAAAACTATTAAGATTCTTACCGTGGAGCACATTGATTGTGTAGTTTACATGTGTGATGTGTATAATATAGCAGTGAACTGTGTATTTGAAACAGAACTGAGAACATCATGTGTAATGCTAGAACATTCGTTCGTCATGCTCACTAACGGCCGTTTTCAATAACCTATCTATCCTTAGTTTAACTTACTAGGGGTAGACAAATCTATCCTTTTCCGCTTACTTACATTTCAATAACCTGTCGACATAAAGCATTGGACTTACGGCCGATTTCAACAACCTATCTATCTTTAGTTTAACTAACTAGAGGTAGACAAATCCATCCTTTAACGCTTACTTACATTACAATAACCTATTGACAGATAGCATTCGACTATAAGTATATTGGACATAACTATGGATAGAAAAGATCTTGTCATTAAATGGTGACAGCAATGTATCCCTAAGTTAAACTAAGGGTAGATAGGGTATTGAAAACGGGCGTATAACTATATTGGACATAACTATGGATAGATAAGATCCTGTCATTAAACGGTGACATTAATGACTGTATCCGACTCTAGAGATACGTTATTGAAAATGGCCGTAAGATGGCAGCCGAGTCGTCTCTTTCCCTCAAATGTGTGCAAAGGGAACGATGGTTGCTCCACCCGTCAACTCGTGAACGGGAGTACCCGTTCAAGCAGTAGCTTGTCTTGCCAAGTCGACCTGTTATAGTAAACAAAAATCAGTGTATTATGACGGTGATCACTACCATCATGTTCACAAAGCATCCTTACACAAAAAATGAATTCAAGCTCTAAAGATTGATTGATGCGTCCAGTATTAGATGATTTATATTTTTACATTTTCTTTTTTATATGTTTTATGAAATATTTTATAATATTTAAAACGGATTTAATTGTGAACACAATTCATGTTTTGGATCCAGCACCTTACAAACTAATCTGTTTTGTATATAGCAGCTATTGTAAAATACTCTATTGATTGAAGAAAGAGTGGCTGTTGAGTTACTTGTATGTTCTTCGCACGAGCTCTACTATTTTCGTGCCTAATAATATGGTAGATTCAGTAAATTCAAAAGAAATATTTATAGTGACTATTCAAAAGTGCTTAGTGTAAGCCCGATTGAATAAAGTTTGAGTTTGACTTTGAACATCGCACATTACTTACGTACTATACACGTCTGGTGTACGTATTGTAATACAAATAATATCTGGTGGTAGATATTTTAATAAATTAATTTCAATAGATTAATAATCAACACCACAATTTAAAGTAACATGTAGTTACAGATTACATATTTTGACTTTTCTTTCTGTTATAAATTGATACACTATAATAATATTTGTGTATAGAATAATATTATAAATTATTTGATTTAAACAAACATTGACGTAAACTACATGGGTAATTTTTAGCAACACAGTTAAGTGAAACTCAAGTAGCTACAATTAATGACAGCGAAAGTTAGTTCACTTACCTCTATCTGTTTCTCATCATTCAGAGCTTTTATAACACACTCAGGAATGTCTATGTATCTTGAAATAATACTTAACGGTTCACAATTATTATAAATGATTTTCTTGTCTTCTTCAGTTACGGTAAATATACCATCTAATTCATGTATGCAGTTAATTAATGCTGCAGTTTCATTAATATTACCATTATTGGTCCTCAGTGTATATTTTTTTTTCAAATGCGGAAACATTTGTTTGTGGTCTCCAACAAAATACGTATATGGCATATAAGCAAATTTCTCACTAAAGTCTCTCTCAGTACCCATTGGACACGATATTTGATCACAAATAATATAATCCAAATAAGTTGCTCCGCTCGTACTAGGATAGCCTAACCACATTACTTGAATGGGTGCAGGACGTAACGCAAAAATTTCATTTCTGGCACCCTTAGTATAACCGTTCATATTAACTAGTATTTGAATTCCATCATTATTAATTAATTCCGCTGCTTCACCATTACATTTAATAAGAGACAAGTCTTCGAAATGTTCTGAATCATTATTTATTTTACTCCGGAATGTTGAATCATCGCTTGGATTTAAAGCATAACAAAATATTTCAAACTTCATACGATTATGTAAGCCTGGAACCGATTGCATCAAATGTGATGTTGGGTGATTACCAAAGTCACTACTTACATATCCCACTCGTAGACGCTCATATTTTTCTTTGAAGTGTCTAAAATTCAATCCTTTTAGGGAATTTACTTTTTCAAGGTACAAATTAGCGTGACGAGTTGCAATTTCTTTGCGTGTCTTATTAGAAAATGGATACAAAATGGAATGATGTGGATGAACGGACGGTAATTTTTCGCTATGCAATTGATTTTCTATTATAGATATAATTTTACTCATACGTTGCTCATAACCAACCCAATCACAAACAACTTGAAGGCAATGGGCTAAGTTACAAAAGGCATCAGGAAAATCAGCTCGAATCAAGAGTGCATCTTTATATGATGATATAGCATCAATAATATTGCCCATATCTTTATATATACTTGCCAAATTACAGTGCGCATCAGCAAATAAAGGATTTATTTCGATAGCCTTCTTAAAGCAAACAAGAGCACCCGAAACATCTTGTAGCTCTCTTAATGTATTACCCATATTACTATAGGCATCTGCGAATGTTGGTTGATTATTTATGGCTTGTTGATAGTGCAATAAAGCTTCATGATGCTTGCCTGCAATTATTTAAACAACTTTGAAAATGGGTAATAATTTATTATAAATATAAGATGAAGTGTATCTCATTCATAAGATGATTTATTATCTTCTGGTATCTTTCATGTGTCCGATTAATGCTCTGACGAACACGGTTATGTTATTATATTGCAAGCTATAACTATATTGTTTTTTAAATAAATATTATAAAAAAAAGTTACATTTTGCAATGGCTATTTATATATTCGCATGATTAGTTATAATTACATTTTTCACAATTATCACTTGGTAATTAAAATTGAAATTGAATGTTCAGTTTTAAGAATGGGTAAAAAATAACAATGTATAAAAAAATATATTCATTAAATAGAAATAGATGCTTACTAACCTTGCTGCTGTAACAGAGACGCAAGATTATTATGACTCACAGCAAAATTAGGATATACTTCTAACGCTTTCATATACAATTTAGTAGCTTCTTCAATTTTACCTTGTTCTCTTTTAACATTACCAAGATTGTTTAATGAATCAACGTGAGATGGGCATAAATTCAAAGCTTTATTATAGCAATCTTCTGCATCTTTAACGAGGCCCTTCTCTTTTAGAGCATTAGCTAGATTACAGTAGGCATCTGGGAAGTTAGGATGTAATTCAATTGCTCGTCTATATGTTTCTATGGCAAGATCTATGAAACCTTGTCTATAGTAGAGGCATGCCAAGTTTCCATGAATAAAACCATTGTTTGGAGTAAGCTTCAATGATTGAAGATATACTGCTACCGCCCTGAAAATATAAACAAATGATCAACACGCGTTTTAATCTTTGAAGCGTTTGATGTTGTCCAAATAAATCCAACTTCGAAATACTTAGAGTGTTAGTATTTATCAAATAGGAAACATGTGGATTTTAAGAAAATTACAATCACAGCAACAAACAAAACACTAACATAAAATTGAGGAATATATTTCTTATTCATTTATGGTTTCTTAATAATATAAATGGTGTAATTATCCTTACATTAATTGTTAAAACTACCTCATATCACATGATAAAGCTTTTAATCACTTGCTATTTGCTTTTTCTGATCATACAAGGTCACTAAAATTTTGAGTTCCTATAAAGTTACTTTTATGTAAAACAAATGGTGTGCATCATCAAATCAATTTTATGACTCCGCGACAGTAGTAAATATATCACCAAGAAATTTAATTATTATTATCAAATGAAACTTTTTTGTTCTATATTTATGAAGTAAAAATTTATTACAATATTTATTATTGTTACTCTGTTAAGGTTTGCTTTGAGTGTTTGCGCTTCCTTGAGTTGATTTGAGCCGACTTTCGATGCTCGGAACGCCCTAAGAATTTTTCTTTTAAATGGTTTTGTATGTTATATTTTAGTATATAATGAGATTATATAATTAGAGAAATTAGTTTATATAGGATTACGTAATTCGGAGTGTGAGCGTCTAATCATCACTGTCCTGAAACGTTCATAATATATACATCAATGAATAAAATTTGTCCGGCGTTTCATTTTTTTTTTTTCATTGATTTATTATTAATTATAATTCCATACAAAGAGGGTCCCTCTTTGTTTCTGTTTTTTCTATTTTTTTTAATGTATTAAATTCGTCTGGATGGCTCACTAGGAAACCATGTGTAGAGCCAACCAGTGATTACCGACTGCTATGTTATTTTATTTCATGTTAATAATGAATGAAATTGAACTAAAACTGACAACTAAAACAATATTAATCTGACTTTAAAGTATACCTATCTTATAATAAGAAACTTTATAAAATTAAATAGTAAGTAATAGATAAAGCAAATAGTTATAAGTAAATATACATAATTAAATATATAATGTTATATTAATTTTGAATTGATAATTTTCTCAGTTTCATCATAGCTTTATTTTAAAAGCCACTCTCATACTGTAGATCTTACTTTATTTTTATTTTTAGCATTTCATTGCATGACATGTTTGTAATACAATGTCATGTCATGCAATGCATGCTTGTAGTTATTTAGCTAGCTAATAGTAGTTGTACTTACATCAAAATGATGTAATAAAATTATATTTATAACACTAATAAACAACAGTTTTATAATAAAAGTGCAATAAAAATCAGCTCATTAACTCTTGGCGAATTAGTTTACCGGAGGGCTTAACCTGAGCAGTAAGCGCTGAAAGTTTTATCCATAGACAAGAATAAAAGGTAAAATATGAATTTAATATTTTGTGGCCAAGCTTGTTACGATGAACCGTTTAATATTAAAGCGGAGAACTTTAAATTTATCAAAGGGATAATTTTGTAGGTTTAAAATATGAAAAGAGAGGGAAATTACGCGAAGCTTGAGCAAGTCGCTATATCTGTCTATTTTAATCTCTTCTATTGGAAAAATAACAGAAATAGTGGAAGGTTACGTTTATTTATATTGACGATAAAACTTCATTAACACTCATAAAAGTTCAGCACTTATTGGTTATTACATCATGATCAGTTATATTTTTAGATACACTTGCTTGTATTAACTATTTTCCATGAGACATTAAATTTACTAAAGCCCGTTTAGAATTTAATAATATAAAAAATATAAAAACGTAAGTAAAATAGAAAATCTTAGTACGAGGCAGAATATTATTAATATAATATAAAATTATATAAATAATTTACTAGATGTGTTTAATTTGCAGATAATTCTTTTTAAATCATAAAAACAGTTAGGTTGCAGATATAATTGTACTAAAAATATTGTTGACAATTGGTGTATCAGTGTCTAATAAAATAGAGATAGAGATAATAAAGATTATCCTTTCTTTAGGTAGGAAAATGACATTAAGGTGGGTAATTTAGTCGATAGTACAATCATTAGTACGTAAGTATCCATCTGTGGTATAAATATTAATTAAAATTATTTTCTTTGCGCTACATGCCGGATGTGTGTGTACTATAGCAGCGGCTTTTGTTTGTCATGAAGCAGTAAAGGCGGGGATACACAAGCCAGTAAATCAGAAAAGTAGTTGGCATGATGCAAGATATGCGCTTGCATGCCAGTAATAACATTGCGTATACACAGGACAGTTCGTGAGTGAACCCGTACCTCTTCTTAAGTAATTTATAAAATCTAAGTAAATTTAACAAAATCAATGAGTCAGCTACTGGTATGCCCGTAACTGTCGCATCGGATACACGTGCCGGTTTGGCAACCCCCGGGGCCCCTCTCTCAATGGGTATGCAAGTAAATCAAAAGTTGTGAGCGACATGTATGCCAGTTACAGGCAACCAGTTAGCGTATGCACATTACAGTAGCTGGCATGTGCAAGGAGCTGGTATGCTAGTGTGCAAGCTAGGGGCATGTGTATCCCCAGCTTAATGTGCATGTATTGTTTCGTTTTGAAGAGCCCCGTAGCTTATGAAATTACTGGGATGGTGAGAGTTATCTTATCTCTCTAAGTAACAAGCGGAATTTAGACGCCACTCAGCATATTGAGATTTTCAAGTTATTTGAGCGACACTGCTGGGCGTGTCACTTGAATTCAGGTAAACATTATTCTCGTCTCATCACTTTTTCTCAGTGTATGAAATTATTTTTTAAATTTTTCAATAGTTATTATTATTATTATTATTAATGGTATGTGTATTAAGTAAAATAAGATTGTCTCAAAGTAAATATACGAGTGGTTTATGTAGTAATTGAATAAACTTTGTTAAGCTACGCAAATTTCAGTTAGACAATATTAATATTTGTTAGCTTATGGTAAAAGTAAATTTACTCAATGCAATGAGGTCTTTATAAAGAAAACAATTATGCTAAACTATGAAATTAATTACAGCATAAGTACTTATTTTTATGATAACTACAATATAAAATTTATTAGTTTTATTTCACAAATGATTTATTAATTTATTGTTAAAGGAAATATAATACTAGAACTATATAGTAGTAATATCAATAATCATTATGCGCAATATACAATACACAGGAAGCTATATAATTTCACATTGAATAATTTAAATTAAATGAAAATAATAACCATACCCTTTAATTTTATTTTTAATCCAGTCAATGCAGCCATCTCTATAATCAACCTGTGAAGCGACTTTCGGTGGTTCAATATTGATGATCGTGTAGACAACGACACATTGATAATCCATAACACTATCATAATATTCTCAGCATGGAAAGCCACTCACGAGTCTCTCGAGACCTAAAACTTCAAGACGATGATAGCTCTCCACTCATACGCGTCCGTTCTTCGACTCTACAGACACCGTTACCGCACCTTTGCCAAAATGTCTCAGATCTCGACGCAATCGCCGACCTTGTAATCACGTTTACGAAACCGCGGGAAGATATTTTGTCAAGCCATAGAATCTTTATATTACGAATATAACATTCAAATTTATAAATAGGGCACTTCACTCTTATATACATGTATTTCAATCATCTGGGATGCGTTCCAGTAAAAGTTTTTAACAGTCGTAAAATGTTTACGTGCAGTTAAGGCAAATATTGATTGTAAAACGACGTGACTCGATGAGAGCTGCGAGAGACTGCTGGCTGGCTAGTGGCTGCTCACGAAACAAGCTTTCGTTTAAATCCCTAAGTTCCCCACATGGATACACTGTGCGCAGTATAATTCTTTAAATTTATTCCTTATTCCCTCCAGTGTAGAGTTGAGTTCGCTCTACCGATGGATTGAATAAAAAGTGCAAAAAATTTCTTTGAAAATTACTGAAAATTTGAACATTATTGATAATTATACGTGTATGTATAAAGTTATCATATTTATGATTTTATATTATAAATCGAGTGATAGCAATTGTCAATAGTATAATTATGTATGTTTCACATTTTTACTGAAAATAATTAAATGAGCAATGTATTCGTTCTTTATCGATTTTACAGATTGAAAATTTGTACGAACATAAATTATTAAAACTCGACCATTAGGGTGGTAATCCACGCTGACGTAACACGGGAAAAAATCAATATTAATAGGCGTTACTTATACCTTAAGACCTTCTCATTATCTTTAAATAAAATTACTAAATATAACCCTATTTACATACGCACACAGTTAATGAAGCTCAGCGAATATTAAAAACAAATCTAAGGATTTTGTGATTACACAAATTACATATCCATATTTTAATACATACACATAATAATTTATGCTTTGTTTGAGATTTATCTTTAGCTTTGTTTTCGATAACGCTCTGTTATTTTCTTACAATTAATTTTCCTCCACTACAAAACACTCATTAGTTCTGACAAGTGACAAACAGTTGAAGTACTCACCCAAACATGGGTCGCCCCACTAACCTACTTATATGTATTTATTTAGACACTAATATAAATTACATTTACCAAAGCTATTATTTGTTAAATCTTATAAACTATGTTTTATTATTATAATGTAATCAAAATACTTTTTGATTGATTGAGGATTTGAGGGATGATGGGCGATTAAATAATATGTGTTGTTTTAAAACACCAGAGGTAAGAAAATGCTCTAATCTCAAAGGTCACTAAGTCGTTTCATTTCGTGAATACTTCAGGCGGTAGAATATTTCTTCAAAAACATTTATGCGAAACGCGCTGTTTTTGAATGTAAAACATGTTGATATTTAGTGACGCGGATGTTAGTCTGCATATAAACATGACTGCGGACGTGATGATGAAACTTGATAGCTTCATCAAAAAACCACTATGATATATCATGCTGTAGAAGGTGAAGAGAGTCCCAAACGAGAATCAATGATAACGGACTGACTCTACATAATATATTATATAGTGCTGATGTAGATGAGACTCTTTTATATGACAATAATGACGAGATGAGCAGGACGTTTAGCTGATGGTAATTGATACGCCCTGCCCATTACAATGCAGTGCCTCTCAGGATTCTTGAAAATCAACAATTCTGAAAGGCACTACAACTTCGCTCGTCACCTTGAGACATAAGATGTTAAGTCTCATTTGCCCAGCTATTTCACAACTACGGTGCCCGGCCCTTCAGACCGAAACACAGTATTGTTTACACATTACTGCTTAACGGCAGAAAAGGCGCCGTTGTGGTACCCATAATCTAGCCGGCATACTGTGCAAAGGAACCCCCCACTGTTAAAGTGCGTATTGGATTAGAGATATACTTTAAGGGGACTAGGAAAGAAATACTTAGAATGAAGGAGATGCTGAATAAAATTGAAATAAGCCTGGGAAATATAATGTCAGAATCGTGACTAATGGAGGTTCGTAACCGCTGCGTATCCTTCTGGGAGACGAAGTTAGAGGCGTGATAGATTAAATTTTTTCACTTATATGTACGTAATGATAAACATAAATTTTTAGTACACATAATAATTTATATTTAGTCGTAATAGTTTTGTTATGCTATTATAATATAATAGTTATATTATCACTATATAGTATATAAGAAAGTCGCTTCCCGCTGTCTCTTCCTATGTATATTATATATGGCGTTGAGCACTTTTCTTGGGATTTTGTCGTTAGCGTAGACTCTCCCTAAGGCGATAGATATACTTGTATTTCTTTGTTCTCATTGTTTATTTTATAAATGTAAGTAAGAGTTATGACTGCGATCAATACTGTATGGAAAGATGGTGAAATATCGACACCTAATTGCGTTTCTCAAAGAGCTAAGCTAAGTGTAAAATGTTATACTCACGTCAGGACACGTGACCTGATAGTAGAATAGCACGACGAATAAATAAATTTAAAGATTTGTTTTGTTACACCAAAGAAGTATTACTTCTTGCGCGCATAGCATGCATAGTAATACACACACTTTTTTTTATTTGACAGTGGAATCTAGTGGAAACTGCCTATTTTTTTAAATAAATCAGTTATATTAATATTTTTATAATAAGGAACTTCGTTCCTATCCGGTGTCCCACGACACCACGCGGTTTTTTTATGCTATACTTCTTACGAGAAATATCTCAAATCAAGGATCCAGTAATCTTAAACTTTTATTCCCCAATTAACATTACATTCAAAACTTTCCGCATAAGACCGTAACAAAATATTCAATTAAAAATTGAAATTATGCAGAAGTTATCTTAAGATACTTTTCATTGATAAATTATTCAATAACTTTGAGAATTTATTAAAATATTTACAAAATTAATTATATTAATTACTAGAATTGAGGCGATATTAGGAATAACATATTTTCATCTAGTATTTTCTTTGATTAGGGCGGGTGTTCACATTTAAATAAACGGGCACACATTTAAATAAAACACTTTTTAAAGGATTAAATGCTTGTAATTGTGACTTTTGCGTAAAAGTTATATTTTTATTATTATTTTAGTTAATCCGACGTTTCAAGACCTTTCCAGATCTCGTTTTCAGGGGGACTGCAGAGGAAATGAGTCAAGATAGTATTTGTCATAGGTCGTTGTCATTATGAGGCTTAGCGTCATTTATTTTCTCGGAGGTGGTATTTGCAACTACCACCTGCAGAAGTAAATGGCGCCAAACAGCAAATACACGCGTTTTAATCCTTTAAAAAGTCTTTTATTTAAAGATTTTCATCTATTGCTTTCCTCATCGTAATTACCTTTCAATATGGAAGAGCAAGCGTAAAGGCTTCATGGGAAATGATAATCACCACCGAGTCTCTTTTGAAAATCAGAGGAATCACGGGAGCATTGCCATTTTTTATGTTATTGTGGAAATGTATGGTAAATAGTTCTTTGAAAACGACACTGTGGCATGTAACACATCCAGATGAAGAGGATAGGAGAGGGGATTGAGGGTAGTCAAGTTAGTGGAGGGTTGAGGTGGAATAATATAGCAGAGATCCGGTCAAAGAGCTCTTCGTAACATTCCCCGTGAAAAGTGTATTAGAAGACACTTAACGATGCGAGGTTACAGAGAGTTAGGGACCTCCGAAAATTTTGGATGCTGTGCGTTGCACGTAGTCAAACCAGAGAAGAAAGCAATAGACCGTATGTCACTGGACCAGCGTTTTATAAAGCGGAAGATCATGAGTCAGCGTAATGTATTGTCTATTTCTGATTTAATTTAAGCCATTTATAAGGAATATCACATTGAATTAGAAAACATTAGTTGTGAGTGTAGTACAATTTACTTAGTACGAGAACAAAGAATTTCTACGAATGGTTTTGTTCTAGTACGTTGAAAAAACGTTTTGTTGATATTGAAAATATTGGCATAACTTTTACAAATAACATTAACTGAGTAATCAAGTGGAAACGAATGTCAATATTTGCTCAAAAAGGTCAATATTATTACGAAAGATGTAAATCTTAATGTATTGATATTAAAGTATTGTAATAATATTGAGACTTTCATACTATCTGTGCATATTATTTCTATTATATAAAACTTCAGCCGTAGGTGGTATTTTGACAGTTAATAATTTGTTTAAATGGCCAATTATATTGAAATTTCACAGACATTGTAATATTTATTATAAGCAACATTATCAAATCGCTGTCGTCTAGTTTGGTAGTGACAGAATATTAATATAATATATAGAACACAATATTAATACAATTTTTTGTTAGAATATTAATATTTTCTTTTATTTAATTAGTTACTTTATATTATTCAGATCGTCAAAAATTATAATAATCTCTATAAAAAGAGATAGTCAATAAATTCATCTCACACACCATATACTAACTAACTAAGTAAATCATATACTAACTTTAGGATCAAAATAGATAGAAACTCCTTGGTGATTTCCTAGATTATTGAAGTGAGAAATTCTGTAGCCGCGTTGAGCCAATTTGATCGGATTGCGGTTTCCCGCCACGGTTGGCCTCGACATGCTCGTGAACTGATGCACTTGCACCAGATCAATCTAACGATAATAATTTCAATTTAAAATTTTATGAAATTTAAATTTTGTTGTTGTCTTGAAATATTATTGATTTAAACATTAAATTTGCTATACGTATGTGGACGACAAATTTACGAATAACATGATACTTTTTTTATTGGAAAGGATATACTTCAAAGATAGTTTGGTAAGAGTTTAGTTGAGCTCTGACTATGGAATCGGCCGAATATTTTTCATGCTAGTAGGATACTTAAGTCATCCAACCATAACGTAGTTATGTTATCTTATTAAATCGTAACTAGAATTAGATTGTATAATTAATGCATACTTATTTTTATACTTTTTAGTGCATATTATCTGTTGATTTGGAATAGTGTTTTTGAAGTCGGTTGTTTTATTGTTAATTTATTTTTTATTTTTGGGTGCTTGCTAGTTCTATCTCCAGACAACTAACTAGTGTGGCAATGTTGTTTACATAAACCTCGTTCATTATATTCTTGTTCAACAGAATTCTAGAAAGCAGTGAAAACCTTGCACAAAGTGTGTATGTAGCCACGTTTGTCATTTTAAAGTCACTTAAAAGCATAGCCGTCATAATTATGTTCTTAATCGTATCTACTATCGATAGATATACCAACAAATACTCTGTCGAAGGACATAAAATCTAGGAGCGGTCGCGTGCTGTTAAAGTTAGAATTCGCCAAAATCCTACAAGGAAATAATAATAATCGCGATAATTGTAATTTCCTTTAGGACTCTTCCGCGTATCATCATGAAATGCTTGAAGCTTAGTGCTTATTATTAATATAAAGGAAATGCCCCAAATCAATCCCTGCAGTTAAAGTGGTTCGATCGAAATTATAGCTGTCCTTATACGAGACTAATAAGTACAAAAATATTCTTTTCACTAATGAAAGATTATGAATTTCAACTTGCTTAATGAAAATGTTTCTATACACTTATCTTATATTATATCGTTTATGAATTATTTTAATCGGTTCACCATTGACGTTCTTATTCATGTAGACATTAAAGCCAAAATATGGAACATACCACAAATTACACCATAGTAAGCTTCAACTTCTATATTAATACATTGCCGCGCTTACTCCAATTGTTTAAAATATTCTTGGTAAATAAGCAGCAATGTTCAACATGTATTGTTCGAGTTCGGGTTGTGACAGCTAACACACGAATAAGAAGAAAAGTGTGCCTACATTATATTAATTAACACTTTTGCAGTTCCGCTATTAGACTGCGAATTATATGCCCTTATATGTGTATACAACGTCATTGCGGTTCACAAGCAAATTAGTTCATCTCACATGAAATAATATGCCGAAAATTGCGCGTTCAACGTCAGGGCTCCCGCTTTCTATTTATAAACACGAATTACGCTCAGACAAAATGTTCAATACGCTTGAATTAACAAGGTTGCTATGGCAACCCTTGAATTTTTAAATGAATATTCCTACACTATTTAAATAAAACACTTTTAAAGGAATAAAACGCGTGTAATTGTAACTGTATTTAAACTAGACTGCGACTGTGGCCTATATTACATTGGGCAAACCAAACGAAATAGCTCAATACGACTTATGGCCGTCTTCAATAAACTATCTATACTTAGTTCAACTTACTAGAAGTACGCGCTTTTTACGCTTACTTACATTTCAATAACCTATTGACATAAAGCATTGGACTATATTTATATTGGACATAACTATGGATAGATAAGATCTTGCCATTAAAGGGAGACAGCAATGTATCCGTAACTAGAGATACGTTATTGGAAACGGCAGTAAAAGAACGCATTGCGGTTATCAAACACAGACATCACTCTAAGTCAGCTGTATGTGAACACATAACAGACCGCCCTAACCACTACATCCGGTCCGACCAACCAAAATTTTTGGTAAAAGAGAATAGATTTCTCTTAAGATTGGTACGTGAAGCCATCGAAATTAAAATCACCCAAATTTCAATAGAGCAGATGGTCTAATATTATCTTACTCCTGGGAAACAACAATATCTAAATTAAAACCCATAACTACACATACCAAAGAATTTTGCCAAAAACCATCTGTCTACAGCAAATACCACCTCCGAGAAAATAAATGGCGCAAAACTTCATAATGACAACTATGACAAATACTATCTTTGACTTCATCTGCAGTCCCCCTGAAAACAAGATCTAGAATAGTCTTGAAACGTCGGGTTAACTAAAATAAAAATGAAACTTTTACGCAAAAATCTAATGTAAAAACATTTACAATTACACGCGTTTTAATCCTTTAAAAGTGTTTTATTTAAATGTGTAACACTCGCGTTAATCAAAGAAAATACTATTCCTACGCTACTTCAGTGGCAAATAAATACTATTTTGACAGTGTTGTCATTATATTTAGCCAACTTCAAAACTAGCAGTAGGTATATCAAGTCGTTTGCTATATGTCTGTAAACCAATGACGTTCTATAGTAAATGTAGATAAATCACTTCGTATAAAAACAAAGCCGAAATATGGAATATGCCACAAATTAGCATAACACCATAATAAGCTTCGACTGCTATATCTATACATTACCGCATTTACTCCAGTTGTTTAAAATATAATTAATCCAAAAGCAGCAATGTAAACCGTATATTCAGTTCAGTGACCTAGATAAATTGAGAACCCTATTCGGAGAGTGACAGTTGACACACGACTAAGGAGAAAACTGTGCTTATAATACATTATCTTTCAGAACGCTTCTGTCCTACCGATATTAGACTGCGAATGATATGTCCTCATATATGCATAAACCATCAATGTGGTGATCTAAGAATTTAGTCCTTTATATTAAGCGTGTATAAATGTGCTCATTTAAGGCATTATAAACTCGGTAAAATATCATTCAATACAAGAAGTAGAATGCCGAAAGTGATTACCGCCGCCCACATTATCTTACAACACCGGAGGAATTACAGGAAACGCTTATTTTGAAGTGAACCTTCAAAATAAGAATGATAATGTCGTATGGTCCCGGAAACACCGCACAAGAAAGCTAATTCCACAGCTTTGTAATTCGTGCATTAAAGCTCCTTAAAAACCGCACTGTGGAGGACCGCCATCCAGATGGTGAGCATGATATCCTAATTTGTGGCGTGTCGTGCAAAGGTGGAAAGAGGAATCAGGTGAAACAGTTTTTCGGAACACTCCCCGTGATAAATACGGTAGAAGACACACAATGAAGCAACGTCTCTACGGAACGCCAAGTGATCCAGCCGTTCACAGAGCACTGGGTCTCCGACAATTCGACCTACTCATCTATTTTGAGACTTGTGGCTTTGTCTATCAATAAGGTAAGAGTTTTGGCAGGCATTTATAGTGTATTCAATTTATGTTCACATTATAACATTGTGATTTATTGTAAACCGGAAGCTAAATCTGACGAATCACAGAGTAAAATTGGCTTAGTACCAAGCTATCTGTAATGGTATGTCAATATGAACCTGATGAATAGTACCTACTTGTAAGATTTATGGATAATAATAATCGTGGACTTGTTATTGAGATTTTACACCGGTTACTACGGTTTAGTACTTAGTTTATAATAATTGTATTTGTTGATAGTAGTTCGTAGCTACTAAAATTACTTCTAAGAAACTGTGCCGGGTTCGGATCCCTGTAGGTACAAACATTCGTTCGATATATTGGATTAATGGTAAATGTTAGAGGATAATAGTACAGTGTGTTTTTTAACTGGGAAACAACGGGGAAATCCTCACCCAGACGATATATAAGTAACCTGTCTTATCACCAATTTGCTCTTTTTTGTGATAACAATATTTGCGTAAGACTTTTTTTTGTAATTTATTTATTTACATAAAAGTTAACAAAAGAAAACACTTATAGCTGGCATCAGAAAACTACACGGGTTTGTAATGGTATAAGGGTAACAAAGAGTTAAATCTAGGTACGTTAACAACGGCACATTAGTACTGACACTAAAAAGTGTGATTTCATTTTTTTCTTAATATTACGAGGATTTACATGGTCCCATAAATCAGTGGGTAATTCATAACACATTGAATATTTAATTTGGCGAGGAACTAGGTAAGCATTCGTGAGTTCGGCATATCTATTGAGCGCACTCGGACCGCATAAACGGCCCCAAGTGACGGCCCGCGTGCATATAGGATGTTGTACTTTATCCCAGTATATATTATGGATAAAGTTTTCTTTTAAAATTGAACATTTCATGAGTACATGCACCAGTAAAATTTTGCAATGTTTAAAACGTTCAGTGTCGGAATAGTCACTCTAATTTTTGTTAGGGATAAGTTTTAATATTCTTTTTTGCAGCTTAAATATTTCATTCAAATAGGAGTTAAATGTACGCCGACACCAGAACAATACTGGATATAAGATTGAGCTAGAGAATTATTGTATAACATTAATTTTTACTTTCTTTGATTTCTTAAGGCGGTCACATTAGTTAAAACTTGCATAAACTTATTGCAGTCGTGTTCAATATGGTTACTCCACTTTAATTTACTATCTATATGTTAGCCTAAAAATGTAACAGTGTCAAAGCTTCTTCTGTTTGGTCAAGCGCGAGTTGTCTATAAAAATAGAATAATTTTAAGATAAAAAAATATTTTTAATGCAGATCGACTCAGCTTCGTATGATAATTATTTCAATATATCGGCATAAAAACATCTGAGTAGCAGAAGCTAGTCAAAATTTAATAAAAAGCCACTCAGGTAATTGGTGGATAGTCACAAACAATAAGTGTTCCATATTTGAATATGAAATTTAATAATCTTCTAAGTGCAAGCAATCACTTGGTTTCGATTGAATGAGCAGTTTGACGGCGTATACGCAAACGAACAAAATTAAATTTGTACATAGTTTTAGTGTATTTGCTACAACATTTCTAGCACCGTAAACATATTATCAGCTCATATCTAACTAAATAGTTAGACATAATTAGTAGTCTGGTACGATAACATCTAACCTTGGCAATGTTACTCAAATTTAATTATAACCACTTACGTATCTGTCAAATTCTTATAAATGTTGGCATGATTCTCAGTGTCCTTTATAAAAATACACTGTCACTATGAATATTGTGTGACGTCATACAAAAGCAAATTGAAAAGTTAATTAAGCATCTTGTGAGAAGATCAAACGCGATCATTCCTGGGTGATTGAACTATCGGATTACTTCAATGTCTATTTTGGGTTTGCTGGCTTATATATTACACAAACTTTTGTTTAAGAATTACGTAATTATTAAACAAAATATGGGAATTTAGGTCATTCGTTTTTTTTTAAGGTGAATACATTTTATTTGCACTAAGCACTTTTTTTTGTTGGCTTTGAATGAGATTATCAATGAGAACATTAGCTGTCACACTCGGTTATGTAACGCTCACTCGGACAAAGTCAGCGCGAGTTGACTAAGGGAGCGCGAGTAGTTGCATTATAATATATCAGAGTAATTTAAACACAACCGAAATTATTCATTTAGTAATTATTATGTTATTACTTTATTAGTATGGTATAAACAAATGAAAAAGGATTTTCATATATCTATGGTTTAGAACATACGCCATTTTTTATTTACATTCGTAGTGTAGCATAGTGTATCGTAGCGTACAGCGTAGATTTGCGTAGGTGGTAATGTGAACAATGATATTGTTACAACGATCAAGGCTAAGTCAACTTTTTAAATGGTGAATGAATGAATTCAATAATACTCGAGGAGTCAGCACTATCTTAGATCATCTTTATAAAGATTCTAGCCTTAAATCCGTTTTAGGGTAGGGTATCTGTAAAGGCTAATGTTTAACTGTCAAATTACACTCAGACTAAGTGCACTGGCATACCTAGGCAGTCTGAGATTAATGTCAAGTTCTATTTTGATTTTATGTAAATAAGGGACGAAAGGAGCTGGACGTTCAGCTGATGGTAATTGATACGCCCTGCCCATTACAATGGAGTGCTGCTCAATATTATTGAAAAACCCAAAAATTCCAAGCGGTACTACAACTGCGCTCGTCACCTTGAGACATAATATGTCAAGTCTCATTTGAAGAGTAATTTCACTAGCTACGGCGCCTGTCAGACCGAAACATAGTAATGCTTACACATTACTGCTTCACGGCAGAAATAGGTGCCGTCGTGGTACCCATAACCTAGCCGGGATCCGGTACAAAGGAGACTCCCTCTCCCACCTCCAATTCTATTATTGTGTCACAAATTAATCATTTTTTTTTGATATTTGTATCCAAGCTAAATCTTTAATCAGATAAACTAACTGTTGCTAATATATAAAATATTAAACTCGCATCAGGACATGTGACATGATCGAAAATTCGTAAGACGGCCGCGGCGGCAGATAAGGCATTACGCGCTATACGAGATTTATTATAGAAAATTTATTCATTTATTGTCCTCTGCATAGCTTCAAAAAAAAAATGGGAAAAGATTTGATGATTTTTCAATGATTTTGAGTATAGATTTTAACTTAACAACATAAACTTTGCAGACGATAAAAATCAACTGTTAATTGAATTTTAAATAGCGAATTTGGTTTAACGACGACAAATGATCGCAATCTTAGCACAACGAAATACAAAACTATTATTGATGCGGTCTTTACTAGACATTTAAAGAAATTCGAATTAAAATTGTTGGTTTCTTACAAGAGCTTGGTAGCTGAAGTATGAAACGAACAATTTTATGGTTAAACCTATTGTATCAGTTTTAAAGATTGGCGGTGATGGTGCTGGTAATGAAGATAGTGAAAGAGTTGTTGAAATAATGGATGAATGTTGATTTTTCTGAGAGATAAACTTTTTAATGTAAGATAATTGTAATAGATCTGAAGTGTTTTTTTATATTATATAAATTGTCATTTTTATGTACGATAGCGTAATAAATGAATTTTGCAATTCGTGCTAAATTATTCCCTTATCACTCCATTATAATATTTAAAAAAGCACAACGTTAATGTTAAAGTTTACACTTTAAATTCAGGCTATTAAATTTATTATTTAATAGCCTGAGGGTGGTCGCTCCATTCGCAATCTGTTGTATGATTAAGAAAGTAATTTAGGTTATAGTAACCTAAAGCATATTACCGTTTTTCAACATTTTTTTTTGGAATTTCGTAATACATTTATTTTGAACCTTTTCTGGGATCGTGTTGTAAAATATATACGTCGCCCCACAAAAGACTTAGTAACTAGACTTAGCCGAGTAGTAGGAATTATGAGTTTATGTCTGTTCCTGGTCTTAACATTATGATTTTGACAGTTTCTAGCAAATTCACTTATGTGCTTATGTACCTACATACAAAACATTGTCAAGAATATATTGAGAAGCAACAGTTAAGATGTTAATTTCTTTAAATTTTGCTCTAGATGATTCTTTAGGATCTAGTTATAAATAGTGCTAATAGCCCTCTTCTGTAGCTTAAAGATTGTATTAATATTGGCCGCGTTGCCCCATAGCAGTGTACCATAGCACATAATACTATGAAAATAACTAAAGTAAACTAGTCGCGCCGTATCTGTGTCAGTTTATTGGCTAATCTTTTTATCCGCGTATACTGCAGAACTAATTAAACAGAATTGCCTGACAAAACATTCGAGACACCTGTAAAAAATTTTTTAAAGATAATATATAGTTTTAAAGAGTATATTGAGAATATTATGACGAAAATGGTTTTTGGTTCCTTGCATATCGCGAGTCTCTGCAGCCCCGTAGCATCCTCTACTAACAAATTTTTAATTACTTACGAAATTTACTTTTTGATGCATTTGTATTTGAAAACAATTTGTGTACTTTGCAACTGCTTTTATATGTTTTCGTAAATAAAACAAAACCATTCTTATTTTTACTATAAATACATTCAAACACTCAAGCAGGATTTGTCACCGTATTCAAGTAAAAACGCGATAAATAAAAAAAAAATACAATTTACTTACAATACTGGCTACTAACTCCTATAAAGATGTTAATAAGTTGGCACCAAAACCCTACAATAATATAATGTCGCACTTTGTAATCTAAACACGTTTATGGAATTTAGCCAAAATCTTAAAATATACTGAGCTAAGCAGATTTGAAAGAGTTATTTAAAGGAGCACCTGTTCTATTGATTTTTGTATAGATTGTTAGATTCATATTCTTTTCTATTAAATATTCTGTAACCACAGCTCAGTTATTCAAAAAAATAATCTGGGTGGTAAGTTGGTTCATTTTATGATGTTTGATATCGTTATTATTATTAGATTATTACCTAGAAAAAAGATTTTTTGATATTTATTATTTGTATTTTGTTTCTTATGAAATAATAACTCAAAACATACTTTTAATTGTAATATATTATGTGTCCTCAATACAGCTTCCCAAGGAGTAGTTTTCTAAATGAACATGGACAATACGAAGATCATGTCTATTGTCCATGGTGAACCTACTCCCGTAACAGTTGGAAACTGCACTCTCGAAATTGTTGACGAGTACTGACTTGAACAAATAATCCAGTTAGGCAGGTCCAATTTCGCGAAAGAGGTCACCCCTCGAATTTAACTCGGATGGGAAGACTTCGGGGAGCCCCGTAAAATCTCAAATTCCACAGTGTTTGAAGATGCTCAGATGGCAATGGAGAGGGCTATGTTGAGAGTTTCCCTGCGACATCGAATTAGAAATGAGGAGATCCGTAGGAGAACCAAAGTCCCTGATAGCCCAATTGACCAAAATACTCCAAAACTGAAGTAGAAACGGGAAGGGCATATAGTTCGACGGACAGATGGCCGTTTATTTGGGCCCGTCTTCAGATTCATATAATGATGGTGACAGCATATTTTTAATTCCTATTAAATATTTCAGTCAAGAAATACAAAAAGGTTATTTCTGAATGATCTGGAATCGTAATGTAATCATATCTGTTTAAATACCTAGGAAAAGCAAACATAAATTTATAGTAAAACAATTTTGATTTGAGATAAATATATTTCAAGTATTTAGTATTAGATACCAGTATTCAAATAGCTACATTTTTCTAAATAGAATCTAAATTCTAAACAAATACTTTGCTTGATTATTGTACTAAAATAAAGTTGTATAGGTACAATCATTATATTAAATGTTTTAAGTAATTAAAGATAAGTTAAACAGATTATATACACCGGCTTTTAAAACTTATTACAATACTTTAATTACTAAAAATTCATCTAAACCATAGAAGCTTTTATAACAAATTTTATCTACTTTCTTTAAGAAAGTTATTGAAAATTAAAAGTTATTTATATTTCACTAACTGCAACTAACACCTGGGCTCTTTTTACAGATTCAAGCCGGATTGGCATGCTGGGGGTGGTTGCAGCTTCTGACCAGCCTTCTTAGCTCATACCAAGTACGCTCGAATTGGTTTAGATCAAGACTTGATGGACAAGCCATCAAACATATCAATTCCAGCCTCTTGAATGTATTATTCATGTACGAACTGATCAGAGTGTGCGTGAGGGGCTTCAGATTTTTCTCTCACTGTAGCCTCTTCAGGTCTGAAGAAGCTTGCTGGACTTCAACCACCTTCAACTGCATTCAGGTGACAATTCTTTAATTATTCAGGTTTCCATCTTAACAAGATGGAAACAATAGCGCTCTTCTTGGATACTGGTGCATCTGGGTCAGCCATTAGAAAGTCTTGTCAAATCAATTCCATTGAAATCTTTGCTTCACTTGCCAAACAAGACGCATACGGATGCCCAGTGCAAGTAAAGTCATGATTTTAATTTAGAATCATGGATTCTTGGACATTCTTCAGACGGTAATGCTCATCTTGTATGATGTGGACACGTTATTTTTTTTTTAAATATTAATTAATCGATCAAGAAATAATAATATACGTGAAAAAAAGTGTAAAAAAGTATTTTTGTTTATAAGGATTTTATCAAAAGGTTACAGGACTATGAAGTTTCTTAATTTCAAAAAAAAATTATGACAATACTTGTGTTTCGAAAATATATTATTAAGTTCTGTACTGCGAAGTCCTTAAAATTTTAATAGAATACGATTTTATTTGAATCTCAACAATAATAAAATCGGAATAATGAAACATAATAATGATTATATTGTTATTAAAAATATGTTGTGATTAAGAATTCAAAATTTTTATTATATATATAAGCCAATAAATATTAATAATAGAACAATATTCTACATTTATTCGACTACTAACATGATACGACTACTAACAATTTTAGTAAATAACCAATAACTACATGACAATATATTTAAAGTTAGAGGCAATCTAAACTACGCAATATTCGTTTAATAGAAGAAATTATTATTATAATATGTGTAAAATAATATAAGAGATTATTTTGAAGTATCTGGTCGTGGAGATATTCCTCTTTCGGAATTTGGTGAGCTTCCTCCGGATACACTTTGAGGGCTCCTATCACCCACCTTAAATAGAAAAAATTATATTTGATTCAAATAGTCATGAAGAAGGGTCGCTAGTATGGGACTTGCTACGATTACTTCTAAGGTATTTTAGTTGCCAAAAATATCTCTCTCTTCCAGATATATGCTGTTTTATTAATTATGCTTAAACTAAGTTTTTGATCATCACTATTAATATTTTTTTAAACACTAATCTACCTTATATTCGGAAAAAGTTGAGCTCGTGAAAAGAATATACAAGAAAATTAACGGTCTATCTTTTCAATTAATAGAGAATTATAGAATGGCTGTAATATACGAAACAAATTAGTTTGTAAGGTACGATAATAATAATATAATATTGACACACTTTTCACACACATTATCTTGCCCCATGTTAAGCATATATAGCCTGTGTTATGGGTTACAAGACAATGATATATTTAATACAATATACTTACTTAAACATACATAAATTCATACAAACATACATTAATACACTTAAACATCCATGACTCGGAAACAAACATCCATATTCATCATATAAATGCTTGCACCTACCGGGATTCGAACCCGGGACCTCTAACTTAGTAGGTAGGATCGCTAACCACTCGGCTATACAGGTTGTCAAAGATATGAGTCTCGTTCAAAATTAAAAGCTTAAGGCTATCTTAAATATCAAATATTTCACAAAAAGTAATAAAGATAAAACTATAAATATAAATTCTCTTCTTATACTGTATGGATATAATTACGTTATGTTTGAGTCACTAATATGCGAGGCTCAAACGCGCAAAGATAATTATAAGGTTAGAGCTGGAAACTAATTAAGTCAACTGTTTAACTCGGCAATGTTGCAAAAGCTTAGGAAAGGTATTTAATATTTATACAAATTATAGAAAACTTTTGTTATGAAAAATATATTATTTTGAAAGTTGTTTACATATAAGTTGTTTTTGTTTATATTCACATAAGTAATTAAAGAATATGTGATTGTAATTTGAAACAAAAACGAAAAATTGTGAATGTGATCAATTAATGTATCCTTGCTCCATATACCAACGAACTATACGAAAATAAGCCAAAAATCAATAATTAAAGATATTTGTATAATATATCAACATAATTTAATATAATATTAAATGATAACCCAAAATTGGTATTTTTATCTACTAAATATAAAATATCATGACATCATTACTAACGCTCAGAAGAATCAAAAACTATATGAAAATTTGTAAATATATTAACTTAATGTAACGATGAATTCTGTTAGTAATTAGTTCGTTTATTTAATTATAAAAAAAAAGAATCAATATACCTGTAGACCAGTGTGCAGCATATTCGCTATAGTTTCAACATCCAAGGTGGAACCTTGCGCAGAAATTTTCTTAATAGCTGACGACACGATGCAAATATCTCCTCGCAGCTCCCGCACAAGAGCTGTGATCTTTTGAGCGTTGCTAAGAACCTCTACACTCTGAGTATATGGATTGTACCGAACTCCAAAAGGTCTTTGGATGCTATCAGCAAATGCCCTGTAAAATAAAAAAAATATTACGGCTGAATCTGATAAATATAAATTTTCTTTGTCCTCTACCTACTTATGAAATAAAGTTTGGAAATTCCTAGAGGCTTACCTTTCTACCTAACCCTGAAAATGTTCTGGTAGGAGTAGGTGCTGTTTATTTCTGTACTATTTATAACTATTTAATAGTTTCTTCATAAATGAACCTGTTCGTTTTCTGTTTATTTTTAAAATTTTATTGAAGTTGGTTTCCTAAACATGGCCATTTTGGTTTCTGAAAGAGGAACAGAAACCTCCACCTCACCATCTCGGCTGCCCATTTGTAATATCAAAGGAAAGACAGAAGTTATTTTTTAAGTGGATCAACACACCTTATATGAAGACATCCAGTCCTCTTAGCATCTCCTAAGGCTCACATGGATAAAATTAATAAGGCGGTGAAATTATTAAAAACGTAAGCAAATGAGCTTGCAGTTAGGTGCTCTAGATATTGTAAAAGCGTCTTAAGCGTAGACGCGTAGAACCATACTTTGATAAAAATTAGGTAATGATCACCTAAAAAAAACACCGCTTCTACTACTTCGACAATACTTCAACAACAGGTGGTATGTACCATTACAAATGAGGTCATTTGAAAATCAATAAGGAATAATACGTATTAGTTAGCACACAAAAATATAAATTAATGTACAAATTTACGGACGAAAATATATGGAGGATGCGGGATTCGAGCCCGCGCCGTTCGGGTTATGTCCCAGCACTCTTACCAACTAAGTCAACCGTCCGCATGACGTATGATCCGTTAATCTTGGTATGTTTGTTCTACTCTCGGGTTGTGCTTAACATCTTCAAATATTAATATTTATAAAAATACTCAAATTGTCAATACTTAGAGCGCTTTCGCACTACGTCTGATCCGAATACCGATACCGGATCGGTATCCGAGAAAACACTGTCCGAAGTAGTCGCAGAACTATTTCTACGGTAGTTTACGCTCTAGATCCGGCTTCCGTCATCCGATTTCTTTCCGTCAACCTTTAGGAATAGTATACGACGACATCTGACCGTATTTTCACGGTTTCGGATCGGATGTATTGCGAAAGCGCTAGTTAAAGAATTACGAAATATTTTTATACAACTCACCTCATCTTTTCTTTGGCTTCTTCAAAAGAATCAGTATAGTAATAGGCATTTTGGTAAGCCGTGATGATACATTCTTCATTCACTGTAACATCTGGATCAAAACGCTTTATCTTTTCTTCTGTTGTGATAGCATGTTTCAATTCAGCTACAGATGAAAGAAGGCCTGCTCCATACACGCGGAACGAACCATCAGGTTGACGGCAGAGACCAAATTCGACAGTGAAGAAATACAACTAAAAAGATAACTAGCGATAATATAACGGTTATTCAAATTCAAATTCAAATTCAAATATTTTTATTCAAAATAGGATGTCAAATCACTTATTGAAAGTCAAAAAAAACTACCACCCATTCCAAAGTGAATGCCTCAGGCCTGAGAAGAATGGGCGCAACAAACTCAGCGGGCTTTATTTTTTCATCAAAAATATGTTTTACAATTAAAGTAACATTTACAAAGTAACATTGTACAATTAAACTTATTATTTAATAGCCTGAGGGCGGTCGCTCCATTCCCAATCTGTGGTATCATTAAGAAAGTCATTTATGTTACCTTTACCACACAAACGTTTTTTAACAATTCTTTTTAATAACGTAATACTTTTGTTTTGAACATTTTCTGGGATCTTGTTGTAAAAGCATATACATCGCCCCACAAAAGACTTACTAACTCGACTTAGCCGAGTAGTAGGCATCATCAGTTTATGTCTGTTCCTGGTGTTAACAAAAACTTAGAAAACAAAAACTAAGCTTTTAACTTCCCGTAGCACGAATTATGAGGTAAAAAATATTGGAATTGATAGAGCTTTAGTCCACGATTTTAATGATACCACTCTAATTACAAGGTAATGCACCGATCCAGAGAAAAAAGCATTATAACCTTACCTCAAATTATGACATTTTTAAGGGTTGGAATATTTTTATGGGAGGAAAGTAAGAGAAACGCCTAGAAACGTTTAATTTTACTGTTTTTAAATTTATAATTGACAAGTATGAGCATGTTTTAGCCTCCCGGCGACATGACAGCGCTCATCTACAGTTTTATTTACGTGATTAGCCCGTTTAAGTTAGAATTTTGTTTCGTTATTTTCTTAAAAACGGTGTATTATCTTGTAATAAGAGTGGTATCATTATAATCGTGGACTAAAGCTCTATCAACTACAATATGAACAAACAAACAAAACAGCTCTCCATAGGTTAGTACAGATTTGATAGACATAGCATCTATGTCTCTTAAGTAACACCGCTTATTTTTGGTTCAATCAAGAATCTGGAGTAGCTCTGCATTGTAATGGGCAGGGCGTATAATCAAGTAAACATTTTGCGCGTCATATCACTATTTCTCATTAAAAGCGAGATTCACTTATCAGTTACTCTGAAATCCTTTTCTGTAGAAATAGTAAACATTTGTTAACTATGATTAAACATTATATTCTCAAATTTATTTTCATAAACGAAAGGAGAGGAGTTAATTCTCTCATTTACTGAATTTTAGTCCAAACCAATAGTAAAACGCCCACTTGGGCGTGAAAGAAATACCGTAGCTAATTTATCGATGTCTTCATCAGAAGCCCCCAGTGATGCAAGACCTAGCTCTTGAGAAAACTGCGCAAAACTAGGGTTTGCTAGCAATGGCATATGTCCCAAAAGCTCATGACAGCAATCGCTGGAAATAAAATTAATTGTAAATTATTTTTTAATCCATTGAATTTAATTGATATACTAAATTACGTTGTCTATATATAGACAACGCACGTCGAACAAAAAAAAGAAGAAATATGGAAAATGCGACAAATTACACCGTAACAAGCTTCCTCTGATATGTCTATATTATGTTGTTTGAAATATTCTTAGTTAATATGCAGCTATGCGAAAACATTCGATTCGATTAGGTTCGATTTGGACAGTGACAGTTGACACACGACTAAGTAGAAAAGTGTGATTACATTGTCTTTAAGCACACTTCTGCCGTTCCTCTATCAGACTGCAAATGATATGTCCATGTGTATGGAACGTTATTGGTTATACAAAATAAAATTATGTTGATACTTCATAAAAAAAAGTTAAACTAATTATGTAATGGAATGATTTTTATATACTAAATGTTGTAAAATGATAGTGTATTAGTTTGGATTTCTAATTGTGATTTCCGAAGTTAAAATAATATTTCAAAGGAGAAACTACAATTTATTATAGAATTTATTATAAAAATAAATATTTAGCAAAGAAAAAACTAGCATTCAATTAAGCAGACTTCACTTACAAAGATTTATTTTTACTCTATCTTGATTAATAATATAGTTAAATAATATCAACACCTAGTAAGTATAATACTTCATTTATATCACAATAATTAATTTAAAATAGTGATAATTCTTGGTGTAATGATTCCATATAGTGAAATATAAAGCAAGAAGGATATTTTTAAGTTTTGACCATTTATTTAAGAGATGAGTCAGGAATAAATTGTCGCATACTTTTATGTGACTCAAATGTATGTTAATCTGTATAATATATATATTTTTACCAGTGGGAGGCCTCTTTGCATGGGTACCACAAATGTCCGACATGGGTACTTACCACAATGGCGCTTTTTCTGCCGTAAACAATAATGTGTAAGCATTACTGTTTTTCAGTCTCAAGAGCGCCGTAGCTAGTGAGATTACTGGGCAAATGAGACTTAGCATCGTATGTCTGAAGGTGACGAGCGCAATTGTTGTGCCACTTAGATTTTGTGTGTTTTTCAAGAATCCTGAGCGGTACTGCATTGTAATGGGCAGGGCGTATCACCATTAGATATTTATTATTATTATATTCAAATTTTGTTTTAATATAGAGTCTGGGTGGTAAGGATCACTCAAAACCAGCTAATGCATTCGTTCGTTAGTCATACTTTTTATCAAATAAAAAAAATTTAGTCACAGAAACAGGTATAATTTCGTAGGTGTAATAAATACCAGTAACTTATAATTTTATAAATGGCTCTGAACATTCTTACTATAAGGTAATCTATGACAAAATATTCCCGATAAAACATTCCTGGACATATTATCGTTTGAACTTATATTTATTTTATATCCGCAGAGTCTAGTATATAAAAATTTAAAATATACTATTTGCTTACGGTTCCGGAGTATAGAAGGGGTCCGAGGAATGACGAATGTACTGTGTACAATGAAATACTCTAAACGCCAAACCAGACAAAAAGTCTCTTGGCGAGAGATATCCGGCAACTGGCCGTAATTGAAAGCCAGTTTTACGCTTCAAAAATATACTGACATCTTCAAGCTGTAAATAGACCATTTATTTTATTTTCATAAATAACTATTTATATAACATATAGATTATATGATAAATAATACATATTACACAAAATAGAATTAAAATCTATACACAAGACGCTTTAGAAACACTTTGGTTAACATCAACTAATAAATATTTACTCCAATTCTTTATCGTGAAATTGTAATACTTTCATTTGTCAATTACTATATAATATGCATATTAGTATTAATTTAGCAACTGACGTTCAAGATGTCATAGAAATGTAACAAATGTAATTTGTCTTTATATGAGAATGCTGTGTATACTTGCAATTGGCAGTCATGTCTAAAATGGCTACTTTAAAATATTTTATTGTCAATGTTCTAATGTGCATTGCTTCAAGTGCACCCAAATAAATTAATAGATACACAAGCCAAAATAGTTTCCAATAATGTTTATTACATAGTGAATTTTTAACACAAGATTATTAAAAAAATGTTAATAATAATTAAAAATTATGTTTAAGCCATGGTTAGGTTATAGGAGCTATAACATACTTTTGGACATTTGAAGCAATTAATCTTAATACGAAAAATTTTAACTAAAGATAGAAATACACAAATAACATTCATAAACAAGATAAAAGTACAAATAATATTGACTCGTCAAGCAAAATATAATATTTATCTAAGCCCTCAAGAACAAACAGGCACAAACTATGGGAGAATAAATATTACGTTTGAGGCTACGCAGATATTTAATAAATTGCCTTAAGCTATAAAAGCAGCCAAATCGTTAATACTTTTAAAAAAATGTTAATAATACACATTTTTAAGTATTTTTCGTAAGCAATGATAACTAAATTGCGTCATTTTAGAAAATAATTTTAATTATTTGTGTTATTAAACAAAATGAAAAAAAAAATATAGGATATTTGGGTTATTATCTTTTATTTATGTTCTTTTATTAATTATTTAGGTAGCATATATGTTTGAGTCTGTTACTGGATAGTATTGACTCAGTAAGTGAATTTTGTAATTCTTTAACAGATAAATAAAGTTTCTCTAACCTGAATTTATGAATTATTTCAATGAACACACGGGAAAAGCTATTTAACCGTAAACATAAAAAAATATTTAAGGTTAAATAAAATTATTGAATTTTGAAACAAACCAATTATATATTTTGGTAAAAAACAAAATTTTTATCACCCTTATGCCTTATGTGGGTATTCGCCTACGAATTCTGACGCCTACGGCGTGGCGTGGACCAAGAAGGTCAGTGCCTACGCTAGCTCGCGGCTACTAGATTACTTACAGGATGTTCTGAAATGATGCTATGGATTATTGATGTATTTAGGTGTGAGATATTTTTATTTTTGAATTCATTATTATGATACGGTTAAGTAGTTCTCCCCTGTGTTCATTTAATGTCGCTATTGTAACGCCACGCTGTATATCTCTTTCCTTTAATACTGGTTATAGACTATGACGAATATCTGATTGTAGATAATCACTCCCACTTTATGAACCACCTTAGGATCTTCACGCAAATATACTCTTAATAAGATATATATACTACCTGAGGTAAGTTGTCTTCTCTATAGCCGCAATACTTCACCAGTAAGGGCCAGTTCTCCAAATACTCCTCACAAGCATGTTTCTGGTAAAGCTTAAACAATTCTCTAAATACAATGCCCCTAAAAAAACATGTTTTATTTTATATTTCTACATTAAAACATGATTATAACAACTTTTAATATGTAAGGAATAATCTTAACGATTATTTAAATGTAGCTTCAGCTTCGTTCGCAATAAAGTCAAAATAACTCTATTTCGGTAATTATATTTATATAATTTTCCTTACTCCTGACATCATACAGAATACATAATTTTAAAGACTTTGACTTTCAATAAGTGATGTCACATCCTATTTTGAATAAAAATATTTGAATTAGAATAAGTATGGATAACTGAGTATCAACACAATTCCAAGTTTTTTAAGTTTTCTGCAAGTTAAAGTTTAAGTTAGACGCACAAAAATATTCAGATGGGAGTAAGATTATAACTATTATAAAATATAAGCAATTCAAAAATTTGCCAACTACTGGCTAGTTGCTAACAACATAAGTTACCTCGATTTCAAGAATCACCTTTGGGGGTCTACTCTCTTTCTCCGAAGCGAAACTTATTAAACGAACTAAATTTAAATGAATTTTCAGTAATGACCCTACTCATTTTAGTTATCAGACACCGACGAAGTTCGGTTCTAAAGATAATATTCGTGAACGAGTAGTGAACGTTTGACATGAATATTATTTTTAACCGACTAATTTGAAGTGTTCTATTTCATGCCAACCATGAATTAGATCTATATATATTTACATATCTATACTATACACGCAATGTAAACATGTCAACTTAGTACTTTCGGATTTTTCTATTTATAATGAAGTTTTCTAAAAATAGTTCGCAATGATGGACCTAATAAATTCATCTAATAAAGTGCTTCTTAATACACCTCGCAATCGCGTTACCTACTCGTTCGTTAAGGAATAATAAAGATAAAGTTCTACCTTATCCTTTCTAACAGTTGTACTAATGCAGCTTATAGCTTATACCCTTCGACCTGCCTGTAGCGCTTGAGGCGACAAAGTAGCTGATTTTGGGCGAACCTGTCTGCTTCATTCAGATTGAAGTTAATCCCCTGTCAACTAGGAAATATCAATTCCACCCCTTAAACATAACTTATGTAAAACACAGCAGGCTTTAATTTATTTCAGTATCCTTATCTATAGTTAACACTGCCGAGCCTTTTTGAACTACTACTTTTCTTTGAAGTTAAACAAGTTTTTTGGTGTGGTGTGACGCATTTTTTTGGTACTTCTCTCAGAAAAGTTATTCTTATAGCTTGTACTTTTGTGTGTACGTTAATTTATTCAGATTAGTAGTGAATAACGAGGATTGTAAGCATATAAACTGTTTTCCACCCAAGAATTTTGAAAATATTGGCATTGTTACATAGATGGCAGCCGTTTAGTGTCACCTTAAGTCAGTAATTTCACTAATACTAAATTGATTGCGCAAGCGGCGCCGATTTATTCCACGTTCTAAATGTTCTTCACGTAGAGCAGCTTCGATTAAAAGCATTCTTGAAACCAAATCAAGCAAATTTGCAACATAATCCACAATATGTTTAGTAAAATTAACGATAAACTTACGAAAAAACAGCTGTGATATATAAACTTTAGGTCGCAACTTAGCGAAATTTTAGAGCGAATAGAACCGTGGTAGGAAACACACTCGAAACTTCGTTTTTCGTTGAATAAGAGTAGATCTATTGTCATGATAATCGCGACAACGTCAAAGTATCCGTAAACTGATAAAATCCTAGAATAGTGGTAAGTTTTCCACTACAAGAAATAACAATAATTAAAGCGGCCAATTGCGAGTCGGACTCGCCCATGAAGTGTTCCATAGCAGCAAGTAACATAATATAAAAGTCGTCGTAGTTCTTTGTAACGATTTATGACGTATTAAAAAAAACTACAAGATCTCATTCAAACCATATTTCGGTGGAAGTTTGCATGTTAATGTACATCACATATTTTGTTAAGTTTTATCATTCGCTTATTTTGTAAGAAGTTATAGGGTTATATATATATATATATGTATCATGATGTAAAAACGGAACCCTTATATATATATATATATATATATATATATATATATATATATATATATAAGGGTTCCGATATAATACATCAATAATCCATAGCATCCAAGTTATAGGGTTATATATATATTTATACATATATATATATATAAAAACGGAACCCTTATATATATATATATATATATATAAGGGTTCCGTTTTTTGCCATTAATTGGCTACGGAACCCTAATAATAAAAGCCTGTACTATGGGTGCCAGACAAAAAATTATTTAATAAGGCTTTTATGCTTTCCATCTTTTATTATAAACATAAAAAACAATATTATATACATACAAATTCGAACACGTGAACCCTAGCTCAGAAGTGAGGGTCAATAACCACTAAGCTATATTGTCAAGTGCTTTGAATGTTCAAAATCATATATATTTTTATCTTTTTATTTTTTAAATCAATATGTGTGTCTGTATATGGGATGTATCTAACGGCTGTTTTCAATAACCTATCTACCCTTAGTTTACCTTACCAATACATTGCTGTAACCGTTTAATGACAAGATCTTATCTATCCCTAGTTATGTCCAATACAGTTATAGTCCAATGCTATTAATAGGTTATTGAAATGTAAGTAAGCATAAAATGATAGATGTGTCTACGTCTAGTATGTCAAACTGAGGATAGATAGGTTATTGAAAACGGCCGTAAATCAACTAACGAACTGATTAGGTAGCGAAAGGTATATTTTATTTTTTATTTATTGGCAAGTTCACTATTGAAAATGAGCCATAGTAAAACTTGGACGGGATAAAAAAGCGAATAATATAAATTAACATTTTTACTCGAGGAATTAATAAAAGCTCATAACTTAAACCAGGCTAAATACTTGTGCAACGTCGAGTGGCTAATTACGTCTACAGTCTGTTCTTATTGCAAGTTCAGGGTAAAGGTCACAACTTAACACCAGTGTTGCCCCATTTGTAAACAAAACTGTAAATAGTAAAGCGTTCCTACTAATTGTATTTCAATATTAGCGCCTAGCGGTATACATATTGAGCTAGTTTTAGAATATTATATTATCATGTATGATGCAGAGTGTTATAATTGTACTATTTGTATCGAAAATGAAACTTCGGTGATGCAGTGGGGCGAATCATTGACCTTTATCACGGTGTCAAACCTCGCCTGCCACATTCCAATGTATGTTTATCTTATATCCTTCCGTAATCGGCAAGTGCTTCCGCGCCGCGGTATGCCATAGATCGGCGCCCGCGCAGCGGCCTATCAATGCGTAGTATTAAAATTAGGATGATATGAGTGAATGTATAAGAAAGCTATTGAAACAAGCTATTAGACCATGCAAAATAAACTATCTCTTAAATAGAATGAGGGTCAGAACTTGGTCAGGGCGTAGTGTGATGTACGGCACTTTCGATGTATATGAAAGATCTAGTACGAAAGGGCTCGTCCCAATTTTGGAAGGATATTATAGTATTTGTTATTTTAATGTACCACATTTGTTTTTGAAGTTAATTTTTTATTATAAATTTTTAATTTATTAATTATGCTTATTTTGTGGACGAAGACCCTAATGGACGTAATTCTAAGACCACAGAGCCGGGGGCGGTTAAAAATGAGCGCTGTTGGGATTAATGTACGCGAAGCAGTAGAAGCTGAGCCGCTACTCTTTGTATTCATTTAGTTTGTAATAATGTGTAATCTCCATGTTATTCTGTATTTTTTATTATTTGAAAACAATAATACATTTATTTTATTCAGTTTATTCGATAGCATTTATAAGTTTGACAACGTTTCTTGTGCTACAAGAAGTTATGTATGTATTATATAATCAGGCTACCAATACTTAAACCCTTTAACCCATCGCCAAAAAAATTAAAATAATAATATTATTTACAACTTGTATCAATCAATCAAATTCTTTATTTGCGTATAAACATGGTATATGTTACGATGGTATAATCTTACAGTTTCGCATGTTGCGCCAGGCTTAACTAGGCATGCAAATTAAGTTAATACAGTAAATAAAATAAGGTAAATAACACATAACAAGATTAGATGATATATGTCTACATGTCAGAAACAATAAATATTAATTATCATAATACTAAAAAATATTACAGACTCACATAACAATAAAATAATAACAGACTAACATAATAATAATAAATATTGTCTAATTAATTATTAACAAAAAGTTTCACATTTTATGTTATGACATTACCCGCACCATACTTGTATTCACCCATACTTCACCTGGGTAGAATTTAATAAATGAAAAAAATGATTTTTTTTATATTTAGTACTACATATCATGAATTGAAGGTACTAATGAAGTAAGAAAATGTTTAGCCATTCCCTTCTTCTTCTAAATTATAAGTCTTTAACGGGTGGCAATAAAAACTTCAAAGCGACTTTATTGTTAGCTGGTTTTTTCAACCACATTCAAAGGTACCCCAATAAGTAGGTACAAATGAAATTAATACCATAGAAATATCAGGACACCATAGTAAAAATATATTTGCTTGTGTTAACTAAACATTGTATATAAGTGGACTTCTTGTACTTAAAACTTCTATTCCTACAAGAATAAAAAGATGTGTTAATTAACCTGTGGTCAAATATTATCAATAAATAATGTGAATTATTATGTACATTTATTGTCGTCGAAATATTCATGTTTGCTAATCAGTAATTTAAAAAATGTTGTGGAGAATTTTAATTTATAATAATATATTATGTATCTGAAGAGTAAATGCGATATATGCAATGTGCATGAACCTCTAAACTGCATATGAAGTCCTGGTACGTGTTGCTAGGATGACACATGATTTCAACCGCTATGTAATGTCTTTACATTACTATCACCGCTACCATATTTATGTTCTCCTGGTGGTATAAGGTATACTCGCCAATGTTAAAGATCAGCAAAATCAGTAAAAGTGGTAGAAAGTTTGTGAGCATCAAATATAAATGAGCTGCGTCGTCAGCTATATAATAATACAGCTATTTTAAAAAGTAAAAAAGCTTTTCAAAAGTAACAATTTATCGTTAGGAAATATCCATCGACGGGAAATTGAATCCATACTATTTGAAATATATGAGAGTTATTCGAAGCAGGCTTAATGACCTCTACATTAGTTTTCGTATCTAACTTTAGAATAGTATAATATAATCTCTAACTCGAAGTTAACTTTTTACTAACTTTAATGGAGAGATGTGTAGGAGGCCTCATCCCCCCTAACTTTGCTTGTTTCTAGTTTTGAACTATTATGATAAAATGTTGTAATTTTGATATAGTTTGTGTGTTTTCATAATAACTCAACTACGTCATAACGGCTAACTTTTTAGATTAAAATTGAGTACACAGCTTATGCGCGTGTTAAGAGTAATAATATGATTTAACAGGACAGTAAGGTTAACCTTTGAAGTTTGAACAATAATTAAATTATGTCTCCTCAAACTCTATAACTACGCAAAACATATATTTACAAAAATATTCAGAAGCGCAATTATATTATAAACATTATGAATTTTGTTAAACTAGATTTTAAACTTATTTATTTATACAATCACCTCAAAAAATAATAACAAAAATAAATTAGGAAAACGTTCGTCCCTAAAGGCCATCTCTGCAACGTCCCGCTAATTCCATACCTAAACGCTTCAAATTGTACTTAAGATGATTTTGAGCTCAGTCAGTCTGATAAAATAAAAATAAACCCTATTTTATAAATTTTAAATGAATAAACCGATTTTGACGCAGTTTTCAGTCGACTAGCTGATGGCGTTACCATTTAAAAACTATTCCAAAATTTTTTTCTTAGTTGTTTTCAGATTTCTCAAGATCTACCGTTCCAAATTGTATTAAAAATCTTAGTTGGGTCAAGCCCTTTTTTAAGAATTAAGATTAGCAACACACACACACACACACACACATATACATACAGACAACATCTTAAAAATCGTCAGGAACGCATCTTAGAACCTTAAGACGTCGAGATCTGATGAAAACTCGATTTTCGAAAAACGAGCTAAAACCAATCTCTTTCCAATTTCCTGAAAATTTTCAATTTTCTTAGCGGGAAGTTAAAAATGCTTGATGAGCTTTTTTTGCCCGTTGAATAAAAATATTTGAGTTTGAGTCTTAGTCCAACTTCCCATTATTATCGTGATATTTTTTTTATCCAATAAAAACTTCTGTAAATGCACTGAGCTCTTTTAATAGGGTATATGCATGATTTTAAAAAATATTTATATTCTATCATTTACATCCTTAAAGTTATCAAATACATCAAATTATTGATAAAAACATTCTTTTTGATTTAAAAAAATATATATAAAAATATTTTCGGGCAATATATTTCGGCTAGTCAAACGAGCTATTTTGCGCGGGGCTTCTGTGACTACAGAGTCTATATAAACAATCTATATTGTACTAATGAATGTAGATACCACGGGTCACACTCCTCCATGTAACGCTCGTTCGGGTAAAGTCGGCTATAGTTGACTATGCGGGACTCAATAGGTGACTATGAGGATTTCATCTATAGTTATATTATTTTCATTAACATCATCAGCTGAAATCGTATCACCGAGGAATTCGAATCGGTTTTGCAATTCGAGTTGAAAGTTTTCCTAGTTTTGGATCTGGATAGGTGCAGGTCGGAGTCATCTCAGTTACGTTATTGACGAGAGACTTGTGAACGGTTAACCCGAAACCACCCCTCGCCGGTCGCTCTCCCGGAAGCAGAGAAGGTGCAATTTAGGATTATCGAGTCCTCACCCTGTCTTCGAACCTCAGATAACCCCACGACACCCCATCGTAATCTCTACCATTGTCACACGAGAAAATTTTCATATTGTCTACTAGGCTTACCCGGAAGACATTGTATTGCCATATAAATTTATACAAGAAAAGTTGCAAAAAAATTTTTATTTATCAATCTGCTTCGGAGGAGTACGGCAACTAATATTATGACATGAGAATTTTATATGTAATATAGTTATACTCACCATGTCTTGATTTCCGTTTCAGTATATTGTACTCGGGGTATGGGGTGACCACTGAAACAAATTTTAATAAGTAATTGAAAAGACACAACATTATAACCATTTTTGACACTGATAACTACGACACACTTAAAATTTCTTGCTTCTGCAGGTATCAATGTTAATGAATGAAATTCTTCTTTACATAATTTCAATTTACATAAAAATACTCAGTCTTAAAACCTTATTGCTTTCTTTAAACAAAAAGCGAACACCTTACAAGCTACATAAGCATAAAATGCTCAATACACAAGTACTATATTTAAAATACGAAACTGTAATAAATACATTTTATCTACATACCTTTAAATATTAGGTAAGCTCTAAATATAACAATAAAAACAAATAAAAAAGGAGCAACTATGCATTTAGTCACCAATGCTATAGCAGCCTGAAGGTACATCATTTTCTTCTTTTCTTTTAACGTAGAAGTTGCTGTGGAATTGGAACCCACCCATAAATTCTTATATTTAGTAGAGTAACATCTCAAGTCTGTTTCCTAAAACGCAATCATCAGGGTTGGGAAACTGCAAATGACGTTGAGGAATTGCAACAGGAGATTTGAATAAATTTTCTACGGATCATGCCTCATTCGGATTAAAGTTTACTGGTTAAAAGGGTTTAAGTTTACAGAACGTGGGCTGAATCTTTAAAAAAATGCTTAATATTTAATTCAAGAAGTTGGAGGGAGATTCAGATAAACAGTTGAGTATCTTGCTTGCATTAAGATTTTATTTACCTACTTTAAATATCTATTAGTTGTAATTGATAAACAAGTGTAAAATAAGCTCTTCTATGTCAATAATACCACTATCATGACCTTTTAATTTCAGATAAATTGAATGCAATAGCCGTGTCAGGTAAAATCAAATCAAATTAAAATCACTTTATTCATGTAGGTCACGGAATGATACTTATTAATGTCAAAATGGTTTTTCTTATTAAATCTACTGCTACTTCGTAAAGGATTGAGCTAATGAGAATAAGTAGAAAGAAACTAATTGCCACTCTTTTAAATTAAGAAGTTTATCTACGGTAAAGAATAGATTGATAAAAGAGTATCTTTCTAGAAAATAACACTCTTCAGATCCAATTAGCAGGCAACCAAAATAGAAAGCTTTTTAGTTCGTATTCGTATTGTTTCTTAATGGGGCATTTCCCATTTAGGTCACTGTATACATTCACTTGTCATGGTTGAGCATAATTATGGTTTTAGTTATTTGAATATAATTCGGGGCAGTATTCTAAAACCTATCAGTATATAGAAAACTAGTTCACCAGGCGAATACTTTGTATCGATAGGTAGTATAGAGAAGAAACAATTTTAATGATTGTTAAACTTTCAATACTCCACATAAAGTAATAATATCAGTTTTATAACCTTTGTTTATATCATATATTTTTATAAAATTTTATTAAATTTACAATACAAAAATAGATTGGGCATCCTTAATCCTAATATCAACCCATCTATTTATTAACAGCGTTATTCTTATTTAACAAGACAACAAAAAAGTTGAACTGTTAACAGATTGCAGTTTCAATTTTACATATTTGTTTTGGAAAATCTATGATTTCAAGGAATTTTGTCTTTAGCACAGAGTAGGGATCGATACTTTTATGGCCGTTCCCAATATACTATCTACATATAGAGATAAATTACTACCTTCTACTGTCATTATAATAGTAATTAGCTATCAATAATCTGAAGCTGTCCTAATATAGCCAATAAGTCATTCTTATCGCCTTATATTGAGACGGGTGAATTGCAATTTCCATACAAACTTTATACCGCTGGTAGGCTATACGTCGTCCCATTGACAGACAGCGTGATCGGATAAGGTGAGATACCGTCGAAAGTTATGGCGTTACAAAAAAATACACCTCTTTGAAGATAATAATAATAGGAGATAATGAACGGCAGTAGAGATAAATCATACTGGTTGTAGTTTAGCTCTTTACCGCTAGACGCCAGTAAAAATAAAATTATTTTTCAGTTGCCTTCAGTTGGAGTTGCCTTGTTTTACAGTAGTACCTCGCTGGAGGTCTTAATTCGATAAACATCAATTAATGTTGAAAATTATATTATTATCAGAGTGTTCCTTACTAAAACACAATGAAACGATAAACTATTCGACAGTCAAAATCTGAAATTTAATTTACAACAATATTTTTTATCAAAACTCAATAATTTAATTCATATTTATATAAAATGTTTAGTTATTGTTGTGTGATATTGGCAGTTAATAAAAATTTCACTCTGTACAAAGAGCAACAATACTGTTACGGTGATGATTATATTATTCGAAAATGTAAAAATTTATCAACTTTTATTTGTATCTTTTGAGCGGTTACGAATATGTTAACGACTAGCAATAGAGCTAGCAATCTTTTTGACCACAAAGTAATAATCAAATATATTATGTATGAGCTTTATATTATTAGTAAGTAGAAGTTTACTATATTAACTAAACACAACTAAATCCTGTCTTAACTCTGTTTTACTTGAATTATTGTTTCAAACAAGCATTGCGCAAGCAAGTGTTAGCCACTTGAAAATAAATATTAACACACTGCAGCGTATTCTTATTATAATATAATAACGAATTTAACACATAATATCTTAATATATATAAATCTCGTGTCACAATGTTTGTCCTCAATGGACTCCTAAACTAATGAACGGATTTCAATGGGGATTACTTTATGGAGTGCAGTTTAGTCCAACTTAAGAGATAGGATAGTTTTTATTTCCAATATTTGTTTTGTTTGGACATATTTTCTGTGAGAGTATTTTTGACGCGCGGTTTGACAGTTCTGCTGTGAAACAATTTCATTGTAACAACAAATAGCATTTTTTACAATTTAATTCTTGATGTTTTGAAATATTATTGACAAATTCCTATAAAACAGTATTTATTTTATAATCTACAGGACAACGTCTGTCGGGGCAGCTAGTATATTATATTAAATTCATTATAGTTTGATTAATAATTAAATTCATACATACTATTTATAGTTATTGGCGATCGCAGCAAATTGTTCGCGCCTCTTGCGATATACAGGATCTTTGAAGCCGGGATGATCAGCATCTAGCTCTGCACCATACATGAGCACATTTTGGGCACGGTCTAGGTCGGATATCTTCCGCGGGAACCAAGGCATTTCACCAAAATCTGGGATGCAGTAAACACAAAATCAAAAATCTTTAGACTTATTAATCAAAGCTTAACTCAATTATCACCCTGTTCCACATTAGAAAACCTAGTTCGAGAAATTGATATCGAGCCTTAAATATTAATAAGTAATATTTTCTATACTGCATAAGATAATTGTATCATTTTGTAACAAAAGCTATCTATTATCTAAAAATTATTTATATTTTAAAACCGACATTCCAACGGCAATTTTTGACATAGACTTAACAACAGTATTGCTTGCACGCGAATTTTTGTCGCTTAGTAAGCATGTTAGGTACACAATTTCTTATGTTTTTAAAGTGATAACCCTCACTTCTAGGATTAATACACAAATAAAATTTGAAAACAAAATTTTATGAATGATGCGGGACTCGAACCCACTCGAACTCTCGCGTTCCGTGCGATTGCTAGCCCAACTAAGCTAACCGTTTGAGTGACGTATCGTCATAAAATCTTGTTTTGTTTTCAAATTTTATTTGTGTATTAATCCTAGAAGTTAGGGTTATCACTTTAAAAACATAATAAATTGCTTAGATTTGCAAGAGCGACATCTCAAGTCAATTTCCTAATATGCAAATATTGGGGTTGAGCAGGTTATCAACTGTAAAGTGGATCCTGTAGATGAAGCCACAACCTGAGAGTTGAACAAAACAAACAAGATTTTATGACGATACGTCACTCGAATGGTTAGCTCAGTTGGGCAGAGAGTTGAGAGCACTCGCACGAAATAGGATTTGTTCCTGTTTCGTCACGCAAAGTTTCGCCCCACAGAAAAAATTCTTGTTTCGCCCCAGATTTTATTCCTGTTTCGTCCCGAAAATAAGAAAAATGAACGATTTAATATTTTATTCTTGTTTCGTCCCACTTTTTGTTCCTTATTCGCCCCGGGTAGTAATTTATGTGTTTTACAACATGTTTTGTACGGACAGCATACAAAATATTTTAAAAAACATATTTTTGACGATAAATATTATTAATTAACTTAACAAGTTAGTATTCAATACCAGAAATCAATAAATGGAAACAGGAGCCTTTTAACTAATTCAAATTTTACTTATTCAAATTGTTATATAAATTGGTTTAAAAACTCAATATCTTTAAAAAAAACTTTATATTTTAAAACCTTTTTATTAATGTAACTGATGTGTGATTATTATTTACCTACTTTATATTTTAAAACCTAATAATTTATGTTACTGATCTGTGATTTTCATTGTGATTTTTTTACTTGTATAGCGGTCTATATTAGGATGATAACTTTGAATTGTTGATAGAATAGTTAATAGACCTGTCTGTGATTTGAACCTATTAATAAATATTCTTTATATTATGATGATTATACAATCTTATTAATCCTTAAAATCCTAACTTTTATCTACCGCTTTCTCCACCTTCATCTTGATGCATGGATTTCGGAATCAAGATAATTTTACTATGTACTTGGTCCGTTTATGATATTTTTGTGCCAAGTTTTATCGTTATATTTTTGAGACAACCTAAAACAGCTGTGCCGCAATCTGCAAGAACATAATATCCTGTAATAGGTTTATGAACACCTTTCATGCCATCGTTTGGTCTTGGGTAAACTATTGCTTTTATATATATCTAGAATATTGTTGTAATTCACATTTTTTTTTGGCTGTACAAAAGTAACATTTTAAAAAGTGGGACGAAACAGGAATAAAAATCAACGTGGGACGAAACAGGAATGTGGGACACAAACCCGGGCCGAAACAGGAACAAATCAACGCGAGAGGTCGATGGTTGGAGACATTTAATAAAATTTTGTTTTCAAATTTTACAAGTTTAGATACATGCATTTCTGTGTTCAGGTTTATAATAATTATTAAGTGCCAGTGCTCAGCAACATAGACAATGCATATTTTAGTCTATAATCCGAGCAAAGTGTGACAGGGTTGATTCGTATCACGGTACGATAAGAATTATCAGCTGATGATAGCACTTAATGGTTTAAGAAACCAGGTACACCCTAAAAAAATTACCCCAGATTGTAAGATAATTATTCTGTCCCAATAAAGAAATGCTAGTATTCACTTTATGAGAAATGCACCAAGTAAGTATGATTTCTGTCTTTTTAATTAAAACCCATCATCAAGTATGATTGAAATTTATACACGGAATTAGTTCTGGAAAGCATTGCTTACCAAAGCTAGCAGCAGCGGACAGAGGTGTTGATGGTGGAAACTCTTCGCCAGAAGTGTTGGCGACCAGCTCAAAGTCCTGGACTTCTCTTTTAAGCATTCGCTTTAGCTGCTCCATTCTCCGAGGATCACATTGCACGTCCACCAGGATATCAGACTAAGAATTTAAATAATAAAAATTATGCTTACAACTGCGTGTACAACTCAGGTCTATAATATTTTATTGAAAGTATGTAAACTGTACAACTCAGCCGAGAATTAATATTAAATTTAAAAAGAAACAGTCTACAGATTTGAAAAAGTACATCTTATTTTCGTATATTTATTAATTCCATTTTATTTAAAAATTATAATATTAAAATTATAACAAACATTTAATTTATGTTCTGAAATTTTAAGTATTAAATACGCATAGCAATCAAATCAAAATTATCACAAAAAGAAATATCAAATCAGAAACTATATTTAAATTTTAATTGTAATACTTTCTTCGCTTGCACACTGCTAAGTAAAAATATAATATAATAGTGCATTACTTACGGCTGAAATTTCAGTCGCGGACTTTCTAGATTCAATATGGAGAACATTGATACCCAAGTCTTGAAACACCGACAAGACCCTGACGAGCCCCCCAACCTGATTTTTAATAGAAAAAATTACAGAAACTCTCTCTCCCTCTTGAGTTGGTTGATGTTGAGCATGAATCTCCCCTAACTTAGGGTGATGAGGTGATTCATTCTTAACCTGCCAATCAGAACCATTTCTATACAACCATAGTCCTAAAAGACCTTTACCAGAGCCACTCATTTTAATTCGTTAGTTCCTGTTTGATGTGCAAAGATCTGTGATGTACTGCGATGTGTCTGTTCCCGAAGTCTCCTTATAAAGAGATGAGGCGCGGGAGAATCACAGGAGGGTGGGTATATTTGATTGGCTGAATCAAGTGTTCACAGTAACTTGGAAAGTCTTTTCACACCGTTAAGTCACGGACACACTTTCAAGATTTTGATGTCAACGTAATTTGGGTTATTATTCTTTAACTTGTCGATTGTTATTTGTTGTTTATTTTATTTTATAAATGAAATTATTATCTTCGTCATAGAAAGTAATAAAATATTTAATATTAGAAAACGAGCGTGTACAATATTCTCTCCCTTACTTACTACTCCTTCATATATGGGGTAATACATATACTTTATCTACAAAGTATAATCCATGCGTACGAAGTTGGACGTTCAAAAAAACTACTTATTAATTCTCATAATAATTTCCATTTCCTTAGGTTCTTTTTTTCTGTAAATAATTTTGTTTTAGGTAATTGACAGTTCTCTTCCCATATTTATCTTCTATATATATAAGAGATTTCCACGTACATAGTCACTCATCACGATATCTCTGGAACCATTAGAGCTAAATACTTGAAATTTCAAGGAATATTCTTTTCACCGGGTAGAGGTCAGCTAAGAACGAATTTTCCAAAATTCCATCCGCAAGAGTTTTTTTCTTTTATTATGAACAGAACAACGTCTGTCGGGTCAGCTAGTTATTAAAATTTGGCGAGTATTATTATCAAATTTATATATGACTGTCGTAAGCTCAAGGGTCTCAAGAATTATTAATTTCGGTTAAAATAGTAAATTTTGCTTTTTCATATAAAGAGCTGATCATAATTTTCCTTATTTTTATTTAATTGTTTTTAATTATCTTAACTGCAGGTTATAAATATCTTATGTATATATTATTTAATTTGCAGGACCTTCTAAAACTACTAATGCCATAACCGATGAAAAAGTCAGCTAGGGAGCTAGGGCATGTACATAAATTATTAAATATTAATTGAAATTTGACTATGCTTAGTTTGCTCAAGATCGAAAAAGATGATTGTGTATTTTAAGAGTTCACCTCAAATTTAAATCTCATCGGTGGTTTTGTTTGACGTGATTATCCAAAATCAAATAAGAGTAAAAAAAACTTACCGTGTTTCCCCGAGTTTAAAACTAGTCAAATCACCGTTTCGTCCCCATTGATCCACTAAAATTTCATCCAAATTGTTGTTCCAGTCATTTCTGAGATGCGCAAAATATATTAATAACAAGCGTTGTTCATTTAATATTAGATATTCATATTATTATATTATAATTGAATACATATATATCTATTCTTTTACATATTCAGGCTATAATTTATTTATTACTAAATAATTATATTCAATCAATTGATTCAGTTTATCAAATATATTAAATTTTCATCTTGTCTGTTCTAGCCTTGACGCACACAGATGCAGCTCAATACACTTACACCCACCTCGAAAACTTACATTGGTTTAACGTTTCGCTTGCTGTATTTATTACCATTGTTTAGCGAAAAGCGGATTCGCTGTCATTTATTATCGAACTGACCCTCCTAGCAGTTACCATGTTAGCATTTAGATTATAATACTATAGTATAAGTACATTTATAATATTATCTTTATGGTAAATCTACACGAGTGATCATTGTACATCGTCGCATTGTAACGTCGTGAAAAACTTGCATCACTAGGATATCATTATTAATAAATAAACAAAGATTTTTTTACAACATTACATATTGATTAAAGTTGTTGTTTTGTGATGCTGAGTATTATTATTAAAAAGATAAAAAATCAATGAAAGAATCTGTTTGTAAGATTATTTTTCTCGCAGTAAACAGAACGATGAAAAGTTTAGAAACATATTGCAGTGATAGCACGAAAATATCACGACAAGTACCTAACGGCGAAGAAACTGCAAACCGTACTGACGCAGTAGGACAACCGCTAGGGGGTGAAAGGGGAACGGGAGGTGGCTTCACCTGAACCTTGCTGGAAGGTCCAGAGATAATGTGGCCCTGTAGTTATTATATGGGGGCAATGGAATGTTAATGGCAGTATAATTTTTCATTTGTTTATTTATACTTATTTTTTCGGCTAGGACTACTGTACGGAATACTATGTATAATTATATGGTTTCTATGATTTCTAATAATTATTTACTTCAATATCAAGAGGGCGCTGAATTCGTATATTGTATTCGTAGGAATATTCACGGATTTTTTAACATAGTGTGAAAATAATAGTAAATAAAAAATTCGTTCTCATAATTATTTTTTGCATGTTTTTTTTTATTAAACTCATCATCAATCACCTTACCTAATAAGCGTCGGTGGCGCAATAGACAGAGCTTTCCCCTTCACCCTGAAGCTCTCGGTTCAAATTCTCGCCCACCACATACTAATGTGATTCCGTTTTCTCTTCAAGCTCTATAAGTTTGCAACACTATTGTGATTTCTCCGATAACACACCATGCTTGTTTTGCATTTTTCCATAAAAAACTTATTAATGATATATATACTAAATATCAGATACAATATTTGTTTAGCCTCTCTCAGATTGGCGTTGCCAAATAGACAGTCAAAAATTCTAGTACCTAATTGATTTATTGAGGAAATGAATTGTAGTAACGTGTCGAAATAGTTCTCCATAATTGATAAAATATTTATCGTATATACAGGTCAATGATTTTATATTATAAAATTTAAATTTTTGATTCAACTACAAATCTTTCTTAAATACAATTATTAATTTCTGCCGATCCTTCCATTACATGTATTTCTTATAACTTATTCAAATAAAATAAACTTACGATGGTTAACCGCATAGTTTTCAAAGTCTCTTAATTATCAATCCTTATTCACATAAATCTGATATAACCCACATCGTTAAGAATGCCTTTTACAGACGGGAGACCTCACCCCTTTGCTATTGAGACTTTCAACGGGTCGTTAGCTTTCAAACACTGTAATGTTCTCAAATATGTATATGGTGGACTATGTCCGTTGAATGAATTTTTTGATTTACTTCCGTTATCAGAGGATAATTTTAAGGAGATAAATATAATATTGCATCCTAGACTGACTTGTACACCTATCGTGATATACAATTCGGCATTACATTATTTCGATAAAGATTTGATTTGATTTTAATAAATTCCAACAAATTCTTGCGCGACCGTCCGGGGACGGGGTAAAGATGTCAGCGGGTAGCGGGTGATATTGCGGGGCAGGCCCACGCGTTGCCCTAGGAAGTTGTTGGACAGTCAAGGTATATTTTTTTTCCTAAACTAGAAATTCCTTATAAATATTTTATATGGCGAAACAACTCTTGTCGGCTAGCTGAGCCGAGAGAGAATTAAATAATTTAACTATATATTTATATTACGTACAAATAAACCTTCCAAAAATTTATATTTGAGTAGCACCGAAATCCGTATAAATAACCGCTAGGTGGCTTCGAGATGCAGACATTCAAAATCAAAGTTACATAAACTATAATATATTGACTTAGCACCACAAGCAACACCCCTTTACGAGTTGACGCATGGACCAGCCTTTGTTTTCTTTGCACTTATTGGATGGAACGATATAAATAGAAGTATAAGATATTTTTTTTGCATTTAGATGGAATTAACCACCTTTAAAATTTGGATATCAAATTACATTGTTGATCGTCTTAACACACATGCAAATATTATTATGTTTTAAACATACTTGCTCATAAAGTGAGTCTTATCACATTGTCCTTAGGGCCATAAACCAAACTAAAACACACACGTGCATAATAATATTACACACTAGTGCACAATAGAATTATCCCAACAAAATTTAGTTAGTACCTAACTGCAAATTATATGAGGAAAACACTTTTAATTTATCCGGGTAAATACAGTTTTGTTATAACAAAGAGGTTATTATACTAAGTTAGATTCAGATAAACGTAGATAAATAGAAATAATATTGAATTTCAAGTCAGTAAACAGAATAAATACAAGGGCTGCAGCGATTCACATCAAAAGCTTCGAGCTTTTAATTCAATTTCCTATGAGACGTAGCTTCTGATTTAATGTTTCTGATAAATGTTTGTGTAAATATTATTTCATTCGTCTGACTTTTATAGCGTTTTCATAAAAAATACTGAGTTTTACTACGGTTTCTAGGGTTTTGTTTGTACTGAAAATGGCAATATTCTTCAAAGCCATTTAACATACACTAGATACTATTTCGATCAATTGTCTTCTATTAAACACTTAATCTTTAGCTTACGTTATTATACTATGTTAGGGCAGTAAAATATTGGCTTATTTCATTGAAAATTGATTTAAGTAGGCGTTACTTTGCGTTTTACTGAGTTTTACTACGATTCCAAAGAAAATATTTGTATCGAAGAATGTAGGCAGTTGCTGCTTACCTTTTACGTTTTAAACTATTGTTTTAGGTGTTTTTCATGACTCAAGTGAAAACATCTTTAGCCGCTTTGGACACTTTTTAGTAGGGGAATTTTGTATGGGTTCGTGCCACCGACATGCTCATGACTGGCTTACGGGAAAAAATTAAAAAAATATACATATATAATATATAGACACTTTTTAGATTGGTGAAATCTCGTGAGTTCCCGTCATCGTAATGCTTATAGCAGTATATCTTTAGCTGTACAGCTGACGTACTGAGCAACATTAGTTCTGTGTGTGTGTATAATGCATATATTATAAGTGAAATTGAATAGATTTTGTGAAAATTTCTTTGTGTACTTGTTTATTTATTTATTTAGAAATACCAACATTTGTTTACATTGATGCGTTACATATTTATAATATAGACTAAATATAATGTGCTTAATGTAACAAACAATTACAGGTATCTACCACATGCTTTATTAATTTTCACAAAGTAAATATTAGTTTAAGGGGAAAAAAATATACGCTAACAAGTAATAATGGTTAAATGATTTTGTTTGAAATTATTATTATTTAAGATTATTATATATATATTATAAAACTAAGAAACATAATTATTATGACTACATTTTATTCACTAAACTTACATACAAATAATTTACGAACTGTATAGACAGAAGTCGTGAAATTAATATCGATGTAATCGCTATATATGTTTACCATCTTGCACAGCCTAGGAATAGGAGAGTTCGCTCCAAACATACATCTTCGAACCGGTGGAACTAGCGGAGCAATTTGCTTCCGGGGATATCTACTAGGGACACGAAAATTAATTTTATTCAGAAGCTGAGGACAGTCAATCTTGTCATTTAAAAGTTTTAATACAAAGATAAGATCGATTAGAGTTCGCCTGTCTTCTAAGGAAGTCATTTTGAAAAATACGAGTCTATTAGCATAGGTAGACAGACTTTTTCTTGAAAGTCCGTTCGAATAAATTAAATGCCAAATAAATCTTTTTTGAATTCGCTCTATTATTAACATGTGTGTCGCATAGTGAGGTCTCCAAACTACCGATCCATATTCCAATATGCTCCGTACCAATGAGTTGTAAAGTGAATTTTTTAAAAATTTGTCACGAAATACTTTTATGTTTCTAATTAAAAATCCTAACATTTTAGATGCCCGAGAGGTAACATACTCTATATGGGGAACGAAAGTTAACTTAGCATCAAAAACAATGCCAAGATCTTTAACTTGATTTAACTTATGAATAGAAGTCCCATTAATGCTATAATTGTACGCTACGTTACTTCTTTTCCGTGAAAAAGTAATAAAGTGGCACTTATCTGAGTTTAATACCATACCATTATAATGGCACCATAAAGTAATGCTCTCGAGATCTGATTGAAGTCTGGTACAGTCTTCGATTGAATTAATTTCTTTTAATATTTTCAAGTCATCGGCATAGAGATAAGGTTTTGATGATTTTATGGAATTGACGATATCGTTAATAAAAAAATTGAAAAGTAGGGGCCCTAAATGAGAGCCCTGCGCTTCACCAGATGTAATAAATTGAGGAGAGGAATTGAAGCCATTCACCACCACAAAAAAGTAGCGACTAGACAAATATGATCTAAACCATTCCAAAAATATGTTGGATATACCATAAGCTGATAATTTGGCGATCAAGATACTATGACACACTCGATCAAAAGCCTTACTGAAGTCCGTATATACAACGTCGACCTGTTTCTGTGCATCCAGTAATTCGGTTATAGTTTCACAAAAATCTACGAGATTGATTGTTGTTGATCTTAAAGGTACAAAGCCATGTTGAACTTCATGTAAGAACAATTTGAAGTGATTTTGTAGAAAAGGACTAATTAAGGATTCTAAAATTTTGGCAAATGTGGACAAAATGGAGATTGGTCTATAGTTTTTAATTAATTCCTGAGGGCCTGACTTATGTATGGGGACCACCTTGGCTGTTTTCCAATATAACGGAAAGCATCCCGTACTGAGAGATTTATTGTATATAAATGAGAGGGGTACTGCCAACTGCTCAGCACATTCAACCACAAAAATTGAAGGAATTCCATCTGGCCCAGCTCCTTTATTTCTATCCAGTGATTGCAGTTTTTTTAAAATCATATTATCGTCAATCTGTGGCGGCATCAATAACGGACTATTTTTCCTGACATTATAGAAATAATCAGAGTTTAGACAGTTATTGTAAGGTTGTCCACTGTTATTTGTATAAATAGAGCCAAAATATGAAGAAAAAAGTTCACAGATTTGAGGGCCATCTGAAGTTATCACCTCACCATCAGTCATAAGAGCCGGATACGCACTAGTACCACCACGTTTCGATTTAATGTAACTCCAAAAAAACTTTGGGTTATGCCTAAATTCTTTTTGTAAATTGACTAAATATCGGTTATAGCAAACAGAAGCCAGACGGGTACAACGTGAACTTATTAACTTTAATTCAATATAATCTCGGGAGTTTCTGTAATGTTTGAAACGGAATCTTAACTTATTTTTTTCTTTTAAACAATTAATTAATGAACGGTCATACCAAGAAGGATATTTATGATTACATTTATTTTTTAAAGGAACCGTTTCACGTATTATTCGTTGAATATTGGCGTAAAATAAATTAACCATATCATTAACGTTGTCATGTTTACTTATCATATCTTTCCAGTCAATCTGTGCTAATTTTGAGCGTATAATATCATATTCTGCCCTTCGAAAATTGAGTTGCGGGTTATTTTCATTAAAATGTAATTTATTTTCACGCATAAATAGTATATCAATTTCCAGAGGAGGATGCAATACATCAATAGTGCTTAAGGCATCGTGTGATTGCCTGACTGTGCAAGTTGGCAAATTAGTTAAGACCAAATCAAGAATTTTCCCAGAATGGTTAAAAATATAATTATTTTGTTTTAAATTATTAGTATGAATAAAATCAATTAAGGAGCGACCTATTTCAGGAATAATATAATCACTGGGAGCGTCATTCAGTAAAGGCCAATTAATGCTGCTCAAATTAAAATCTCCAAGTATACAATTCTCACAAGTTTGATTACATTCTAATTCGATTAACTGGTGGAGTCATTTAAATTACACAAAAGGCTTTCTGACGAGTAATTTTAAACTTAGAAAAAGGTAAATCAACAAGAACCCAAAGATCTTCTAAGTCTGTTTCCCAACTACATATTCTACGTGAACTAAATTTTCTCGACACAGCGATAAGTACGCCACCACCGTCACTTTTAAAACTGAATTTGGAATCGTGTCTGTCTCTTCTATACACTATGTATCTCGGGTCGAAAAGCTCGCTACTCGCCACACTACTATTTAACCAGGTCTCAGTTAGAACCACTATATCATAATTATTACATAACACTTGGCGATAAAAATTATGTGTTTTAGTTTTTAAGCCTCTTGAGTTCTGATAGTATACATTTAAACTATCGAATTTTAAATTTATTTATCACTAAAAATAATCTAATAATTAACACCTAAATAAGATTGTCCAGCGTATTTTTATTTTTGATCAGAATATATTGGGAACCCTCATTTTTCCTTATAAAAATTTTGCCATTGAGAATCCATGTGAATTTATATCCTTTCTCCTTTGCTTTAATTCTTGCCGCAGCATGTAAGGATTTGTTAGTAGGTGACAAGTGCTCATTTACAAAAATTGGTGTTATATTATTACTCAGTAGACCCACATGAGCACTGTTCAACTTGTTTTGAGGGTTATCTTTGTTAAACTTAGAGACGGCAGCAATAACCTGATCACGCATCCGTATAGAGGAAAGTTGAACAACTACGGAGCGAGGTCTAGGAGTATCCGCTTTTGTCTTCGCTGTGCGAGTGCAATGAAGTACGTCATTAGAGCTTAAGTTACAGCCAATGACCTTTCCTAGTTCTGTTATAATATCAATAAGGTTTTCGTTTTTGCGTTCGGGTACACACTGCAACTCAATATTGCATTGACGAAGTTGCTGTTCCATTTGATTAATACGCACACATAAATCTTCTATAGTATTAGTAAGGGCTGCATTTTTTTCCCAAGGTCGGCTAACTTTAATTTAGAACTTTCGTGATCTTTCTTCATTTCATCGTATTGGTTACTCATAAAGTTGATTGAGTCCGTAATTGAGGACAATTCTAATCTTATTGGCTTAAGCTCTTTGTTGATAGCACTCATTAAATTATCCTGCATCGAAGAGAAAAAGTCGTTCATAGTACTTTTGACAACATCTTCCACCACCTCTCGAATATCATCCCGAGTAAAAGAAGAGATGGATTTGTCCATGGGTTGTGAATTAAGGGCTTGTCTTTTACTCCCCCTCGTTGTAGAAACATTGCGTGCCGGCGTACTATCATTTTTAGCTGGTTTGGGGATTGTACGCAAACAGTCAGGACAACCCCAAACGGCACGCATTTCCGGGTTAAATACGGCATCATCCAACGACATGCAGGCGTAATGATAGGTTTTAGTGCATTTTAAACATTTTATAAATTTGTCTTTGTTGTCTTTGGCAGGTGTACAACATCCCCATTTTTTCTTATCCATATTATAATATAATATTTAATTGTAATACTTAACTGACAATGGTTAGCACAGAATACAATTCGATGCAAACTGGGTCCACAAAACATCCAACAGATCTGAGTTATTTTAATCTATGACAAAACGGCAGTAAACGAGCCGCAATGCTAATGCAAGCCGAACTCGCTCTTCAGATAAAGCATACAGATGCTAAAACTGCACGGAGACGCGCATTAAATTATTTTACATCACCGTCACTTTTATTTTACTAACTGCCCGCACATAAAGTTACTATTGTTTATTGTTAAAAGTTTATAAATGAATTAGAAGTTCGTACGAAATCTCTTTATCACTGCACAATCTAAAATCGCATTTATTCAATATAAACTATGGATAAATTAAAGCCGGACTTAAAAAAGTAAGCTTTAAACTATTTATATGATTTAAAAATTAGGAACTTATAAACCAATATGTTTACTTGTGAAACGTCAAAGTCTTGTTGTGTATCGTTGTAAAAGTATTTTTGTTTGATTAATATATTATTGAAAATGAGACTTAAAAATTAATTGGAATTAATAATTGAATTGTTTTAAGCATTATGCAATTTAAAGTTCTAAGTTTACACTTCTCTCTACAACTGCCAAAGTTTTTGATTGAAAGATCGATTAGCCCTCCATAGGGATTACTACAGCATACAACTAGCAGCCGGTCCCAATATACTATCTACAGATAGAGATAAATTACTACCTTCTACTGTCAGTAAGTAGCTGTCAATAATCTCAAGCTGTCCCAATATACCCGATAAGTCATTCTTATTATTGACAGAAAAGTCAACGATAGTTACGATTTTTATCCCAAGTAGGCCACAACCGGAGGTAGACTTAATATTGGGAACGGCCGTAGATCTTTATCAAGATGGATGATGTGAATAAATGCAAGACGGGCGTCGTTAAATTATTTTTAGTATTTATGCTAATCAATTTTTGGTTGAATTGCTCCTCATATCTTTACTACACTTAGAACTACGACTACAGAAAACTCTAATTGAGTATAAAATTGTTAGTATAAAATTATAGAACATGAACAGAATCTAGGAATTCCTTACTCCGAAATTAATCATCATTATTGTTTAAAACCCTTTTAATTGCCATAAAAAGTACAAATACGGATTTACATATTTTATAAATATACAACAAAATTGTACCTAACATGGTTACAAGAATATAATTAAAATTTCTTATTGAGTTCAAATGAAAATAAACGAAAATAAATGAAAAGTAAACCAGTACATTTCAGAAAAAAAAAATGTTTTTTTTTAAATCTACTCGTCGTGATTTAAAAAAAACATTTTTTTTTTCTGAAAGGTCGTGTGAGATTTTTTGCGATATGTTACATCATTCATCATAAAACAAATTCGGATAAAAGCAGTAATATCTTAAGTATCCCTTAATTGAGCTGATGTGGGTAAATCGTAGTTGAATTCAATGTTCAACTAATGTGTGAGATACAATTACCAACTAATAGCTAAAGCTGAGTCGAACCTTGAGCTTCAAACTGAACTTAACCTTACGACGACTATAGATCGATGCTCTCTCATTGCCAGCCGTAATTGTATTACTAGTACTAACTAGCTTGTACCAATATTGCATGCAATCTATCCGAGACTTGTCCTATTAGCAAAGTTGTATTGGCTCCTTTACACAGGATGCTGGGTTGATTATGGATGGGTACGACACCGGCGCCTATTTCTGACGGTAAGAAGTAATGTGTAAGAATTATTTTGTTTCGTTCTGAAGGGCGCGGTAGCGAGTGAAATTACTGGGCAAATGAGACTTAATATATAACTATTGTATGTAATGTTACGGTTTAAAACAAACTACAATTATGTAATCTGGAACAACTTATTAGTTAACTTTATTGTTTGTTTGGTGCTCGATGAAGAAAATTTTAGGAGATCTACTTTATTTAATAAGTTGTTGTAACGTTTACAGGATCTAGTAATTTTACAATTTGCACTATAGTAACAATTAATCAATAAATTAATGTTCACAATTCAATAAATTTTCAAAATATAGTTGTGAGTTTGCAATTAGTCTATATGGTAACCTAAGAATACAAATCAGATAATCCTATGTCATGAATTATAGGTGATAATTCCAGTGAACATAATTCAGGGGCCATTCTGCTCTCGACTCCATTAAACTGGAAGGACCCACCACGACATATGGCTCACGTACCACTGACAATACAAGGGAATCTGCTTTAGTATAATTTTGTCAGATAATGGTTACTACACCACCGCAAAACCCAGATGTGGGAGACCAAAGCCTATTTTCCATGGACCTTCGGGACCATCACCTGGGATCCAGCGGTAAGTCTGGACTCTGAACACAGCAACCATCTTCGATCAGGGGTGGCTTAAAGCATTTAACAGGACCAAGGTTCTTAAAACGAGGGTACCTATATGCTGATGGAGCCCCGTGTTTTTGAAGTTAAACTTCTTTAGGCGTGTCTTGAGGGTAACTCATTTTTTCTGAAATAATGTTTATTAAACATTAAATTTGACTGGTTTAAAAAAAATGTTTCAAATTGCGCAGGAATATTTTTTGAAAATCTCCAATTTTATTTACGAATTTATTAATAAATTTGCATAAAGATTTTAGAAATTTTCTAATTTTCGCGAAATCATTGGAAATTCAATAATTTTGCTTATATGCACTAAAAATAAAATCATCAATTTCTTATTCTCAATTATTTAATTTTAATTATTGTATTTATAAGTGATATTTCGTTATATGTTAAAGTTATTTTATTGTTATTTATGCAACTGTTGTGTATTAAAACACGAATGTGGGTTCATGTAATAATATCAACCTAACCTAACCTAACCTATCAATACCTAATTATCTACTGTAAGACTTTATCTACACCCAAATATGATTCCTCTATAAAACATTCTGAAACAGTTAGCTTACTGCTCACATTCAAAAAGCCAGACCTAGTAACCATAATATCAGCCAAAGGAGTTATTATGAAAACCACAAAATGGATTTTAATGATACTTTACAATATTATAGCTTACTCATCAGAATAACACAGGCTAAAATTTATGTAAATTCTGGATCTATTGAAAAGATGTTAGATTTTCTGATACCAATAGAAAGCCACATTTTTGTGAGTGCCATGTGCTATATTATATTAACCCGAAAAATTTAAAGATTTTTTCGTGGTAGTTGGCTATAAAAGGAGAAAATACGGTCGAACACTAAAAATAAATATATATGGCAAAACAATGTTTGCCGCTAGTATAATATAAAATGAAATAATAATCAGATAAAAGAAATGAAACGGGTACATATTTTTACTCTTTCATCAACAAATATGAATAAAAGAGAAAATATGAATAGAGAGAGAAAGAGATAATAATGACTCGTAAAAACGTGTTTTTATTTTATTTTTAATGAATGATATAAATATAACATTAGATCTATATTATTTGTAAATAATGTAAAATTTCACATGTCAAAATTATATAATTTTAAAGGTTTTATTCTAGATATGAAAAATGTCAAAGCTGCGCAAAAGATGAAACGCATTATTTCCATCTTCAGATCTTGTACTAGTAAATCATAAAGATCGGACTAAAAATAAATGACAACCTTTCAATGTATAATTTGTCCTACATTCGGAATTATAATCATGGAACATTTTGTATTCGTTACACTAGGAAACCAGTTATTGTCTTTTCGTTTTTTGCGGCCCATATTCAAGACATTTGGCTAAACTTTTTTTAGCAAATCGTTTACTAGAGGGTTGAGAATTGAATCAAATTTATGTTTCTATCATTAAATAAAATGAACATGAGTTCCACGCAAATATACTTTAGACCCTCATAATATTATATATAATAATAATTAGATTTAATAATAATTAAGATTGAAAAAGTAACAATAGCGAGCGAAGTCGCCGGCGGCTACTTGTGACGAATTATAATAAGGAATCCCCCTTTTATGTATTTACGTGAATTCTTATCAACTTCTATTTAATTGTCGTCGGGACAACGTATTTGCTTTCATTGTGGATTGTGACTTGAATTGTTGACTTTACTCTTTAAACGTGCGTTACTGTCCATTCACGAGATGAAAGAGCTCTTCAGAAATAACGAACATTTTCAGACTAGAACTCTTCACCCACTTTTTTACTAAAATGGTCATATAAATATTTGATCTTAAGAAGTTTTTAAAATTCTTTCATTCACCAGTTTCTGTGTATGTAATGTTTATTTTCTACGTAAATTTAAACATCTTAAAATGTTCGATTAACTTAAAAATGTACTTACATAATTGTATCAGCAGGAAAAAGTACGCATTTAAAGTGATGTAATTTTTATTATTTTGTAGTTTGATAAGAGTGTTTTTGAATTGTAAGTCGTTTATTTAAAATCTGAACACATACTATAAGCTGTACACAAATGTACGTATGTACTGCAAACTGTACTTTTGATACAATTAAGGCGAAGAGTAAGCAGAAAACACGCAAACAAGGTGTTTTAGACAAGTTTTTTGGTGAAAATATAGCATTTCGAGCTATGTACACTACTTAATCCTGTTACACATATCCTTAATTCTTATTTGTAGGTTGCTAATGCTTGTTGGTTATAGTTAACACTGCAGCGCCTTTTTGAACTACCACTTTTCCTTGCAGTTAAACAAGTTTTTTGGCATGGCATGACGCATTATTTTAGTACAACTCTCAGAAAAGTTATTCTTATCCCTTATACTTTTTTGTGTAGGTATATTTATTCAGATTAGTAATGAATAACGAGGATTGTAAGCATATAAACTGTTTTCCACGCAAGAATTTTGAAAATATTGGCTTTGTTACATAGATGGCGGGCCGGAAGCCGTGAACTCATATCGCTCAAGGTCGCTGGCATTTAGTGTCGCCTTAAGTGTCCGTTACCCCAGTCAAATTGGACCGCGTTTTATTTTTAGCGTTTTTATTGTTATAGATCAGTGTTTTAACGGATATTAATTAAAAAATATAAAAGTGTCGTGTTCTGCATTAGACTGTGTGGTTACATATAGCAACAATCCAAATAAAGAAATATTTCACAATTAATAATTGATTATTCAATACTACTTTCGTGATGTTTATTTTTCTAGAATATGCACTAAAATACTAAATATTACTTTTAATATACGCAATAAGCACTATATTTCCTAAAGATTATAATCATTTAAGAAAATACGTCATGTGTCAGATAAAGAAAAGAAAACGGCTAAAAAACCACAGCTGATACAATCTTATTTAGTTTATTTAAATATATTTTACTGAAAATTTTCATTTCTATTATATTTCTTTTAGTTGTGATTCCATCTTGACCGGGCCTTCCCGGTCATGTCTATCGCCAACTCATTCATGGTCGAAAAGCATGTTGTTTGGACTGCTTGTTATTGACAAGCAAGAGAAAGCGATAACAATGGAGCCACAAGTTAGGATATCATCCCCACCATCTGGATGTGTGGCGGTCCGCCACAGCGCGGATGTCAAGGAGCGTTCTTCCACGTACTAGAAAGCTGTGGAATGAGCTTCCTTATGCGGTGTTTCCGCGACGATACGACATGGGTACCTTCAAAAAATAGCGCATACTCCTTCCTTAAAGGCCGGCAACGCTCCTGTGATTTCTCTGGTGTTGCAAGAGATTGTGGGCGTCGGTGATCACTTAACACCAGGTGACCCGTACTCTCGTTTGTCCTCCTATTCCATAAAAAAAAATTAACAAAAATGGGGAGCAAAAATTCAATAAGACTCCTTCTAGGAAATACGTGATTTTTAATCTTCACAAATATGTGAAACAAATGTTTTTCGTATACAACCTCCATTACATGCGCTAGGTTGATATCGCAAAGTTTTCTTTACTTTTAACGGCCAAATTACTGGTATAATTGGTGCAAAAAAGCAGATATTTGGATTATAATACTGAAATTGTTTCTTGAAATTTGTGTCTTCTGCTTCAATAGAAATCTAGATACAATGCAAAACTTTTTTTAAGAAGGTTGCGTTAAACCACCGTAATTACATACGGGCGTTTGTATGAAAAATATTGTAATAAGTTTGGCCGCTCCTAAATAACATTATCCTAGGTCAGCTATGTACATAATAATAACTTTTTACGGGGCTATGCTGTCAGATAGATGTGAAGCAGTGTTTAGGTAGCCCGAGATGTGGGGCCAAACGGTCAAAAGAAGCTTTTGTTTAAGAAACAATATATTACTCAACCTGACAATTGTTTGGATTTCCCGCTGATTCATGTTACTTTAATGAACAGTCACTGTTGAAAGTAAAGACAGCGCGCGCAACATACATATATGAAGCCATGCGCAATGAGGGTTTTATTGAAAGGGTAAGTTAGGGTCGATAGCCACTAAAACCCCCTTCGCGCATGCGCGTTCTACTAACTTCGACACTCAGTTATAGCGACATGGCTGACAGCGAGTTTGAAGAATTTCGCCGTGTATTTGATAAATTACCTCAACACATCAAAGCTCCAACACCCTTTTACTCGTAAGTTTACATTACAATCAATTATCATTCTATTTTCTTTTTAGCAACAAATTCCCTTTAATATAGGTTCCCGTCACGTGAAATATCGGCAATTTATGAACCGCTCTTCACAATTGATACTGGTTTGATGTTATTACAACTTAAATATTTTATTTAAAGTCTAGTGCCAAATGTTGGATTCGAAGATGTATCTCCATCGTCAAAAAGTGAAGAATCACCCGAAGAGGACAGTAAATGCGTGGGTGATGCCGAAGCGATAAATTCCAGGTCTTTATCTCCAACTAACCAAACAGATGTAACTGACGCACAACGCAGTCCAAGACACACAGGATTTACGAGTGGAGAAAGAAGGAGAAGAAAACTGCCGGAAATACCAAAGAACAGAAAAAGTAAGTTAATGAATGACCAATATGTATTTGATAGTTGATAATTTAAAAATGTCTCCTATAACGCAATTGTGCTAAGGCGAATGAATCACTATTTTGGGATGCGAAATAATAACTGTTCTATGTTATGTTATAAATCAGTCTTATTAGTTTTGTTCCCTTGTTATTTAATTTGAATGTTATTTTTTATTCATTTGGGGTTGAAAGTACAATCGTTTATTATGATTTATCTATGACGTAACTGAGTGCTTAATGTATCGTATTTAAGATTTTATTACACTAAAGCATACAGAGAAATTTATGATAAGCATGAGCCTAAGTCTAGCATAAGCTTCGACTATGTTAACCAAGAAAATATTAGATTCGTGTCTTTCAAGATGGCTTCCTTTTGTTTGGTTAAAGTTTATTGGCGATGATCAGTGGAAACACTATGATATAATCATTAAAATGGATTCCTATACGCGTTTTTGGATATGCTAAATTATATTTCATTTAATTAGAATGAATTTGATCATTCATATGTTTTAAATTTCTATCAAAATATGAAATAAACCATAAATCTTACATTTTTTACGATATTGCCTAAGACCAGCCAATATTTGTAATCATTTCTATATTAATATGCGACCCGTGTGTTATCTATATTTATTAGTACTTTATACGATTCCAAAACAAACTGGAAAGTACCATTAAATTATGATAAAACTGAAGAAAAACCACACAGATGTAAGGAAGAGCAGAGCCTCTTGGCACAAGCAATCTTGAAATTCTTAAATATAGTTTCTTGTCACAACGTCAAGATTTATTTTTATTATTATTTATTCAATGATATAATATGATTTTTCACATTATTTTGACGTAATATTTATTGATTTATAATTGTTTATACATCGTAATATTTAGTTTATACCACCCCCGAGTTCTGATATTATTATATCCCATGCAACCGGTATGTTTATTCTTTAATTATTATTTGACAATCAAAATCCGTATTACCTTAAAAACAGCGCGTACACCTTCCTTAAGGACCTGCAACGCTCCTGTTATTCCTCTAGTGTTGCAAGAAAGTAAGAGTAAGCTCGTTTGTCCTTCTTTTCCATAAAAAAATCATAACCATGTGATGTGCGTACAATCATAATATTATTCAAAAAAAACATTATAATTTTCTAACCGAGGTCAAAAATCATTCAGAGATTTTGTGTGTGTGTTTTTGCAAGCTGATCAGAAACAGCTTAACTGGTTTAAATGCGGTTTCAATCCAATCGGGTTAGAAGCAAAACTGTTAAATTATACTACAACATATAAACGGACAAAGTCATGAGTGTCCTTTTACCATAATTACTATATGCCTTGATTTTCACAACCAATTAAAATGCTATTTCTGGCGTCATACTTAGTTATTACTTACAATAAAATTAACGTACCATACCTATAATTGCATGTTTAATAGTTAACACTGTAGTAGAAAATTACTCACTTATATTATTACGCTTGCAGCAAACCTAGTATCATGTAATCAACCTTCATCTCTTGCTGATGAACTTGGTGCGGCAACAGGATGTCTTGTACGACCAGGGCAGCAAGTAAGACCGCTTCTGGTGCTCAAATGCGGCTATCTGCTAGACGAAGACTCAAGTCCTGACTCCGAAAGACTCCAAAGTCTTGGGGATGTTGATAGCGGACACAGCACTGCACATTCTCCGATTGACACAGGACCGAAGAGCCTATCTCCAACGCTATTACAACAAAATGGTTAGTTATCTATTATTTTACTTACAAATCACCTAAAAAAATATTCGACTTTGAAGAGTTTTTTTTTTGTGTTAAATTGAAACAAAGAAATAATGATCCTATTTTAGCTTTAATAAATTTTCAATATAAATAATTGCCAAATCAGTCTAGACATATTTATACTACCCAGCGTGTGTCCAAAATGTAAAGGAGAAGGAATATAATTATCAATATGATTTGCTTATAAGACTAAGGTAACTTTTTCTAGCGCTTCATTGATCTGATCTCAACCAGTATTGAAATAGACTGTAATAAATATTTTTAATTTATTTCAGTTTCACCATCATCTAGTTGCAGTATTAGTGGTATTAATTTCACGGGTAATATGACCACCGTACCCCATAATCATCTAGAAATGTTGGAAGCTACTCATAGAGGCCTACACAAATTTAATCCGAGGCATCATGACGAAATAGAAGTTGAAATTGGAGACCCAATTTATGTGCATAAGGAAGCTGAAGACTTGTGGTGTGAAGGTAAAGCATCACTTTGTACTTATGGAGGCCTTATTTTTTTTAAATTCGATGAATATATTTACATCTTTATACTTTTGTTAACTTACTGTTGTAAGTATTGAAAAGATCGGCATTTGTCTGGTATATTCATAATATTTTTCTTAAGTAGTCCTAGAAATAAGATTTAATTGTTAACTTACTTTCTCTTACTCTCTAGGAGTTAACTTAAGAACCGGACAGCAAGGTATATTCCCATCTGCTTACGCAGTTGATATGGAGTACAACGATTTTGACCCCGCCAATGCAAAAGTAAAAAGAGAACGATATTTGCTCGGGTATGTATATTAATTAATATTAAATAAATATAAATCTATGAAATTATTATATGCTTATGAGATATAGCATTATACTCAGGCTATACTAACAACTCTTTCAATAGCAAAAGGGACGCTTTTTAGATTCAATATAGCGGAAATAAAATCAAGCAAATTTTATGTTATAAATAAATTTGCAATAGTTTATATTCTATACATGAATTTTATTCTAGATACATGGGTTCAGTAGAAACTCTTGCACATAAAGGAACGGGAGTTGTATGTCAGGCAGTTAAAAAAATTATCGGGGATTCCAACGGGGACATTGGTTCGCAACCATGTATTTTAGAAGTATCGGATCAAGGTCTACGCATGGTTGACAGATCCAAACCAAATGTAAGTTTTTTTTTAAAGTTACTCGATTTGAAACCCTAGTGACTACTTCAGTTCAATGTTTAAATTGACTAATTTATCACCCCAATATACTATAACTCCGTGAACATAATATTGCCTTACCATATAATATACCCAATTAATATATATTATCTTGCCAATCTGAAACTAAAATTTAGATTTTTCTCAAATTTAATTTCAAAAGTAATAAAAATTTAAGAAAATAATATATTATTTAAAACATTTATTCTTCCGATTCGTAAATGCATAATAAATGGTACATTTTTTATCTAATTTCTTACAGAGAACTACAAAAACGCCATGCATTGATTACTTTTACTCGCTGAAGAACGTATCATTCTGTGCATTTCACCCACGCGATCACAGATACCTCGGGTTTATTACAAAGCATCCAACATTACAACGATTTGCGTGTCACGTGTTCCGGGGACCAGAATCAACACGACCTGTCGCAGAAGCAGTAGGGTAATGTGTACATATTCAATGCAATTCAAATGTTATAGTATGTAAGTTATGTAATCAACCTTCATCTCTTGCTGATGAACTTGGTGCGGCAACAGGATGTCTTGTACGACCAGGGCAGCAAGGAAGACCGCTTCTGTTATAGTTAATATTTATAGCTCAATTAACTAACAAAAATCAAGCTGAAACGTCAACGCAAAGGCTTGTGCCGTTGTTTCTTATGTGTTTTCAGTTTTTCGTATCTATACGTTTTATAGTTTATTCCACGATGCAAAAACCTTCCAAGGTTGTGTGAGTAAATTTGTCCAAGTCGCACTGGGCCTACAAAGGGCTCCTTCCTCCTCCTCGAGGGTTGCGGAAAGTAGCCTGTGAAAATCCTTAACTTTTAAGAAGTAGTAAAAAAACTAATAAATCACAACATCTGCCATGCACATACGAGTACGTATAAGTAAGTTTCAATTTACAAGATGTATTAAAATTATGAGTTAAAAAAAATGTATTAAATATTATTTATTTAAGTACTGATTCAACATTTTACTCCAAAACTTTTTTTAAGGAATTCGAATTATTAGTAATATTAGAATGCAAGTTCAAATCATAATAGTTTAGTATTAGCAAGGTTAGTTAATTAAGCTTCTACTTTCTCGAGTTATGGATCTAGTTAGAGTAAAGGCCTCCTACAGTTTCTTACATAATGTTTATTTTTGCTTTTTTGTACATAGTTTTTTACTACAATCTCTATTATACAAATGATTTAAGTTTTCATTTGTGTTAATTCCGTCAATATTTGTTTTTAAAAACAACTCGACACGTGTTTCGCCTCTACACGAGGCATCCTCAGGACGTGTTGACTCGCCAAAATCTGGCACGAGAGTCAGATAGAGAAGACGAAACACGTGTCGAATTGTTTTTAAAAACAAATATTGGCGGAATTAACACTAAAAAAAACTTAAATCATTTGAATAATTATGGATGTCAGCAAAGTAACGTCTAATTCAATAAATTTTCTACAATTTCCATTGTTATAGAGTGAATAGCATACCACCAGCCTACCATTTGATTGGTACTCCAACTCTTCTTTATTCTATTGATGTTGATACAAGCGTACTGGGTTCAACTTACAAATTTACACACACACAATATTATATACATAAAAATACACAAATCATATCAAATAAAAGTATAATACTATTTATAAATGCATTAACTTAATTTATACTTTAGGTATTTATAAAATTCTTATTGAGAATATCATTCATATATTTTTCACAAAACTGATAATATACCAATAAGTAAAGTCAATTTATATTGTCAAATGTGATCCCACTACCAATTATTGACTATTTCCGTTTCTTTTTTTTTGAAAGGTTGTTTCTTTTTCTCAGTATCAATATTGTAGAATATGCCTTTAACACTGTTACTAGTTGTAAGGTATTTAAGTAATATGTTAATTTATATTTTTTTTTCAGGAGGGCCTTTCAAAGATTTTACCAGAAGTTTATAGAAACTGCATACCCTGTCGAGGATATTTACATTGAGTAAATAAAAATAAACGAACCTCAATATAATCACAGTGAAAATGCTTTAATAATAATTATACTATGTATATTCCTATAACAAAAAGCGTTGAAAAAAAAGGCATTGTCTTCTTAAGTGAATATGTTGATAAATACATCAAAAATAAATTAAATAATATTAAATATAAATGATTCCTTAACACACCTTAGAAATAAAATACTATTTGCTTTAACCGAATTGTTTGTCGAAGACACTGTTCAAAATCTTTAAACTCGTCGGAAGGTATGTCGCTATATCTAAACACCACCGAAATATATAATATATCAAATAATACCTACGATATATACATAGTTAATCAATAATGTGAAATAAGGTATGGAAATATTATGGAATAGCTGTTTAAATTTTGAACATATTCATAAGAGTTTTCTTTAGTATAATAATCAACTATGACACAATAATAATAATAGTATCCATAGTAATTTATACAACAAAGAGCTTTGCAATTCGCCTTGCTTTATATTAAGTTACAAATTGAATTAGATTACTATAAATAAAATAGATAAAACAGAGTATTACTACGCCCCAAGTAAGGAAAGTTCTAACTGAAGCAGAACAATATTTATCTGCTAAATCAAGCCGGGGATAAGGATAAATAAGACAAAATTATTGCAAATATTTGATTTATTTATGCTTAGTCTAAGTGTTTTGTATAACATATCTTAAATAATAATTATGTTTGATTTTATGTGGAAGACAAAGTAAATCTCAGACACTGTGATAACATTTTAAATTTTGAGGCTATGTTATAACAATATCTAATAAGATAAAATAAACTGTATTTAAAATGTAACATCAATGTTGTCAATTTATTGTATAATTTTACGTTATAATAACTTTTATCTTACACATTATTTACTAAATTAGTAATTAACTGGCCTGACTAAGATTAAAATTAATTGTGCAAAATAAAAGTGACATTCGAATATAGATAATGTAATATTATACAATACAAGATATACAATACGTTGATACCGAATTGATGGATCTTGAATACATCTAAATTCATAACTATTGTTAAGCTATTGCATAGCTTCTATTGCAGGCCTTGAGCGTGGGGACCGAATCCAGAAATTCCGTAACGAAAATAACCTAACACTTACTTACTAGATCTATATAGATATTTCTATGTATTTTTGTGCAGAAGGTCTCAGGTTCGAGCCTGGGGTACGTCTTGATTTTTTTAATTTCTTTATTTTTTTTATCACGTTTATTAATTTTTATCAAGCATTTTTATTTAATTTCACCTGTCCCGTTGCCTGTCTGTCATCAAATCTTGCAAGTTAAATTTTACTCACTTGCCGTTTGCTTTTTTTTAAATTAATTTTATCAAAAAGAAATACTGCATAAATAAAATAAATAAATAATTATAAATGCATAAGTTGATAAAAAATTCTATGCGATAGCTTTACCGCGGCAGTTCCCGAGTGCCACACATCTTTTTTTCTATAGAACAAAACGTTTACACATTATTTTAGCAAGTTCACGTGGATACCGAATCATTTACATAGGTATTTACTATGTGAAATACATGCTTCTTTATCTCCCACTATTAAAAAAAATTAAAAGGATTTGCCTGTGTTAGATTCGATTCGTAATAAATTTGATTTACGATTTTGCGGTATTTGCAGCATTTTTTTTATTATTTTTTTTTAAGTCAGATACTCATTATTATGAAAAATAAAAACGCAATCGATAGGACATAATAACCCCACAAATATTATTTTCTTACAGTGCAATTTCTCAACTCGCCTAATAATAGCTTAAAACTAGAAAAGTAATAATTGATAAGTGTAGTATTTTTCAAGTCAATTGAGTTATTTTATGTAATTAATCAAATTATAGTACATTTTTAGTAACTATGTTGTGGTAATATAATCTTTTATTTCCCAACCAAACAATATTATTCTCCAAATCTCAAGAATGTTGTTATTTTATTCCTTGTGAAGACTAGTCTTAATAACACCTACGCAATACCGTAGTACCGTAGTAAGTAATATAACTAAAAATAATGTCACTAACCGTTAATACTCACTACAAGTTTAAGCTTTAAGTTTTGTACTTTGATGGTTTATTATTATTTCAGAAACTTGAAATATTTTCATTGAGGTAAAATGCTTGGCAAATTTTCACACCTTGTCGTAATTATTATAAACAACAATGCATTTTATATTGTATAAATATCCAAATGATCGAAATTTAACTTACAGCCGTGACTTATATTGTGTATAGTGTAATTATAATAATATTTATTTTTCCATTTCCTGTAGCTAATAAGCTCAACGTTATACTTGGCATTAAAAATTGTATTAATTGGGACTGAATTAATTGTTTTATTTTTAACCTGATTCCATATTGACCCGGATATCAATTTTTGAAGAGTTCTCGGCGCCTATTTCTAACGTAAAGCAGCAATGTGTATGCATTACTGAGTTTCGGTTTGAAGGGCGCCGTAGCTAGTGAAATTACTGGGCAAATGAGACTTAACATAATATGTCTTGAGTCTCAAGTTGAAGAGCGCAGTTGTAGTGCCACTCAGAACTTTTGGGGTTTGTTAAGAATCCTGAGCAGCACTGCATTGTAATGGGCAGGGCGTATCAATTACCATCAGTTGAACGTCCTGCTCATCTCGTCCATTATTTTTATAAAAAAGTGAATCTTATTGTCCTCTTAATTCTTTTTCAAAACTCTTAGGTAGATACTTTACGGCCGCATTATTACAGGACCACGCTGGAACGTGAGTCACCCTCCCTTTGACCTCCCCCCGCTCGTCCTGTTGCGTGAGTACAGTTTGCAGTTTACCGTTAGATACACGACGTCAAGTTTTCGTGCTATCACTGCTTTGTTATTGAAGTTTCCATTGCTACGTTTACGACTGGTTCTGTAGTTTCTGTTGTCCAGAAATATAAATACTTTTTTCACTTAACCCAGATTTTTTCATTGATTTTTCATCATTATACTTAATAATAATAATCACAGCACAACACCTTTACATCAATCTAGAATACTGAAAAGATAGATCGTTGTTTATTTATTAGTAATAATATGCTATTAATGTTTTTTTTGCACACCGTAACAAAGCGACGATTTAACGTCATCGGCGTCAAGTCTAGAGATATAATACAACCGGGTAGTACACTTTTGTACTAAATAGTGTATCGAGCAAGTGTTAATATTGTGTAGTATACCAAGGTGGTATCACCTATCTTGGTATACCAAGATCTGGCGGCTTTTGTTTCTTTACGACAGTAAGGGATGAGACGAGCAGGACGTTCAAGTGATGGTAATTGATACGCCCTGCTTATTATAATGCAGTGCCCCTCAGGATTCTTCTGAACTCTGAGCGGCACTAAAATTGCGCTCGAAACCTAGAGATAATATAAGATGTTAAATCTCATTTGCCCAGTAATTTCACTAGCTACGGCGCCCTTCAGACTGAAACAGAAATAAGCGCCGTTGTGGTACCCATAACCTACCCGGCATTCTGTGCAAAGGAGCCTCCCACTGATAGCTGATAATGTTAAACATAACAAAAGGGTTGTAGTCAGCGGGATTCAAGTTGTCTTTTTTTTTGTATCGGATGTACAAATTAAAAAAAAGCTATTAAATTATGCTGAATTATAAACACAAGCATACAAATTATGGCAAAAAATCCTACGGTCTCTTTAAATGGTTAGGTTTTAAATAACAACACTGATTTATTTACATAACTTTATTGAATCACAGAACTAAATAAATAGTACATAGATACTACACGTAGATAATTAAAGTTCACTTGAGCAACAGTATCATCAACACCATACAAAGGACTGATTTTGAGGAAGAAATGATTCTTAAAAATAATTTTATAACTTCTCGTTATAACTATTAATATAACCACAAAAATTCACAGTTAAGCAGGAACATTTCATTACACAATCAAAATTCGAAGCTGAAAAATATTTGAAGAATGGATAGCTCGTACTTATTGTCAAAACATTGAATATAAAACATATAAATTCTGATAGATAACATAGTCAATTCCTTATTTCGTAATGAGTGAGGTGTTTTTCAACACGTTGGCCATATAAATCGTCTCGTCGTAAAATAACTCGTCCATCACAAAACAAATACAATAAATATCTTCATCTTAAAATAGAAGAATTTCGGGCAAAATTTGCAGCATATGTTACGGGTTGATTTAAATTTTAAATGATGCAGGATATATATTAATAGGATGTGTGTTACGGATTTTTTATTTCAAAGAATAAAAGAAGTGCTTCGTTTGCTGTACTTTGATGTGTTTTAAAAGTTATTCTTAAATGTGTAGGTATATTGTCAAAGCCCTCGAAGTCTTAAATTAGTGATTATTTTAATTAATTAATTTCACTGAATGGTTTTAGTGACACTGTAAAGCAATGATATTTTGACAATTTTCTGGTCGCCTGTACAATTCGGTGACGCTCAGGTTTCTTATAAAATCAAATTAAACATGATTTTCTTTTTATTTCTTATGAAATTTTTCGAAGGACGATTATGCCACCTATTAATATTTAGTAATTCAGTATGGTGCCACAAATTATAATCGTTACTTACAGCATCGACATGGTTTCGTTCATCAACAGCTTATTCATAAAAAAAAATTTTCAATTGAATTCAAAAAATTTAAGATTTTATTGCCAAAAAAAATCGTCAAAATACATTCGAAAACATGTACCAACCAGTGTCGAACGGGCGCAAGAAACTGAGTTTTTCTAAATTTTAAATTTTAATCAAATTTATTCTGTAAATAAATTTGTTTATTATGGGAAATGATTTATGGAACACAGTTCTAACATAACCGCGGCACATACATATTTTTGATTTAAATCAAAAGGAATATTGTACCTTAAATGAAATGTTCCCCACTTATAACATGCTATTCAATACATTTTCCGATAATTTTATTTGAGACAATATTTCTCACATTTTATAAAATACAGATGTTAGTCAAAAAAAGCTTACTCGTGTACGATTTGAATGTTATATACGTTCGTAATATCTTCAAATTCAATTTATATATAGTACGGAAATAAACTAATCATTTTACTGATTGCTAGGTAATCTGTAAAGCTTTATAATTTATAAAAAAAAAAACACTGAAATTTTTAATAGAAACTTGTAAAAACAAAGAATCATCCTCATAGTTATTTTTGTGTCAGCTTAGACTTTTATATCTAATTATGATAATATATCAGTTTTCCGTATTCATTCGTCTATTACCTACCTTCATGAACCCAATAGGTATGATTTCTAGTAATACCTCATACTCTAACTTGCCATTAATGCCTTGATGTTTAAAAAGACAATTCACACTCTTAATATCTTGTTTCTAATACAGATAGAAAGTTCTATCTTACAAAATATCATCAATGTCAGATTTCAGTCAAACAGACTTACATATGTATGATTTTTTCATCTGCTCTTAGCGTTCCGATGTAAGATTATAAAAAAAATGAATTTTTGAATGAATGAATTTTGAATACTGGCTTGTGAGGAAGTTTTAACGCAATATACTCTAGTATACAAATGTACAATATTATAGTGATTTGTATAGAATATACAAGGACATTAATATATTGAAAACATAAGTTTAAACAATATTACAATATACAATTAAAATTTTCTGTTTTATTTAAACTAACAAAATGTAAGTAAAGTATACATTAATTTCCTTAGTAAGTAGTAGATGAATGCGTTAGTTAAATCAATAAATACCTGTTATAGATAGAAACAGAGGTACTGATAAATTAAATTTTGTTTTAGTTTCTTAAATTACAATAAAAATTAATTAAAATTTACTTGCAAACAATTTTTTTTATTAACAGGAATGACCTGATGAGTAGTAGTTTTTTTTTAAACTATTTCTCCACTACTACTAACTACTACTTAGTACAGTCTCAAATAAAATTCACATTTAAATGACTACAAACGTTAAAATATAAATATTCAAAAATATTTAGCGTATCTAATAGCTCTACGTAAATAAATTTTAATGTAAATATAATACAAATATTTTAATATGAAAAAGTGATGTTAAAGTACTTATTACTTATATTAAATATCTATGAACCACTACAGAATCATTTGAAAGATTACATTGTGATTTAGCTGATATTTGAGATAAAAACTATGGTGTTGATGAGAAATATGATAAGAGTAAGTTATTGAGTTATTGTAAACTACAATGAGGAAACTAATACTTATATAAATGTTTAAATTTCCTATTGTTTTAAGAGTCTACGAAGATTCAAGGGATCACTACTTAGCTAAGCCACCTTAAAAATAACTCTAAAGTATAATATCAATAACCGAAATTAATTGAATTTGTGATATAAAATATAATCTTTTTAAAACTCCTTTCAGCACTATAGTATAGTGTAACCGCAGTATATAGTATAAGCAGTGGCAGAAAATTGAGAAAAAATAATGCATGGAGGGCGTACATTCAAACGAAGTTGTATGTGTTACATTTATTACTCAATATAACATGATCAATTATAGAACTGATTTTTGAATAAACCCTCAAGTGTCACCTCTATTTAACTAATGATTAAAAAAAACCTACATAAAATGTTACTGATTAACAATTTAGACAATATTCTCTAGCTATCCACATTTTTTTATTATTAAAACAATAAACTTTAGCTTGTCAGCTAAAATTCATGTATATTTTTATTTGTGGAAATGTATAAGGATATTTCGTGCTGTAGCGTGGAAGTAATAATGCAGTGGAAACAGTCCACCAAAGTTTATTTTTTATAATCCATCTGCTTTATTCTGAATCTCTTCTTTTCATTGACATCATAAGCCAAGAATTTATAGGCGAATACAGCCAAAGACAAGTAAATAAGCCGTTTGAAGAGCTAAAAAATTCACCTTAAATGGTTTATTGCTTGGGACCCAATCAGCTTCATATCAAATACTTTATTGAAGATTGTATTTCAATAATGAATAGAGCAAAATTCTATGAAAGGAGATAAATATGTTTACTACATGCTCACGTCGTTAGAGCAGGGAAAACACTATGGCTGCATGTAGCTTATTCCGTTTATCCCGGATGCACAGACAAACAGACTAAAATTGTATAAAATGATGTTTTGACTTTGGTCTGTTTGTAGAACTTTTTAACTTTGTAGATAAATTTAAATTACAGTGTTTACTTTATTACGATGTTATTGTATCTATATAGATTTTACAGGCACAGAGTGCAAATTTTTTGTTGAATGCACGCCCTTGTATTTATTTCAATGGCTAATGTTGCTATATATGCAATAGAGCTTATAATATTTTAAAGTGTAAGTACAGAGTAATGTGTTCAATCAAGCACCCTGTAAGGATATAAGGTTTTGAGTAGCCTGATTTGAATATTATTTTCGTATGAATATGTATGACATAATCTTTGAGAGGTTGAAAAAGACATACAGAAACACATCACAGGAAATCAATTTAAAATATTAAGATACATGAAGTGTGACAGAATGTAAGAATACAAATTTACATTGATTGTGTATATTTTTCATAGTTTTACAGATGATAAAAAGATTAAGGTAAATATTTTTAAAATGAGGTACCTAGAAGGGGCTTACGGAAACTCATGTTCTTTAACGAACCAGAATGTTAGTTAGTGATAAAGTTAACGACATGAACAATTCATGCAATCACACATACTCAAGAACATTAATATTCTAATAATAATAATTAACTAAATAAATACTAAGAAACTAAACAAGATATTTTAACAAAGTTTTCATATGAAAATAATACAGCCTGATTTTGGCACAATTACATTCATAGTTATACTAAAAATTATAGCAACACGTAAAACAGGGTATTATTCACTATACACTCTAAACATGTAAAACTGAGTCTATATTTCCTATGAATCAATGTGTACAATAATAAAAATATATTAGCATCTTTAGTTATGCTTTTGATTTTTCGCGTTCTTCCGGTCTGTACCTTCAAATTTGCCAAAAAATATAATAATATTATCTATTATACATATTAAAGGCATCGTTTCTAGGTACTGTGTTAATTAAATTACGGTAGGGCATAATTGTTGATTAGGCTTACTATTTTTACTAGTACGCATTCACATCAGTGCAAAACACATATGAACTCAGTTTCCGACGTGGGTTTAACAAAAACGTTTATTCTTATAAATAATTTCATTGAATGTAGTAACCCTTAGTAATGCCGCAAATCAACAGCTAGAGAAAAAAATATTGCTTCTTTTTTCGTTATATTTCAAAGCAATATTTATAATATTAGCTAGAACTAAACTTACTTTTTGTTAAACGTATATCATTTCAAAGTAACTTATATTTCTAATAAGTAAAAAACTAGTTATATGATAAAGCCCTGATATTGCTTAATTTTCTAAATATAAAGATAATTTGCGGATCAAATAAATATCTGACTAAAATATTTCAAATCATGCGTATATTTTGCTAATGTTTGTGAATGCGTCGATTAACCACTCTTTTTCAAACTAGAACATTCAATTTACAATATAAAATTTTCGCAATGATTACATCACACTAGAACGAAATATTTATTAACCTGTTATTAAGGGGCTATAAGTTAATCTCAAATCACTTGTTAAACTCAAATAAGCTTAGATTTTGAAGATAAATTACTTTATTATTAATTGACAATAAGTAATATATACTTAATTTAAAAACTAGTGTTAAAAAATACGTTGATCGTCAAAGAGTGTCATCATAATATATAATATAAAGTTACACTTATCGGTTGTAGATCGCAATAAAATAAGTGAGATGTTCAAGGAGTTGAGTAAAAGAACAACAATCAAAATCATTAGTTTATTTCAATTTATCTTTGAGTTAAAATAGCCCCTTAACAAAAGGACTTCATATGTTTTTAAAAACTCAATTTAATCTTTGACTTGTTTTTTGCTTTTAAGTGCTTTACTAAAACTATTCTTTGTTATTATATTGTAAATATTTTATATTTATTACTTATTGCATTATCGATATTTATATTAATCTAATATTTATTTGAATGTGATTTAGAATTTGGTTTCACACGGAAAGAAAGCGGATGGTTTGGGTTAATTTTCCAAAGTTTATTATCCCATTGACTTTGACTGCACAGAACAAGTTTTTATCATTTATTGGACAATATAATTGAATTATCTGATATAACAAAAATTTCACTGAAAAATTGTTTTATTTTCTTTTAATGTGAATGTTCTTTGTTTCTTTGACCTTCATAACACAATTCATCCACTCTCTCACCGGCAATCTACGCTACTCTTATCTAAGTGCAATTACATAACATTTTTATGAGATTTATTATAAATAATATAATGATTTTAGTTTAATTAACAATTGTTCATAAAATGTATTAAAACAGTAACTATTTAATAACTTCCATCTATGAAAGAAATAGAAACCTTTATTAAAATAATTTTATTTTAAAAAACAATCTGTAGTTTTATACGTTATTGAACCTCCGACAAAATTTTCACATACTATGCAATTTTTACAAATTGAAATCAGATAACACTTACGAACAAAATGTTATCTATATCAATTTAAAATAGGCATAAACGTATTTATTTATTCACTGCCTAAGAAACCTTCAAGCTATCTTCAAGTTTCAACTACATTTGAATGTTTCAATTATACAATATATTTGAGCACGCCGAATATTCCCTTAAGGTTGTACTATTTCTTCTAACCAATTGTGCAATGCACAATTCCTACTCCATTGTAAAACTGCTTTTCCTAACAACTAATCTAATTTTTATCACAACTCGCGACATACCAAATATTTTATGTAACCTTAATTTTATTGAATCCATTACAAAATTACATGTGTTTTAAAAACATATTAATTTTAATATGGATCACATAATACATAATCTTTTTAAGGTTGCTTTTTTTCCTATCCATGATTAAAATACTACTCGTTGTTTCATACTGCTAATTTATGTATGCTTATGCGCATGTACAATGCATTTAAAATGTATTCTGGCTACATTAAACATTTCGTACATGAACGTTCATCCAATAATCAAACCACCAATCTAAAGTACTATTAATATCTTTATTACTTACACCATATTAAAATAACTTCGTAAATCAGGATGATATAACACGACTACATTCAATTAAACATGGAATAGAAAAAATAATAATTTCACACCGCACAAGTCGACATACTCGCTAAAAGTTATGGGTAGAGTACAGGAATGAATATATGCATACATATTATATTCATGTAGGTACATTTGTATTAAATGACTCAAATTGAAAGCCTTCCTATAATATACAACAATTCTTTACATTACAACCCTCGCATTATGTTAAGTTATAGTTAGTAATATTATTTGAATAACATTAATAAACTAATTTATAGAATAACATTGTTAACGAATTAACAGAATAAAGAGGCAATTGACAGTAATTAGTAAGGTTTGGAAATTATATATAGTATAACAATAAAATATTATACATATGTTTTAGGCTCCCTAAAATAATTTCAACAATAATACTAATCATAACGCCATCGCTGCATGACACGCGATTTTCATGATATAAACTTCAATAATTTCTTCGTAAACATCCTCCGAAACGACAAAAATATATCGATGTGTAATAGGTCTCCCCTATTACATACACTTATTAATAACTACTGGTCAATGCTAGTAAAGCTAAGTGATAAATAAACAGTGCAATAAATATATTTGACGACACTTTAACATAAATATCAACAGCATATAACTATCGATAATTTTGTATAATCATCAGGTAATCAAATAGATTTATTTATTTTACTATTTAAACAATAATTTTCCAAAAGTGTGATTGGCATAAAAAAGAAAAAAAAATAAGTTTCGGAATATTATAAATAAATATATTATTTTAGAAGTTTGTATTTGCGTCAGCTAGCTGTCATCATACCACCTAGGGAGCCGAGTCCTATGTCCGATAGGCAGGAACACATACATAATCATGTATTACTTAAATAATATTGTCAAAGTATTACGAATGGAAGTTTTCATATCTATTCATAATAAAGCTAAGTGATAGTTAAAACACAGCTCTTAATATTTATAACACAGAAAAATATTGTCGAAAATGAACAGATAAATCTGTTAGGTATATACTTAAACCAAGATCAAACACGAAGACAAAGGCTTAATTATTATGTAGATATCTAGATCTTATTATGTGGCGTGTACCTAACACGATAAAACTAATATTATCTAATTGCCTAAGTACTGTGCAAGTAGATATTTGACTGTGTATTTCATAGGCTAGTGTATTTAGAATTTCAACCTACATTTAAAATGCTACAAAAAATCTATTTAATCAGAGTCCTTTACGCGCTATGTCGTTGAATTTGCCTTCACCGATTTTTTTGTCTTTTTTTGTTGCTTCAGTTCAATATTCTTGAAGATTATTCAGATATTAGGTAGGAGGCACACTTCTTTTTTTAAATTTAACTATATCTTATATAGGAGTGTAGACTAAATGTTTAGTGTATAAAATTGTGTGTGCAATAATAATACAGGTTATAATAAAAATTCTTTACATATTAGATTATAATAAAAAAATTACTTGATATTAGATACTATATAATGAATTAAAAGGAAAGTCCTATGTCTACTAAGTTACATTAATATTTGGATCAATTTATATATTTTAATGTTATTCATCTATTATAACATCGATATTATTATGATTTCGTGCAGATAAATATTATAATATGAATGAAAGTATTGTGTTACTGATAAAAACCGTTACATTTAGAAGCGACATGTCTAAGTTGAAATACAGCTTAAAATCACTCGAAATTCTTGCCAAGTCAGTTCATCCGTAAAATCAGTTAATTCGTGCTTAATGCTCTTCGCCAAGTAACACCAAATCATCAGCCACGACGTCAGACACATGCAGGTAAATGATCCAGTACATTAGATTGAAGCACACGAAGCAAACGGGGAATACAATGCGGGAGTACTTGTCGATATCCGAAGGAGTAGTGCCCAGGAGTTTATTGATGCTCTGTAACATTGGTGTAACTTAACACATTGTCGATTGAATAGTTTGTAAGCAACCAGAATATAGTAGGCGTTCGCTAAGGCTAATAATCGCTTTGACAAATTAAAGGAACAGTCGCTATCTGCAGTTGCGGTAATTTTATTCTAAATGGCGGTGGATTATGGATATGTGATTGTTACCTTAGAAGCTTGCAACAAATGCGGTGGTATTTCTTCTTCTGCTGGCGGAGCAGGAGCAGCAGCTGGTGCCGGAGGAGCTCGTGCGCCATTCACGGTATTCTCAATAGGAATGCTCTTCAAGTATACTTTCGGGTCATGCACTTTGAATCTAACTTCCTGTGTGTTATATGACTAATTTTAATGCGTTAGTAAGACTGCCATTAATATAAAAAAGTTAATATTTATTCGATAAAATTCAATTATTTACCGATGAACGACATGGAGGTGTAGGTCGTGCCAGTGTGCTTGCACGGGGAGGAGGCAACGGCTCAGAAGGGCCAGGTGGGCAGTCAACATGATTCTTCTTCTCAACAGCCATTTTCTGAACAGCAGTGAAACGTTGTTTGCGCATCTGTATTCTCTTAGCCATGTAGCCAACCGTTGCGTATTCTGAGAAAAAAGAAATATTGTTATTTAAAAGGAATAAGGAACACTTATTAATAAATCATAAAATTTTGCTATCACCTAGTAGACTTGCGAAGACCATGACGAAGCAGGTACCCAAGTAGACATCAATAGACTTTACGTAAGAGATTTTTGGCAGAGCAGCATTTGTCGAAGACATAAGAGTAGTCATTGTCAGCACCGTGGTTACGCCAAGAGACACCCTCGCCGGAGTAGCATTGCGGTTCAACCAGAATGAAACCCAAGATATTATTACAATCAGACCAGATGGAATGTATATCTGAATCAAATAATATCCCATTGAACGCACAAATTGGATTTCACAAGCCAGACGGGAGTAATTTCCTGCGGAAAACAAATAACGTTTATAACCACTTAAATCTATAAAAACAATAAATTGAGAAACTAGTTTTATTTTTAGAAAGCAATATGATTTTATTCTCCAGTAGCATTGAGTATTTGACATGCTTAGGTATTGTACAGATACCTTCATAGAAGAAGCATCAAGCTACATAAATTGTTGCAAAGTACCTGTTGTAAGAGATATTTCCATTGCTCTCTGTCGATGCCCGAGCACTTTGAACTGCGGTAGTGAAACCTCGCTGGAGACACCTACAGAGTTAGGCCCCTCATTCCATTTATATCGGATGTCCCTCATGGTGTAGCCAACTGTACCATGCAAAGATATGTAACGATAAGGAAACACCCATTCCAATGGGTTTTTAGGTTAGCCATAATATAAAATGAATAGCAAAAAAGATGGTAGATTTATATTAATCAAATAGATTTATTACAGAAATAGTGTGTATATCTGTATATTGTTATTATTTGATACTTCATCACATTGTAAATACTACTAAGCATAATAGTGAATAATATCATAATTTTTACATTAGAGAAAATATTCGATAAATTAATATTTGATTATTAAATGTTCACCATAAAAAAGAACTAATGAAATTAAGATTAAATTGAATATTTTGAACTCACAGCTTTCTATTTCTATGTTGCATAACTGACGATCCATTGGAAAGTATTGAAGATCCATGGGACAAGAAGCGGTGATGGTCAATCTATAATATAATCATTATTTTTATTAAAATTTATTCATTGTCTTTGTACGATCCTCAGAGAATAAGAAGAATAGTACGTTTGGTTTCGTTAGTATCTTCGTAGACTTGAAAATGATATCTGAAACATTGCTATCTTACGACGATAAAAATTGACACGAAGAAGCAGTCCTGTTCTACTATATTTTGTGTAGGTAATGAATAATATGAAAACTGTCCGTTATGTGTCAATATCCCCGAAGAGAATCGACACTCAGTTCTCTATTTGAGTCAGTCCGAAAATCTCACACTTGGTTCTAACTTTAAGCATTTCAACCTAATCTGGGGAAGTTTCAGCTCCTCTTTTAAAATAATCTTTATGTCAATGAATTTCACACAAATTGAATGCCGCTATGTTTATATATTTTAGGGAAGATGAATGCTATAAACATCACAGCATGATTGATGTAACCTTAGGATTTTGAGTATCAGATTATCGACTTCCCAACGCCAAGCCATAATATGATGTCCTTATTGGATCTACATAATATTTCTATGTATTGACTATTGTCTGATTAAGATTGTAGTGCTAACGAAATGCAACGTGGAACACCCGCAACAATATTCGACACTACATTACTACACGCATTTGGATACTATGCTATTCTATTTAATCCAACTCTAGGCTCAGAGTGGAAACTGATATAGTGGCTGATTTCCTTCTATAGGGTTTCGATATTTGTATGCAATCAAGAGGTGGTTCTCACTTCACTTGTTTAAAGCGTCACCGAATGCAGCCACCAACCGCAAACAAACGAAGAATTTAATCTGCATAGTGGCACATAGCACAAGTAATCATAAGATTTCAGTTTTTAAGGGGATATAATATAATAGTGTTATCAACGAGGTAAATTATTGTAATATTGTGTAACATATAATCTGCCCCAGGATTCACCACTATATCTAACATGACGTGTACTTCGGCTGACGGGTTTCAAAAGGCATAGCACAGCTTTATCGTTATTACCGTCTTAATCTTAATAATCATGGATAGCATCATACTTAATAAGATCTTGTCAGAACTAGACCATCACCAGATGATGTATCATCAACATAATATGACTTCCGTAATAGTGTCTGCCCTAATCCACTAATATTCCCGATAGTGTCTCAAACAGTGCTGGAGCACTGGATCTTCAGATTTTGATTGACTGTCACTATCATATATCCTCTATAGTCTAGTGATTAGCGTTCCTACCTACTAAGCTAGAGGTCCCGGCTTCGAATCCCGGTAGGTGCAAGCATTTATATGATGAATATGTTTGTATCCGAGTCATGGATGTTTATATGTATTTATGAATGTTTATATTATGTATTTATGTATGTTTAAGTAAGTATATTGCATTAAATATATTGTTGTCTTGCAACCCATAAGACAGGCTATATATACCTAATTTGGGGCAAGATAATTTGTGTAAAAGTGTGTCAATATCTTGCTCATCTTAGAAGCAATGAAGGCTGTAAACATACTGGGTTTCATCAGATATGCATTTTAATGTGCACTGGCCCACAAACTATACTTTTGGTTTGCACTAGTTCCTAAATAGGAGTATGTCTTATCTGGATATCCAAGCAGAAGTTGGAACTACTAACGCAAGAAACGAAATGTGTATAACGGAATATGAACGAAACAGTCGGTTAGTGTGAGTCTTCCATCACACCACTTATGAAGTGTTCCCAAAAGCAATTAGACCTAATTACTACTGCTAGATTCCAGCATCAAGGAGACATCGCAAATCCTCATATACGAAGTGAACAACGAGTGAGGTCACCTAATTTTTAATGATCACTACTTCCTATATTCAATAGAATTGTTGCAATAGCAACAGAGGAAATCCAGAGGAATCAATGAGCACTGCCGGCCTTATAGAAAGATGTACAAGCTTTCTTTGAAGGTACCCATGTCTTATGGTCCTGGAAACACCGCACAAGGAAGCTCTTTCACCGCTTAATTATACATGGAAGAAAGTTGTGTGAAAACCCTGCTGTAGAGGAACGCCAGACATCCGATGATGACGATCAGATGGTGGGAATGATATTTGATAATGATGAAATTTTCTCTACAGTAGTTCCAGCTCGATAAACTTAGTCGTAGCAAAAAAGCGTCTGCTTCTTACACGGAGAATTCTTCTGTGATTTCTCTGGGTATGCTATAGAGTATGGGCATCTGATATGGATTTCCTGCTTACCAAAATAAGGACAAATAAGTCCGCTTTTTTAAAGAAGATTAAAAACAAGTAACAATCATTGCATATACTGCTTACTGGGCTTGATATTATTTATAAAAAATTAATAGTTAAGAATTAAAAAATAAGTATTACCTTATACTGCGTGTAATAGATCCAGAATGGTGAATACGAATGAATTCATTGCTTGTAGTAGCAATGTGGAAGTAAGACTGCTTTTCGTTGACGAAAAAGGTGTCTGGCACCCAAATGTTGCGAATAAACTCAGATCCCACCGATAAAGTTTCTACGCCTGGTCTTTTCTTATATGCAAGTCTTGGATCCGTCCAAAATTGCCTGAAGTAGAAGTCCAAAGTAAAGTCCTGAAATATAAATAATATTACGCTGACACATAATCTTCTTTTGAGAGTTTGGTCTTTCATAGCATGCATTAGTACGTCATAAAACATCTTGTTAACAATACTCCCGAGTATATTCCGAAAATATCGCCAAAATAAATAACATAAAGTTATACAATATCTTATTTTAAGTAAAAGTTCACAATGAAAGTCAACACTTCATGATTTTTTTTAAATTACAATAAAACATATATTATCTACAAATATTTGGTTCATTTTTAGGTGCAATGAATTCCAAACTTCATATGACGTAGCTTTTGTGAGGAACTCTGTTCTTATTCAGATGCATGCATTGTGTATTAGTTATTTGAGTTAGTCCGTGAACATGAAGCTTGTAGACTTTGAAAAGCAATGTTAAATATAAAGGTACATTTTCATTCTTGTTAAATTACCTTAATATTGTATACAAAACGTGCATTATAATAAGATTATCTGCTTTTATTAAAATTATATTTACATATTATGTTCTGCTGGCAATTTCAAATCAGATTTGATTGACTACAGCGGCAATTTTATAGGTACACGTAAAAGTATCTCTCAGGTGTTTGTAACAATTTAATTATGATACTTATTCATCAAATAATAAACATTGCTTACTAAATGTTCGATAATTTTACTTGTACCTTAGATGGTGATATTGTTACGCCAATTTAGATAGGATCACGTCATAAGGTGACCTTGCGTTGTCCCCCTTGATTTGGTTTCCACTGGGGGGTCTTAAACCCTGGTCACAGTTAGACGGTTTAATTTGGAACCGTTATCAAGGGTATTTAATTATCAGGGTCATAATTATAAAGCGTTTCAACAAAATTACAATCGCGGATTTACTTTTCGTGGTTATAGAGCGCGTTATCAAAAACAGCCTGAAAAAGGCCAAAATGGGGTGGCGTTACCGAGGTCAAAGTGAGAAAGTATAAATAAAAAAAATCGCAAGAAAGGATTAAATTTAACAAAATTTAAATTAAAGTTGTACACTCAGCGTTCCCACGTTCAAATGGAACTTAACGGACAGCAATAGACACAAATATCAAAATATACATTCATAGCAAGACTACCGAAAAATAATAAAATAATTGCGAATGGCGATTCAAGGTATCCGAACGCCATACTTGGAGAGGTAAGAAACCCACAGACACAACAAATAAATACCTACTCAAAAACATAAAAAGCATAAACATAAAACAACGATGGAGCCAAGTAGGTGTCTCGCTTGGAGGTATGTTGAATAGCAAAATACATCTTAGTATCATGACGCACCTGGAAGGTAACACTACTTAGCCAATTGATAATTTGATGATTAAAAAGCTTTGAATGGATTTGAAATTTCGAGTAGTGCTAAACCGTCCAGGAGGTCTGCTCCATAACGCCGGCATGCTCGCAGCCTCGTGTCTAGGGCTGCTCGGTCGCGACGGCTCGCGGCCGCTGCGACCGAGACAAGCGTGAGCTGAGAGTGACGAGTACCATGAGCACTTCGGAGACGGAGCTGATAGAGAGCACATACATGGTGACGCCCACCTCCACTGGCGGACCTGCAATCAAGTCCAATTGTAAGTGACGCGCTCGCCTCGCGCCGTGAAAACCAAACCAAAAGATTGCCGCTCTCATTTCGAAGACGGAAGTTTTTACTCCGACATTCGAAATGAGTCTTCTAACCTAACGCACCAGTGATGTCTAGAGCATCTACGTAAAAGTATTCACTATATACCATTTTCACTTCGGATAGAGAGCTGATGGATAACACGTACATGGTGACTCCCACATCTACTGGAGGTCCTGAAATAGTACGTGTCAGTTACAGCACCAATCGCAAGGAGAATTATTTCGAATCAGTCAGCGAGTTATCTCTGAATGTTAATTCAGTTGAACAAAATATCAGAGTTTGAATGGACTTTGAACCAAACAAAATTCAATGTTAACGTAGCCATTTCATTAGGAACATTATAACATAATAAATAAAAATACCAAGTTCATCGCATAAATGAGGTAACGAAACGGTGGAGTGCTGTTTCAATGTTTTCAATGATTCTGTAAATATAATATTAAAATTAAGTTATTCAACCGTCTAATTAATTACGCCGACTCATCTCTACCTATTTAATATTTTCAAATATAATTTTAATTCAAGTTCAAATACACTCGACTTTTCATTACCCTGCTACCAAGGTTAAATCTATTCATAACATTATGTTCAGTGAAATACACCAAAACAATGTCTTCTTTCATCTATTTTACAAGTTGTAGCTGAAAGCTAAAGCGAGGATGAAAATAATTATATACAGAGGAATCAAATAGTATTATTGGTGGCAATTAAAAGAACTCATGAAAGCGTTTATTTCAACTGCAAAGGCTTAGTTTCGAATAGTTTTTCAAAAGTAAATATATATACTAACCGCCATAGTTAGGCCTCACTCTTTTGTCGTAGCTGACACTGAGTGAATCCAGTATTGCGGATATGTTGACATCACCAAACATGCCACCTCCTCCAGCACCTCTGTTAAAAAAACGAAGATTTGACATTATATTGACATCAAAAACTAAGAGCGTATATTTAAAAAAGAATGACGATATAGGCTGCATTTAGTGCTTGACCGACGGTCAGCAGTGACATCGGTTGAGCACTACAGGTAGCCCTATGATGACTAACCGCGTGATAGCCCCTGGTAGTCAGAATCAGGTAAAAGAGATAATACTATACATAAGCTCCAATGATTATGCAACTTGCAAGGATATATCAATTAACGGCTGTTCCCAATATTCAGTCTATTTCTTACTTGAGACAAAAATCGTAACTATTGTTGACTTTTCTGTCCCAATAAACTTATCGACGGTAACTCATCTTATCCGTGCACGCTGTCGGTCAATGGGACGACGAATAGCTTACCAGCGATATAAAGTTTGTATAGAAATTGCAATTCATGCGTATCACTACAAGGCGATAAGAATGACTTATCGGGTATATTGGGACAGCTTCAGATTATTGACAGTTAATTACTGACAGTAGAAGGTAGTAATTTATCTCTATCTGTAGATAGTGTATTGGGAATGGCCGTAAGTGATCTATTATATACTTTTAAATGATGCAAATCACGACTTTGGCAAACTATCAGCTGACATTACTAATACTACTGATAAAATAATATATAATTAAAAATTTTATATTATTTTATCAGTAATATATATAATTTAAAATGGAACATGTAGATTACAGAAAGAAAGTTTTATGGAGCGGATTAAAACATAATCCATGAAAATTTTTAAATATGGAAATCTTGATATCCACTTTAATTTTTGTTTTACATTGAGAGTTCAAAAAATGCCAGTATATAAAAAAATAACGCATGATTTGAGATGTGCTTCATTATTTTTGCCATATAATAATAAAAATAAGTAATTAACGTAATACTAATCTTTACGCCAGGTTATGTGAGAAGTGGTTCGAACGCGCCACTTGTGCTTAATAAGAGATTTGAACCTTGAGTATAGCAGCTTGGAAGTCGTTATTCCTTTTATTTTTGTCTTGCGCTGCCTTTTATATCGAGATACAATGACAAACGAGTGTACGTGTCAACTGATGCTAAGTGATCGCTTCCGTCTACAATATTTCCAACACCAGGGCGTTGCCGACCTTTTAAGTGATTGTATCATTTTAAATACATAGTTCATTTTCAATAAATGCTAATTCTACTAAATAATAACTTTTGGTATATCTCAAAGTAAATACGACATAATAATAGACTGTATTATTGTGTCGTGTCTGTACAATAATAATTTAAAGCAATACTTAGAATCTATTAGAAAAGTCTGTTTGTCTGTTACTTTTGATTACTCGCGGGTGTTACTATTGGGCGCAGTTAGATTGGGTGGGAGGCTCTTTTGCACCGGCTAGGTTATGGGTACCACAACGGCGCCTATTTCTGCCGTGAAGCAGAAGTAGTGAAATTACTGGGCAAATGAGATTTAACATCTTTTGTCTCAAGGTGACGAGGGCAATTGTAGTGTCGCTCAGAATTTTTGGGCTTTTCAAGAATCTTGAGCGGCACTGCATTGTACTGGGCAGGGCATATCAATTACCGATTTTCATTAAGAAAAGATTATTGCCTTAAAAACGCTTCTTAAATCCTATAGCTACACAATCATGTCAGATGAAAAGGAATGGAAAATATTTCGAGCATATTTTGTGTAAAATGTAAACAACTCCATAGACACAAAATAAATAGTCAATAAACCACACAAGGCGCTATGTAAATATGTTCGGAAAATGTGAGTAAAACTTTATCGATTAGAGTCAATAGAATTACGTACACTAAGCTTAACTATATTCAATTTGCTTTGATATTTCAGTTAGAAGCCCCTAAGCAAATATAATATCCTCTATGAAGGTCTCGAATAAAGCGTCTTTGATATCGTTCGTTGGAAATTGATTCAATTCTATACTTTACGTTGCACGTGTATCCTTTGATGTGTTGTACAATATTGTTGTTATTTATTGAGGAAAAACGATGACTAAAACTCTATGAATTCACATTCTATTTCATGAATAAATATGAATTTATAGAGCATTTGACAACAATTTTATTGTAAGTAAATTTAAAATAATTGCAAGTCTTACAAATATCTTTAATTTTTCAGTTGCGAATATAATAAGATTACTTAAATCCAGAAAACCTAATATCACAGTTGAATAAGCGTATATTAAGCCTCCTATCTTTTAAAAATATATAAATTCATAATAACTTTTTTTGTTGGTTTCCTAACAAATTAAGTCCATGTTTTAGACTTCAAGACATAATAAAATAAAACATTTAGGATTTAATTTAGATATTTTTATGAATAAAGAAGTATACAAACTAAAAATAGTTAAACTGTTCTATCTGGTCTGAATTGATTCGCTTATTAATTGTATTTAAAAACAAAGTATTCTAAACATAGTTTCTATTAAATTTTGATGACGATTGAATGACTGTTTAGTAAATAACTAGTATAAGACTACTCAAACGTATAACTTTAAAATATAAAAATATAATATTTTAACAAATTTTTTTTTTTATATTTACTTGCATAAAATTGTAACAATTAAATAGATATAAAAAACAACAAAAACAATTGTTGAACTAATAAAAAAGATTAAATCGACAAATTGCAATTTTTACATAAAAAAATGGTTTTAGTGACTTAAATCAAATCTATTTTTTAATCTCTTCATCAATTATGTGGGATCCGTGGAATATCAATAGCAGTATAATTTTGTTTTGTTTAGTTATAATTATTTTTTTCGACAGGGCATGCTCGGACATTGAGCAGTTAACTGTTATATTTTATTTCCAAATAGGGCTTGAAGATAGCTGATACTTTACAAACTTATGTTTTATGTTCATTTTCTTTATTAACGTTTGACGTAAAATTTTCAGAAAATTAAAAATAAGATTATGTTTTAGTAAAAACTTCTCATTATAAACTATTTAAAAAAAAGCTTACGTATAATATGGGAGCCTAAGATATGCACATTTGTATTTACCAAACTTTTTGTTAGTAGTTTGTTTTTATTTCCATAAATAGCCTAATTGTGATTTAAGGACAAGCTATAATTTGTCGAAGTAGGGATCCAGGGAACCGCTGGTACAAGCATTACGCCTGCGCATAAACCGAGCTCCTAGAATTCTCGATTGTTAATCCCTCAAGCCTATATTTGTGAAAACGTGATTTACTCGGCCACCTTGAACTATATCTGACATTCAATTGTATGCAACGATTTATTTCAAAATATTCCAGATAAAATTTTGACATTCAAAATTTGATGATTTTAACATATACTAGATTTTATTAGTAGATAATTGTAAGTATATCTATCTATATATATATATGTATATATACATGAATTGCTGTTCGTTAGTCTCGCAAAAACTCGAGAACGGCTGGACCGATTTGGCTAATTTTGGTCTTGAATTATTTGTGGAAGTCAAGAGAAGGTTTAAAAGGTGGATAAATAGGAAAATGCTGCTGAATTAAATAAAAACAACAAATTTGTATTTCCTTTGATGTGTCCATACATAATTTCTATGAGACAATTTATTGACGCACGGTTTGACAGTTCTGCTGTGAAACAATTTCATTACGACAGCAGGGTGCATATTTTACGAAGTAATTTTTCATGTTATTATATATTATTGGCAAATTCATATAAAAACATTATTTTATTTATTATACACAGAACAACGTCTGTCGGGTCAGCTAGTAATATATATACACTGAATCAAAACAGATCCTTTCAATTACGCATTGATACTACACTATCAATGTTATACATAAATACATAATTTAAATACAAAAAATGTATCATTTTTTTTTGCTTAAATTATAAGAGATATCACATTTAATTAGTAGGAAATAAATTCAAGTTAGCTTATAATAAAAGCCATTTTTCAGAGTGTTGATTTTTTGACAGAAATCGGAGTTTTCTAGACATCTCGCCAACATGTTGTACTACGAAGTTTTCCAGTAGTATACTTATTATAACTTATAAATAGCTTATATTATATAGCTTCTATATAATATTAAACAAGGTTTTTGTATCAATGATAAGCTGAAATTTACTGCTATTTCGTTTTAGTGAAGAAAGTCCGTTATAAATTTTTATAAATTTTATTTCTGGAATTTGCATCTTTCTGAGGTACCTTCGAGTTCAGAATTTAAAGAGCAATTGTTGTGCCTCTTACAGTATCTTTCCAACGTAAACAGTTTTAAAAATTAGTGGTAAAGTATTCTGTAGATTATTTGATTCTGACTTTGATGTAGTAATACCAAGAATAAGGCACGATGGTATAGTAATCAAGATATAGGAATCAAACAGAATTAAAAGTAATATGTAAATATTATGCGGAAGTTTCTAATAATTTTCTGTTAATCATATTACAACAAGAGATCCCAATAATACCAAGGAAAATAATTTTTAATAGAAAAACAAAAACTGTATGGTCTTAAAAAGCATAAATAAGCATTAACCATGCTTATTCAATAACCCCAATCGATTTTAATTAATCGCATGTAAGGCACAAATCAGGTTCAAATTCTAGGTTAATTGTTCGACTCAGATATCAATGGACACGTGTTATATGATGCACACGTAAGCTACAAGTCTATGTAGCAGTCATAGGTCAGAGATTATTCAACGTCTCTTATTTCATAGGTATTCGGATCATTTCGTATACGTTGTAAGTCATAAACTTAAAGCGTAACTCTGAAGTAAAAATATTTTTATTTTACACCGCAGCCAACTTTGTCATGCAACACCAGAGGAACCACCAGGAGCGTTGCCTGGCTGTAGAGCCTATATCTATATCTAGATGGTAAGGATGGTAGCCAAGTTTGTGGAGTGTCCCAAGAAGGTGGAACTGAGAAGCAAGAATCAGGTCAAACAGCTTTAATTATGATAATTTTCTTATTGTGAAGTGCGCCTATTACTTGGGTACTCTGGTGCCGAAGGAAACGGTGGCTGGTCCATGCGTCAACTCGTGAATGTGAGTGGTGTTTTGTCTTTGAATATGGGCGGCAGTAATTACTTACTATAAAAATAATATTTCGATTGAACCTCCATCTTTAAATCAAAACCAAACACAACATTTTTGAATGGTTGGATTCGTACGGAAACTCATGTTTTCTAAAATATTCGCAATGAAAATTCCTACAAAATGACCTCATTATAAAATATACAAGGTAATAGGTAAGCAAATTCAGTAGTTTTATTACAAAGAAGGCAAAAGGAGTGTTCGTATTTCAGAAATTACAAAGCTTCGGAATATAAGGTTACACAATATGAGAGAAAATAGCGCGCAAAAAATTCTATTAGATTTTATTTTCACCCTGCATAAGAGAAGTTTTAACGTTAAGTCATGTATTTATTTGCATTTGGCAAAGAGATAAATTAACTATTTATAATTTATAATAATATCCGGATGATCGAGCCTCGCTCGGATTTTTAAGAATGTAAAAAACTTGATAAAAAAAACTAATACATTTGGATTCGAACCGGGGTTATCCGGATCACCCAACGCTATATAGTGGCGAAATTTAACTTTGTATTCTAATTCTCATTAAAACACGGATCAAAAACATATTTTTAAATTAAAACATATCTAGATCGATTTATCGCCCCCGAAATCCCTGTATACTAAATTTTACGAAAATCGTTGGAGCCGTTTCCGAGATTAATATTATATATATATATATATATATATATACAAGAATTATTCGTTTAAAGATATAAGATCAATGGTATTAATATTATGATTAATGGTATGGTAAAATTAAAGATTGGTCGGTTATACTTTAACTTTATAAGAATGTATTACGAGGTACTTTTCTATTATCTTTAAAACTAAAAGGCGTACAAAATAATTATATTAATATGCTAACAAATTCTGCAAAATCCGCCCTTTGAAGATAGTGAGAATACGCCTTTAATGAATTAATATAAATTTTCACACAAGTTAAAGATGCTCTGGTAGTTTCCTTGTATACAAATAAGTATAGCTGCGTCCCGAGCGATCGTTGAAACTTGAAGGTTAGTGTAGATAAGTTGGTCGTTTCTCGGGCTGCTAACACTACTACTGTGGGTGTACTTTATCAAATGAGTTTTCAATTAGTCCTTGCTATAGTAGCTAAACATAGAATAAAGAATAAAATGATATTGTGATATCAAAATCACGGAAACTTCTAAAATTACATAATTTTTTATTAAATTTAACTTAACTGAAATTTATATTGATTTAATTAATTATTAAATATAAATGTAAAAATCTTGCGCTTATTGCTAGGATTATATTTTAAAGCTTTACGATTGGTACTTGAATTTAGCCAAAGTAAATATAAAAAACGCAGAACACATCAATACTCACCAAATATCTTATAACTTATAATATTAGTAAAAGTTAACATCAAATGCAAACCATTTTCTTTTTTAATACATTACCCTCAATACTATTGTTATTTAAAAATTGGTAAACGAAGAATAATTAAATAACTATTATTATTATTTAGAAAAAATTTTACTTACAGGTAGGCCTGGACAAATTTTCATCCCCCTAAATGTTAAGGGTCGTCCACACGAATTGTTTATTATTATTTTTTTTTTAATTTTTTTGATTATGATTAAGCATTAAAAAATACGTACAACTTCAAATTTTCACTTATCTACGATCAACAGTTACTTTTGTATTGCGATTTTAATATCGGCAATACAACGTTTGCTGGGTCAGCTAGTAAAATATATGTGATGAGGCCTTAATTTAATGTTAGGTTGTATTTTGCTAAGTTGCACATTATATGTTGGGATAAATATGGTAGTTCGTGCCCGAGTCGCTTTAAATAAAACGATACCCATACCGAAATAAAATTCATATTACTCTAGTGATAGAAGGCCTGAAACAAATACATGATACACATTGTGTAAGGGTACCTATACTCAGATTAACGACATCCACAAATCAAAATCACCATGACTAATGGCTTTATGTGTCTGCGTATCATGGATTGCTGATATAGCACAACATATAAATGTATTGGAGTGAATTTATGCGAGGAATAAATAATTGTGAGGATATCAGGTGAGTTTTTTTTTTTTATTTACGGTCTGGTGAATTCCCTTTCATATACAATTCAAATACTTTTATTCCAAATATGATATATCACTTATTGAAAGTCAAAAACACCCACCCTTAGTATCCTCAGACCTGAGAAGAAGGGGCGCAAGAAATTTCGCGGGCTTCGTTCCTTTACAAAAAATATGGTAACTACGAGTATATAATAAATATCGTACAATTAATCTTATTATTTACTTTCCTGAGGACGGTCACTACATTCCCAGTCTGTGGTATCATTAAGGAAGCCATTTATGTTATAACGTTTACCACACATTTTTTTTTAATAATTACTTATAAACAATGCGGGACTCGAACCCGTGACCTCTAGATGTCCATTGAGCCTACCGTTCCGGTGATTTGTTTTTAACATTTTCTGGGATCTTTTTGTGGAAGCGTATACAAAAGACTTACTAACTCGACTTAGACGAGTAGTACGCATTATAGGTTTGTCTGTTCCTTATGTTAACATTATGATTATGACAGTTTCTAGCATATTCACTTATGTGCTTATCTACATATTACATAATATACTGGCAGCGTGTTATATTTTTTCCTAAAAACCAAATTTTGGTTTCTGTATAAGAAATATATATATGCCACCTTACATGTAACAGACGTTGTTAAAACCATTTTTTTCTGTACCCGAATATTGTAGATACATATCAATAATAAAAACGGCATATAGTTTTGAATCAATGCTCTTTCTCAAATTAAAGAAATGTTGAGAATGAGATTGTCCTCATAAATTTGGCTTCCTTAAAGAAATATATTTAGAGGTTAGCGCATTCAAACAAACGAACAAAAATAAAAGAACAAAAGTGTGACTAGATTTGTTTTTATCACGATAAAGTAATATGTTAGAAACAATAATTATTCGGTGTAAAAACCATAAGTAGCAGGTTGCTAAAACAGCATTTCATGAAAGGAAATAAATATAAAATAAACAATAATTCCAGCTTCCCACGACACGCCACTAATAAGGATATCATCTGGATGTGTGGCGTTCCTCCACAGTGCGGTTTCCAAGGAACTTTCTTCCACGTACAACCAAGCTGTGGAATGAACCTTGTGCGGTGTTTCCACGACGATACAACATGGGTACTTTCAAAAATAAGCGCGTACAACTTCTTTAAAGACCGGCAACGCTCCTTTAATTACTCTGGTATACACATATATATATCTAAACATCGATATATATATTCCCACATGCATACGAATAAGTAATGTAATTTTATGTAATAAGTATTACAAAAAACTTATAAATTATAGTTCAAATAAAAGTAACGGACAACAATTTAAAAAAAGATAAAAATTCATTTTAAACATTCGAATATAATAAATACATTGAATATATATATATATATATATATATATATTGCACTGCCAATCTTTTATATTACTTTAAGCATCGTAAGAGTATCAATGCAGGATAAACTAAATAAAGATCACCATTTTTTAACAAAAGTACGTAATGAAAGTAAAAAATAAAATAGAGATGTTTAAAGGGAAATGTTGGTGTCGACGACAACTTAAATAAATTGAAGACAATTCCCGCATAAATTCATTCCACCCGGCACAAATTAAAAACAGTCATTGAAACAAAAACTGTACCAGCGTCTCTCTTACTATTTATTTTCTCATTTCCTATACTTCACAATGTAAGTATTCATTATATAATGTATTTGCTACAGAATAGATAATACATCTAATACATTGGTTCTTAGACTGATGTAAAAGTAGAAGCAGCTTTTAAAATAGTTTAAGAGCTGGTTAATTTTGTCCTAAATCTTATAGTCAACTTGCGGTCTTCAGCTTTGACTTAGAATATATTTATATGTAATACGATATGATCACGACAGTCCAAATTTCAAGTAATTAATGTTATATTCTTAACTAACTGACCCGACACAAACGCAGTTCTGTCAATAGAAAAAACATATGCAAGAATTTGGGGATAATGTGGTCTACAACCATCGGAAATAATACGTCAAAAACGAAAGTATGTCGGAATGAGTTATATAATGATTTGTGTAAACAACATTTACATTACCGCTTTATAATTGCCAATGTTATAAAGTATCAAGAGAAGGACTTAATATGATAGATATTGCAGACTTTTCTATAGACCTACGTAAGATACACACCACCACCATACATTATATTGGTATATCTACAATACTTAGACAGCGTTATCGTTAAAAGCTCTTATTTTTTGCGACACCATATGATATTTTATTTAATGTATGAGAACCACACTATCCATTGGTGAAAACAGCACGAAAATCAGTGGAGTAGTAATATAAATTATTATTATGACATCATGAAATTACTGGAATTTAATTTAATTAATTACTATAAAATACAATACAAAATCTATAATTTACAATTACAATGGTTATATTATTAGGTTCATCCTAATCTATTTGTATATGATCGCTTGGAATTATGTGCATTCAACACATCCATCTTAATAATTTAAGACCTGAATGACCCAGCCGTGCTCAGTGTCCCATTTCCCCATTAAAATTAATCGCTCAAAAATCTTAAAAATCTTAGAGACGATACCGAGTTATTCAATTCATATTTTTTAACTGGATCATTATGTGGTTATCATAATCCAGAAGACAAAATATAGAATTATAGAAAAACTTTTTTGTGAAAACAATTTTGGTGTAGTGTTATTAGACAAGCGCGCGTTGTCTTTATAATTTTTCGAGTGTATTTTTACAAGTTCATTAGACATTTTGATGAAAATTAATTTTAATGCGGATAGCCTCATTTTAATGCGACGATCATTTCATAGAAAGAAAAAATATGGCCACGCGAAATTTGTCAAATTCAATAAAAGTTTTTTCATACTAAAAGCCAGTTCCTGCAAACTACCGCAATCGAACAATAAATATTCCATATTTAAATTATGTGCATATTTAATTTCACGAAACACGCTGTGTGTAGATATACGGTGCCTCTCATAGTGTGAAACTTTTTGCTAGTTCTAACCAAAGTGTGGAATTAAATTCCATGTGCGGTATTTTCAGGACAAAATGGCGCTAACTCTTTATCAAGATAGTTAGACGGCGGTGAATTCTTAGCACCAAGTGCATTTATTTAATAAATGCTTAACTTAGACCACGTCTTTGCCTTTCGCCTACACCAGTGGAAGTGTTAGCCACCTACCGCCAAGTTGCGGTGCTCCGCAACTATCTCAGTCATAATTAGCGAGTTTCTGTGACATGGCGTTTCGGATATTTCAAAAAAATTATAAAAACTACGCCTCATTAAGTAATTTTTATAATATTTAAAATGGTAGCAATATGAAAACATTTATTTCACCCAAATCTATGTATGTAGGAAACCAATATTCCAAAATAATTGTTTTATAACCATACCTAATATTAACTTTGATGGGAACTAAAATCTGCCTGATATCTGTCATTCCAAGTCTAACAACTTGCACGCTTTGCTTGCACTTGAGCTGTCTATCTCACCGATTGTGATTTATAGCAATCGGCGTGTAGTGTATAGTACTTTCCCCATCAGGAGTACTCCAAAGTTACCTAATGAACCACTGTGTCTCTTGATCCATTTTAGAATAACCCCGTTACTCATAGCTACTCGTTCCAGGTATTGGCTGCACTCGGAGATTATCACTGAGGCCTTAATCTGCAGCGCTATACTATCGGAGACAAAACTGACGTAGCTATATACTTTTTCTTCTTTGTATCTTCCTTCCCACATTCGCACTGAATATGATGGTGTGCGTGCCCAAGGGTATTGATATTTGTATGTTTAGTTATTGCGAGAAGATGCCAGCACCAGGTGCGACTGTACAATTAGTGAATAATGCACGACAGACGAAGCCAGTATATCATCGATACTCAGAAGTAACAGTGTAGTAGATAGCCCAGTCTTGGGGAACAATAGCATGCACGATGCATAAGTCTGTAGTTAGCCAGATCTAAGCTATCGTCTTTTGGGGGATCAGATAAAGGGGATTTTCATTCCCCATGTACAGCGGTGGCAGAGACGATTGGCTGAAGTTACCAAGAGCAACTAACGACAGCACCCAGAACTTTTCCGAGCGAGTAACTTGAAGGCTGCTCACCGATTATGACGACGTAAATAGATTGCGTGCAAGCGATTTACTTCCACTTTACAACTTTGCAGTTCGGATTCTTGCAAAACTATGTACTGATTGTTATGCGTACTCTTTTTTGCGCGAAACAAGTCCTTGATTCTTGTTATGCTCGTTAAATCACTCAAGATTACAATTTCAGCGAAGGTGATCTGTGCTGGAATGTCTTATTGGCGACTGCATTGCTGATTGAACTTTTAGGACATCCATGAGTCTGAGGCGTCTCTATTTGTTTCATCCCCGGGGAAGAACAGGGTAATATTTAGGCTTTTTGAAAATAAGTAGTTATCAGTCGAAGGTGCAACAAGTCTGAGGTATAGTCGAATTTGATAAAGTTGTATGAATATATTTGAGAGATTTGAAATCATTAGAGCGACCTTGGTCGCTATGTATTAAAAGTATACTGAAAACGATCATTAAAAGATACTTCAGCAATATTTTCACATTTCAAGATAAGGTTGAAGTAAATCGCGATGACCTCTTTCGGTCTTTACTCAAATTGGAATGTGGGGCGATAAAAAGATAATCATATTTAAACTCGATAAAGTTACCAATAACTTTACGGATATTTGCAACTAAAAATTGTAACTGTGATGCAAATAATTTGCCTAACTCCACTCATGAATACTGGTTTATTGCAATAACCTTCAAACTACAACAGGCTATTCACTATTTCTAGAATCAATCAAACTTCAAACAGAAAATTGATTTTTGGTGTAAAAGTTCGTAGCTCTTGTGGCGAAGCGCTGGCTATGTTTTCATTGCATCAATTTGAGTGACGTAACTTTTTGAGTAGTCTGTACCAAATCTGGTAATAGTTATAAGTTCAAGTGGAGGTTTGGCAATTAGGTGTTTCGACTCTTGATATTTATGTGGGAGTTGGATCAAAGCACCCAATTAAGCAATCCTCTTACATTTCATTTTATATTTTAGAAAGGTTCTGATCTAGCTTAAAATATTTTCATTAATTAAAAAAGAGTAAATCAACCATGACTATATATTATTTCCGTATAAAGTCAAAATGTTCACATTACCTACGTTTCCTTTATTGTAGGAGTAACATAAGCATAAGCGTAAAATATAAAGCATATTCTATAATTAATAACGATTTATTGTGCAAAAACTTCTGACGGAACTTTGTTTATTATGTCATAAAACATAATTTTAATATCTTAGAAGGTTTCTTGGGTAATTGAAAGCGTAATATAATTATTGTAATTATTTATGTGTTAACGAAATGTAGAAGAAAACGTTCAAGTACCAAATAGTTTGATTTTTTTTTTGTTTGACTCTTTCTTATAGCAACAGTGCCTCGGTAAGAAACTTCTTACCTCTCTTACCTGTTAGCAATACTTCAGCAATTCATAATTTAAAAACGGCAAGCGATCATATTATAATATATAATTAGTCTTCGTGTATTTATATCTAAAAGTGATTGAAGAGTCAAAATTGTTCATTTATAAATTAAGCTAACAAGCAGTAATATCCAAAGCGCTTCGAATATTGTGCCCTATGAAATAAATCGATTAGTTAACGTAATCATTGTTCGAACAGAATCCCCGATATCCGTAGCAGTACTCGATACTTGCCTTACACACAGAATTAACAAACACTGGCTTTAATAATTGTAAATCGAATATGGTTTGCGTGCGGTGGCCTCTTTGTCGGTCCCTCTGTGTTACGCTCTCGGTTTAATTCCAGACCGCTTCCTCGAATCGCTTCCTAAAATTCAGGCGTCGCTCGCTTCCCAGTTATGTCAATGAATAATGAACCCTGATATGTTAGCATACGTTTGTAATTAGCTCCCGTTTATCCGACGGTGGTTCTAGGTACAGCGTTACGAGTATCACGCAACGGTGAGCGATGATCCTGCGTTTGATGGATCGCCTCTTTGTGGTTATTGACTTAGTTGCACATGATATTGGACCTTATTGACAGTGTTATAATACAAAAATTATTTGACATCAGCACTTATTCAAACGGAATTTAAAGTTTTTTAAATCAAATATATAAAATTCTCGTGTCATGGTGTTATACATTGAACTCCTCCGAAACGGCTTGACCGGTTCTTATGAAATTTTGAGTGCACATTGGGTAGGTCAGATAGAATCGGAACTCTATTATCGGACATCTATTTTTCATCCCCCTAAATGTTAAGGGTGGTCACACGTAATTTTATTTTTTATATTTTTGACACTTTTTTTTGAAATTTGTTTGAATTTGATTCAGCATTAAAAAATACACACAACTTCAAATTTTCACCCATCTACGATCAACAGTTACTTATGTATCGCGATTTTAATACCGGCAATGCAACGTTTGCTGGGTCAGCTAGTATTTTATATAATCACTAATAATTACTGTTTAGGTAATAATAATCACTTACTTATGTTTTACCAATAATGTTTCTTTCATTTAAATAAATAAAGAAATAAGAGTAAAATTGAGATGTATGCTTTGCTATATTTGACCCTTTTCAAATTCAAATTGGAACATTGTTATTCAAAAGAGGATATTATTATTGAAAGTCAAAAATTCTGAATCTCAGCGGACTTCTTTTTTATATAAAAATATTGTTACAAAATAAAATCGTATAATAAAATTTATTATTCAATAGCCTGAGGACGGTCGCTGCATTTCCAATCTGTGGTATCATCAATCAGAAACTCATTCATGTTATAGTAACCTCTAGTAGAGGTTACTATACCACAGATTGGAAATGCAGCGACCGTCCTCAGGCTATTGAATAATAAATTTTATTATACGATTTTATATTGTAACAATATTTTTATATAAAAAAGAAGCCCGCTGAGATTCAGAATTTTTGACTTTCAATAATAATATCCTCTTTTGAATAACAGTGGTAGTCCACACAAACGTTTTCTTAACAATTCTTTGAATTTCGTAATACATTCGTTTTGAACATTTTCTGGGATGTTATTTAAAAGCATATACATCGCCCTACAAAAGACTAACTCGACTTAACCGAGTAGTAGACATAATAAGTTTATGTCTGTTCCTGGTATTATCAATATGGTTAAAATTAATTTCTATTACATATTATTATAAAATTAATTAATTTCTAGCAAATTCACTTATGTGCCTATGTACATAAATAACATTATCAAGAATATATTGAGAGGCAACAGCCAAGATGTTTATTTCTTTAAATTTTGCTCTCAATCATCCTTTAGGACCTAGGTTATAAATAGCGCGAATAGCCGTCTTTTGCAGCACATAGATGGTATTGATATCGACAGCATTGCTCCATAGCAATATATAAAATAACTAAAGTAAACTAGTCGCGCCGTATCAACGGCGGTTAATTGTCAAACTTAGTTACCGCATATGCTGCAGAATTAAGTGTATTTAGCCAATCCTTCAATATGGGGGCCCCCTATTGTAATTTTGGGCCCCTTGACTGAGTCGGCGTCTAATTTTGACAGCAACTTATCAATTAAGAAAATGATGACGTGTGCTTTTATTGTGGTGATCACCCGGTGGCGGTTGGTTAATAGTAATAATTTTGGTTCGGAAGCTCCATTAAATATACGCTTGATATAAAAGCTGGTAATCCATGGAACATTTTTCCAAGCCGATAAAATTGCATATTTCCCCCATAAAGATGGGCTATTGTTATTTATCAGTTAACAATAATCACCAGAACAATATAATGGGTTAGCCCTTTTACCCTGATCTCTACACTTATGTAATATTAATTTTAATTAAACTACAGAATATTTATTAATATGACAAATTGCTATCGGGACATGTCATAACGACAGAATTCTTCGCCTTGTCATTACATTATGGCTGCAGCGTTAAAAAGTAAAAACGAATTTGAATAAACACAAAAAACATAAAAAAATTCTCCATGTTCAACAGATATCCATATAACATGTGCAATATATGATATTAATTATCATATGTGTATATATCATATTTATACCAGTGGCTGGCTCCTTTGCACGTAGTAGTATGCCGGCTAGATTATGGGTACCACAACGGCATCTATTTCTGCCGTGAAGCAGTAATGTTTAAGCCTTACTGAGTTTCGGTCTGAATGGCACCGTAGCTATTGAAATTACTAAGCAAGTGAGACTTAACATCTTATGTCTCAAGGTGACGAGCGCAATCGTAGTGTCGCTCGGAATTTTTGGGTTTTCCAAGTATCCTGAGTGGCATTCCATTGTTATGGGCAGGGTGTATCAATTACCATCAGCAGAACGACCTGCTCGTCTCGTCCCTTACTGTCATAAAAAAAATGTACAATCCTAAAAAAGTATACGAGCTTAAAGAAGTTTTAACTTCTAAAATATTTTTCCGAAAGATAATTGGTAGGTATCTATTTGAACTGTGCATTTTGTTAAATTCAAGAGATAACGATAGCGTGAGTATGTAAAAGCGGATTACACTTTAATTTAGCTTTAAGTTGTTAATCTCCACAGCGACCGAAGTTAAAATAAACTCGATTAGTGCATTCTAAAAAGCCTTACAAAGTACACGTTGTTGAGTCTAAGTTCTCCAAATAATCCGACATTTTAAAGGCTTAGGCTGTGTTGCATCAACTAACTTTAGCAATAACAAACATGTTTAAGAACCGGTTAAGAGAAAATGTGTTGCACTATTTGACAATTTTTAGATGTCGTCATAACTGTAACTGTTAATCGTAACCGTCCAAACTTCGCCGGTTAAAGCTATTGTTAATGTTAAATAGCGAGCTGTCAAAAGTTTCAAATAAATATTTGATATTAACTTCATAGCCTAAGACCCCACTGCTCGGTTCTGCAGGTATATGTTTTTTTTTATAAAACTAATTTTAAATGGCCATTTTTAACTGGCAACCATGGTTTAGCGTAAATTTTAAATATAAAACTTCAATTCAGTTCATGCTGCGGACTGAGAGTCTTACCATATTTTTTCAATTCCTTATATATTTATTGTTATGCCTACTACACGGTTGGGTCGAGTTAGTAAGTCTTTTATTGGGCGATGTATATGCTTCTACAATATGATCCCAGAAAATGTACAAAACAAATGTGTTACGAAATTTAAAAGAATTGTTAAAAAACGTTTGCGTGGAAAAGGTTACTATAGCATAAAAGATTTTCGTAATGACACCACGGACTGGGAATAAAGCGAACACCCCCAGGCTCTTTAATTATTAATATTTATTGTACGATATCACATTGTAATCCATGTTTTATAGAAAAAAAGCCCGCTGAGTTTCTTGCGCCCATCCTTCTCAGGTCTGAGGCAGTCTCTTTTGAATGGTGACAGTTTTTGACGTTCAATAAGTGATTTGAATCATATTTTGAATAAACATCTCAATTTTAGAATTCACAAGTGAGCGCGTTATGGTAAAGTGGCGAATGAAAATTAGTAAGTATTATATATCTAGGCATGCCTTTTCATTTAACTTATAAATTGGTACCAGTCAACCAGACAGTCCAATGCACAAAAGAAATACGAATGCACCGCTTTCAAATGTGAAGTTCGCCTTACTAATGTGACTACGGTCTATGGAAGCATTATGCTTGTCTGGGTTTTAAATAGCTTTTACTTCAAGATATTACCTCCGTATCGCTTAATGCGTGTATTGTAAAAGTCCATTCAAATGGAATTGTATAATAACTGATTTTAAATTTTTATGTTAGACGGACCGCTTCTCGCAATTTCACTCGCGTACACTTCATTTCCTTTGCAATCAGTTCATTGAATCTGAAATACTGCATGCAACTCTTTTTTTGCTCAGCCGTTTGTTTAACATGCTTGTGATTGCTAAAGTTATTTGGTACAAACTAGCCTTAAAGGCATTTTTTTATTTATTGTTTAAAATATACAAGAAATAAACTACAAATCAATTTAAGTCATCCTCGTGAAGTTTATGTGAGAAATATTGAGTTTATTCTAAACTTATTTTAATATTAAATAATTATTATTCTAAAAATATCCAATGAAAGTAAAAAAACGTATTATTAAATACGTATAAAACGTACATTAAATAGCAATGGAGACTAAAAATAAAAACAATAGAAAAAATGATTCACTCAGCCTAGGCTGGGCAGCGGCACTCATTCCCAAGAAATTTCTCTTACATCGCTGTAAAAACAATGATTTTCTTTTACAGGTATCTCTTATAGAATGTGGCAAGTCGTTTACCATTTTGGGCAATATTTCATATGATAAGTTTCTTGACATTATTTATATCTGTTGGCTAGGAATTAGAACGGCTTCTAGCCAGTACCGACTTCGTAGTAGCTACGGACAATCCATATAATATATAGTACTATTTCCTTTTGCCACATATATTGGTTTTTGGCAACTCAAACCTATTATTGTTAGCCAATTTACGCAAATGGACGTTACGCACCCTACCTTTTAATCCCTTCAAGTTAAGATATTCTGGCAGTATTTTACAATATTTATATAATTCGTCATAGTTAATTGTTCACAGTATTTTAATTTATTTTTTTTTGGGCACAATTGTTTTAAGTATTTTTCGTTGTAGAATATATATGCGATCCAGATAGGTTTTGTAAGTTCTACCATAACTACCTAAACCGTAGTCAATTACCGAAAATGCCAGTGCCAAGTAAAGTAACCTTAGCGACCTGAAAGGAACTTTGTATAAAAAAATACAAAATTTACTTCCTTCCTTGCTACGTACAATCATGATATCAATCCACGGGTTTTTTTTCTTCATAACAATGCACACTAAGCCAATATTTAAAAAAAAAACTTTGAAAATAATATTAACAAAATAAAAACATTTTTAAATTTTTTTAAGGAATTATATTATAATAAAGAGCACAATTCCAACTTGTCTGGGTTCTATATTAAAGAATGTTATGATTTGTGTGAGCATTTCGCAATTCAACGCGATATAAAAATACAAGTTTAAATTCCTTCGGGCTATTTCATAAGACGGCAAATCCTAAGATGTTTCCATGAAATGTTTAACAACAAAACAAGCTGTCGTAAGTACGGCTTATCTGTTGTAGTTTTAAAGATTTACTTTATTTTTTCGAGAGAAGTATTTATCACACTTAACGCAAGTTTTTTCTGTTGTTCGTCTTTGGTACTTTCATTGTAAAAAGTGATCAACCAGCCAATATTTTACACCAGGAGTGTAACCTTTTTTGAAATGAAAACTTGTCTATATATTGTGGGTATTACATAAGACTGAGCTGTCACGCTTGTTACGCTAGCTTGGGTAAAGTCAGCTCGAGTCAACTAAGAGAGACACTTTGTGTGCATTGGACATTTCGTGTTATTAACCTCAACTTGAAGAAGGTTTAAATTATGTCGTGTGCTTTTAAGTAAACAATGAAGTTTTATTCAAACAGATCACTACCGCACAGAAAATCAGTTTTTGTAATTTAAAGCAATATTCAATTATACCAACAGATGGACCAGGTCACAGGAAAAAAAAATATCAGCTGTCTGAAAAACATACCATTCAATAATACGATATCGATATACATCTGCACAACGCGCAAATTAAGATTGTGACATGAAACAATTAATCGGTGTGGTTCAGCATTTCTCGAATTAGACATTAACCTTAAAAAACTTGCAACTTCAATCATTCAAATTGTTAAATAACTGATTATAATGTTAAATTAAACAAATATAACCACACCATATAATTAAGTCACAAAATTCGCCTCATGACAATTCCATAATTCTGGCATTTAGGCGTCGAGGTCTTCATAGAAATAACCGCTTGAAATTAAACAGAATATCACATCAATACCTAAACTAACAAATAATTAATGGCAAATAGAGCCTCACGCGTGATAGGCTAAATTCTGATTTATGTGTTAAATATTTCCGGTTAAGTGAACCTCAATTATTATTATTTCATGTAAACACCTGACATGTATCATCGTATGTAATTTATAATAATGTTTAATTCATTTTGCAATTATTTGCATTATTGATCATTGAATTGTGTCTTAGTATCTATACCTTTAATTTAAATAAATATGAAGTTATTTTACTTTCAAAAAACCATTCTTTGTGAATCTAAGGATAGGTATTTTGAAAACTTTAGAGTACAATTTTTATCTAGAATATTATATTATCCTAGGCCATTTATTTGACGGAAAAAATATTACTGGTTCCACTTCAAAAACGGCGCCTATTACTGCCGTGAAGCAGTAATGTGTAAGCATTACTGTGTATCGGTCTGAAGGGCGCCGTAGCTAGTGAAATTACTTGACAAATGTGACTTGACATTTTATGTCTCAAGGTGATGAGCGCAGTTGTAGTGCCGCTCAGAATATTTGGGATTTTCAATAATCTTGAGCGGCGCAGCATTGTAATGGGCAGGGTGTATCAATTACTATCAGATGAACGTCATGCTCGTCTCGCTCCTTATTTTCATTAAAAAACAGTCAATCGTCACGTGTACGATCTAAATCTACAAAGGGAAACTAGCATTCGGCTGCTTTTTAAGGATAAAATGTCGTTAAGTAATAGACAGTACATTTATACATCAGTAAATTAAAATTATAGTCCAGCTAATAATTGATATTTCTATCTTCAAATGACAGCACCGTTTATATAATGTACTACACGTATGATGGCATACATAACCTAGTGGTTAGTGATGTTTTTATTACTTTTACGAAATATTTCATAATATATTGGATGCAGCACCTTAAAAACTAATTTTTTGGATGTAACATTTATTGTAAAATACACTCATAGATTTAAAAGAGTAGACATTGTATTTTTCTCATGAGCTCTACTTTTTCCGTATCTAGATTCAGTTATTTAAATGACGATTTGAATGCCCTCAGCAAAAAACCTATATGAATAAAGTTTAGTTGACTTAGACTTTGACAACTACGAGAAAATCCGAGCCATGCTCAAGGTGTCTCTCGAGACCATTTTATTGGTTGCTTAAAACGCATCTGCTTGAGTATCACACGTAGTGTCTCGCCTCCTGTTTGACGTTTCCCTTCACTAAAAAAAGGTTGAATTAAAGTACATAGGAATTCAATGTTCTAAAAATCTAGTGGGTATCAAACCCACCTGGGTATCAAACCTTAGCGCCACTGATGTAATATGTTCCAATTTAATTTCAACTTAATACCTACGCCCGTTCCCAAGGAAATTACCTTGAAAGGCGGATGATAGATGAATGGACAGTGTACTCAACCCATGAGGAATTTTATATATTTCGGACTAAAACAAGCGGAACCATAAAAATCAATTGGGTCATTCTCAGATCACTTATGAAATTAAATATATCTATTATCTAAGTATTGATAGGCAATTATTCTATAGTGAGAAATGAAGCTGTTGGTTTTGCATCGGTGTCGATGACAGAACAGAAAAAAACTAGTCTTCTGTTCCGTGGTATCGATTAACATACACTAGAACTTCAAATCACTAATTTAGGAATTTAAAAGTAAATCCTATACCATTTTTCAATCATAAGGCGGACATGGTATCAGCCAGAAACGCGCTGACGCCCCTGCTCCAGCGCATCTGACGAGATGAAGAAATTCATTAAACCAGATGAATGGAGTAAAGGTATTCTTCCTCAGCCAATGCAACAACTGGAGAGGCATCACTTTCCTATCAATACCCTCCAAGTTGCTATGTAAAGTTATCATGGATAGGCTTTCGACGGTCATCGACCCCCTCATCCGTAGTGAGCAAGCAGGTTTCCGCCCCAATCGATCGTGTACGGACCACATAAACACTCTATGTATCATACTTGAACAGGCATCAGAATGGCAAAGAGAAATGTACCTTACATTCGTGGATTTTGAAAAAGCCTTTGACACGTTATAGTGGACCGGTGTATGGTCTCGCCTACGAGAAATTGACGTCCCCGAGAAAATAATAAATATCACTAAACCTCTATACAAGTACTATGCTTGTAAAGTGACACATAATGGGCTCATCTCGGATGAAATAGCGGTACATGGGTGATTCTTTCACCTCTTCTTTTCCTTGTTGCTCTTAATGGAATTCTAAAAAAAGTAACGCACAACAAGCGCCACGGTATAGAATGGGGCATAACAAATATTTTAGAGGATTTGGATTACGCCGATGACATATGCCTCTTGAGCCATACACGCGCAGATATGCAGTCCAAATTGAGCGACCTGTGCGAGGAAGCAGCGATGGCGGGACTTAAACTTAATATAAGGAAGACTCAAGAAATATGGTGCGGGGCAACGAGCCCAGGCCCGTTGCTCATTGGCACAGAGGTAGTGGAACGCGTGCACAAATTTTCTTATCACGGGAGCTGCGTGTCAGAGACTGGAGGCACTGAAGAGGATATCACTTCACGGATCACCAAAGCACGAGAAACCTTCGCACGGCTCTGATCCGTATGGCAATCACGGAAACTGACACGGAGAGTTAAGCTCAAAATATTCCGGTCCTACGTGAAGACCCTGTATGGGTGTGAGACGTGGAAGGTCACCAAGCCCCTTTCTCATCAACTTTTTCATTTTCATCAGGTTTTCGTTAATCGATGCCTTCGAAATATACTCGGTATTTACTGGCCCGACGAAATTTCCAATGATCATCTTTGGCAACGCTGTTATGAAATCCTATTCGACCAACAAATAAAACGCCGCAAATGGAGCAGGATATGTCACACACTCCGGAGAGATCCCAACCATATACCGAGGCAAGCCCTAGATTAGAACCCTCAAGGTAAACGCAAACGTGGCCGTCCAAAGCAAACCTGGCGGCGGACTGTCACTGACGAAGCGAAGGATATCGGAAAGATCTGGAGTGAAATTAAGAGGGATGCTCAGGACCGATCGCGATGGAGATGCACTCTGCTCCAGCTAGGGGATACAGGAATTTAATGAATGAATGATGATTGTTCAATCAGTTCGATCTTCATTCAGTTTATATTATATACATAGAATATTAATGAAACTACAAAGGAATATAAACGTCAGTAGTAAGTTACGTCGTATCCTAAAAACGGTTCAACATAATATATTTAAATAAATCTAAGTATAGATAGGTTATTAAACTCTAGTAGTAGTACTCGTAGCTAGAAATAAAGCTTGGTTGTGAATCGGTGTCTAAACTTAAACTGAAACTTTCAGTTGAAGCCTATTTAGGAATTGAAAAGTGAATCTTATATCATCGAACCTTACAGATTTAGCCTACTTATTTTAAAATAAATGGGAATTTATTACGTTATTAAATTATTGCGTACTATCAATCAAGCAAAATTAACAGCTTATATAATATAATATTTACCAGGCCACTCAGAAAGTTAAAATTATTTAATTTTTAATTATTGTCTTTAGGGCACGAAATTAAGGTTAATTATAAATTAAAAAAAAATATATGTTCGGTTTTCTATAAAAAGCGTGTTTTTTAGTTTTTTTGTAACAACTATATTTACTCTAGAATAAATATAATAAATAACCTAAATAAAACTTATATGTATTTAGTAACCGGTAAATCTGAAATTATTATAATGTGCTCATCGATTCATTATAAACGTGCAAATTATCTAGTCAATCAGTCGCCTTTTGCTTGAAAATTTACGTTGAAAGATCCCAACCGTTCACAATATTCAGTATGTATAAAATATATTTGAGTTGTTTATTACGGTACAGGCTTAAGTAATACTTCGGTCACCTGGACATTGAATCGCTGCCAAGTCAGTGAAATGAAATTAAAAATAAGATGATGCATGATACATTGATAAAAACCTGTAAAGATTTTATAATGTATTAGCATGAAATTATTGTTATAAAGCAAATATTGGTACTCTGGTTTATAGTACAATTAGTTGTCGGGAATCATGTAATCTAACGCCATTGGAAATTAATGATTTTATAATATTATGTAGTACTCGTGATATAATGATAATATCGTATTTGTGTAAAAAACTTTTACATTTTATCATAATTGCAGAGTAATTAAAGTATTAAAATGGATATATTATGTTATATTTTATATCTTTCGTCATATTTTCTATCATAGTTATTATATCTTAAACGGTTGGATAGAGTTTTTGTTGAAAGCTACTAGATTGTTTATATTTTTCCGACACCTCCAACAAATCTTAACAAAACATTTACTTAAACCTACATCTAGACTTACGCTATCCATTGGTGAAAACAGCATGAAAATCGGTCCAGGAGTTTAACGCGAAGACGTGACGGAGGATTTTGTTTTATAATATGTAGTGATGATAAAAAAAATCAGGTTTGAGACTGCAAAGATCTTTTACTTAAAACGGCTTTAAAGAACTTAATAACACGTAACTTCCTCATAGCGATGACTACTTAATTTAATGCACGAGTTCTCTTCTTGCAGTCTCCATTACAAGCTCTAGTGCGTAATTATTAGCCCAGATAGCTGAGGTAACATTATCGTGTCAAGGGCAAGTTCAAAACAGAGTTCATATACTATGCAAGGCTACGTAATTACGTAGAGTTTCTAAGTAATGACTTTAGTATAAACTGGAATGTAATAGTAGTTGGATCAGTACAAATAGTTTAGTAAAAAATTGTATGTGATATTGGGGTGAATTCAAGTTGCATTTTAAATAATAAAGTAATATGAAATTTAATCCACAAGTGCTAAGCACTACCTGACCCCTATCCATAATAACTAAAACTAACACGGATCAAATCAAACTACAGTTAGAACATTTTATTAACTGTCGTTCGTTACTTCTTGGGAATTCAGCAATTAAATTTTTGTACTCCCCGAGGATAATTTATAGGGTGTGTATCTAGCTGCGAACATATAGAATATTTCAAGGTGCTATGAATCTGCAACCTTTTTTTAATGTGTCTATGTGCGAAGTCAGAATACATGTCTGAAATATGGAACTCTTGTTATGTCATATATAGAACGAATGTAGAAATGATTAAAGAGAAATTTACTCATTAACTTTACTATACATTTAGATATACACTCGTAAAGGATTACTTAAGGAAAACATAAAGCCTTAAATTTTATACTTGTGTATGTATAAGTGTTTTATTTCAAATCTTTAGTTAGATTTAGCTTATTACTTTTTATAGTATGTGGAAACTTGTCATTGCAATTTAGAATAATTTTACTTCGCTTTTTGTAAATATTTTTGTAAGCTCCACAAATAAAATAAAACAATTAGCTAATAATACTTCGACTCAATTAACCTTAAGAGTGCCTTAGGAAATTGGCAAGTATCAGATGAAATGTCTACAGCACTTCATAAGGGTACCCGTATCGAGAACCACTCGACATTACTTCAGTCGTTGATTATTCCTCTTCGGAATTTTCATTCTGAATTGTTTAACACTTTCAGTAAGTGTTTTCGTTTGACGACGCTTTTATAGTAAATATTTAATAAAGAGAGAGAATATTTGTTCATGGATTTTGTCGAGCTAAATCTAAATGATTGCGAAACTGAAGTGGCAGTGGGCAGGGCTCATAGTTCGACGGAGAGATGGCCGTTGGGTCAGTAAATTCCTCGAATGGCGACCACGTACCGGAAGATGCAAAGTTGGTAGCCCTACAAGATGGACAGCCGATCTGGTCAAGATTGCCGGAATACGTTGGATGAGGGCAGTGCAGGGCCGATCGTCGTGGTAATCTTTGGGGGAGGCCTTTGTCCAGCAGTGGACGTCTTCCAGCTGATGATGATGATGTATCTATGATTTATAAATGTTATGCGTACTAAAAAACCCTAGAGCACTAGAAGCTAGGCAGCAAAATTTTAAGAGTAGTATTATATTTCATACAAAAAACAGTATTTGCTCTGGCAAAAACTACAATACCATTTGTATTATAAATAGCTGTCCTTTCTTTTTTAGCTTCCAAAACTGTGAATATTATTCAATTATTTAGAAATATCCTTTTAATAATTTACATTTATTGTGAAATTATAGACTACTAGCTGACCCAGCAAACGTTGTATTGCCGATATTAAAATCGCGATACAAAAGTAACTGTTGATTGTAGATGGGTGAAAATTTGAAGTTGTGTGTATTTTATAATGCTGCCTCATAATAAAACAAATTAAAAAAAAATGTCACAAAATATAAAAAAAAAAAAATTTTGTGTGGACCACCCTTAACATTTAGGGGTATGAAAAGTAGATGTTGGCCGATTCTCAGATCTACTCAATATGCTCACAAAATTTCATGAGAATCGGTCAAGCCGTTTCGGAGGAGTACGGGAACGAACATTGTGACACGAGAATTTTATATATAAGATATATATAATCCAAAAATTAATTCAAATAAAATTATATTACTCTAATTCTAAATTCTTAAAAAAAGAGTTAGAGCGATAATCGATAACAATTATTTCAATTTATGTTCATAATATCAATGGTATTGTTATTGATAGATCGCATAAAAATAAAGAAGGAGTTTCTGGCGCAGTTTCTTATTCTACAGAGGGTTAGTTTAGTTTCCATAATTGCGGTAGTGAAGACCTATGGATACCCCACACGAATGGGTTTGAAGAAAAAACATTTTTTAATTTCTGTTCTAAGTATAGGGAACACCCAAAATTTATTGTTTTTTTCTATTTTAGTAATAAAATGTTAATGCGGTTCACAGAATACATCTACTTACCAAGATTCAACTGAATAGTTCTTATAGTTTTGAAAATAAGTTCCTGTGACATACTCGGACAGACAGACAGACATGAGACGAATCTATAAAGGTTACGTTTTTTGCCATTTGGCTACGGAACCCTGAGAACGATACAAGCAAAGCGTTCAATTAGTGAGTCAATTATCGAGCTAATTATAGTGCAATGCCTTTCAGGATTCTTGATTAAACAGATATTCTGAGAATTGCTGCTACTGTGCTCTTCACCTTGACACACAAGATGTTTAGTCTCAATCACACCCGTGCACGTGCACGTTGCTATTGTACTATAGAAATATATATGATGACAGTATTACCCTAAACGAATACCGCACATTCTGGTTGTTATTAGTCACATATCATTTAAAACTTGCATTAAATTATCAATATGATACAATCATCATAAAATTCAATACCAATATAAAAGCCAAGCTCACATTTTACCAAGCTATACATAAAATGACATATAAAACAAAGAAAACCACTCTATCATATTGATTCAACCTTTGAGTTAAGATAAAACTTTAACCCCCAGGTGTGGAACATCGAGCGTACAATTTTTCACAGGCATTGAAAATAGTTCTCAATGTTTCAACCGCGTTTTGAACCTAAAGTTGAGGTAGTAGGTTTTAAATTTGAACGCATAGTTAGCAAAACAATAACAGGCCTCCACATATCATTTAGACTTAAAACTCAATAGTACTTATTCAGGCCGTTTCGGTTGAAAATGGCAAGCAGCCAGGTGGCTATATATCCCAGTATATCGTTTACGCTTGATAGTAGCATCAATAAATTCTAGATTTATTTAGCATCCGCATACATTTGAATCAAAATAACAAAATATAAATAAATAAAGGTTGTATTATTGTATACGTTTACTATACCTATAAATAAATAGTTAATTTGTATTTGAATAAATAAGATTACACTCTGGTGTAATAAAACAATTTGAAAATGTAATTTAATTTAACAAAAATCTCAAGGTCAGTTTTCAGAAAAAAATTAATTTGTAAATCTGGCTACTGAGAGATCCATACAAACATTTCAAAGTGAAATCATTTTAAATTACAAATTTAATATTAAGTGTATTTTGAGTGGTAAAATAAGCTTATTAATGGGTACCTACTCATGTACTCGTGAATATTAAGGATGGTGCCTGCAGTCTCGATATATTAATTATTGTAAGTTCTAAATTGATATTTTTTTAAACTTACCTTTAGAATAGAAAACTTAATAATTCAAATGTGATTTTGTTGCTTTTTGTTGTTCATGCCTTAATAACTTAACAAATCGATAGGACATTTTGAACAGTACACGTTTTCAGTATTACAGAAAAGGTCATAGGGTACTTTTCAAGTTTCCATGAGATGTTTCCGTGCGATACGAATTAAAGCGTGGATATAGATGTATCGCATTCCTTATATGATTGAATAAATTTGAATATATCGTTGAGATATTTCAGATCTTTCGCACACAATATATTCTCGAGCTTGATAGGGATTTAACGCGGATAAGTAGAGAGGGATAAAATCTAGTAATTTATACCAATATAAAAGCCAAGCTCACATTTTACCAAGCTATATATAAAATGACATATAAAACAAAGAAGACCACTCTATCATATTGTTTCAACCTTTGAGTTAAGACAAAACTTTAACCCCCAGGTGTTGAACATCGAGCGTACAATTTTTCACAGGAATTGTTCTCAATGTTTCAACCGCAGTTATTATTATTTTCAATGTTATTATTTTATGAATAAACAAAATAAATTGTTACATTTCGAAATCTCACCTAAACGAAGATTTCGCTTCCATCGTGTAGCCCTAGCATAACCTGTTTTTTATATGAAATAATTTAGGAAAGCCAAACTGAGGCTTAAACGTTCAACCTGTTCATATCATAGTGGAGAAGAAACCTTAAAAAAAGCAGAAAACTTCATGCGATTGAAAGAAATTACAAGTACTGGGATGAAAGATTTTAAGACTAGAAGACGCGACGCTCCATGAAGAAAGCAAAACGTATGAAGATTTATAAGTAGACGAAGTTCTCGGAGACGGTTTCACCGATTGGGATAAAATTTGTATTAGATAGAGATAGTTTTGTTTTGTTATTTTATAATAAATTATATTTTGAATGATAAATTATAGACAATACGCATTTTTATCACGCCATATTAGAAATATTTAAAAGGCCTACTACAATTATTGCTACTGAATGTTAATCACATGTATCTACTTTTTTTGCTTCAGTATTCTCAATTGAGTATATTAAGTCAGTCACTTCATAAAATTGTATAAAACAAATTCGCTTACCACTGCCTGTATGCTGTAGGTTTGCTGCGGATTTTTTAATAGATAGTATGAGTCAAGGGGAAGGTTTATATGTATAATACATTAATAATAATAATACATATATAGTAGAAAAAATTAGATATTTTTGGAGGTTTCTAATATTGTGATATCACAAATAAATACATTTTATTGCGTTTACATTGCAAACGCTGACCCAACGAGCTAGATCAAAATAATGTGCTACAGTATTGTACACCTTAAAACGGTGTTTAAAAAAGTCTGGGTTGGTATAATAAGTCTATCTATCCCTTTGGGATAACCAAAATTAACCATTTTATAACCTCTACTTTTTACGAGAAACACATAATATTTACGAAGAAATGATATGCAATATAGCAATAATCCTTATCTATTTAAGTAACTTAAATACATTGTGTACTTAATATATATGGCCCTTTAGAGCATGTAATTTAAATGAATATTTTCGCAGATACTACAGGGAATTTAAAATGCAGGGACATAGCGATTGAGGCAGTACCGATCGTTCGGAAATACATTATATTTATTTAATTTTCACTACTAACTATAACTTTGTCCGGGCAGCAAGTTGAAACATAAGAAGTTAAGTCTCATCAGCCCAGCTATCAATACCTACAGAGGCCTTCAAATCGAAACAATAATTCGGCTTGCTTGCACAATGCAAATTACTGCTTGTTGGAGTTGTTAACATATATCCGTTTATTAATTACTAGTTAATGCCTGCGACTTCGTCCGCGTAGATATACAGTTTTTAAAAATAATAAGCAAGTTTGGAATTGAACATTATCTCATGTCCTATTCCAGTTCCGGTTCCCGTTTTTGCTCCCGTTCCCAACATATTATATATATCTTATTTCGAGGAAAATTGCTATGGCAAACGAAACCTGCTATTGGTGTAGTTACATTTCATCGACGTTAGTTCAGTTTATCACTAATCCCGCGGGAACCATTGCTTTTTCCGGGATAAAATGTAGCCTTTATCCTTTACCAAGCTCTATTCCATCGGTGTACCAAAATTCATCAAAATCGATTCAGTAGCCCTGGTGTAAAAGCGTAACAAACAAACTTACATACATATTTATAATATTTGTAGATTTAATCCCATAAGTAGGCAATAAAAGAAAGCCTTTGTACATTATGTATACAATTTTCAGTCTTATGTTTGCCTAATCAAATTAATAGCATCTGCTTATATTCCTGACTATCCATATAAAATCCAGGTCCACAAACTTGTTGTTAAAGCAAACAAAAGCTGTACTGTGTTTGAAGTTTACCTAATATATTATTAGTTATAACGTCAGATACCGTGTAGCATGTTTCGGTATATTAATCTTGTTTTATTATCAAAGGTCAACAAACAAACATTGCATCAAATCAAAAAAAATTAAGTCATTTGAAATAATTAGAAATAGAAAAAATTTAGAGTCACAAATATGTGCAAACTTTTTAGTTTTGCACATAAATGGATTTCGTATAAAAAATAATACAGCACTGCGTAATTATGAGCTTTTATTGATAGTTTTTTTTTATGAAAATAAGAGACTCTTGAAAAACCAAAAATTCTGAGTGGCACTACAACTGCGCTGGTCACCTTGAGACATAAGATGTTAAGATTCAATTATCCAGTAATTTCACTAGCTACGGCGCCCTTCAGACCGAAACAGAGTAATGTTTACACATTACTGCTTCACGACAGAAATAGGCGCCGTTGTGGTACCCATAATCTAGCCGGCATTCTGTGCAAAGGAGCCTCCTCTGGAGAACTTGGATGGCATTCTTGAACTACAATCTTCGGCTTTTTATATTTAATCTTATAATTTGATGCTATAATTTGCAAACAAAAAACTTTCCTCTTATTCCTAAATTGTGGCAAAAAGTTTCAGAGGAACTAAAACGTAAAGAATATAATATTATTATAACAAATACACCTTGTTCAACTACTTAGAGATTTTGAAGAGTTTCTTGGGCTGTTGGCTTCTTAGAGCGCCATGTGATTCAATATTCTCAAGGAATCATTTCATAAAAAATTTATGTTTAAAGAATAAAGTTTGATATTATAATATTTTTGTTGTTTATTCATACACAGTTCTTGTACATTCATTTAATTATAAATTTGAAGAACTAATAATATTCAAAACTTGGTTCAAACATTTATTTTCATCTTACTGTAATATTATGTAAGCATAGCGATGTGTCCTTCCGAACCAATCACAATATCAATCGAACATGTAATGGTTAAGATCGATAAAATAAAATCCGAAAAATCTGACGTTTATAAATTAAGTTGTGACACTTCTAACGGTGCTTGTATAGGTCAATCGGGTTGAAATTAGATTAAAAGAATATTTTGACGCATTTAGAAATAATCATCCCAACAAATAATACTACGCGATACATTTAATTGACACCTGTCACTTACTCGGAAACAATAATCATTTTAATATTTAACATACATGTGAAAAGGATTCCACTTAAATGTGTTGGAACAATTAGAAATAATACAACACAAAAATAACATTTAACATTGTTGAATCAAACAAATTTGGTCTCTTCACCATTGTTACGTATCTCTGCCGAGGGTAATACGTCACAACAGCCGACCAATCATAGAGCGCCAACTCATGCGACGAGGGTATAAAATAGCGGTTTTCGGCTCATTCAATTCAGTCTCATGCCAGAGTTTGGCGAGTCTACATCTCCTGAGGATGCCTCGTGTAGTAGGCCAAACACGTGTCGAATTGCTTGAAGACAAATATTAGCGGAATTAACTTACTAACACTCAAGAAAACTCACAGCATTTGGATAGTTATGGATTTCCGCGAAATAACGCCTAAATCAATAAAAATTACTACTTGTGTTTTTCTAAGCTTATTATTAAAGTGTTAACTGTTGGTTTTGCGATGGTGTTAGTTAGCGCCAAACTTAACGTTTGTGTTACGCACTCGTCTAATTCTTTGACTTTGCGTTCAGAGAAATGGTGCCGATCTGGAACAACAGTATTGATGTTTAAATCCACCGTAAAAAAAAAGAATGAAAGAACGGTTAGTTAATACGTTACTCGAAATTAAGGCTTGTGAGCTAGTCTTAAGGAGTACTACCGAAACCATATCTCTGAAATGTACCTTTAATCGGAACGGGTCATCAAAATATTAGTAGTTTGGTTTTTTTTTATTGAATCGAATCGTCTCTTTCCAGTTCTATTATATTATTATAAGTGTTTATGATCAAGGGTTAAAGTTTAAATCAGTCATTAAGACTTCCTTACGAATAAAAATTAAAAAAGACCGGCTGAAATTTAAAAATTAACAGTTTAATAATAACTACAAATGATTGAAAAATTCAACTAAAATTCAAAATAAAATTTGTAACTATTTCTTGAGGAGTGCAATTAATTCAATTAACAGAAAGAAAATAAATTAGAACTAGCAAGTGAATGTCTTTACTAAAAATTCTTGCGATGAAATATAAAATTTCAATGTCGCAAACTAATTGCACAGAGCATTCAGAGGATTACTTTATAACTTTTCAATTCCACTTCAAAGATTAAACTTTTTTTTATAAAATGTCACAGGCCAGCTTTAACTTTTCTTCTTACTTTGAATGCTGATGGAATTTTAATATTCTTGAATCAATTTGTCACGTTTTGCAATCGCTTTATAGTTTAAAATTCTATTAAACTATTAAAAAAAAGGATTGTGTGGTTTTATGAAACCACGGTAAAAGTGAAACTTTTTTTCACATTTAACCAAAAATAGCGTGGAGCACTGTCACAAATGAGTAATAGTCTATACAGTACACGGTCAGCTGCTGCGAACTATAAGCGCCGCCCGACCGTCACGCGACATGCAACACACAGACGAAAAAGTTTGAGACGATGTAATAAAAGTCTCACTTTAAAAATCTTTATTAAGTGTTAAAATAAAACACATAATGATACTCGGACGAAAAGCTCCAGCTTCAATCTTCAATGTGAGATTCTGGTCAGAAAATATATGTGAAAACATTTTATTTTCATTTCAAGCGAAGACGCGGGTAAAAGCAATTTGGTAATAAATTAGAGTTGAAACTTACGTATTATTTACATAAGAGTAACGGATTAGATTAACTTTGCACATTGTTGCTATACATTGACGTTCGGCATGTCTCTTGGGTCAATTTAGCGATCAGCGGGCCTACCATGAACTCTTATTGCGATTCAATTGACAACCTAAAATGAACTGCTTTGCTATTTCGTACCACGACGTGATTAGAGCTATCTAATTAGGCTGACCTCAAATAATCGGATTAAATCGCAATGATGTCAATTGAATGTCAAAAATAATATCAACTGAATCGCAAACTGATTTAGTTCGTTCATTCATTCGTACCATGAGGTGTTATTTCAACCTAAACTGGATAGCTTATTTGTCAAAGTGACCGATTCGAAAAAAGTTGCTACTTCCTTAGAGGAAAGTGAATCGCGTTCTTAATAACTTTTAAAAAATAGTGACAACATAAAAAAGAAAATTTTTATTGATTAAAGATGAGATGAGAATACTTTATTGGACTTTTTTGTAAAACAAAATACTGAAAATAAATAGCAAAAATGAAAATAATAAAGACGAGGCAGTAAGGGCCCGGGCTATAGCCTGTTCGCAAGAAAGAATTAAATATTAAAGAATTAAAAGGTTTATAATTTGACGCAATTGCGCAATTTTAAAATGTATTTTTAGTATTTTCTACGCAAAACACCGCTAAAATCATATCATTTTAGGTTTCGAAACGCAATTTTATTTCGTTCATTCTTCGTAAGCGATCCAAACGCCATTCAGTAAAAGGCACTTCATGGTACGAATTTTAGTGATTCAGTTTAGGTACCTAAACTGAACTGCATCGAATTCGCGTCGCTTATTAAAAGTTGATGGTAGGCCCTCAGTCTGCCTATAAACATGGACTTTAAATGTGTTTGAAATAGATAATAATATTCTGCGCTTAAACGAGTTTGGTGAATTTGATGTTTTTAATTTTATTTTAATTCTTTTATTAAGTGAACATTATTGGTAGATATTATGATGAATGGCGTTCTTTCTTAGTTATTTTGTTAAGATGTAAATTTATTTTGAAAAATCCAGATGGGTTTTTTGAGGTTCTTTTTTTAGTAGATTTACCCAAATATGTCTGTCTATCAACCATATAAACAACATTTATATTAAATTACTTTATAATTTAAGATATGTTTGTAAAGTACTTGATATTGTTTACTTGCATCAACTCATTCATACAAGATGTCCTATTCTTGATACTCTTGACATGGCCCCTTTTTAGAAAAACAATCCTTGATAATAAATACGCCATCTTTTAAATCTGTGCGGTCAATCTACATTCATTTGTAATTCTTACTATCTTCATATTTTTCCCAAATAACTTTTAGAGCCATTTAACTAATATTACTCTCTAACTACAATATTCCATTCGATATATATTTTGTCATTCATCTCACCGAAACCATTTCTCTGTGAGTTTCTGTTAGATTCACTTTTCTCACAAGGACATTTCCAAGTATATGAAAGAGCAGTAAACAAATAAGAGTGAACCTGATCCACAAAGATATTCGATTTCTGATTCTTGCTTGCATATTCTATATTATTAACTTGCCTGCAAGTACTCAGAAACTTTCCTTAGTACTTTGGCATACGCGGAGAATACTAGCATCTCGGGTGTCTTTGCAGTACTTTAATCCGTCATTCCTTCCTTCTTTCATATAATCCTCTTGCGAGTTTATTTTGCAAACCACTTATAAATTTTTCTCTAAAAATATCGTCTTGCAATCTTTTAACTCAATGCCTTACTGGTTCTCTTCGTAATTAGATATATATTACGGTTTTTATTTTATTTATTTATTTACAGTAAAATAACTAAAATCATTATCTGAATTCGAATCTCTTTGACTCTGACTTTAAATTCGTTATTGAATATTGTATTAATATTTAAAAGAACATTCGCTTATACTATTTTCAAAATGCTAGTAATCATATATTTTATAATAATTAAAAGACAAAATGTTAAAACAATGAAGGGTTTAAATCTAATGAAAATATGCCTTCGAAAAGCGAAGTTTAAATATAGGAAAGGAAACCATTTTTATAAAATCTGTGCATGTGTAACTGTGTCTTGCCGACAATGGGAACTTGCAGTATACTTGAATTCACTCGAATTACGACATTTACGTTCAACAATTTACCAACTTTTCTTATTTCTTTTCTCAATTATATATTTTAATAATTTTTTGTATATTTCAATATAAATAAAAATAAGAAATAGTAACCTATATCTACCATTTAGATTTAAGCGTCACCTGGCTACTTTAGTAGCATATAGTTTTAATCAACACAATATTTCCTATGTAGTGATATTTATTCAACATATTGCCTCTATTGGGCAAAATTGTAAAATAAATGACATACAAGCCTCTATTCGGGAATGTATTAGTACTAATGTACAAATATATAACAATGAAGATTTTTCTTCAACGAATTTAAATTAAGTTATTCGACATGGGAGAACAACTCTTACAATATTAAACAAAATAGGCAACATTCACGAAATGTAACTGTTACTACTAGGGATAATGATAATATAAAGCTCCTAAAAATTGTTAACCAGAACATACAATATATCTCAAGAAAAAGGAATTAGAAACCGAACTGTTTTTGAGATGCTATAATATATTATTATATAGCATCAACATCAACGGCGAATACATCACTCACCTTCGATTCACAGACGATATCGTAATCATGGCAGAGACCATGGCAGACTTAAGCCATATGCTTGACGATCTCAATACAGCTTCCCAAGGAGTAGGTCTTAAAATGAACATGGACAAGACGAAGATCATGTCAAATGTCTATGTTGGCCTACTCCCATAACATTTTTGGAACTGTACTCTCGAAATTGTCGACGAGTACGTCTACGTCAGACAAACAATCCAGTTAGGCAGGTCCAATTTTGAGAAAGAGTTTACTCGTCGAATCCAACTCGGATGGGCAGCGTTCGGGAAGCTCCGTGAAATTTTCTCGTCCCAAATACCGCAGTGTCTGAAGACGAAGGTTTTCAACCAGTGTGTGTTGCCAGTACTTACGGTATGCAGACGTGGTCGCTAACTATGGGCCTTATGAGAAAGCTCATGGTCGCTCAGAGGGCAGTGGAGAGGGCTATGCTCGGAGTTTCCCTGCGGGATCGAATCAGAAATGAGGAGATCCGTAAGAGAACCAATTTAACCGACATAGTCCAAACGATTGCGAAACTGAAGTGGCAGTAGGCAGGGCACATAGTTCGACGGACAGATGGCTGTTGGGGCAGTTAAGTCCTCGAATGGCGACAACGTACTGGAAGACGCAGTGTTGGTAGGCCTCCCATCGTCGTGGAAACCTTTGTCCACCAGTGGACGTCTTCCCGCTGATGATGATGATGATTATAATATATTATGTATTTATATATATTATAAAAGACATTGGCGTAAAAGTCATCAGCTCCTTCAGTTTCTTTAGGGAAGATAAAGTAGTCAGTTCATTTTCTAGAAGTAGGGCAATACGTGTAGGTTTCCTAATTACTATTAAAAAAAGATTAAAATGTATAAAAAGAAGAGATTTGTTAACCTCTCTATATATCAACTAATGGAGATAGCTTGGATCTAGAGCAATAAATGATTGTGTATACCGCCCCCCACCGCATTGTAATTTAAACAATTCCAACCTATAATGGAGGTACTATCAAAATTAAGCGAAAACAGAAAGTCTATTATTGTGTGTGGAGATTTCAATATAAATTGACTTGAACCTTTTGTCAATAACTGTCCCACCCTTAAAAAAATATTTAAAAGTTTTAACTTGATCAACGTGTTTTGCAAATTAATATCATTATCTCGAAAGAAGTAAAATACCAAAGCGTTAATAGTTTTAGCAATACATTAACATAATTTTAATCAAACGTGAACGTGGAAGAATTTTCCTTTTAATCCGTATTGTAGGAGAACGCCAGACCTCCAGATTGTAGGTATGACGTCGTAGTTAGTGGCGTGATACTGGGGTGCACCAGACCAGAGATTAAAGCAATAGTTCATATGTGACCCAACTTGCGCTGTTTAGAGCGCTAGAATGTATGTGGGTATTACCTTGCTCTACTGAGTTTCTACGATTCTAAGGTTGAAGAAAAAATATTATAATCTAACAATACGGCAAACCCTGTGACTGCATGAAAACAATTAATAACTTACCATCTATTTTCATTCAAGTCATTGCAAACTTAATTGTATTGCATATTGCATATTGCATAAAACTGTAAAGCAAAACGCTAGGATTTTCCAACAATTTCAATACTTCGAATACCCACTTAAAATATTAGTCAGACAAATTATGCAATTACAAATCGCGTGACTGGTCGACTGCATTTCAATCATTTTTAAAATTGTATTAAAATATATTCTGGTTTAGAAATTTGGATATATATATTTTACGATATTAACAAGTATATTTATAGAGTATTCGAAGAGTAATCAACGGAAAGCCTATTTTCATAGTCTTTATAATAACAGCAACACCGTATTTAGGTACTTGCGTAGCGTAGAAACTCTCGGGAAGAAATTGTCTATCGCAAACACAGAAATCTGAAAGCGAATTCGGTACTTTCGAACTTTGAATATCACCATAGCGAAAACATGCATTTATAAACTAAACGATCATGACTACAATATTTTTACAGTCAACTGTATCCTACTTTATTGTTTGCATTCAAAACACCATCTAAAAAAGAGTGGAGGGTATGATTGTGAGTCCATCATGGACGTCAACATATAGTTTATATTTTGATATGTTATCAATTTTATGTTAAAAAAAAAACCATGATTTCTAGTAAATACGATGCTTTTCTGCCAATATTTAATAAACATTCAATAATATTAAATTCCCCTTAATTGAACTATCAAGCGTGGATAACGGTGTGGGTTTTGAGTAGAAATTAATTAAGTACTGTACTTTGCTATTAAGAATGTAAAGTGAGAACTGTTTTGTTATCCCTAAAAAAATAAAACAAATAAACACATGGAAATCATAGACCCATAGTAAATCATGTACACTCAAAGAATTATGAAATATGAAAGAGAAATGAAGTAGAGCAAAATAAAGAATAAAATTTTCCGGCAAATGGAACAATGAAACGCCGTTGAACAGTTTCACATCGACAGACAACTTCAGGTTCGGCCATTCTTTCCGGGTTTTTCAATTTATAAAGATGTTCTACCCTCCTTTTTACTGTAGACATCTTAAAAGCCTGGATGACAATGTATTCGTAATTTTTAAAGTGCTAGGGAAAAATGCTAGTGCAACAAGGCATGCTGCTTCTAATATAACCGTTATTGTGCATTAAATTTTCAGTGGAAAAAATGTATGTTAAGGTTTTACACCATGAATGCGAAATTTTTATACTTTTTAGCGTACATTAAATCTATTGTTTTGGAATAGTATTTTTGAAGGCGGTTGTTTTTTTTTTGTTATTTTTTTTATTTTATGATTTTTAGTGAATTTGAAGTACACTAACTAACAATTTGTCTAAATATGTGTGAATATACTAAATTTTTCAATGCAGCAATGAACATAAGTACTTTGCAATTTGATTACAGGCAGTGTTCCGTTACTTTGTCATGGATTCCGTAATCAGAACCTAACCAGAATCTCACCAAATTATCTTTGAAGTATAAAAAAATAACGATTGAAATCGGTTGGCGCGATATGGAGTTATTCGTAAATTTATCATCCACTTTGCTATACGTATGTGTAGCAAAATTTAAGACTTTTAGAGTTTTCTCATGGATGCCAGACAGATCTGGACCAAATTACAATGGGACCACTCGGGAAGCACCAGCTTTCGAATAAAAAAAGAATTATCAAAATCGGTTCCCCCAGTCGAAAGTATTAAGGTAAAAAAATATTTAAAAAAAAACCGACGAATTGAAAACCTACTTCTTTTTTGAAGTCGGTTAAAGAGGTTCTATTTCAACAAACATATTACGCTCCACTACTCTCCTATACGATGTGGCATTCTCATCGTGCCTAAAAAGTTTTAATTTGTTTCAATGATAATATTTATTCCCCATTTTTTTATTTGTTTAGGAGTTCTAGTAGATCTCTATATAGTTTTGTTCCACAATGGGATGCAATTGCCTATTTTCAAAGATTGCATATACATTTTTATGGTCGAGACTTCCCAGTAAGTTGTCTTAAGACACTTGTATTGGGAATATCTCGCAACTTACTTAGCGAATACTTAATACTTGATAAACAATATATAAATAAACAAAAATGATTAAATACCAAATTTAACAATAATCGCACAGTTAAAACAAATCTGATAACTGTTTACCAATCCAACTTAATTACAGAACAATGTTGCTGGAAATAATGTTTTATTGTTATATTATTTGAACTTTATAATATGATGATAGCCTTTCAGAAAATGGATAATGTTATCATAAAAGGGATTCTCCGAAGCAGCAGCGCACAATTTAGTAATATTTATAATAGTGTTTTGATGTTATTCAAAAGCAAATTAGGAGTTATTGTTAACTAAATTCATTTTATTATCCTTAATACCAATTTGTGGTAACTAACCAAGTATAATTATTCTTACAAAGGGTTAAGAATGTTGCCACAAGCAGCTGCAAGCACAGTTACCCAATTTATAAGAATATTATTTTTATCCATCTAAATTGCAGTACATTATAGAGTATTACCGAAAAAGTTAAATTATTTTCCACTTTATTACTATCATTTGCAATAATAATATATTATTTTTAATTAGATACCTACGGACACACTGGTACATTGGAGTTATCTTAAAAGGATTGTATAACAATATGAAATAAATTGTTTATGTGAATACTCAGGCACATAAATTGATATTAATTATGAGTATTTTTTTGAGTTTTGATTGTAATATGCGTGACATTATAATTTTAAACCCTCTAATTTTCATATTTTATATCTATATATACCGCAAGTTCTGAAAGCAGTCAGGATTTAAATTCTATACTAAACTTTCAAACAATTTAGACTGCAAAATATACAGCTTACACCTTTCTAAATTCAAAAATACAGATAGTATTTCAATACAAACCTACTACGACAGAATTGAAATAATTTTTTGTAGATAGTGTGAAAAAATTATATCACGCCCAGAGAAAGTGCGAAATAGAAGGGAGGAAATAATGACACAAGAAGTAATGGAACTCTTTGAACAAAAACAAACATTAAGGGAAAATAAAACAAAACAATAGAAGTAAAACATGAACTAAGTAAAATACCCAAACATAATGTAATAGAAAAACAGGAGCAGTTAAAAATGCAAGCAAACATTTCTGTACTAACAAACAACTGATGAATCAATTACAGGCAGAAACAGGAGCAGTAGTCACAAATAGGAAAGAATTAGAAGTTGCGACAAATTTCTATAAAAAACCATACACGCTAACAGAATCATCCAAGGAATATTTCAAATTAGAACAATTCCATTGTTCCTCGAAAGTGAAGTAGAAACATCAATAAAACATTAAAATTAGATAAAAGCCCCGGACCAGATGGCATTACTAACGAGATGATCGCTGCTTGAAAAGATACATAGATTAGGCAATTACCTAAGCTATTTAATCACATTTCAATAACGAAAAATATACCAAAATAATGGACAAGCTCAGATATAGTACTACTATTCAAAACAGGGATTCAAAAAACATCTCCAACTATAGACCCACTATCGCCGAAGTTTTTTACAAATGTTTTAGAGCAAGTCTTTAGAGCACTAAACTGGAAAAATAAAGGGCTCCAACTACACGCAAAACTTTTCTCACGCCTCAGGTTTGCAGATGATATTGTATTATTCTCAGAAGGTCCAAAAGAACTGCAATCATGATAAACTCACCAAGAAAGTTAGAAAGTGGGCCTTGAAAAATCAAAAATAATGACTAACAAAGAACAGGTACCTATGAATCTTAATGGAAAATTTATTGAATATGTTGACGACTACATTTACCTAGGGCATGTTATATCATTCAAATCTTGCAATGAGAAAGTAATAGAACTTAGAACTAAAAGCACGTGGAATAACTATTGGTCTATGTAGGAAATTCTTAAACCAAATTTGCCAGCCAAGCTTAAAACAAAAGCTATGGAGTCCTGGTTAATACCATGCCTCACTTACATCTGCCGGACATGGCCTCTAACCTATAGAAACTTAGAAAATAATGTTTGTCAGAGATCAATTGAGAGAAGTTTAAAATATTAAAGAACAACAGGAACAAAATACTTTTATTTATAATAATGAAATATTAACACATACTAATATATACAATTTATAAATAAATACCTAAATGTATGGAAGTAAGGAAATAAAGCTCTACATAAAATAAAATAAAACTTAAACGCAATGACAGAATGACACTCAATTCGATTTAAAATAACCTAGGCACGTAAAACAGATCAAACAAAGTAAAATTAACTAAAGTACAGCAAACTTCTGGGTTGTACTGCATTGAAACCAATAAAATCATTAACGTGTACGATACTCCACACAAGTTTATTTGCAAGTTGTATCAAAATATACGCTAATTACTAATAAACTTGTGGGGTACACCGTACACAACACAGTGAGATTCACAGAACTCAGTACCTGCTCGATCCCCAAAACGAATGGAGCCCAATGGGCTTTATTTGTATAACGTATAAACTAGATTGGATGGAATGCAAAGTGTGTGTTGAGTGATCAGTTACGTGGTTATTTTGTTATGTTAAAATTAAATAAAACCTTTATTTTGCGTAATTCAACGTGCGCTAATTTTTAACAGATTTAAAAAAGGAGGTTTTATGTTTGTTACCTCAGAACTTTCGACTGAATGAACCGATTATGATAAATCTTTTTTTATTTGAAAGCTGGTGCTTCCCGTGTGGTCTCATTGTAATTTAGTCCAGATCTGTGGACCACATATGGAATCTATGAGAAAACCATAAAAATCTTTAATTGCTATAAGTATATGCGCGACAAATTTACGAATAACTCAATATCGCGCCAACCGATTTCGATGATTCTTTTTTTATTGGAAAGGATATACTTCAAAAGTACTTTGGTGAGAGTTTAGTTAAGTTCTGATTATGGGATCCATGCGAAAGCAACAGAACTCTTCAATTCTTAGGAGCAAATTAACGATACTCGGTCGGATCTTTTCATGCTATCCAAATATTTCAGTCACTTACCGTAACATCATTATGGTCAAGTAATTGTCGTAGTCGAATATGATGATCAATGGAACTCCTTAACGACTTACATTGAGGGTGCGATCTGCGATGTGCTTACGTTCATTGCTGCATTGCAAAATTTAGTAGATCTACACTACTGATATTTAAACAAATTTATTAGTTAGTGTACTTAAGTTAACTAAAGACTATAATTAAAAAAATATAAACAAAAACACAACCGTCTTCAAAACACTATTCCAAAACTATAGATAATATATATATTATGCACTAATAGGTATAAATAATTAAAAAACAATCTAATTAATTAATCTAATTCTAGTTACGATTATTGCTATTTTGGAGTCGGTGTCAGCCAAGGTAGGTTTTTAACTACATACATAGTTATATAGGTGAGATGTGCTTGAGTCGCATGCGCGACTTGAGGAGGCGATAGGCGAGAGCGGAGCCACGGCGGGAGGACACCGATACCAAAAATAACAATAACTGTAACTAGAATTAGATTAATTAATCAGATTAGTTAAAAATACGATAATATGAATACAGTTATTGTTATACTTTTTAGTGCATATAGTGCAGTGAATAAAGATTGAATAACTATAAACCGACTAGAAAATAACAACCGTATACATATGATTGTTATTTGTTCATATAGCAATTCAATACTTTGCGTTATATAGGATAAAATCCCTGTCCAATATGGGTCAATCTAAGTACTACGTATGTAGGTACATGCAATCGATAAATAGGCTAATTGGGTTAGAATTAAAGAACTCAAATCTATTGAAAAGACAATTTGTTACTATAAATAACGTGATTTACGATGATATGATTAACCAGTAATTAGTACCATACACAAATTGATTGGTGAAATAGGTGGAATCCAGGCTTCGGCACCAAATATTGTGGCAAACTCGCAACTTGGTGGCCCGTGCCACTTTGGGAATTAATACCAGCGGGGTCTAACGATGACGATGTTATCATTTTAAACTAGGCAATAACAATACGATGCACCTTGAACTGCTACTGACACTCGATAACTCTCCACCAGCTACACAGATTCTCGCGTGGTCGATAGGATCTTGGAAGAGTTGCGCGCACGCCAAGGTTTCGTACCAACCGTTGATTTTCAACTCGTTGACAGCCGTGTGTAGACGGAAGCTGCCACGTTAGCTCTGTCAGCCGTCAAGAACTTCATGCATGACAGCTAGTTGTAGCTACATATTGCCATTGCACTAAATTCTAGTGCCAACTATCGTTCATCGGTGGCGCAAAATATAAATACGGAAAGTGTTACGGTAACGGAACATTATCTTTTTATTATATGAATTTAGCATGATAATATGTTCAAATTATATTTCTTTCGATTATTATGCTGATATTAATGTTAATATTATAATATATTATTTTGTGATAAAAATATTGCACTTGCATTGTAGATGCTTCAAACCACAGAATTGCTTTGTTTTATTTTTTATTGCTATTTTAAATTAATAAATACCACTTAAAATCGACGAAATTATTAACTTGGTAAGCCATGTACGAATAAAGTTTTAAGCACCGACCATCTGCTTGGTTAATGAAAATGTTATCTAAAAGTAATCACGACTATTAATGAAAACTACACAGCTGAGCTGATATTCCAATTGTTTTAGTAGAGCACTTTCACTCTCAATGGTTTTCACATTTCACTCTCACTTTCAAATATCCCGAGTAACCTTTAGTATTGTCGAAATAGATATGTAGCCAGACAGCGAACATTTTTATAGGATTTAACAACTATAAAATAGAAAATGTATATTATAATATATTTGTATATATAATTATACTTCTCTTGTCATAATTATATCCAAACACTAATAATTTATCTAAATATTTTTAGATTTTTATTGATCTAAATTTCTTTAACATGAGCAAGGAATAGATTAGGCGTGAACTTAAACGTATTTTTTTTATTATGTTAGTTGTAGTTAATATTAATTACTAGATATAATTAATGGGCAATTAACTTTGAAATGTTCCGTTGCAAATTATTATATACTACATAGTATTGATATTATGTGACACATGGTTGCTTTTATTTCTGTATTTAACTTTGAATAATTAATTATTAATGTTTAGTGAGAATTGTATAAGGTTTCAGTTGAATGTGTTTTACCAGTTAGCTTTAGTCAAGTTTATGTCTATGTACAACTGTTACTGTTTTTGAAATGAAACTTCCATTCTAATGCGACTTCCAGCAAGATTTAACGCTACGACGGAGGGGGTATGAAATCACGGTTGCGTTAAACGTTCACTGCTCCTGGGGAGGGGGAATAGAAAAAGATAGAGCGAGAGTGAACGCGTGGCGCTCGAACGCATGCGCGTAGTACCTGTTACACCTGTTACATGCCAGCGCGTGCGTTAGCAACGAATAGCGTAATATTCTAACGCAAGAGGTAAAGAGAAAGAAAGATACACAAAGTTAGAAAGTAGGAGACAGAAAGGGAGTGAGTCCGTAGATCCCGAGCAGAATTAAACAGTGTGAGCGTCGTGAAATTAGCTGAAATACGTACTTGTTGTTCTGTTTTAATTTATAATAGTAATTATTTCATTTACTTGTTTTTTTTCTCATAATAAAGTAAATAAATAGAAATCTATCCATGTGATATTCTCATTCAATACTCATAAAATAAAATAATAGCAATACTGGCTAATATGAATATGGTGAGTTACCGTCAATAAGTTTATTGGGAAAGAAAAGTCAACAAAAGTTACGATTTTTATCTCAAGTAGGCCACAACCGGAGATAGAGGCTGAATATTGGGAGCGGCCGTAAGCCCCTTAATGGTTCGACTAGTGTTGATAATACACACAAAATCATAATCCAAATTCCCAATTGTTTTAATAAAACAGTTCTCTCTCAATATTCAAATTTTATTGATTCAATCAATTTAATTTTCGCGATGCTAGCCGGCACTTTGTGTAAACTGAACGCTAACTAGAAACTCTATTTACTTTTGACAGCTGTTTGCTTTTGCTCCACCAGTTTATTGACAGCTATTGCTTGGTTTAGTTCGATATGGCACGCAGACATTTATCGTATTGTAACTCTTCTTAAGCTTTTGCAGTATTATCTATTGATAATTTTCCGACATTGCCAGTTTTAACATTGAATTTCATTTTATCATTGACGTTAAAAAATGAGACCTTTGAAATTATTAAACAAAATTCAATTTGATTGATGTAGTGATACTATCCGTCCGTTGAAGACCACGACATTTAAGATTAGCTTAACATTAGAAGTTGGCTTGACAATTACATTCTGTTTCTGGGAAGTTTTCTATCGTACCTTACTGTTCGAGATGCTCATTAACAGCTGATATACGAGTAATCAATTACTAATATCGGAATAAAAATAGCAGCTTTCAAGTGAAAGAGGGGGTTGAATCGATTGATTCGTAAGCGTTCTAAAGCTCTAAAGACAATATAATTCGGACGCCATCACTTTTAAGGTTTCTGTAACTGTACCAATAGCTATGCTAACATACTTAGTAAGGTTACCAGTTACTCAATAGGACCTATATACTTAAAATATGATTCATCATAACAACGACTATTTTTATATTTTCTGAATTCTAGAATAGGTAATGTTTTACAATTTTTTTATTGATTGCACAAATATTTTGTAAAAATACTTGAAGTAATGATTAAAAGCGTGAAAACATAAATTTTTGCCACTTCTTGTAATTAAAACTCAACAATTTCGGAGTGGTGTATAGATTTTGAGGAGAAGTAAATGAATAAAATTTATTTGATTGATTGATTGTAAATCCTATACTATCCTTAAATCAACTTATAATTTTTTCTATGATGTATTAGATTATTAATATTTTTATAATCAGTCTATGTTCGTTTAATTAAGTGTTGGAATCTAAAAGCAACCTGGTGATAAATATTTTGGCTTAAAGCGGTCTTGTATCCCGACACTGAAACAGCGTATTGTTTTCAATAAGCTATAGAACAAAAGATGGTTATATTTTGAATTTATTACTATGAACAGATTGCAGTAACAATAACAAGAAAATCAATAAAAGCTTCCTGGTAGCGTAATGTAATTTAGTACAAGCAAGACGGCAAGTAATGTGTTAAACAGCTAAAACAAACTAGACGTACCGTATTTACATTTGCAAGATTACGGATTCCCCGAGCTACACAAGCAGCTTAATTTAATTTGCTTGCTAAAGCAACTTGCGGAATTAAGTCATGTTAGCCTTTCGTCTAGTATATTCATAATATGTGAGTGCTACTCTCATAGATTAAAAATAATAGTTATAAGTATATTATAAACATATAATTATTTTGGAATGCTGAAATTTTTATTTATTAAAATTGAAAAAAACTTCAAATTTATCAATCGTGCGATCGTTTATAAGCACCTATAATTCCCTAAAATATGGACTACGTAATAACTTCAGTTGATATATTTCAAGGTCAACAAAAACACAGTAAAAACATCTGTGTGTGTACTTATGTTTGCACGCAAGAAGTTATACTTCTTTGGCCTAATGAAGCAAAAATCATTCAATTGATTTATTTATCGTGCTATTCTACGTATTTAGAAAGAACAATTACGTAAAATTCTTGCAACGATGGCAATTAATTATTAAATAATGAATACGCCTGTATGCCCCTGCCCTAATAATGGACGAAAAAACCAAAAAAAAAAATAACGAATGCCGCAAACATCAGAAAATTTTAGGAACCAACTTCAACCTGTTACTTTTGTGTTATAGTGATGCGCGCGCATCTTAAAATTTCAATCTCATAATTTTTTCATAATGCGCCTAAAGAAGTTTAACTTCAATTAATTTTAAGTTTGCCTTCTCATTCAAACCAAATCTGTATTTTAATGAACATGTTGGATGTTCAATTATTCAGTCAATTATTCAGAAATATGATGATAGCAATTATTATAGTGAATACATTTGGGTATTGTAGCGACATATCTATCATCTACATTCTAAGTTTCTTTGTATCACTCGCTTCGGAAATCGTTATTTTTAGTAAGGATTGTGAATTATTGCGACCGGTGGAGAGAGAAGGTCCACTATTTTAAATTATTTCTTCTTTGTTTGATTTGATTTGTGATGTGACTCTTGTTTATGTTTCAATCGTTAGCTCTCGTAAAACGTTAGTACGAGTAATATTATTAAGAGTTAAAATTAAAGATGTAAAAGACACAAAAATTTGAACACAAAATTTTATGAACGATGCGGGTCTCGAACCCACAATCTCTCGCGTTCCGTGCGAGTGCTCCTCCATTTGAGCTAACCGTTCGAGTGACGTATCGTCATAAAATCTTGTATGCCTTGTTCAACTCTCAGGTTATGGCTTCAAGTACAGGATCTACTTTACAGGTGATAACCCTCACTGATGGGATTAGAAAATACTTTGTCGCTTTATACGATTGTCAAAAAGCCAAATTTAATATATATATACAGATTCAATACAGTAAGAAAGAGTTTCTCAAAATCAATTAAGTGATACTCATAAAACACAATAGAACGGTAATATAATGAAGGCATCCAAGCGCATGTACGAAGGTCAGTAATACTTACCACTGGTGAGTAATATTATCTCAGACGACGCAGTGGCTGAATATTTTATCAGACATATAAACATGTACACATATTAAAATAGGACACACGCGTTTATCAAGGACCCAGTCTCATATTGATATTTGTTCCTTAAATTGTTAAATCAAATATAGGCAATTATAGAACTAATCGACACATCAATTTGTCTTGAACATTTTGTGTTGGCAATTCAATTGGTTTCAATACTCGATCGTATCGCTACAAGGTACTATGATGTACCGATCACGTTAGCAATGGTTGAGTATAACTTTATTTATCAGCGGAACACGAAAATTTCGTGGTTGCAATACAGTTTTATATGGAATCATACACACTGAAGACTTATTTAATACGTGTATCGTTTGGTGAAGAAAATACAAGTATAGAGGTAAGGTTAGTATATAATTATGTAAATAATATGTTTTATTACTTGATTAGATCAATAGAAATAATAGAAAGATTGCTTTAATATCCGAATCAAGCACATCTGCCCGGGTAGCGAGTGACAAACCGCGCGTTGCTCCTATACACAGAACAGAAAAACTAGTTTTTTCTGTTCTGTGCTATAGGAGTCAAGTGACGCCAAGGTCACCACATGACGCAACGGGCTCGGGTTACAATATAATTTATTGATAACCTTTTAAAATAAGTAAACTAAATCCTTTCTACCAATTTTTAAACAAAATGTATGAGTGTGTTTAATGTCAAAATTTTGGATACTTCTCGTTTGAATTAAGAAAAGTGTTTCATGTCCAAAAGTGTTTTACTGATTAGGTAACCTACTTTCGATATCAGTTTAAAGCTTTTTTGATATCTGTAATAATAACGGAATAATCGCCACACACTCGGTCACCCTTAACGATTACACCCTGTAGGTGTGTATTTACTATCGAAGTAAATCAAACGTCCCGGAACACTGCCAAATTTCCTAAGGCTTAGATTTAAGTGGGAGTCCAAATGGTGCTGATGATATTAATGTTTGTTGCGTGTAGTCCGATGCTGGTAATGATGCAGAAAAGATTCAGAAATCCTCTCATAAATATATACTCATATGATAGGCATATCAAATCATCACAATATTTTATTTCAAAAGTAAATTATATTACTCTTGAAATATGTTATTGTTTAATACAGCTCATTCGGAAGGCAGATTTCCTTTGAGGAGAATGAGCAAGAAACTATTACAAGTTCTTATTTTCAATTTACAAATCATTTCAATTACAATGTATGCAAAGTGATGCAACAATTTAATAACACTACATCATACTAATTACTATTGTCACAGAATATTTTTTTTATTCTTAAAGAAAACTTAAAGCTAGGTTATTAACAAATAGGTACATAATTAAATTATATATTTTACAAATTTCACTAACAGTACACTAATAAGATAAAAAATTAAAACAAAATAATAAAATTATACTAAAATAGCACTTAAATTAGCTGGAGTAGCCAGCTGATTACATAGTAATAATACACATATCAAAAAAGTCCAAGCAACATGCATCATCTTACAAATCTTTATTCACTCAAAGTGTATGTAAACTTTTTTGTTATTGATGACATACTGGCTGGTTGTAAAAAAAAATCGATTATGTTTTGTTTTTTTCATAAAATTTATTGAAACGGAATTTGTTTAAATTTAAGTGCGTTTCTATTACTACGTTTAGCGCACGGACTAGTAAAAAAAGAAGGACTCTGCACCGTGATATTAGCAAGTGATGCACCTTTATACTAGTGTGTGTGCGGTTACGGGGGATACCAGTTACACAATTTTTTCTCCCTTAAATAATCATATATCCACAAATACTTTTATAGTATTGGTTTTACACTTTTTTACAACGCTTGACTGCATTTTTAAAATATTTTATTGCGACGCAAACTATTCTGTCACAGACGATGGCAAATCTCATAATGGCGGCCGATCGGCTTGTATTAGTGTAAGTGCGTGCGTGGGGCGATGTATTTACACGTTTACCGGCTTTTTTTGGTGCTTCACTGTTATGTAAGGTGACACGGAGTCCTTGGCTTTTTACTCGTCCGTGGTTTAGTCTTAATTTTATAATTTAAGGCCTGATAGAAGAAGGGTGGGAGTGTACCGTCGGCGAGGAAATACTGATAGGCTCAGGTGCATTCAGGAAGTTCATCCATACAGTGGCTCACCAGTTATGGTATGGGTAGGTATTATGAAGAACAGGCGAACTGAGCTCGTTTTTGTAAATGGAAACATGAACGCTGAAAATTACGTTCAGGATATTTTCAGACCTTATGCCCATCCATTTGCACAAACCTTTGGTTCCGATTTTACGTTAATGCATTACAATGCGCGTTCACATACATTTCGGTGAACCAGTCAATACTTGGCAACGGACAACGTCCGGGTATTGCCCTGGCCTGCATAATCGCCAGACCTCAACCCCATCGAGCACGCATGGGACATGCTCCAGAGACGTGTTTTGAAGGACTTGGACGGAGTGACAACAACCCAACAGCTAAAGGACTTGCTACAATTCCATGGGGAGCGAATACCGCAAGATGACATAAACAGTCTCATTAATTCAATGAATAATCTTTGCCGACAATTTCTGAATAGCAGAGGAGGCCATACCTTGTATTAAATTACCCATTCTTTCACAATAAATTCATTTTCTTTAGGAATTTCATTTTGTTAAAAAAATGTTTAGTTGCTTATGTACCTTAGTTTCTGCAGTATATTCTAATATTGTTAATTTCTGTTATTAAAAGAACTTATAAAGACAACAGCTGTTATTTTTACATCATAGGACCCTAAAAATATTATTTTATAATAAAATACAACGTTATAATGTGAAAAACCCTCCGAAAATTTAAATTAGTACATGTTGCTTAGACTGTTTTGATGTGTGTAGTACCATACATTAATAGTAATAAAATAGTGAATTTATCACAAGTATGCAATCAAATAATTTAAACAATAAAAAAACATGGCCTATTGACGCACTTATATTATAATATTATGTTAAAATAATATTGGATCCCCTAAAGCGGCGTGAAGTAGTGTCACTTTATTGATGAAAACTACTGGGAATGTCTTGAAATTTGAAGCACTGCTTCTCAGTTTTGCTGAAGATATTTCAAATTCAAATATTTTTATTCCAAATAGGATGAGACATCACTTATTGTAAATCAAGAACTACCACCCTTTCCATAAAAAAATGCCACAGACCTGAGAAGAATGGGCGCAACAAGTTTTTTAGTGGTTAAGCCACAACTTTGTGAATTAAACTAATACAAGATACAATTCAATCTATTATATTTTAAAGAGAAGTCTCGATACCAGTTTCTTTCGGCGATCGTCAAAAATTCACTGATATAGATGATTCCTGTCACTTTCAATAACTATCACTTAAAAATATTTAAATTCACATGTTTACAGTCTGAGCAACAAAAGACACTAAATTTAAAATAATTAGCAAATCTTTTAGTGGGTACCAAGCTTTTGGCGAAGCGTAGCGTGGTGGTTCTATTTGATTTAGGAATAGAGTGAATATTTTAATACCTACATTACACATTAATTACGTAACCCAAGCTTTAATCATAATTATGCAGAAACACATGAGAACTAATGAACACATTTTTCAATTACGTACCGCTGCCTTGGTGTGGCATTCTGCGTTATTTCTTTTTAATATTTTTAATTTGTGTATTTATTTTTAGTTTTAAGCTAAATATGCAATTTGCAAGTTTTTGTCCAGTCTATAAATGCTTTTTATTTTTATAATCGCTGCTTAGTGGTTGGCTTAGTCCAGGCTGATGAATAACTTTTGAAATTAATGAATTATTTTAGAGTATTAAGAAAGCGAGTTGAAAATAATAATAAAAGTGTAGTTAATTTATAGAAATTAATTAAAAATTATAAATTAACCTATTATTAGAATATCTGATAAACGACGTCCTTCCTCGGAGGCATTCCGTTGGACAATTTGCAGTGTTTCTTCTTGAATTGCTGTAATTCCACGTCTGATGATTTCTTGAAACTTTGAAGTCAAAGGAGGAAGTTGACAAATCTTGTACTGAACAAGTTTTATCAACGTACACCCTTGACTGCAGGTTCCCAATGAGATGCATTCTTAGGCAAAATCGGAAGAGCAACGAGACCATATCTGGAAATCAAATCAACCTAGAAATGCAGCAAGGAAGAAAAACAATTTCAACTCAGTTTGACCTCTGACCCCAAACTGTACTGTATGTTTTCAGTATAACATTAATTTTGGCCTGAGGTCTTAGTACAATAATCTTAAAGTGTAGCAATGCAACGGTCAATACTTATTGTCACTACTATCTGCGATCTTCAAAATAATCCAATCTCGGTTAGTCCAGCATTTTAGACCAAACTTTCACTTTTTCACTGTGTAGAGGTTTAAACGCTATTCTAGATCTATACGAAGAGAAGTCTTCTTACGTATCCAAAAAATAAACTTAATCTTTAATGGAAGCGGTTCTAGAGCAAACCACAAATATTCAGCTTTTCAGCAGGGCGTAGGGGTTTCAAACCATAAGTTTTCAAACGTGGTCACTTGTCTTCTACCACCCTGAACTCTGTCCATTCATTTGACCAAATGATAAAAATGCATAGGTATAACTAGTGCCTCACGGATAATCTTCGCTAATGACAAAGCTTAAAAACCGAATAATTAAACTGTTATAATATTTTATGGCTGAGATACGATCCCTGGACCTCTCGGTGTTTCGGCTTCGCAATCATTGAGTTGAAATAGCAAAACTATTATTAGTTAGAAGTATAAATCTTTCAACCATAATTTCAACGACTGTCTTACGAATTTCAGATCAGGCTACGTGTCCTGACGCGAGTTTAATATTTTATACCCATCCCAAGGAAAATGATTAACGCCGCTAAAGAAGTTTTCAATTCAAAAAGGCAAGATTGATTGAGGTCTTACATAAAAGGTATCTTATACGTAAGTAATTGAGCATTTTTGCTCTTTTTGAAATAATAACATCAGCGGAAAGTGAAATTTTAAGGCTTTAAAAAACTAAAGAATATATGAACTCTATTTCGTCGAGGTTGTGATATTACTTCCAAGCTTTTAGTTTGTTCATTTGAGAACTTCATTTTCTCTTCATGTTTCATTTCCGAATTTTAATTTAAATCTTCTTCAGACTTTGCATTACATTCACGAAGTAACTGCATTGTTATAATTGAGCGAGTAAGATATTTTGTGATTTAAACTTTAATGAACTTACTTATTGCATAGCAAAATGTAATGTATGTAGTTACTTTAATTTTATGATTGCCTGCACTGACGCGTACTTGAATTCCAATTGTTCTATGTATCCTAATTATTTATGATTAAAACTTTTAATTGATTTTATTGTCACTTTCATGTATTATATATATTTGATAATTGTTTAAACATGAATTTAATTATAATGACTCTACGGAACATACGCATTTAAGTGGTAAACTATGATTTTTTTTTTAATTTTTGGGTAAGACACGAACTTACTTCATATAATTGAATATTCAAAATGTAGAAAAGCAAAACTGAGAACAGACACGCATAGTTATAAGACAACCAAAAAAAAATATTGGTGATTGAAAAAAAATGAAATTTTCTCATATTTTGTTTTGATATAAATCAAAATCAATATAAATACAACATATATTTAAATATATCTGGCTCCTTCTCATGTTACGTCAGCGCCGTCGGTGCCGGGGCTGCTGTTTCTACTGCCGAAGACAGCAAACGTCGCAAATATGTCCGTCTCAGTGAGTTACTACTTTCATCTTTGTGCTGTTTAGTGTCGAACCACTTGGCTCGTGGGGCCAAGAGGCGCGGAGAATGGATGAAGTATCTATCTTCTCGCCTCAACTGATCATAGTTTTGTAAATATAATTATAAGATTTGTATTAGAAGGAAATAAAATATAAGACTATTTTTTTACATATTAATTGGGATTAATGGAGATGACTAGACTCAACACATGTGTTGAGTCTAGTAATCTGTTCTAAACCGAGTTTATAAACAGGAAGAGGTTGTCGATTTTACTGTTATTTTGTGCCTCATATTAGCTCTACCAATAATTTAGCGAATTGAAAAATAATTAGATCACATACACTTTAGCCACTAACCAATCAAATTCGAAAGGATAGCAAGTAGTAGAATATGAACTGATCTGATGATAAAGCCGGAAGGTGGGCTTTGAAAGTTCTTAATGGAAGCAAGCCCTCGCCGTGTTTGGTAGTGACAGTGGGTAGGGCACACAGTAAGGTGCTCGAATCGCGACCACGTACCGGAAGTCGTAGTGTTAGTAGGCCCCACACAATATGGACCGATGATTTGGTCAAGATCGTCAGAATACATTGGATGAGACCAGCGCAGGACCGATCGTCGTGATCTTTGGGGGAGGCCTTTGTTCACCAGCGGACGTCTCCAAGCTGATGACGATGATGAAATATGTAAACATTCATTCTTTGGATTGTAATAATACTGACACCCGTAATTGTTAAGTATTCGGGCTACTTGTATATATATAAATATACGTATTTGCAATTTTTTTATGTGTGAACTTGATTTTCTTAAATTAATTACCTTCAAAGAAGATTAGAAAGTGTATAAATAAACAAAAACATGCTCTTCATAGGACGCAACAAATATTTTTCATTAGAGACTTGTCCCCGAGTCTCCCATTGTTCTTTAAAGCGGTAAATAATGTTGCACAAAGGTCTACTTTGGTGTTTTCTATCATGAGATATTGACGTTAATAAAAAGTGAAAAAATATAATAGTGCCTAGGATGAAACCCATTGGAAAATATAGAGAATATAACATAAATGAAAGGAAAAAATTATTTACGGACGATCTGAGATCGGGAAGTTGTAAAGCCCCCCCTCCCTTTTTACCAAGTACCAAGGGTAAAAAACGCTTTATCTTGATTTTCGGCGAAACGAAAAGTCCTATGGAAAAGTTTATTTAGTTGAACATTTTAACCTTGGTCTATAGCGCGCTTATTGTATTTTAGTAATAATAACAAGAATTATATAGCAAAATCCAGACTAGTTTAAAAATATAGATTAGCTGAAGTGGAGATGGAGAGATCACATGATACGAAGCACCCAGGATAATTGGAGCAGATTGGTGACAGAATGGAACCACAGAGATGGTAAAAGAAGAAGACGGTGGCAGCAAAAACAGTTGGATGACGGTCTCAAAGTTAAACTGGTTTGAATTTCACCATTTCGAAGTAGTTGCCACGGATCATGGTTCAATGGAAACAGATAAGACTTTTGCCAAAACGCACAGTGAAATGATATATATCGTGTTATCAAGAATTTGGGATAAAGGGCCAATAAATTATTATTAATTTATAAGAAATAAATAAACAGTATTTAAGTAAAACACTTTTAAAGAATTAAAACGCGTGTAATTGTAGCAAGTTACATTATTATTTTTATTTCAGTTAACCCGACGTTTCAAGACCTTTCCAGATCTCGTTTTCAGGGGGGCTTTAAAAGTGTTTTATTTAAATGTGTAACACTCGAGTTAATCAAAGAAAATACTATAAACAGTATTTAAACATAAAATTGAAATATTATTGTGAAAAATATTAGCTACAAGCAGTACTTTATGAGAGACAAGGAAATAAATAGGCCAATCACAATATCGGAACATGCGATTTCCATGAATACTTCAACGCAGAGTTTATTATGAGAAAGTGAGCGTCGCTCGCTGGAAATTCCAGTAAGGTCATGTTGTATTTAAATTGTGTATCAACATTTCCCGATGTTTACAAACAATATTATGTGAGAAACACGAGAGCTGTCCGTAAATGCACAGTTTAATTGTTGTGTGGCTGTAAACTAGACATTGGAGTAAACAATTGTAATTAAATGCGGAACAAAGTGACGAGTATTAATACGAGAATAATAAATTGAATTATTGTTTTGTGGCCGTGGGTGATAATATTTACTGAAATGGTCAGAAGACCTGCTTGTCTATCGAGAATCGGATTGCGGGTTCGATTACTGTTAACGAAAAATATGTACACAATTAATATTTAATTTGATGACTTTTCTCATCTCCACTTTTGTATTGTTTAATAATATTGTTCTTCAACATCCTAATAATAAAAACATCAATAGTATATGTTAGTTTAAGTATATGGCTTAACTTTTCCACTTAAAATCAAAAATATTTACAACAAGAGTTTTCTTAGTGTCTGTTTATAATGTCCAAATAGAGGCATTAAATAAATGTAACTGAAAGTATACACGGTTCATAAACCTTAATACCATCTACTATTAAATTTACTGTCAATTTATTAGATCCAGCTAATATACGAAAAGGAAGGACCGATCTTATGTTAGAAAATGAAATATCGTTTCGTTGTGTGGTGAACGAAGTCGTGAACAAAATCGGTAAGGCGGATGATATCAAGTTGAAATTGAATGAATTGTAATTGAACAAAAGACTATTAGAATGTTGATTCAAATTCAGCGTCTAACTCATTTCTTACGTTTATGAAAATCTTGAGCATTATTCATTCTTCAGCGAAGGTACGGCACAGGCCCAATCTTTGAGACTTTACTTACAATTGCCGCTTGATTGATTCTTTAGGAAGGATGAGTATTGAAATGGAAAAATATTTCTCAGCCCACACGATTTCTTCATTCAGAATTTTTCGATGATAAAATAAAATTCATAATACCAAAAAATAATTCATATTTATAACTCGCCTACGAACCTTATATTGGTAGTTTTTTGGATAAATCAACGTACAGGGCTCACTTAATACTTGATGGTCAACTGTGACACTTATAAAAAAGTAGGAGTGGGTGTCCACGAAGAATTGTCTTGAATTGTAAAGAAATACTTAATAATATTTCTTTACAAGCTCAAAAAGTATATCTTATTACAAATTAATATTATTGATGTATTATTGTTGAAATTATTTTCAGATATTGTGCTGTTTTATATTAAAAATAATCGCTATTAAATTATACACTACAGCAATTCTGTATATATATCCTTAACAATTTTATAAAATAGAATTTTCAACACTCTTTTCCATCCATAATTCCAACAATTATCTCATTGATATAAACATAATCAGAAATTAAAACTATACAGGCTTTACGGTAACAAAAATAGAAAACGTTACAAAAAATAAATACAAAAATAGAGATACATAATAGAAAACGATTTACCAAGTTTTGTTTTAAAAGCCAGCTAGATTATGGGTACCACAACGGCGCCCATTTCTGCTGTGAAGCAGTAATGTGAAAACATTACTGTGTTTCGACCTGAAGGGTGCTATATAAAATTTTATAGCTAGTAAAATTACTGGGCAAATGAGACATCTGATGTCTCAAGGTGACGAGCGCAGTTATAGTGCCGCTCAGGATGTTTGGGTTTTTCAAGAATCCTGAGCGGCACTGCATTGTAATGGGTAGGGCGTATCATTTACCATCAGCTGAACGTCCTGCTCGTCTCATCCCTTATTTCATAAAAAAGTAGGCTTTGGGGGATAAGATATCTATTTTAATGAATAAATATTTGATTCTCGAAGTCTGGCTTCTACGGTGTCTAAAGAATACCATCGTTGAGAAGTAAGATTCCTAACACAATGGTGACTAGAGATCATTTTGGTTCTTCAATGTCCATATTGTTGTTATTTATAAGATTTCTGTAAACTTTTTGGACTAAATAAACCTTTTCATTATTATTATTAAAAACTAAGATTTAAACTGCAATTTACAAACTACAGTGAAATATCAATATGCTTGTCGGTCATGCGATTTCTGTGTATCTTTCTCATCCCATAAGCGCCCAACTCGTTTTACTTCAATACACATATCAATGTTTACTTCAACCTGCCAATTTTTAGCTCGAGCTTCGGAATATTCTGAATCAGTACTCTTAAAAAAACATGTGAGCAGTCGGATTCACACGTACAATATTATGATATTATATATTTATTTGGAACATAATATGTTTTCTAAAAGTTTCGTAGTACATTGGAATTCATATTTATGGTTGAATACTCTATTTATCTCAATCTGAAACATCTGAATCGTTCGTATACAGCTGAATTGTTAGTAAAAGTTTTGTAATTTCCTTGAATGTAAACATATTTTTTTTATTGTTTTGATTTAAGTTTATTTTTTAAAGCAGAGCCCTTATTCATCTGCCTTTCAACGTCGAGCATAAGTGGGATCAGTCATCTTGAAGATTTTCCAGAACAAAAACACACACACAAACAAACACACAAACATACACACACACATACTAAAATAAACTGTATTTTGGTATACACGTAGGCATAGTTGTAATTGAATCGAATTAATCAAAATTATTGTAAGACTTACGTGTTTATCAAATTTTTAATTTCAGCTTAATTATTTAACCTTCTCGCTATAAGTGGAAGGTTATTATATAATTAGTGTTGGTATGGTTTTCAGGCCGGCAAGCGTTTGAACCAAAGCTATCGATTACACACACACTTAACTACTACTTAAAGAGGTCTGTTATATTTAAGACTATATGTTGTTTATTGGTAGTCGTTTTAAAATATAATATTAGAACGGGTGAGTATTTCATCTGATGCAAATAAAAAGCCAACCACCCATGGAAATCCGTTAAACCAGTGTCAAAGGATGCATTGCCGCCATTTGAGTTGCTTTTGGCTCTATCCTTTAGGTAGGGAGTCCCGGTATATATTCCGTAACTTGGCACCAACTGATTGCCTATTTTAGTTATTTTCGCTAAACTTGACCAGTCACCCATTATTCATCTGCCGTTTCAAGATCAACTTTCTCGATTATCTTTCTATTTCATAAAATAATATTTTTTGAAACATTGTTCATTAGTTTTTTAAATAAATAATACAATACGGAATTAAAATTAAAGCAGGTATTATGCGTATATAGATAACTACTTAACCCTTCTTTTAAATATTACAATATATATAATTATGCTATTTCAGAAAATTTAAAAAAAAGTGTTGCAAAATTAAAACTGCAGAACGTTTGTGTGCTAGAGGTTACTATAACATAAATTAATTTATGATTGGACCCGCTTTATTTTAATGAATAAAAGTTATTATTACGATATTTTATTAATAATCGAGGCCCGCTAAAATTCATGCTCCCTTCTTCTTTGGTCTACGGCAGACCGTTTCGAATGGAATTTAGATTTTGCTTTTCAAGAAGTTATTTTAATAATGATATATATTTTAAAACATAAAAGATTATCACTTAACATTTATATTATTCCCAAATAAAATGAAGTAACTATTACGATTGATAAATTAATTCAATTTGTATCTATATAGAGTACTGAAATTTAATTAAATTTTTACGATACTTCGCTATTTTAATTAAATAGATCCCGAAAGGTAATCTCGCTCGCTGATGAAGGTCGAAAAATATTAATTAGAGCTTGTGAATTGAATACTTTTATACATTCCACATTGGTACAGTATAAATATATTTTACTTTATATTTACACTAGCTTACCCGAATAAGTTACTTTACCATATAAATTAATTAAAATATAATATAAATAATATAAAAATATTTGCAATTCAAAAAGTTTTTAGGGGTGTAACCCTTATTACTTAAGGTTATAAATAATAGATGTTGGCCAATTCTCAGACCCGATATGCACACAAAATTTCATACAAATCGATTCAGCCCTTTTATATATTATATAGAATTTTATATATTAGATAGATAAGACGAGCTGCCACCTGTAACTTTTCCTACGTAGATTATCTACGTAGAAAAAGTAAGTTACTTATTTTTGAGGACTCCTCACGAACTTTAAGTAGTCTCAGAGAAAGATACTTATTGGGAATAATATCGTCTAAAATTGTGTAAAAAGATTAAAAACAGACGCATTTGAATACAAAATATATACATTGAATGTAAATTTGCCTGTAAATATGTTTTCTGCTTTAAGTTTTTGGATAATATTACAAATGAACTGGCTATTTTAGATAAGAAATATAATCAAATATTAATAAACTGATCTTGAAACTTTATTTAATTGGACTTTCCCAAATTATATTAAATGAATTTTTAGTACTTATTCTATTCAGGCCTAATAGAATTCATAAGGATTTAAGTTTTTGTTTAAATTTCTTCTTCGAAGATGGTTTTCCAAATATAAAATATATAAACGAAAGTAGTTTGATCTGCTTAATTTTCTTATATATAAGCGAGCAATTTTTCTTTATGTAAGAATATGTTTTTAAATTTTGCGTAACTCAACTGCTCGGCTAAAATACTACAAGGGGATTTGCGGCGTTTTCACACCGAAAAAAGCTCAGGCTTTATTTGTTTAATTACATTAATTTCCATCCATGAAGAATATCCAGATTATTTTTAACTTGTTTATCAGACACGGTTAGTTTTTATATTCCCACAATATTCCTTCAACGTAATTAAAATTATAGCATGGAAGTTAGTTTATTTGAAATAGGACGAATGTATAAAAGACAAAATGTTTAGTGAGTTCCGATTATTAAATTATCCAATTGTTTCAATTTCATTGTCAACATTCGACCAAGTTAAATTAAGCATTAAACAATTAAGCAAGAATTCAAACGTAAAAATTCTATAATTTTAGCTATAGAATAAACTAGTTTTTAAGCATTATGTTACCAAACTAACTAAGCGCCTGATTTTAATTTTTAGCTTAGCGTATGCTGCAGTATTTGGACCCGTTGTTAAAGTCTTATTTAGCTTCCTTCATTTAAGAAATAGATAGCTCAATATCTATACAAACATTTCAATTTTCGAATCAAAATTTTTAATTCGTATATATCTTTGATTAGGACATTAGTCCAACATCATGGGAGAGAATCTCAACTTTCCTTTAAAAATTCATAAATTAAGTACTCATCTTTTAAGCTGTTGAGGACTTTAATTGCTTTAAGCGTATGTCTATTGGATCGCAAATGGAACTATTACTATGATACAATTGCTGCTAATTCATTAGCTCTACTTATCACTCCGATCTTCTTTACCTAAGGTCTCAGCTAGTCCTTTTTAGCTTTGTTTCGTATGATAGATAGGAAGTATTCCAGACTTTTTTTTTCAAATGACCATAACTTTTGTAAGACTAAATATATTGACTTGCATATTTTATGGCGTTGGTAAATCTTTGCTAACCTTTCATTTTATATTATTTAAAAAACTGGCCATATTAGTTAACCACATTGGTCACTTGCAGTTTGTAGATTCATACGAAGTGATAATATCTCATTCATATATCGTATGTATTGGAATTACAGATAGGTTGACAGTGTTATTGTTATAAATTTTTTATTGTTCTAGATATAGTTTCCATAAATTTATCGTTTTTTTTTGTTCTGTTAATATTAAGATCTTTGGCTCAAGACATTTTTTGGATCATTTTGCGGATTAATATACATTATGTGATCGGTAAACAATGTCCCAATAAGGGTTCCAGTTAAGTCCCAAAATTGTGTTATATTTCCAGTTTAATCAGAATTTTGGTTAGATGGGAAACTGTTTCTTATTGCAGTCATGCGAATAAGAAATCTTGAACTACAAAGAAAGGCCTTGATTGTCGTATCACAAAACAATTTGTAGTTTTTTTAAATTATTATATAGGTTGGTATATAGACCATACTCTAGCTTTGTATTTGTATAACAAAAAATACTCGATATTATTCGTCCTTGATACTTGCCAAAATTTTAAAGTGAGTGAAAAGTGGGTAAAAATTAAAATGAGGCAATATAATTTTTTAAGTGTGTTTAAATTGAATTGATTTATAATAAAATCTGTTAACTATCTCGTGAGTGCAATAATTCTTAGAATTGTTTTTAAAAGTCGCGGGGCATACGCTCATTCGAAAATTCGCCAGCTTATTTAGATTAAAAATAAGAAATAAAAATAAATCACGTACTTATGGAATTATGATCTATTAAGAGTCGTCCTCGACCATAAGGGAGTAAAAAAAAATCAGTTTCTTCCTCCGATTCGGAGCATAAGTATAATCCCGATATGGCTTCGCGCTGCAGTGATCAATGCGGGTTGGACACGCATTAATGACGACATCGATGATGATGATGGTGATGATGATGATGATGATGATGATGATGATGATGATGGTGATGACATCTAATCCATACTTACGCCTGCTCAGCATGCGGTAAAGATGCGATTGCTAAAGAAAACACGATCGCGATGAAACGCACGCGTTTCGGACGATTCGAAGGCATGTTTGCGTCCGCCGCTTCTTAGCGGACTTGGATAGCCAGCCACCGCTTCTCGGGTTGCTGGTGGACTAGTGCTTGCTCTCGGTTTCAGTAGCAGCATTAGCTCGCGCCTGCGCCCCTCACATACCCACCATCGACCGCGGACCGGGCGTTTCTTTCCTCCACAATCCACAAAGTTCAGATCTTCGGCACTTATCGAGCGACAAGGACTAAGCGCCTCAACTATACGCTTTGACTTTTCGCCACCGCTCAGGTTTTATTAACATAGCGCAACACTACCTGATGCAGATCGGAATCTTATAACTTGTGTAACGGCTTTACAAACTTTTGCAGCAATTGTTGAACAACCTTCATTAAAACATAAAAATAAATTAATGCCAATTATTAATTTTCATTTTCCTAAATCCTTCTTTGATTGTTATAGTATCTTTTAATACAGGAGGTATTCGGAAAATTGCCTTTATATAAGAAATAATAAGAATATATCTGTAAATAATTGAACTTTATAAAGTACGAACATAAAGTTCATAGCAAATTATATAACAATAAAAAAACTTACTAAGTTCTTCTTCCGATTGAGAAAAATAAAATATAAAAAACCTGAAACATATATCACCTTTTTCGAAGTCGGTTAAAAACATTTGTATATTAAAGAACACGTACATTTTACACTAGATCGTCAGCCTGTAAATTAACGACGAAGGGCAAATAAAGTTTGAAGCTTCCGGGAAATATCAGATGAAACTCAGGAAACAACTTTCACTTCTCGCTGTAAATATTTACTATTTCCCGGACAACCTTGAAATGTGTCGGTATAGATTACATCTGTTCGAAATACGTAGTGAATTGAATTTAACTGATTTTATATATTATTAATAGGTATATAATATTATTTAGATACTATATTTGTAAGTGCTATTGCTTAATCAAACTTACGTTATTTTAGGCTGTTTGACAAAATATTGTTGACAACGTATTATACACTACTTTTATAGCCGAGTGGTTAGCGATCCTACCTACAAAGCTAGAGGTCCCGGGTTCGAATCCCGGTAGGTGCAAGCATTTATATGATGAATATGGATGTTTGTTTCCGAGTCATGGATGTTTAAATGTATTTATGTATGTTTATATGAAGTTTGTATGTTTAAGTAAGTATATTGTATTTAATTTATCATTGTCTTGTAACCCATAACACAGGCTATATATGCTTAACTTGGGTAAGATAATTTGTGTAGAAAAGTGTGTCAATATTATTATTATTATTTATAAAGTACACATAAAAGAAAAAAGAATTCAACGCATTCGCCACTCATTCTTGGGCATTAAACGATTATTACTTTAAAGCTACGTCTAACATTCACCATTTTTCAGTCACTATAACGTCTTAGTGTGCGTAAGTTTGCTTAAAAAACAGACCAGCAGTTTGCCACTATTTTTGAAGTGAAACTTCTTTATTGACGTATGAGAGAAATTTTGTAGCAAATCGTCACGATTTTCGATTACGCGCCATTTTGTTTTTTTAATCCAAAATGGCCGCTGCGCAAAATTAAGATTTCAACATTATGGATATCGTATCCGAGGTTCTCGAGGGTGCAGAGATCGAATTACGGATCATTTTTGAAATCTAAGATGGCTGCCGCGCAAATTTATGATTTCAACAATAGGGATATCGAATCCGAGGTTCTCGAGGGTGCAGATAACGAATTTGGCATCATTTTTTAGATCCATTATGGCCGCCACGCATATTTATGATTTCAACAATCTGGATATCGTATCCGAAGTTCTCGAGGGTGCAGAAAACGAATTTGGCATCTTTTTTGAAATCCAAGATGGCCGCCGCGCAAAGTTATGATTTCAACAATATGGATATCGTATCCGAGGTTCTCGAGGGTGCGGAGAACGAATTTGGGATCATTTTTTAAATCCAAGATGGCCGTCGCGCAAATGATTTCAACAATATGGATATCGTTTTAGAGGTTCTCGAGGGTGCAGAGAACGAATTTAAGATCATTTTTTAAATCCATGATGGCCGGCGCGCAAAATTATGATTTCAACAATATGGATATCGTATTAGAGGTTCTCGTGGATTCATCGCGGCCGCGAAACCGTAAAACATCGTCCCCACTAGCTTTGTATCGTGCAGGCTTAGCGCGCGGATGCGAGTAAGTAGAACATCTTCACTCCTAGCGTATGTATCGTGCAAGTTTAGCACGTGGCGTGGTTAAGTAGAACATCTAATAATTACTAATATTGACAAAAAACTTTTGGCTTAGAGAACAGATTAGGATAATTAATATAAACGAGATTTAAAAATTAGTTTTTCCAAAGAAGTTTCACTTCTGCCCAGGTGTACTTTGTACACACAACATTTGTTTTTTCAAGTGTTCTCAGCTGTCACAGTCTTTCTAGACATTTAAATTATCTAAGCCAGCAACCATTATAAACCAATACTCATGACAATATATTTATTTAATTTATAATAAATAAATTATAATGTATAAAGTAAAGAAATTTTACTCAGAATTCCATAATTCTTGTACAAATCATATACTCATTTGAGTTTTAGCGTATGCAATGATTGTCAAAATAAACAAGTTTCTTATCATTTTTAAAGTCAAAATGGTCGCTGAGTAAAATTATGTTCTTAAAAATATGGACATCCTTACCAAGAGTTCTCAGTGAATGTGGCATCATTTTGTAGATCCAACAACAACGTAATCTATTCTTTGTGTCAGTAAAGGAAGATACAGATAGAAGACAGTGAGTAAAAAATATATATTATTGTAAATATAGAAATTTAATATTTTGTAAGACTAATAATTAGTTCATAGCATTTCTTTTTTTTAACTCTTATTTTTCTTACAATCTCACTAAATAACATTTAGCTGGACTTTAAGTATTAACATTATGGAAACTCTAATCTGCAATTCTTGATGAAAGTAAATGATACAAACAAGTTTAGTTAAAAGATTATCTTTGCCGCATTTGACGAAATACATACAAATGTATTTAAATAGAACATTTTCCAAAAACTGATAAAAAGTAAACAGTTAACCACTAATTTGTTTTGTTGTCGTTATTTTAAGTCTTAAAATGTTGATTTAAGAATAATTACGTAAATATTTTTTGGAGATTAATACGTTGTATATTATTAATACATATTTTAATTTATTAAGCAGTGTAAAGTAGATTTTTATATTACGTAACTTTCCAAATGTTGTTGAGTTTTCTTCAGTGTTAATTCTGTAACTGCGTTAATTTAAGTGAAGCTAATGAAGTTAATACATTTATCAAGCTACGGACAACAGAAACACCAAATATTAAGTTAAATGTTATATTGATTTGGTGCCAAAAAAAGGTTTGGTCTATGTACTCTTCTTCTAATCTAATTAATTTATTATAAATGGTTTTGTTAATTTTTATAATTATAAACTAAAAATCAAAAAATCTATGTTTTATTCTATAAAAATAAAATGGTTTCTGCCGAGTTTCAGTTTTAGAAAAGTAATTAGTGAGTATCGTTTGTGTTGGACTCAGTAACTATACCATGCATTAAGCTCTCGGCTTGTGCAATTTAATAAATGAGTTTTTAAAAGATACACACAGCCACCGATAAAACTTCATACATAATACTCAAGTTTATAATATTATATTCCAAATAAAAAATAATATTAAAACTCTGAAATAAAAGTAGAAATTATTGTATGATTTTATAACGATATCTGCTATCAACTTAAAAATTATTTTAGTATAATATAATGTCATTTAATTAGGATTTTCTTTTTGAAAAAGTATGTGCGTGTATACATAGATGTGTATAAAGTAAGTATATAGTTTTACTTCAACCGCGCGTAAAGATATGTAATCACACACTTATTCGAAAAAATCGTAATTATATGACATATAACTAATATATATATATATATATATATATATATATAATATAAGCAAAGATATATATAAGTTAATAATAAAAGCCAATCTTTAGAATATCTATAATATACGAGTATATATCGCAAACGCTGACGGTATAACCTCTTATGACATTTTCTTTACCTAGAAAAGAAAATACTTTATAATTATTATACTAGCAGTTGCCCGCGACTTCGTCCGCGCATTATTTTCGATTTTCTATGAGATTATTTGCCTGCTGGAAGGGAAATCAAACTTATCGACAAAAGTCCTACCGCTAGTAAAAACCGAACTTCATAGTTACCTAAAGATGTCGCAATGAACATTTTGTTTTGAATAAAGAGCAGATAGTTCTATTTTTTCCAAATATCCCCGTAAACAAAATTTCAATTTACTTATTGTTATAAGCCTCCACGTACGCACAACTGGTCGTGAAACAAAAAAATTCTGAGATGTACACCGGCTGTTTTCAAAGTTTGATTCTGGCTTTATTATTACAATAAGATTATCGAGTAGCATAATTTCTTAACCAGAAATTGTTGCTATGTTTGAATAATAATAATAACCGGAAACTGCACTATAAAGAAACTACATTTCTAATTTCAAGTTAAAATAACTATATTTACTACTTTTCTATACAAACTTTACCCCGATGTATCCAACGGTATCAAGGGAATCCTAGGCCAAATGCTCGTTGGCCTCAATACAGTTTCGCAGGGAGTAGGTCTCAAAATAGTTAAATGTCCATCTTGGACTAAAAAACCAGTTAGGCAGGCTTTTGTCAGGAACCTCTAGTTCCTTTGATATATCTAATTTGTTTAGAATACCTGAGAGCAAAGTGAATGCTGCCAAGAATTCAATTTATATCAGTAAAAAATAAAAATTCTCCAATTATTTGAGTCGATCCTTAAAACTCAAATTAGTACAAGGAAGAATTTCACGAAATAATTCACTAACACTTTAAAAGTTATCGCCTAAACTTAGCTAAAATCGAAGAAAAATAGTACAGAACAAAATAAAAGTGCATCGATTTATAAATTATCAACCACAATAATTATTGGGACATATTTCTTCTAATCTTAATAATTGATACAATACTAAATAGATGCTCGCTCTAATTGCCACCTTATAATGATATTCGCGTTGACATTTTGCTCTTGACAACACGCTCTTCTTCAGAAACAATAAAGCTCGCAGTAAAGTAGAGAGTTCTACTTAGGTTATTAGGTTATTTTACTTCAAATGAGAAAATTCGAATATCTTAGCGTGGGCAATACTCAAAATAAAAATTTTAGTAATTATATAAAATTAACAGAATATTTTTTATTGATGTCAAAATTTTTACTTATTAATCTATAATTTGAATAACAGACGTTTAAAGCTTTTATAAAACAACCAGAATATTCGTCAGATTAGTTGCGAATATTAAAATATAGTGCTTAATATCATTTTTATGACAACTTTTATATGTATAGTACTAATTCAACCGCCAATAAACACCATTTTTCGTATGTCGGAGAGTGGCTCCGACAACATTCACTTAAATGCGTCGTCTAGTGTCGTACTATCGAACCATTGAGTTGTATCTTCAATCGAATCCTCTCTGGAGAAGGTCACGTACTTGACCCAAATGCACCTATTTCAATTAAACCCCCAGAAGACGCGTTAACTTTCTTAACTTACTCAAAGACGGTAACTTACTCTACAAGTTAAAACACATCTCTTAATGCGTCTCCTAATATTGAAATGGGTTTCCAATCATTAGCATTTCGGCAAGTATAATTTACTCTTTTTTAATTTTAATTTAGTATTAACATAGTGTAACATTGAGAGGAATAAATCAATAACAATTAGTAAATATAAACAGGTGAGCCATTTAGTTTAAAAATTAATTCATTGTTGGTGAGTAACATTACTGTATTATAACAACTCTATGAATTTTCTTTATAACCTTTTGAAGTTGGCTATAATTTTGAAATGGTAAGACCTGAGATATTTAAATGAAAATAGCCCCATATTTTATCGTATCACCGCTCTTCTACAACGACTTCAATGACTTGCCTAGTATCAGAATACTGGGTCTCACAATATCGAGCGAATACCTATTCCGCGGTCTTCTGTAAGGCAAAGCCAAATTGGCTTTGAGAAACTGAGGTTTATAGATAGAGCAAAGCAATAAATACTTCAAGCTGGCCCACATTCTAACGCTCAAAGCTACAAAGTGAAGTCCGGCCACATGTTATACACGTTACGGAGTATTGCACTCGTCTCGAGCCATTTGACCGTCTGCAACACTGAGTTGCTCGAATTACCGGTATCCAGTGCTATATATTTTGATTCATTGTATTTTCTTCTGCATTTATCACATGAAATGTTCCCAAGAATGCTCCTCAACCTGATTGGACTATCGATGCATTCTACCTTCGCACGACACTCCATAAACTTTTATAATATCATCCTCTCAAATCTGGAAATGTGGCGTTTCTTTACAGTGCAGGTTACAAGGAACTTTTTGACACGTACAACGAAACTATTGACGAGCTTCGTTGCCTAGTGGTACCTGGATGAAAAAACGGTGAAAGAAGCGTTTATTTATAATATTCCTCTAGTGATATATGGGACTGGATATGGATGCTAACCATCAGATCTTTTAGCTCGTTAGTACTTTGAAATTGATACACTTTTGAAAAATTGTTAAACTTTATCATCGAAATGGAAAAAAATTAAATTTATTTCATTTGTTTGTCGATTATTATATGTTTAAATTTTGACTTAAATTAACTCACAGAAAATCGGTTCCATTTGATATTTGACCTATTATCCTCTAGGGCCTCAACTATATCTTTCCTTTGATATAGAAAAAACTATATTTATTCTTAATAAATCAATAAAATCTATTTACAACACACTACAAGCGATAATAATTATCTACTACTATTCTAAGCTAATCTATTCTCGGTGCAATGGTCAACAAGAATTTTTTTTATAGCGTAACGAGTTTCCGGGCGATAGAATGTACCGAAGCAGCAATACCGATTGAGCAATTTTCTTTGTACTTTGTGATATTTCAAAAGCAAATTTTTCCATTATCACGAAACGATCAGAAAGGAATTTAAATATATATCAAGGTCTTAAATTTTATTTTGGATTAATGTTTAATTTACTTTGATAAGCTTTGTATGATAATCTATTATGACAAACGATATGTTGCATTTAAATTAATACATAAATGTGAAGTTATTTCAATAGCGATTATCTTTTTTAATTATATTACTCAGTTAGTTTATTCAATTAATTAAAGAGAAACTTCCTTATCGACGTATGAGACACATTTTATAGCAATATCGTCACGATTTTCGGTTTTGCGCCACGTCGTTGTTTTTTATCAAAGTTCAGTATAGTGACGTAAAGAATAATATATTAGTTTGAAAGCTATAAAATAAAAATACATATTCTAATTCAAGTGAATTTTTAGTAAAAATGAGAGTGATTATATATTTTGTCTGATAAAGTGATTTTAATATTTATTTCAGGTTAACCTAGTTTTATTTTAGATCATATGAAACAACTCGTGAAAACTATTTCTTACAAATTTCTTCAGATAAATCAATCTGTAAATATAACTGAGGGGTGAAGTTTATTGTTTGATAAACTATAGCATGTTTTAGTAATCATAAACGAAAAGAACTATTCAAATTTTTTTCATGCCGCGATTAGTAATTCGAATTACAACAATTTTCTTGTTCTCAGACCCAAAATACTCCCTCGCGTTACATATCTGAGCATGACAGCTAAGCCTCAGTCAATGTCAACAACATAAAGTGCACACCACGTTTAAGTAAATTTTCATTTCAAAATACATGAGCTTTAAAATAGTATAGATACGCATATCGGATACCTAGGAACGGACTATTAACTTTACTTTGTTGAGGAACAATACGCCCCCATACTTTCATGCCTAGTCATACTTAATAAATGATGTGATTAGCATAACCTACGAGACCTTAGCCGTACAGCCTTGTTATGAATCATTTCAGCCAGAAGAGGCCCACTGCTGGACAAAGGCCTCCCTCAAAGATCGCCATGACGATCGGCCCTGCGCTACTCACATCGAGATCGTTTTCCGGTACGTTGTGGTTGGTGGTGGTGAATTTTTCTTTATAAGGCGCCTAAAGAAGTATAACTTCAATTAATTATTTATTCCTCCTGTTATTCTAGGTTTGAAGAAAGAAAAATATTCTAAAATCCTGCAACGATGGCTTTGACAATTATTAAATAACGAATACGGCTGTACGGGCTTGAACCCTTTGCCTTTCCTAAAAATGGACGAAGGAACCAAAGAAAAATAACAAATATCGCAAACGTCAGAGAATTTTAGGAAACAACTTAACCGTGTTACTTTCACTCTCATCATTCTTTTATAATGCGCCTATAGAAGTATAAATTCAAAAAAATTTACTGTGTGTTTTAATATTTTCTATACATGAGAGGGGGCAAACGGGCAACACGCTCAGGGGATGAAGAGTGCTTCACAACCGCCGGAATAACAATAATAATACCAATCTACTCTTTGAGTACCTAATTCCTAAAATAGAACACACTATAATTAACAAAAAGCTCATCTTATCAAATAAGATTCAGCTTTAAGAGTTTCCATAATTAGGGAGGCAATTAAAATTATCAAAGTTTTTCTTTTAATTGCATCACATAACGAGGAAATTTTCAGTTTATGTTTCCTCGTTATAAAAAATATGTTAGACGTACATCAGCTACGTTTGTGACCGTGATTATTTCGTGTTAAATATCAAATTGTTAATTAACCGCAAGTTAATAGCATTGACCTACTTGGGCCAAACTAATAATCGATTTATCACCAACGATTATAGCTTCGATACACAGTATACGAGGATGCGTCAACAACATTACGTCAGTGTAATGCGAATAATTTAAATTCACTCACTGAAATGAATTGTGCAATATCTGTATACGTGGCCTACGTAAAATACAAAAAGCGACCAAGTGAGGGTCGGACTCGCCCATGAAGGGTTCCTTAGCAGCAAGTAACAACATATAAAAGTTCTTGTAGTTCGTTATGACTTTGATCGATGTTTTAATAATAGTGCACTTTTTTTTTAATTAAATTGATTATAATACGATTTATGACTAAAATCTACTTACTAGATCTCGTTCAAATAACTTTTCGGTGGAAGTTTGTATGGTAATACATCACATACTTTTTTTAGTTTTATCATTCTCTTATTTTAGAAGTTACAGGGGGGAAACACATTTTATCACTTTGGATGTGTCTCTCGCGAAAACTATTCAGTTTAGAAAAAAATGATATTTGAAACCTCAATATCATTTTTAACGGCCATAGAAACACACACGTATGGGTTTGATGAAAAAAGATTTTTGAATTTATGTTCTAAATATGGCGAACCCCCAAAATTTACCTATTCAACACTCTGGTGTTGCAAGAGAATATGGGCTGCGGTGATAACTTAACACCAGGTGACCCGTACGCTCGTTTGTCCTCCTATTCCATAAAATCAAAATAAAGGTTGCTAATACCATTCGAAACTTAAGTTTGTATGTAACTACTTATTAGTGACACTATCCTGATTAGGGAATATTTGTTTTTTACAAATAATATCATGATGTAGTTTTACTCTGTATATAAAGCCATTTATTAACAGCTTTTTTTTCATTAATAATTTTACAAAAATATAATAATATTGTGCAAACTAATTTTATTTCACTATTGGCTTGAACACTAACTGACCTTCCTTTGGGTGTATATAAATCTACGACTCGCCAGCAAGAGCGAAGTAAACTATTGAACGTGGCTTGCAACCGCACACGTCATAATTAATTTATGTTCTATTGTTACTGTTTGAGCTAATAGAATATTTCATTTGCACAAAATGTTGAAAATTAAATTCAAACACTAATACTGTTAACGGTTATTCGAAATATAATTGGAAAGCGTCACCTTATAAATCAAAGATGCTCTGATATATTTGAACGTAGTGTAGATGATCTTATGCCCCTGAGTTGACTCCTGTATTGCCACAGTCCTGGAACTCAACGCAATTTGGTACAATATATAAAAAAGCTTACCTCAGTGAGTTACCATATTGAACTAGTTGACCCGACAGACGTTGTTCTGTATATAATAAATAAAATAATGTGTTTTATTAATTTGTCAATAATATAATATCATAACATCAAGAATTATTTCGTACAATATGCTCCCTGTTGTTGTAATTAAATTGTTTCACAGCAGAACTGTCAAGCCGTGCGTCAATAAATTCTCTTATAGAAAATATGTCCATACAAAACAAATATCGGATGACACATCAAAGGAAAAACAAAATTGTTGTTTTTATTTAATTCCGAATACTTTCATATTTATTCACCTTTTAAACCTTCCCTGGACTTCCACAAATAATTCAAGACCAAAATTAGCCAAATCAGTCCAGCCGTTCTCGAGTTTTAGCGAGACTAACGAACAGCAATTAATTTTTAAATATATAGATAGATGTACAGCAAGCCCAAATGGGTATTTCTTTTGAAGCAAAACATGGTAACAGTTTGTATAGTTAACACTAAGCATTAGCCAAACAAACGGAAAAAATACCTAGTATTTCTAATTGGACGTAATTCCAGAAAAACGTTCCAAACCACAATCATGTCGAAACTGTATAACCCACATGTATGGAATAGACTAATATTTATTAAACTTTAAACACGAATTCCTGGAAATGTTTTGATTGAGGCTTGGAACGTTTTTCTGGAACTACGTCCAATTGTAGACGATGTTTCAAAGCCGAATCTATGTATTTGCACAGGATGCCGGCTAGATTAAGGGTACCACAACGGCGCCTATTTCTGCCATGAAGCAGTTAAGTGTAAACATTACTGTGTTTCGGTCTGAAGGTCGCCATAGAAATTACTGGGCAAAAGAGACTTAACATCTTATGTCTCAAGGTGACGAGCGCAATTGTAGTGCCGCTCAGAATATTTGATTTTTTCAAGAATCTTGAACGGCACTGCATTGTAATGGGCATGGCGTATCAATTACCATAAGCTGAACGTCCTACTCGTCTCATCCCTTATTTTCATAAAAAAATGTATTGTTCCAATCTAAGCTTTTAACTACAGTTATAAACTTCTTATATTTTCATAGAACCTATGAAAAAAATCTACACTTGCACACCTTTATGTATATTTTTTTTGTTATTGTGCCCGTGGAAGTTTAGATTATGTAAAAAGTATAGCTTTTTTGAAAAAAGAACAGAATGAAGCAGTATGTTAAAGATTTATATATCTAAATTATTCCTATCTGATTTAAAAACCCTTTTAATTTATAGGCTTTCACGATTTTTATTTATGAAATACCTGCAGGCAGATAGCATTACTAAAAATGTAACTTATGATATAAAACCACGGTTAAAATAATGTTCCTCTACATAATATCTCACTGCAGAGATATGTTATTCAAGTGAGTGGAGTCATATACTGGATCGCTCTGAAATGTATTCAAAATGGAATCCGGAGCTCAATGTTACATTTATGATTCTGCAACGAACGTGGGTATTGCGTATGGAGCTAAAAAATTAACAGACATCTCGAGTATTTCAAATCTAAAGCAATACGTTACAAGTAATGTAGGTGGAATGCTTTCAACCTGAAATATAGTAGACAACGTAATGTAATGAAATATTTTATAATTAAAAACGATTATGACGTCGACATTCTCCTTTGCTTGCATTAGTTGCCGTCTATCTACGTGGATGAAAGTTGAACAACGAGTTGAACATCGTGAAATCAGATGGTAAGACCAAATAACAGAAAAAACTAGTAGAAGTGGCATCATGTCATCTTAATATGGAAACCGATGTAGCCAAACTCACACATTTATATATTAAATATGTAATACACACATAGTCATAGCTACAAATTTATTTATATCAATTTGAAACTTAATACCATTACGCTTATCTCATATTCTTAAAGTGATTATGACAACCTCAGAACTTTTTCTTAAATTGCGAAAATTAACATATAATAACTTGAAGTAACAGGAACTCTGTAACCATAGATTTGATTTCTATCAAAATACGTATTGTTGTACGAAAATGAATAAACATAATATCGATAAGTTAGTGAAACCTCAATATTTAATAATCGGGGTTGATAAAGTATATAACCGATAAAGTACGTCATAAGCTAAAATATTAATAGGCCATAATTTTTTCTTAGGTATAGTTTTATTTAAAAGGTGGACTTTTAACTCAATTCAATATTTAATTAAATAAAATCAAGACCGCGTACACGCTATTCGTTCTTGGAAAGTCACAATACCAATAATATTTACCAGGAAAGCAATACACGCATAAAACATGTTTTTTTTTAATAAGTATTCATTGTTACTCTGTATAAGCCCAGGGGCCAGTAAGACATGATATTTTATAAACCGTACTGCTTCCATACGTAATGCGCGTGCGGAAAGAAAATTTCCAAAACAAGCAGTAATGAATAAAAAGAGAAGCTATAAGTAGTACTGATGAAGTATTAATAATCTTGTTAGTCTTATGATATTTTATATTATGATGTACATATCCTACAACGATGGCAAACATTCCCAGAGTTCATGGTTTTCGATCTATTTTTAACAATTCTATGACGTATTTCCTCTACTCCATGATGTGATGAGGTTTTTCTTCTACTCCACCTCGACTCAACCTTATCGGTGGAACCTCAATATATGCCAAATATTAAAATTTATAAAAAAAAAATTGTCTGTACTTAACATTTATAGCTTATTTAGTTTAACTGGAATCTTGTGTAAGAACACATATTTGTTAAATTATGATTAGCTATATCTTATAGACAATTAAAACTATTAACTTGAATTTATCCTAGTCTCTCTTGTACACAATTACCACAACCATATTTTAACATTTTGCTCACTTACACTCTTATCGCATGATGCATGGAAAAGAGGAATACTTGAATACAACTTATAAAGATAAAATTTATTTCGAGAAAATAAATAAAATTATATCGATATGTACATTCATGCACTTGTTTAGTAGCAAGATATTTTTATCGTTTACATTAATTATTCTAACATAAGTTATATCGATTAAACGTAAAGGTAAATGAACCATACGTCGTAATGTTATGGTTCATTTTAAATTGTATACTTTGCACAACACATAAAAAGTATTTATTGTATATAAATCAGAAAATTATGATTGCCGATAGTAGGAAATCCCTTCGTTGGACATATTTTTATTGCGGATATGATTTCTACAGTTCAAAATGGCACAACAAGGCATATATTTTGTATTTTTTTAAAAGATATTCTAAATTATTCTTCACATTTGTACACAATAGTGGCGACAGGGTAACGCCCACATGCCACTTCCACTAGTTTTTTCTGTTCCGTGGTGATGAACAAAATCAATGATCAAATGGGTATTGCTATAGCATTAGGTGTGTCAATTGCTAACAATTCCTGGTAATCCCTATTTTTTTCACACACAGTGAGCTAATGGAATTTTATATAGTATAGGGATATTTTCGCAATTAAACCATTAGTTTGGGTCCATTTTGCGTGCAGTATTGGCCAGTTACTTCCAGCCCAGCTCCTTCCAGAAGATCAGAACATTCCTGGGGTGATCGCAGACTTCCTGGAGCGACCTCATATTAGTTATTATATATATTAATGAAAATAGTTACCCGGAACTGAGCTGTCATCTTTTTGGTACCTATTTGTTTGACACAGTGCCCCTTCCTATCAGTTCAGAAAGCTCAAATTATCGGATATAATTAATAATCTACAAATTTTCATCAAGATACCATTATAAGAGTTGATATAGACGGATTATCAATTAATTTTTTTTTTTCAGTACGTGTTCTAAATAATTACAGGCAGATTATAGAGATGATATTAATAGTACCTACAATGGTCACAATTCTGGTATGATTATTGTAGGTCTTATCTTAGATAAGAAACCTTAAAATCACAATCGCTTAAAATTAAAATTTTACAGTCAAAACACACCTGGGTTAACGCCTTAAATACATAACTGAAATATTTGAATAGTGAAATACACTATTTTTATTCTCTCTTATTTACTATTATCGTATGCAAAAATTCACGTTGGTTTGATTGAGTGTTCTTAAAACGCACATCACGTCGACCAGGGGTTGTCCGTCACTATGAGAGCGCAGTAATCAATCAAAGTCTCACACCCAATGCAAGTAATTACGTGCAAACCACGTGTGATATAATATACTAAAATCGAACAGCAATTAGCCAATAGTGACAGCTGTCCTGACAGACAATGATGAGTTTTCTAGATTGTCAATTCCGCTAAGGTTCATCTTAGTGGACCAGTGGGAGGCGCCTTTGCATCATGCCGGCTAGATTATGGGTACTACAACGGTACGTTTTTCTGTCGTGAAGCAGTAATGTGTAAACATTATTGTGTTTCGGTCTGAAGGGCACCGTAGCTATTGAAATTACTGGGCAAATGAGACTTAACATCTTATGTCTCAAGGTGACGAGCGCAGTTGTAGTGCCGCTCAGAATACCGACATTCTGGTCAAGATCGCCGGAATAGGTTGGAATAGGTAGAGTTTGACATTATAAAATAAAAAGCTGTATTTCATTCTGTCGACATCGCCTTGCTGAAAATTTTATTTGTCGTGTGGTCTTAAATACACAGTGTTTGGTACATTCTGGACATTCATTTTCTTTTCATTTTCATCATTCTCATTGATGTTCACCGACTGTCTGTGCATAACACATAAATCAGTTCAGGAGTGTTCGAATGTATTCGGATGTATGCCTTGTCGGTCTCAATTCGATAAATTCTTTATACAAACCGAGTTTCATGATATACTATGATTATACCAACAATAATGATGTCAAAATTGAATTGAAAATAATTTATTACTTTTATTTTATTTTATAAAAGAGGAAAAGAAATCCCAAAAAGAAAGAAAACCCCAGAAGCCTCACAGAAGCGTAGCCAACCTTTTGAAATCATTCAAGTACAAAGCTGTGAAATGAGTGTCCTTTTAAAAAGCGCGTACACATTCCTTAAATGTCAGCAACGCTCCTGTGATTCCACTGGTGTTGCAGAAAAATGTGAACCGAGGTGATCACTTCACACCAGGTGACCCGCTTGACCCAGCTTGTTTGTCCTCTTTCATTAAAAAAAAGTACACCCCTATAGGAACACAGTATACGAACGTTTTTTCTGAACAACGCTGTAGGAATGCCACGCATATCGACAGGGTTAATATTGATTTAAGATTGTGACGAGTGGTACGTTAGTAGAATTTGGTGGTAGAATTCTGATCATACAGCTCTTCGAAACAATTCTCGTAAAAATGCTTTAGGAAACTCTAAGAGTCACTACACAATATATAATATTATAATCATTAAGATTGATATGAAAATTCTTTAAATTGTGAAGTTACGAATACAATGTATTTAATTTTAAAAAATATAGTTTGCAGTTTTCCTGTGAGGTTATTGTTCAAAGTGAAACGCTTTCTGTAATGCATCCGAGCTATTTTTCTCACGTTAGTTGGAATTTAATTAGCTATGTAATAACAACCTCGGCAGGTATTCTTATATCATTAGATGCCTTTTCAGAGCCGTTTTGCTAACAATTTCATAAAGTGGACGCTAAATAAAACCGTTGATGTTGTGTTAAACTTGTATTGCGACGTTTAAAGCAGATATCTGTTTGTAGGATTATTTGTGTGTGTTTGAACTTGAATATCGTTCGTCTTATTCCTTAAAGCAACACGATTGTTTTCTCATGGTAGAGGAGGACTATCGAGCATACAACTCACTAAAGGCTGTGTGATGAGATTTGAGAGGAGGAGGGACACATAATTTACAAAAGCGTTGTATGTCTGTCCGTCCGTATTTCACAGCCACTTTTTTCCAAAATTACAAGAACTATACTGTTGAAACTTGGTAAGTAGACGTATTGTGAACCGCATTAAGATTTTTAAAGAAAAAAAAATCCAAAAAACAAAAAATTTTGGCCGTTCCCCATACTTAGAACTGAAACTCGATATTTTTTTTTTCATCAAACTCATACGTGTGAGGTATCTTTGGATAAGTATTCAAAATGATATTGAGATTTCTAATAAAAAAAAATCTGAACAGTTTGCGCGAGAGACACATCCAAAGTGGCAAAACGTCCACACCCCCCTCCCCCTCCCTTAACTTCTAAAGTAAGAGAATGATATATATATGACAAGAACTTTTACATCAAGTTACTTGCTGCTACGGAGCCCTTCATGGGCGAGTTCAACTCGCACTTGGCCGCTTTTTTAGCCTGTAGTGATGTCTTGAAAACACCATGCAAAGAATCTCATTACATTACAACCAAGCCGAGGAGGAGCGCATCACATCCGTGTGTTGAACAAGTATAAAAATATAATTTTAACTTTCGTGGCTTTAAGACAGATCTATAGAGCGTATTTAGACTTAGCTCAGACTTTACTTACGTAAAACTTAGCTGAGTGTAGGCTTAGCAAATTTTTAATTCATTTTTGTAGTCATTTGACACTTGAAATTATGCTAAGCTTAACCTAAGACAGCCTAATGCAAAAGTCAAGTCCGCGTTTTATCACACTCAGCTTTTTTTTTTATTAATATAGGGAATGAGATGAGCAGGACGTTCAGTTGATGGTAATTGATATGCCCATTGCAATGCAGCGCCACTTAGAATTCTTGAAAAACACAAAAATTCTGAGTAGCACTACAATTGCGCCCGTCACCTTGAGACATAAGATGTTAAGTCTCATTTGCCCAGTAATTTCACTAGCTACGGCGCCCTTCAGACCGAAACACAGTAATGCTTACACATTACTGTTTCACGGCAGAAATAGGCGCCGTTGTGGTACCCAAAGTCTAGCCGGCATCCTGTGCAAAGGAGCCTCCCACTGGTTAAAAGCTAAGTTTAACGTATTACAGACTGAGCAAAGTCAAAGTACGCTCTTTACATCTAAATTTATAAAACAGAAAACCTTTTTCTCACATTTTCAAAGTGCATTTATTATTTGCAACAAGAATGAAAATTCTAAACCTGCAAGCCTGCGATATTGGAGTTCTTAAGTCAATCAAGTACAACATCCAATTTTAAAATTAGTTATTGAAGAATCGACTAGCTATTAACATGCTTGTAAGATAAAAATGATTGATATAAAAATACTTTTTGTATTATAAGTTTATTATTTATTGATTGTGAAATTTTGTAACATATATGCAGACAAAATGAAAGGTGGCTCAGGTATTTATGAAACGAAAACAAAAAGGGATAATAAAAAACGTATTAATTATCAGGTAAGTGTAATTAAGAGTAATTACAAAAAATACAAGAATAATAGTTTTATTATAGATATTAAACTTATGTGTTTATAAAAAGCAATGATTATAATAAGTATAAATTAATTATTAATGTGCAGAGTGGAGCCAAGAACACTTGAAGTTTTCTTCTTGTTTTCACTGGCATCATAAATTTTTTGTAAGGACGCTAAGGAGCTACTATTTTCAGACAGCTTGTCTAATTTATTTAAGTTCATCAACGGCAAATGATTGCATTCAATTTTTTCCTGCAAATAAACACAGCAATGTATACGAACAAATAGGAAGAGAATTTTGCAACAACATCCGATAGAAAAAATTCGCACTTATAATAGTGAAGATTACAATAATACTTGAAATTAAATAATAACTGATTCTTAATGCGGTTATGTTATATATTACCAAATAGATATGTGTTTGTCATTCGAAAGTAAACTAGACTCTATAAAATCACAACATATAGAAAAGTAATTAAGTTTTGTCACTATCGTTAGCGGTAGACGTAGTTACTATATTGTAGTATTTAGGCTCTCTATTTGTGCAATATAATTAATGAGTTTTTTAAAGATACACACAAGCCTTAACTACAGAGCCAGCGATAGGCTGCATATATAAACAACACATTTTTTTTAATTTTAAATTTATAAAATAAGAGACATGTGGTAATTGTAACGCCTTGCAAAAATATAATAGCAAAGTTATGCATAACAATATTGTCTCTACAAAATTTTCTTGTGATTTTGTAATAATTTAAATTTTTTTGATTAACGCTAGTTACACTTTTAAATAAAACACTTTTTAAAGGATTAAAACACGTGTAATTATAATTGTGTTATTTTAGTTAACGCGACTTGGGTTTTTATTGTAAATAAGGTTGTGACCGATTTACACCCTGAAGATATGACCCAAATGTTAATGAAATAAGTTTGCAATCAGATTAGTTAATGGATTTAGCTTTAAAATATAGATTTGTTATATAGCTTTCATTTATATTTATATAGAATGTAGACCATGAATGTTTGTGAACTTTAAATAGAGGATGACCGCCACGCTAAATTATCATCACAACAATTTGGATATCGATATATATATATATATCTACAAGGTTCTACAAGTGGATAAGAACAAATTTAGTGTCCTTCTTTGAAATGAGTAATGGTCCCTACGCTAATATGGATTTCCGAGGTTTTCTCGGAGTAGCTCGGCGTATTTGGAATTATGGTAATAATACAAGATGGAAGCCGCTTTAAATTGTATACAGATATCGGGTGAATTGAATGTAGCCGTAGGTATCGAAATCGTAAGTACGCGCGGCGGCCTCTACAGAATAGGTCAGCCAGTAAGGACTCACGAGCGAGAAGTGACGCACCGGTCCAACCAATCTTTTAAAAATGGAGAAATATAAAAAATCAAAGCATACTAAAGGTCATTGCGATCCAAATTTAAATTTTCAAGCTTCCTAAAGACGCTGAAATAATCTAATTCAAAGTGAATATTATAATTACGAAATAACCCTTCACCTACCTATTGATTTCCTATACTGAGTAGGTTTGACTATGTCGTGCCCTTCCAACGCATTACTATCTGCAACTAATGTAGGATTGACAACGAAAGAATTTTGATTTAAAATAACGATTACATACCTATTTGTATTATATAAGTTATAATATTTTATAAGATGACCTTATTACCAAGATATGTAAAGTAATTGGTAAAGAGTACAACCCAAACTTCGTCAGAAGAGGTAAGAGTCACGCGATAGAAAGAGAGGCAAATAATAAAGTAGGTCGCTGTGTGATCTGAATAACACCTTATTGTATGACTGCAAGAGCCCTATTTCTTTAATTGATTTTGCGGAGTGAGATTTCTGTACTTGAACTTTAACATATTATTTGCCTGAGGTAAAGAGTGGGACCATCTCCCCCCGCTGTCCGCACACTTTCCCTCGCGCACCTGCAGTGTAGTGCTGTGCCGTCGTTAACGCGTTAATACTGAAATTCCGATCCAGTGTTAATTTTTTTGATTTTAATAATGACTGATCCGAGTCCATCTGGTTCCCTTCCAAAGGAAACGAATTTTTATTCATCTTCAAGCTCGAGAAATGGCAAAAATGTTTTAGTCATATTGTGTGTTGAAGAAAGGTAGAACAAAAATTTGAGATTTTACATAGTGTGAAATGATAATCGTAAAGCATTGCTTAAATTTATCGACACACTCATTATTGTCATCAATTATAATTAGATCACAGCACTATCGCATTCTAGAACTCTGCACTCAACTCGCGTTATTTGTTCATGCTTATATCATTATATTTGTTCGGAAGGAGTGGACTTCAGTTCTACATTGGTTGGTACATAATGTACTATTTCATTCACTAAATTCATCATCATTATCGTCCACTGCTGGAGAAAGGCCTCACCCAAAGATTTCTACGACGTACGGTCCAGCGCTGCCCTCATCCAAGTTATTCCCGTGATCTTGACCAATCGTCGGTACATTTTGTGCGGGGCCTACCAACAGTGTGTCTTTAAAATTAAACTATTGAATATAAGACAGCTTTATCCAAAATATTAAATTTAATACTAGAGTACACGCGCGGCCTACTATAGAATACCAGGGTAACTCTTCTTACAATAACTTTTTAGTTTAGCGCAGTAGAAACTAATGAGTAAGCCTCATCTGATATATTTTGGACAACCTCATCTTCCCTTAGATCCCAGCATTAATGAATACTCAAGCAATTTGGCTCTAAAAGCGTAGGCTTACTTAAATAATACGAACGTGTATTGGAGTACCAAAGTCAGATATGTAAGATTTCATGTATTCTCAATTTATATATTCCGCCCTCAGGCTAATAAATAATAAGTTTAATTGTACAATGTTACTTTGTAAATGTTACTTTAATTGTAAAACATATTTTTGATGAAAAAAAAAGCCCGCTGAGTTTGTTGCGCCCATTCTTCTCAGGCCTGAGGCATTCACTTTGGAATGGGTGGTAGTTTTTTTTGACTTTCAATAAGTGATTTCACATCCTATTTTGAATAAAAATATTTGAATTTGAATTTGAATAGCGCTAATTAAATATTATCTGCTTATTAATAATGTAGTTACAATGTATAAATTATTAAAATGAATATCTTGGTTACAAATAATAAAACATACTTTTTCTCAAGTTCGTTTGTATTATTTAGAGACTTATAAGTCTGGCTACATCATGGATGATTCAACAACAGCTAGATTTGCAAACTCTGAGCCGCGAGCTAGAACTTAGTGAATGTGAAGGGCAGCCCGGATGATATAGGTTGTCAAAAAACTCGTCTGAGATTTGCAATAAATAGATTTATTGCAGTCGCCAAGCAGAATTGTGTCCTGAATACATCGACAATAAATAAAGCAGTAATTAAGTTTACCTTAATGTAAAAAAAATAAGAATTTATCTCGAAAGTGCCATTTTAGTTACGTTTTCTCATATATTTTCTAAATTGTAGTTTCTAAAATTTGTTATAATTAATTTTATACAACTAAGCCTGTCAAACTAAGATAAATAAAGACCATTACCGTTACATTTATTGTCTTAATCAGATAAAATGTCCTACAATAATAGGCCACGCTTGAACTCAATTAAAAAAGGGGGTCGTGTACCGTAGTATTAACACTTTTCTTCAACTCAATAAAATTTTATTCAAAGTATCCATATCAATTTACATTAATTAGAATTTATGAAAAGGCGTGAGTAACTTTGCTTGTGACGAGGGTCTCCCGTCCGACATTTTTAAATTATAATTACATTATATTTTTACAATAAAGTGACACTTTATCAGTTTCAACATTTCGCAGTATCAGAGCATCCTATACCACATAATAACGGAAATGTTGTATGTGCGTTTATTAAAAGTATTGGATTTGAAATAGGCGTTAGTTTTATCAGAATTCAGTTGATCTTTCCAATCGTTACTATTGAAAACGACAGCTGAAAGTAGGTTCTATCGAATGGAACAATTTCATTGTTAAAAAATTACGTGTGTTTGTTCGTATTTTAGCCGTAACTTTCTGACTACTAAAAGTAATATACTATATGTGTACTATTAAAAGCTGTGCTTACTCATTATCAACATTTAATAGATATTCATGACAGGCATCTACAACTTTAAAATTTGATATATTCCATGACAATTTCTTATGTTTATAAAAGTGATAACCCTCACTTCTAGGATTAACACACAAACAAAATTTTATGAACGATGCGGGACTCGAACCCACGTCCTCTGGCGTTACATAAACTTAGCATACTAGCATAATAGACGGACCCTGTGAGATAACTATCCTTACATAAAACCTAGGAGTGAGAAAGAGACGGAATAGATGAAGACCATGAAACTGTTTCGAAACAATTTAGTGTCCTTTACTCTCCTGTCAAATTAGACCACGTTTAAACTTTTGTCTTTTTATCGTTATTGTTCTATGAGGATATTAATTAAGAAATATAATGGTGTCGTGTTCTGTATTAGATTGTGTTGTTACATACAGTAACAATCTCCTAAAGAAACATATCACAGGTAAATATTGATTCTTCAATACTACTTTCGTGATGTTTATTTTGGTAGAACATACGCAAAAATACAAAAAATTACATTTTATTTTAGTTGCTTATTATTATATGCAGTAAACACTCTATTTTTTAAGATTATAATCATTTAAGAAAATATGTGTTAGAAAATGAAATACTGTATACGCAAATATGACGCCGTTTATCAATTTTAGCCATATTATGGAATGACCAAAAGCGATATACTACACAGTTCACTAACACATCCGTAAAACTAGCACACATGAATATTTTAAATCTAGTCTCGCCGTAATGAGGATAGTGTTAGTCTATTACGGTAGTATACTAAGTTAATGATATATTCAAATATAGACACTTCAGTTTAAAGTTGTTTTTGATATGGAATCTTTTAAAGGAGTTGCATTTTTCTCATAGTGATCTGGTCTCTTCTTCAATATTATAAGGACGTAAACGTTTAATGATTGGTTTTCTATCTAGTAATCCAAAAGCATGATTCATTTTTTTGACCTAAATAAGAAATTAATAAAACTATAGAATACTATTGTGAAACTGAGTACGGGATGTAGATTGCAACGAAACATATATATTATGTCTGTCCGTCTATGCTGAAATAGAAGAAAAAAGCAGAGTATTAACAATTAAAAGGGATATATAACTGTGAACGAAGAATCAGTGAAACGGCTGATTACATATTTGTATGACTGAATAAAGTCTACAAAACTCAAATAATATATTATGTTGTTTATTATAAGCGCAATTCATAAATATATATATATTCTTACCAAGTTTTAAGATATATCGGACCAACCGTCGCCGTCGCAGGGTTGATGCTACTTCAACCAATAAAACATAAATAAAAAATCTAAAGATATTAAAATCTATAGTTACTATAAAAACAATGCTACAATTCATATAATTAACTTGCAATATATAATGTTTAATATGAGAAAAATATTTGTTTACGGGATCCTAATGAAATCACATAAAATAAGTACTTGTTGTATGTTCTAATAAATATCTTTATATAATTAAGAGAAAACTCTCGTAATTGCGATTGTATCATTAATTAACAGATTAAAGTTGAACAGAAGCTAATAAAAGGTCAAGATCAAAATCCTTGAACGCTTTAACAATTAGCTAGAAATCTCAACACAATAAACATAGTCGACTTGGTCGACGATAAGTCCTTAATTAAAGAGAAAACTATTTCAAATTATTTGCAATTAAGGCACTTTTATTCAATATTTTTTATCTGTTATTCTGGCCAATCACAGGAACATTAGTAACAATTTTGACGGGACTTTTACTTGCACACAGCTCAAACTTTAAAGGATTCAAAATTCTCAGTTAAAGGTCAAATTACTATATAAATTTGATATACGCGGGGGCCGCGATGGATGGAAATAGTTTTACGTATATTACGTAAATAGGTACGTAATATTAATTTTAAATCTATATTCTTTCGTAGTCAAACCTACATTAGTTTTGTATGTGGAGGTAGGTACATAAAAGCTTGAATAGAGCCATGACGCGAGCTAGACTTGCACACGTCCTCTTAGGTATAATTTTAACAATAACAAATAACTTTTTTGCGGTCCGCTTTTGATCTAAAACACGAAACACAACCATTTTTTATACTTATATTACTTATAGGTATAGGTAATAAATAAGGATCTATCATGAATGGTAATTTTTTAATAATAAACTATTTTAAATAAAACACTTTTTAAGGATAAAAACCATGAGTCCCCCTGAAAACGATCTGGAAAGGTTTTGAAACGTCGGGTTAAATAAAACAATAAAAAAATTTAACTTTTACGCAAAAACAGAAAGAATGCGAATTACATGCGTTTTAATTCTTTAAAAAATGTTTTATTAAAATGTGTAAACGCTGGCGTTAATCAAAGAAAATACTTCATAATAACAATAGTCACTTTTAATAACATTGTTTCAGCATTTTTAGGAAGCTTAAAGAAATGAAATTAGGATAACATATACGGCCGTTCCCAATATACTACATCTACAGATAGAGATGAATTACTACCTTCTACTGTCAGTAATTAGCTGTCAATAATCTGAATCTGTCCCAATATACCCGATAAGTCATTCTTATCGCCTTATATTGCGACGCGTGAATTGTAATTTCCATACAAACCTCTATCGCTGGTAAGCTATACGTCGTCCCATTGACAGACAGCGTGTCGATAAGACAGTGGGACAGAAATGTCAACGATAGTTACGATTTTTATCTCAAGTAAGAGATAAACTGAATATTGCTTTGCTTTTTTTATGTTACTTCAGTTTTTAAAAGATCGCTTTAGTAGGTGAAGTAGCAGACGAACAAGTCTCGCGCGTGCGTCACGTTTCACCCTTGAGTCCCTACTGGATAGCCACGCTGGCGTGGTTGGCGCCCTTACGATTTCAATACCTACATACGGAGTGGGACAGGCCTGACAAAGTTAACAACTTTCAAGCACAGAGCATCCCCAACAGAGTATCCCTTACGGAACAACAGCAACGCATCTTGACCCCTGGTTTTGCAGTTCTTGCGTCTGGGTTGCCTCACAGCTTCCTATCATGTATCTTGCCCGTTTGCCCCCACTTTTAGAGAAAAAATCGCGTACCGTTAACACAATACAGTCGTGATTACACTGACGATATAAAATACTTTCATCAAATGATTTCCTCAGCTTGCGATCTTTTGGTTCAGGCGGGCCGTATTTGGAGTTTGAACGAAATATACCCATTAAATTCTGAAACGATAAGATGAAGCTTAGCAAACTTAGTTAGACAGACTTTACTTAGTTCAAGTTCAACAGACATTTCACAAATTAAATTTAATGCTAGAGTAACCAGTTTCACCAGTGGGAGGTTTCTTTGCTCAGGATCCCTACCACGCTACTACCTAAAGGTGGCAATTTTTTGTTGTGAAGCAGTATATAATAATTATTAAGTGTTGGTTTGAAGAGCGCTGTATCTAAGGAAATTACTAGGATAATTAGGCTTAACATGTTACATGTAATAGTAAAACTTTTGGGTTCAATAAAAAATCCTGAGCGACACTTCATAACGGCAGTGATAGCTTACAGTTGAATACTTTCTCGTCACTTTTTCTCTGTGGATGGAGAATTTTTTTTTCTTAAATTTGATTATAATAGAATAATTAAACAAAGGACGCCCTCAGAGCGAAGAAACGGTGCTAAGAAAATCTCATAATTTTTTGAACTCCCAACAAGCTCTTTTGAAAGTGTGTTTTATAGTTATAGTAAATCTTTATATTGTTGTGCTTTATACGCAGGCTGATGCAATCATAATCCAGTAACAGGCTGTTTCATCTAGTTATAATCTGCAGCTTAGTAATAAGATTTATAGCAGAGCCATTTTCATAAAATATTTTTTTCCTTTAGACTTTATAAAATATAGGTACAAGTGTAGAATTAACACAAATTTACTCGGAATATAAGATAAATGCAAGTTTTGCCACATTTGTGAACATTATGGATATATTTTTTTTCGTTTGTAATTATGTCACTTTCAGTCTGCAAACAGATTGCATGTAACTACAAATAGGTACACAAACTGAATAGCTTATTATTGATTTACACAAACATAATATGTAATTCAACATTTCAATTTATCGGAAACAAAACATTTACCTAATTTAATTTGCCTTGATAATCTTCATGTTACACAGTTTGAACATTACCTGAATCGAATGGTTAATATCAAATTTCAAGGTTTCTGTTATGAGCCTGTTAGCTACAATATTTTAACTATCAATGCGCAAATATACAAAATATCAGTTTTCATAAGGTATCGGGTAATTTTATTTAATAAAATATTGGTTTGTCTCTTAATAACTTTTAATTAAGACGCAAATAATAAATACGAGAGGGCGTTAAAAAAATGGGAAAAAAGTGTTAACTCTTTGGAACCAAAAAGTAATTTTTTGTTTGTAAAGCTATAATATTGATTCATTTAAAAAATAAATAGTAAATATATCTTTTGCTTTTAGATACTTATAGAAGAAGTCTTTTAGTTTCAGTTTGTCAGAGCGTGCTGTCAAACATGGATAAAACTGAATTGCGTGCGGTTATTAAGAATTTGCATTTGAAAAGTTTTAGTACGAAACAAGTTAAGCAAGATTTACGTATTTACGTATTTTAAAGTTGCATATCGGTGCGCTGAATTTAAACGTGGAAGAACATCAAATAAAGATGTCCCCCGTTGGGGTCCAATACAATTATGTAAGTAAAGGGTGAAATATATTATTAATTGTACATTTTATAGCTGAAGAAAAAACGATAGACTGGTAGTGTACATAGCATTACACGAACGCTTAGGGATGATAAAAATTACAGCGCGCGGTAATTAATTAGAACGCTTACTAATACACAAAAGAAACGAGACTATACATATCTCTAGATGATTTCGATTCGATTCGATGTATATGCTTTTACAGCAAGATCCCAGAAAATGTTTAAAACAAAAGAATTACGTTATTCAAAAGAATTCTTAAAAAACGTTTGTGTGGTAAAGATTACTATAATAACATAAATGACTTTCTTAATGATACTACAGATTGGGAATCGAGCGACCGCCCTCAGGCTATTAAATAATAAATTTAATTGCACAATATTACTTTGTAAATATTTATTTTTTCATAAAAACAAAAAAGCTCGCTGAGTTTGTTGCGCCCATTCTTCTCAGGTCTGAGGCATTCGTTTTGGAATGGGTGGTACTTTTGGACTTTCAATAAGTGATGTCACATCCTATTTTGAATAAAAATATTTGAATTGGAATTTGAATTTGGAAATGTTACAATAAGATCCTTATCATTTCTCAACCAATATTTGATGAAAATTAGTTTAACCTATATTATACGACATTAAAAATTACAGTATAACTGGTAGGCCATTTCCAACCCTTCAGAAATAAAAGGCGCGTCATTCAGCCGTAAGGATCATGGACTCCCTTGTCTGGCCAAATATTGAATATATCTACCATGCAGCTACTGCTACTGAGTCATTACAGATACACAACCAATAAATAAAACTGTGTAATAAAATTAGTAAAGAATGGAAAAACCAACTAACAAAAAACTGTTATATTCTATCACGATATCTCCGGCTGATAGGTCCATTGTTTCTAGGAGTGCAATTCGAGATGCTTGCTTCCAATAACCAATTATATGAAGCCAGCTATCAGGTGAATATGAATATGCTTCATTCACCCGATCTAGTCCCTAGTAATTTCTATCTACTTCCAACGTTGAAGTATTATTTTATCGGACAGAGATACGTGGATGATATAGACGTAATCACTGCTGTCCAGTAAATTTTAGGCATAAGGAGTTTAATTCTCATTTGTCCAGTAATTTCACTAGCTACGGCGCCCTTCAGACCGAAACATGGTAAAGTTAATACATTACTGCTTCACGGCAGAAATAGGCGCCGTTGTGGTACCCATAATCGAGCCAGCATCCCGTGCAAAAGAGCCTCCCACTGGTAAAGGTGGATTGGAAAAAGAAAGAAATTTAAAGTTGAATACAAAAAAGTTCCAAATGCTATGCTTTACTAACTGGAGTTTATTGAAAAAAAATAGGTTTAGTAACAGTTACCAGCAACATACACATTCTCACGAATTTAACACCCTTCATACGTTATGGTACTAACGTTTTCGGTATTGTGATAAATAAAGCCAAATGATATGTATATTTTTTGTATATTGTTTGGACAAGTATAATATGCGCTCATAATTTAAACATTTCGCACTACTTGGAACCATTACAGAGCGAAAAACAAAAGCAGCTGCACTAGTTTTCCTTAGAGACTCATCAATAAATACGTGAAAATTATTCTCTGCTGATTTAGGGTTTTTAATATACGTCATTTCTTTTAGTTTATTTTAATTTGACTACAGAAAATAAATACATAGTACAGAGGGCTGTATGGAGGATGTGTGATCTACTCTATATTTGAAGCCTTTAAAAATACACATCTTCTTAAATTGTGCACTAATGGGGCAAAGGAGTATAATTGCTAAGAAAACACTTTTGCAGGATTTTTCTAAATCTCATCTGAAACAAGAATTCTTAATTGTTTCTCTTTCTGCAATCACAGTTCCTACAGCCCTCCAGTGTCAACGTCATTTATAATTTTTTAGTGTCTGATTATTTATGACTTTATAATGAGTTAATTAATATTAACCTTGACCCTTGATTCTGAACATATTCTTGATAATTTAATGTATGTACAAAGACATACCGGCAAGACATAAAGGCCGGCAACGCTCTTGTGATTCCTCTGGTGTTGCAAGAGAATGTGGGCGGCGGTGATCACTTAACACCAGGTGACCCTTACGCTCGTTTGTCCTCCTATTCCATAAAAAAAAAGACACATAAATGAATTTGCTAGAAACTGTCATAACCATAATGTTAACACCAGGAACAGAAAGTAGGTACGTACTGAAAATCAGTGTTGCAATTGGGGTGATCCTTGGGGTCCTTTTCATGACATCCTTTTTTAATTTGTCAATTGTACTATGTATATAATGTTATGAATAAATGCATACTTTACTTTACTTTACATAAACTTATAATGCCTACTACTTGGCTAAGTCGTGTTAGTAAGTCTTTTGTGGGGCGATGTATATGCTTTTACAAAAATATCCCAGAAAAGGTTCAAAACAAAGGTATTACGATATTCAAAAGAATTGTTAAGAAAAGTTTGTATGGTAAAGGTTACTATAACATAAATGACTTTCTTAACGATGCCACAGATTGGGAATGGAGCGCTCGCCCTCACGCTATTAAATAAGTTTAAATGTACAATTTGTGATGTCACATCCTATTTTGATTAAAAATATTTGATTTTGAATAAAACTGTTCCAAAGATGTGGATACAGATTGAATCTGCTGTCGTTACATTATATTTGCCAATGATTGCCCTCCATATTTTCGTCATATCATTTAAAAAGACAACCCTTTTCGTATACATTTTGGATTTTCTTCATTTAAATTAAGAATTATTCAATAAAATAACAAAATTACTCTCGGGAATATCAAAGTTACACACGGTCCCCGTGGTCACCATTTACCATTGCTTCGGAAAAATTGATCTTAAATATGAAGAAGTGAGAAGAAGCCGTTCTTTTAAATCAATATTTAAAGCTTTAGCATTCTACAAAATAATGTTACAGTAAAACTCAAACATTTATTATAACATTATTTGCACTTAACCTATTCCAATGCCAAATACAGAACCAAATTGCTGACCAATATTTATTGTTCACAACTGTCTAGATAGCGGCCGACCTACATTTTACCTGTACTACGTGTTCTGGTTAAAGCTGGAGTTTTGTGATGTGAGTCACACATGTATAGCCCGTTTGATACATTTGGAGATAGATAATTATATCAAAGTTGAAGATGTTAAATTAATTGTAATATCTGTATATTGACGATAAGCACCAAGCGTCAAGTCTTGATTCGCTTCATTTCTCGCAATAAATTTTACATCAAAAGCGCATTTGGCTTTAACAGTCTTTAGCCTTAGTTTTGACAGTATGCCGCCACCACGATGTTTTATGGTTTTTGACAGAGGATGTGTTTGTTTAACTATCCATAGTACGAAATACGGACATTAGCGCTTATTACATACACTTCACTGAATTTAGTTGTCTTAATTCAGAAGCAACTTACAAGTTAGAAGCTTCTGATCACACTGTCATAAATTTAGTTACTAATTAAATCAGTTACCATTTAAAGCGCCACGAAGTTGGACGTTTCATATACGAGGGTGGCTCCAGGCATGAAAAATTTGGACTGTGCCTAGCCCTGGTCGTTGGCTCAATTCAAATAGAAAAATGAAAATGAAAGAACATGGGTGAAGGAATATTTATTACTGCGCGGGAAGTTAGCAAACATGGACATTATATGCTTGTTTTAGAACCAGTTGACTTCAGAAATTATCTACGAAAGGATTCGAAATCGTTTAACATAGTTTTTTTTGACTTTCAATAAGTGATTTCACATCCTATTTTGAATAAAAATATTTGAATTTGAATATTACTAAATCTTGTGACACCGTTTCTTTTAAAGCAAGATACTATCCTCCGTGACAGTATTAGTACGAAAAAAGAAAGTACGTAAAGAAAGTGTGGTCGTAACATTATGATTTATTGCAACAGAATGTTCGTATCAAGATTCAAAATTAAGTTCTTTAATATTCCTGTGCTGACAAGTATTATACCTGAAACTTGTTGGACTATAACTATTATTCGGGAACACAAAATTAAATACGTCCTCCACGCATGAAGAACCACGAGCGACTGAAATCAGTAACTTAATGCGATTACACCAGTCAGAAACCATCCTTATTTCTGAATTTAGGATGCTAGATAGCTGAATGTGATAATACTTGTCTAAATCGAGTTACTTCTGAATTTAGACAAATTAGTTCAGTAAAGTGTAATAGGCGCTATAAGACTGATAGGATTTGGAGGAATATGAGCTCGAAAATATAAGTGAAATGGCGGGAAATTATCGATTTCCTAACTTAATAAGCGCGTTCCGAATTTGAGTAAAATTTATAAGTAATATCAATATTTATGAACAGACTTATATGACAAGGAGTTCGACTCAAATAAGCTCTAATTGCTTCTACTTCTTCTCTTGGCAGAGCGGTCGTGGTCATCACGAAGTGACATCTTTTGATTTGCCACTTTTCCCTGCTGGCTGGCTCCACCACCAAAAGGCGTTATTTTAAGCCAAGTTCTTGGAGAATGGAGACATTGATGTGAAACTTGGTCCACGAAACTCCCATCATTCTCCACCAGCACCACATCTCCAGAACATCAGTTTTCTCAACTTTTCGCAAAGTCCACGTCAATCCATCGTCAAGCGCATGGGTAAAAAGCTACATATGTTCGCTTAAGGAAAAAGACTCTCGTCAAAATTGAAAACAACATCTTACATGGTTTCTTTGCGCTATTTTTCTCGAGAAGTACACCGTCCTATTTTCAAATGAGAAAAACAACATACAATCGTGCATTGAAAAATCTGTTCATCACCGAGACGGATCATGCATCATTGAACGAATCAAACGGGTGTTGAATGGTTCTTTAAGACTAGAAGTGGTCGCGGTTTTTTGTTTACTAATTGGAAAAGAATGGAAATATTGGCATTATTTTAATTCATAATAGTGCCTCGTAGGAGAAAATTTGCTGTGTTTTCTTATTAATATTAGAGGTAAAAGTGTGAATTGTTCTTTTGTAACTTCAAACATTGTTTGTAAGGTCTTGTAATATCCTTGTTCACTGAAGACGGTAAATACTCGTTACCTATACAATTCTGGAGAAGGTTTATCATGGAAAGGTCATTTATAGCTTTTCGGTACAGCTCTGGAGACCTAGAATCATCTAACTCTGTCATATTTTTGAAAATAATAATTGAGACTGCATTTTGATTTTGCATTTTTTTACCACATTAAATTTAGTCAGTGTCAGTTGGAGTCAGCTCTAGGCTAGGAGCGTTGTTGATGAAGATTTTGCGTTATCATGGAACAATTTTGGCGAACATAGATTGACGGGTCAGAGCTGTTTTGCTGGGAAATTCATCATGATTATATTCGTCATAGCTTACTTCAATACATATTTGCTGCTATTCCTTAACCGGTTCTGAAGAACTACCCCAAAACCAGACAATAAAGTTACCACCAAACAATAATCATCACACATGTTTAATCTTTGTTTTACGCCATTGTTGTAACGTTTGACCTGGAATCGGCTTATACCATCGCATTCAATTTATCATTATTTCCCTAAGTTACTGATCTTACTCGGGGTTCATTTTTCAAGTTGAAGTTTCCTTTACTTACGGTCCCATAAACCAAAAATGTACAGTACATTTATTAGCCGTATCCTCCCCAAACACAGCATTGATATTGCACTGCTTAAGCTGCTTTAGAGCAACGCCATCATTAACACAGAAAACAAAAAGAGGAATAGCCCTCAAGGATCCCACGCACCCGTAGGTTTTCGTATATAAAGTATGGAATAAAATACTCTACTCTTTGATTTTAAAGCCGAAAGGATAATCAATCAATATATAAAATCATACAATGAACACCACACTTAACCCGTTATTACTTGAAGATTGACATCTTGCGTGGTAAAACAATTACATTCCATGTAAATTTTGGAGTGTTTTAATTCTAAATTGATTTGATGTTATTGTTTTAGGCATATCAAAGCAATGTTTATTTCTGTCTTCCGGAATATAAGCAAACATCTCAATTATTTATGATAGAGTCTAATAAACATTCTCGATGCCTAACCTATGCTAATAATTGAAAAAATATCTTGCAAGCATTTCTTCAAAAAGTGTAATTAATTTGATTTGATTTGATTGAAGCCAAATGGATTAGGTATCTATATAGGACTCTAGTGAATATATAAAATAATTATTAATTACTTACATTTCTGAGTATATATCTTGATATTGTCTTAATTTGAAAAAACGTAACAATAAGCATTGAAATTATAATCCATATTAATCCCCATAGCTGATTGCTAAAATCTGGCACTTGCAACAATTCAAAAAACCTTAGTATGGCAAGTATCTGAAAATTATTATACAAGTGATTGCATTGAAAGATATAATGGATGCGATTTCGGTTATCGTTTGTCCTTTCAAAAGTAATTATTTCCTATGATTTGTCTGTGATTACCAATTGACTAAATAATAACAATCAGTTTTCTCTAAGCTATAGTCTGACGATTGTCCAGCTACTAATAGTTCATCTACGTGATTTCTATGCTATCGAAGGCTAGCATTTAGTATCGAAACCTTGGAAGTTGCGATTGCATCAAAAACTGATGAAGCAGCACCCATTGAATGAGGTCTTGATCTACTGCAGATTCTATATGTATCATAATCATCATCATTTCAGGCGGAAGACGTCCAGTGCTGGACAAAGACCTCCCCCAAAGATCTTCACGACGGTCGCCCTCGTCCAACCTACTGTAACCTAATGTACCGACGATCTTGACCAGATCGTCGGTACATCTAGTGGGGGGCTTTACCAACCCTACGTCTTCCGGTACGTGGTCGCCATTCGGGGATCTTACTGTCCCAACGGCCACCTGTGCCTTACCCACTGCCACTTCAGTTTCGCAATCATTTGGGCTATGTATATGTATACTAAAATTAAAATATGATTTCAGCGATCGCTTCTTTGTATATTATTATGATGGAGTATTAGCTAGACATTTTTGACAACACATTACAAAATCACGGTAACGTTTTTGCAATCCTCTGGTTAGTTATAGAATAGGAGGTAGTGATCGATAACTATCAGGTAATCAGTACATATGTATTTACTATGATTCCACTGTTGAAAAAAGACCTGTTTATGTTATATTATGGCTCGTTACACATTAATTTTCCGTTCTTACAAGTAGCTTCAATTTTACGATAGTTTCTAGATACATAGATTGTTATTATGTCCAGTTAATAGGCTTACCAAAAATAACACAGGTAGCATGCACCATAACCATCTCCATAGTTTCGTTGGCTTAAAACCTAACCAAAATTGTACATCAGTACAAAAATTTTTCACACCATACACCCACATAACGAGTAAAGTTTTAAAACTGCCCAAATAGCAAGTGCACAATCTATGCCCTATAAGGAGAACTCTCATTTTTGTTGGTGGCATCTGAAAAAGAAAAGTTTCGTGAATAAATTGACGTTATGTTACAATATAGTAGAGGATAGGATATACCTTCAACCATGGATAACAAATTGAATTTAAAAAAAAATGTGGTCGTTGCGGGGCTTATACTCGCGTCTCTGGATATTACGCCCCTCAATGCTTTTAACTGCTGTGCGTTGGCGTCCATAACCCTTGATGATATTCTATTAGTCTATAATCCTTGGAGTGTACTTACATAATCATGCACGGAATGCCTAGATACATGGAAAATTAAAAAAAACATAAAATATATATTTTTTAGACTGCACTCGGATATTTCATATTAATTAAGAGACAAATAACATAAAATACAAAAGTTCAGATTACATTAAATATGCAATTATTGACAATTTTTTATTATAAGCCCGTAATGAAATATAGACCTATTAATCCGTAGACATAGGGATTTCTAATTGAATATTGACAATAAGATCGGGTTGAATTGTTACTAAATATTTGCCTTGTCAAAATTAAATCATTAAATTTCATATATCACACTCATCACACATTTAACTGATGAGTGAAGGTCTAATAATCTCTTCGTATCTTAGACTATTTACACAGCTCTTTAGACGTCTACTTCATAGCGAAGAAGACTTATAAGACTTTATTTTATTTACAATTATTTAATTTATCAAAAATATGAAAACTTTTTAAATAATGGAAAGTGAATTGAATACAGTGATAGAAAGTGATACAGTGACAGAATAATTGGTGATTGATAATTGTATAAAGTCACCAAATACTATGTAAGTAAAACAAAAACAACAAACAAAAAACACCTTGTGTTACAAAATAGCAATTTTATTACGGATCCCTAATTTTGAAAAAAAAAAACATAGCCTATAGCCTTCCTCGATAAATGGACTACCCAACACTGAAAGAATCATTCAAATCGGACCAGTAGTACCAGAGATTAGCGCGTTCAAACAAACAAACAAACAAAAAAAACAAACAAACACTGCAGCTTTATAATATTAATAGTATATTAGTATAGATTACGCTGCAGCGAAGCGGTACGATGAGTGACTGCGGCATCCTAGTTTTATTTGTTATGTTATTCATTTTACCAGTGGGAGGCTCCTTTGCACAGGAAGCCGGCTAGTTTATGGGTTTCTTTCTTTATTTCTGCCATGTAGCAGTAATTTGTAAACATTACTGTGTTTCGGTCTGAAAGGCGTCGTAGCTAGTGAAATTACTGGGCAAATGAGGCTTAATATCTTATGTCTCAAGGTGACGAGCGCAATTGTAGTGCCGCTCAGAATTTTTGGGTTTTTTGAGAATCCTGAGCGGCACTGCATTGTAATGGGCATGGCGTACCTATTACCATCAGCTGAACGTCCTGGTCGTCTCGTCCCTTATTATCATAAAAAAAACAACAACAAGATATTGTCGGGTAGCACCACTTCGACGTACATGAAGAGAGTTGTCAAACTTCATGTCTTATGTTCAGGACGTTTTTTCCCGGTTATCGCACCCGTACGCATCGTCCCTTAAGGAACTTCGTTCCAAAACGTATAAACAATTAAAATATTCCAATTCATTTTTCTGTCCTCATTCAGCAACAAAATATATCATTCACAAAAACTCAAGTCCATTGAATAGAACATCGATAAAGGAATGAAAACCTATTTAAATTCTCTATATAATCGAAACAATTATAGACGTAATACTCGTACTTGTATCCACTCATTTAACAATGAACGTACCTAGTCAAAGGAACACTCTATTGAACAGGAAACTATTTCTTGATTTCCAACAGACTTGCCAGTAGATTCCATCGTTAAACATTCTATTGATGTGATTTGCCGCATTGTGATTTTACTTGGAAACTTATATTTCATTCATCTTTACTGGCTAGGAATATGTTTCTTTTATGTTTGGAATATTATGGTTGGATATTTTAATTTAATTCTGATTTGATTTTAATTCAACTTTGATTTATTTGTAACAAATGTAGAACAATTGGCTTATTTATTTTTATTTCATTTATGTATTACATTATTATCGACTTATATTTTCATTTTAGTACACACACCTAAGGTATGTGAAAGTTCATGATTGGCTGTGTTTTTTTCTTACACAGTATAATAAAATTAAATATTATTGGTTTTGTGTAAGACTGTTATTGTAAGTGCGCATATACGAAACAGCTTAGACACGACAGTAAATAATTTTCGTTTACACGTATACTATTATCTGAAAAAATAAATTCCAACGTTTTAGAAAAATAGAAATTTGCGGTCCATGTGATTGCGTTAGTCATATGCTTTATTATAATATGATCTAGTGGCACCTTGTAGTAATAGAAATATAAATTTTAAGTTCTACCTAAGTAGCTTTCGATTCTTTCTTTCACATGTTCCTTGGGAAATGTGAGCGTTTGTAGTGATGCAATGTTTTCGTTATCTTTCCCGATTTAACTAATGTAAATTTGTAATTTAACCTGTTTTCTAAAATAATCTAATATTTTTGTTGAACAATTAGGTGGTTTGCTGTTTTTGTTATATAACGACATTGAAATAGTTATTTGTTCAACAAGTGAGCAAAGTTATTTTTTGCTGACTTTAAATCACGAATTGGTGAAGTAGTGTAGAATTGAATTCTTATATAGACTACTAAGGTAGTGAGTGATTTAAAGGCACGAGACAAAAAAAAAATTTGCTCTCGTGTGAAACATACAACTTGTCACCTCGACTAGCGAGAAAAGTGTTATAGGTAAGAGAAATAATTAAGATAATATTTAACAATGTTTACTAGTATTTATTTTAAATACTAAATCTTTAAAAAGGCAATAATAAAATTTATAAATCTAAATTTCGATAAGTAACATTTAAATTTTTGTGACAATGAGATAATACGGTAGGCTAAAATGAGTTTTGGAACGCACCGAATCGCATTGTTTATTTTTTTAACGCAGAGTAATTCCCGGATGTATGGTCACTTGGGGTTCGAAATTTAAATCACTTTGCCTCACGCTCGCAGCGTTTTTGCTGCGATTTTTCACGTAGCAATAGCACCCTTTTCGTGCTGGAGAGGTGAAAAAATTCGAATCCCCAAATATTTGTTTTATATAAGTCGAGTCTTATTGTTTAAAATTTCAAAATCTCATAGCCGATCTATCACCACAGTTTGGCACACGATTTGATTGCCAGAGCGAGTGACCGTGAGTTTTGATAAACAACCAATAAACAACCAAATAAGATATATCCAATATAATATAACTGTATTATTTGATTGAAAGTCAAAAAACAAGAGCGGAACTAAACATCAAAGTTTACTGGCGAACAAACAGTAATACGTAATCTACAATCACTTTCAAATCGGAAAAACCATTTCTGTAATTAGCGCGCACAAATGCAGTGACGACAGTATGTAATTAATTTCTGAAAAATAAATTTAATGTATATCGTACGGCACGCTTTTGATTTCGTTATAATATAATAGGTTGGGGAAAGTGTTTCATCGCATTTAAATAAAAACTAATGATTTTTTCCCTTACATTTATATTTACAATTAACTACAGTATATTTATGTGCCATTTTGTTCCAGGACTTGTTACCATCTTGTTGGTAGTGACATGATCCCTTTGCTGTAGAAAGTTTGGGACTTAACAAAAATCGACAAATAGTTTTGGCAGTCCTCTCTTGATGTGAGCGAAGTATCGTGATGAAATCCGCTTTCTCTCAATTTCTTGTTCTAATCTCATTAGTTGTTGGCAGTAGACCAATCCAATCCTACCATAGAGGCAGTATCACCTTATTGCGAAAAAACTCGGGTTTCGTCACAGTCTGTATCTGTACAAGTCTTTACAAGCTTAACCGAGCTTTGACCATAAAGATATCGGACGCTGTACTCGTACGTGATACATTTTTCATCACCAGCTTACAATGTCTTCAAAAACGACTCAGTTTTCCATGTGTCCCAATACAGAATCGCAAATGAGAACACGGTTCAATACGTTTCTTTCAGTGAGCTCAACAATTTTTTTGATATGAACTTTTATAATTATTGTTATCATAACCAGCCAGATATTTTAATTTTATTACAATTTAGAACATGCTTTATTTGACAAGATTATGTATGCAAAAAGAGTTCTTCCGCGATCTAGACCTATCGGTAGTCGGCAATCGGTGGTAGACTCATAGGCGATATCATAACTGTTTTGTTTCTATTACTACGTTTAGATTTTGTTTCTGGAACTTATTGCCAAGTGCATACTTCAAATAGAAAGAGAAGATCGGAATCAACATTCTAAATCATAAAATTTATGAATTCTGTTCAAGTTTCGTGCGACATTCTTTTCATACGTTTGTGTGAAAATCAAACTAGTTTAGTTTCACAGTATATTGTTGACGAGACAAGTATTGTCTTAACAATAAAACTATTTTGACTTCCGCACTTTACACAAAAGCTTTCATCTTCAAGCTATCGTGAAATAAAATATTATTATATTATAAAATTAAACTTAAACATTAAAAATATTAAATGTTTCTACTTGAATATTTTACTGCTATTTCACATTATTATTTAATCGTATGGTTCTATTTCTTTGTAATCTACCAAACCTCAATTCAAGAATACCTAATTAATTGATATTAAGTTGACAAAAATCTTAAGCAGTATGTTTAAAAAAAAAATCATTTAATAAAAATAAAAATAGTTATTTAAAAAAAACACCTTGATCTTGCGATTAAGCCCACCATTACACTTTCATATTTTTCGAAAAAATTCATTCAATTGAGTCATGAAGATTTATTTTCATAATATAATATGAATACATGTTTTCTTTCTTTATAAATGACCAGAAGTTGTTCTTTCTGGTCATTTATAAAGAAAGATTGACAAATCCTCTTGTAGCAGGCTTTGTCAATGCTATTGCTTGTGGTGGCACCATGGATCAGGTCGTTCCCTTCTTTAAAATATGGGCGGTTCATGCATCATGCTCGTGAACAGCGCTATCTATAGTGGTGTCTGGATGAAATTGTCATTGAGTTATCAATTGAAGTAATTTATCTCATAAATTTATAATTAAATACATATCTCTGTATTTGCTAATATCTTATTTATTTAAGGTGTATTTGGATTTATGCATCTACTGTACTCAATACCCATGTGGTTTTTACACGCTTTTAATAGCTTTACCTGTATGTATGTTTGTTTGTAACCGACTCCTTTGTACGCGATTTTGAACCACTTTAAACGGCCAGATTTCCTTCAAACTTCGTAGATTTATCAAGGACCGATGACAATACATTAATTTGATTATAAATTCAATTTTGCAATTTGCAAAATAAGATTTTTATTAATTTATATAATTTTCGTCTATCATCTATTAGCCAGGAATTGATGTTAATTTTATACCACCAAATAATTTTTCTAGTATTTAGTTCGGTTCTCTAAAAATAGCGTCTTTTTTAGTTATTTTTAACTACTATTTATTTTTGACGATTGGGTACTTCCGTTGCATCACGCTATCATCTATAATCTATATGATAGATTATAATTAAGACAAATTCTTCTGACAAGTTTCTGGCAACTTCCTCTCATTGAAGTTTAATTTTTCGCGGAGTGGCGATAAATGGTAAAATAAAAATTCATAAGTGTCATTCGTAACATCCATTTGAATGATATTGATTCACCATCCCTCTATTGCGCCTAAAAAAAGTATTTTTGCCAATCACTTAGGACGCACAAATTAGAGTCTATTAGCGCTTAGAATAAATTATAGTTCATTAAATTATAAACAATTATAGCTACACTCAATAAATGCACGCGAAATTTTTATTCCTTATTTATTCATATATTTGTAATCGCTCTATTATGATATGGAAGGCGTCGTGACTACAACTGAATGAATAGCAATTTTGCAATTACAATGGAAATCTTTCTGACCTTGATATACCAAACAATGATCGATTATTGAAAAACGCCACAAATATTTCTATAAATAATTAAACTGTGTTAATTTGATTGTGCTATTTATTCGGTTGTCGTATTATAATTGAGCAGCAAACAAAAGCTCATTAATTGTATCTGTTTCGGCTAGCAAATTGCTTAAATACCCTTGTAAATGAATAAATGTAGTATTGAAGTGCGGAATGTTCTATTGAATGTTTAGTGAGTCACTTTAGATTATACGATCCTTCAACTGTGGAAAATGTTCAATTCTCCAGTGAAATATCAAGAAATATACAAAGGAATGCTCGAGATTCGATATCATTGAATTTTGATATAAAATGTTACATTCTCCTGGATTATAATGTATATCGCGGATTTTATATTTTATTTGCACGACTTCAACTTTCAAATGTTATTCATTTTTATTTTGTAGTTGAAATTTTTGTAACAGTCAGTCCGTTCTTAAGTTAAACATTATTCTGAGATTTATTTAAAGCAATCTCCACGTTATTTTAAGCGCCTTGATCCACCCGGTGGTAAAAATAAAACATAGTAAAACCACAGATTAGCAAATTACAAAATATTTTTTTCCACAATAGTAATTGGATCAGACTTTAAGCTACCATTACCTTATAAAGAAAAAAATTATTGTGAGAAGTTGCAAAGTGATATAAAAAGAGTTGCAACGTGGAGTAATAATAATATGTTGCACATGTTAAAATACTTGGTTATAACTTTCGCTAGGACTCGTTATCCAAGATTGATTAACTAACACGTAGACGAGACGCAGATGGTCACGGAAGCTGAAGTAAAAGATCTTGGAGGGAATCTCAATGCTGTATTGATGTTTCGTAATCATATCACTAATCTTTTGAGAATTCACGGTTCATGTTGCGGTAAGCTCGTAGTTTATAATAGCAGTTTATATTATAACTTTGGTTCAGAATTGCAATATATATATTATATATACGGGGAGACTATACGGGGTTATTTCTGTTTTTTCGCTTCATCATCAAGATCAACATCAGCTAGAAGACGTCCACTGCTGGTCATAGGCCTCCCCCAACTATTTCCACAACGATCGGTACTATGCTGCCGTCATCCAACGTATTCCGGCGATCTTGACCAGATCGTCGGTCCATCCTGTGGAGGGCCTCCCAACACTGCGTCTTCCGCAACGTGGTATTTATTACTGTTATTCTTTATTCGCTTATGTACCCGATATTATTTATTTTGGCAGGATATAACGAACTGAAAGATAGTAGGTACATAGCAAAGAATATTTAAACACTACGTTCAAGAGACGAGAGTGACATATAAAATAATAAATAATAATAATAATAATCGTAAATCTTCATACCGACATAATCAACTAATGACATAATATCAGAGCATAATATAATATATTGGGTTGGAATCAATCTATATTTAATTTATCGATAATTAACTAATATATGTATATTCTAAATTAATATAAATAATTTCTACTTAAGGTTCTATTTTGTTAATTTTAAGGTGGACCTAAGCCAAATCTTACTAGTTTAAATTTATGGGGATAAGTTTTACTTATTTCAAAGAAAAAAAAAACAATTTATATAATTAATATTTTTTAATAGGTTTGTTTTGCGCTGTGTAGTAGTAATTTCGGTGTAGACGGTCTTTGGTATTCGTTTTTCAGATGTTGCAACAATTGAAAATTAACTAAAATTATAACAGAATACATATTAACAGAAATTAGTTAAAGCTAATTTTTTAGGCTTTAAATATTTTTGAACATCATGTACAATATAATATAATAAAAATGATTTTAAAGGTTAATTAACAATCATAATAATTTCGACAATCGATAAAAAAGTGGCAAACAGTACAGATAGATTAAAATATTATAATTTGTACTCCAGATGAATTAAATCAATACTCTATCACTTTTAATCACTTTAAGCATTCTTTATTAGCTTATTATGTGTTCATTAGTGCTTACCTTTCTTTATCCAAAAATAATTTATCCATGAAAATTCTCTTACTGATTGGCCAGATTTTACAACACAATATATTACAACTTTTTTATTGTATTTTTTTTATTTTACATTGTATAGCTTAGAAATGTCTTGCGCAATTCTATAAATAAATAAGCAAATTACTTAAATACACGAATAAAATTACGACAATTCGTAACAAAAATTGTTAACAATCACTTTTATTTTGATTGAATGACATGTCACTTGACATTCTAACCAAAACAAACAAAAAAATCGAATATATGTTAGAGCGAGACAGCGTTGGCCGCCATTATTTTTAGTGCAATGCAAGTACAATGTCATACATTTTCAAGTTTATTTGATAATAAATGATAATAAATAATAATAATAAAGTTTAAGTACATGAATAATCCGGATATATTGCTTAGACTACAAATTGTTTTTCCGGTTTTTACGTGTAATACCGACGTCGGCCACGCGCTTGCCAAGATAAACACCTAAATATTTAAAAAATCATGATTTTGCATGTGTGTATAATATTATACCTCTATCTCACTAAGATGTTTAATCATAGTGTTTAGGTACTTTTTTAAATAAATAAAATATGTTAGTTGGAAGTTATAGATTTTTTAGATCGAGCAAATAATAAAAGCCTACATAAAATCCGAGAAAGATAACAAGCATAAAATCCTGTTTAATAGTGCTACTGCAATCACCAGGGAATGTACTTATAACGAATGGTTAGGGAAAGGGGAAGAATATTAGGCACTTTCAAAATATTTTTATATAAGCGTGAATATCATGGTATAGTAGATGTAGGATAAACACTAAAACATCTGAATTGATTAATGTTCACATATTATTTCGAACAGAATTTGCAAACTGAAGCTGGCAGGCGTCAGGTTAAACTTACTTAACTATTGCTGTTCCTAGCAGTTTTCGACTAAAATCTGCTTAAAGCGCCTTTGTTGTGCTTTGTGACAACTACAAGTGCAGCACGTACTAACTACTAAGTAGTGAATTATTAGAACATGGTGTGGCCAATTAAATTTGAAATGTTAAAAATTAAATAGAAAATAATAATAATAATATTGACAAACTTTTACACAAATTATCTTGCCCCAAACTACGCATAGCCTGTACTATGGGTACAAGACAACGATATATTATATATATATATATATATATATATATATATATATATATATATACAATTAGCTGACCCACCATCGTAAATGGTTGAAAATTTGAAGTTGTATGTATCTTTTAATGCTGACTCATAATCAAATAAATTTAAAAAAAATGTCAAAAATGTTAAAAAATATCTTCGTGTGGACCACCCTTATATATATATTATAGAAAATGGTCTTGGCTTTTCTTAACTACAAATGTAAACTATAATTCTATTTTTGATTCGAAATAACGTCTAGAAAAATGTATCTTGTGGATTTATTAGCAAATAAAACATTGAATTTTTTTTAAACAAAACAAGTCGAAAAAAGGTGTTTAGTTTTGTTTAGTTCACTCGTTCTACTAGTTTAATATTACTCAAATTTATTATTCAGTATTCAGTCCAACTAAGTTTTAAATAAATTGTCAGTTTGGAAAGTGGTATCATTGGCGAGAAAAATAGTGAATGTATTTATCACATACAGTGAACGCATATAAAACATGAAAGTAGTGTTATACTATTTCTACCGTTCATTATTAGCACAAAAAGTTCCCAAATTAAATCACAATACAGAAAATTGGCAATGCATAAACAAGAACGTTATTGGTATCGGATATAGGTCGATATTAGGAAGCGGTGGCGAACTACGCAGTTTTGCAAATAATATGATTACGAGCTCAGCGGTTCGACCATCACCCGCCGAACGTGATATACGTGATTGGTTCTCGGTATGACATGATAACGGTAATTGGTTCGCGCGCTTGACATATCGTCTATGTATGTCAGATACGTGGATGATGCTATGCGCTATGTACGAGAGGATCAGTCCTAATAAAAAACGGGATTTTTTAACTATATATCTAAGGCAGATGTGTGCATACTTTGGATATCTACAATGAAAGCGCTAATCTATATCTAAAAGGCGGCAGCGTTTCTGAGACGTAATATCAGGTGACCTGTATGCTCGTTTGTCCTCCTTTACCATAGAAAAAATACCTAAATCATTTATCAATATATTTATTTAATAGTGTGAAATTCGAGTATTTCTAAATTAAAATGAGTCTATAGTTTCATAATTATGTGTAAGATATATTTTTTTTATATTAGATGAGTTTAAAAATGTGAAATTTACCGAAAAAGTATAAAGTACTAAAGAAACATTTCACAGGTAAATACTGATTCTTCAATATTACTTTCGTGATGTTTATTTTCGTTGGACACAATATGCACTACTGAATTTTACGTTTTATATACACAGTAAACACTCTATTTTGTAGTTTATATTAAATAAAAAAATATGTGTTAGAAAATAAAATATTGTATTTGTGAATATGACGCCGTATATCATATTTGTCATAGGGATTATCTGAAAGCAAAATACTACACAGTTCACCAACTCACTAAGACATCTATAAAACTAGCACATATGAACATTTTAAATTTAGTCTCGCCGTAGTGAGGAGAGTGTTTGCCTATTACGCTTGTATACTAACTTTATGGTTTATAATAGGACGACCAGGATCCGAAAGTGTTCACTCGTCTGTCTCACTGATCATAGAGTCGGGACCGTTTGTAAGCCCTACCCAGGTATAGTTTTAGTTGCGCTATTTTAGAGCGTCAAAAATGCTTCCACATTTAGTATGCGTTCACTATATACACATAATCAGACCCAATCATTTCTTTTATAAAAGCAAACTTAGTACACTTAGATGCTTGAAATGTTCGTTAATAGGAAGAGTATGAAAAAAATAATTAAAGTTCGTAGAGGATATCGTTATTCAACCAACGAATGTAATTTTATTCCACAAATAATAATTTTAATGTGACATATAAAATTGTACATTATGTGTAAAATTTACATTTGCCTACAGTTTGGTTGGATAATTTTAGTAAATTGATATCGGACTAACGTAATACTAAGTAAAATGATCTTATGCCGACTATTTATATATTATTTGATGTCATTTTCCATAATGGAATAAATAAACACAAAAGTCGTTTTTATATTATATGAACTCAGATTTAGCCATGTGTAAAAGGATATTCTAAGTTTTGCATTATGTGGAAGTACGGAAATCTTATCATCTTACAGCACTATATTAACGTTTTATCCTACAAAGATGTTTGTACGTTGACCTTCCCAGACACAGATGTATAATAACTAGATTCAATGAGGAGGAATTTTAAAATTTCATTATAGTCAACTAGGTACAAATCTATAAGCTTTTGTATGTAATATTTATTACTGCGAGAAATATCACAATATTATTAATAACACAATACTTTGTACTCAGATTATTATTATTGGAGAAATACAAAAACCTACAAGTTCTTACGTGACTGGAGTCAAGAAAACTCGATTCACTTTATTACGGACCCGAAAGACCGAAAGTACAAATACCAAGTTGAATCAATACATATACAAGTCAGAAGCTCCGACCACCATCCACTGAGCATTGAATGTAATATCTCTGGAGTGTCAATGAGTTCAGGTACCTACTGTAGACCAGACTCTCAAAAGTATGTAAAATGGGGCGAGAGAACGACTAGTCGAATAAATACTTGTGGCGAATTTTGTTACAATAATTTAGATTTATTTAACCTACACTATTCTGATATAATTTAAAATCTGTTCATATTCGGGACACTACAGGCATGTAGTGGATGTATTGCAGAACGCTGCTATTGTAAGTTGTCGTTCATGTGAACAGAATAGTCGGAAGAAGGAACCAGGTTGGAACTATCGCGTCAGAGATGGCCACGAAATATTGGTTATTTCGTGGCTTTAGTTAAATTTTTTTTTTGTAAATAATTCAAAAACAAACAAAGTGAATAGAGAAAAATGAAGAGAGTATTAAAATGAATATATAAGCTAACCATAAAAAAATCAAATTGATTTTTTAAATTTTGGAATGCAACTAAAAACTTTAATCTTAAACAATGTCTACCAGTACCCGTGGAGTGAAATACGCACGAACTGAAATACAACGTTTCTAAAACTGAAATGATGGTGCTTAAAGCAAGACAGCCTCCGGAGAGAGAACGCAATGTGTTTTTGTACGGCACGACGGTTGGTGTAGTTAAGCAGTTCAAATACCTAGGACATTTGTTCACGGGACGGATGCATGACAGTGATGATATTAAGCGCGAGCGGAGGGCCCTTGCAGTCAGAGGAAACATTCTTAATCGGCTATTTGCTAAATACTGCAAGGATGTAAATATCTTCAAGGCGTACAGTTTAGGCAGCTATACCTGCCAGCTGTGGATAACGTTCCCGCAAAAAGTTATGAGCAGAATAAGAGTCCAGTACAATGATGGGTTCCGGGCTCTTACGCGGCTCCCACGGTGCTGCAGTGCTTTGGCCATGTTCGGCGGAATACTCGTGACGGTCTCTGAAGAATCCAGTGTTTAAGCGCTGGATTGACACGGACAAGAACAAAAAATTGCTGCATAAATATGTGCAATTTGTAGTTTTAGTTACTTTAATTTTATTTTTAACTTGACACCCCTATACAGTGTTCTATATTTTGTGCAGCTATGATTATTTTTAGCTAATTGTAGTCATTATGCCTGAAATAAATGCCTTTAATTTTATTTATTTATATAACAAACCCCTTTTTGTATTATTATCTTTCCTTCCAGTATTTATGTATCTGTTACCTTGGCTAACTAATTGCCTTGACCTAGCTCTGTTTTGGCACAACACATGTAATTAAAGTAGGCAGCTCTTTGAATCAGCAGTATTCGTGTGAAAATTGCACCCGAAGTATTCCGTTTTTATGGAAACTTTGAACGACACTTGACGGTTTATTAACTTTCAAAGCGAGAAGAATATTGTCAACTCAGCTCTTACTTTTTGTGGTTTTGTGACAGTTTCAGTGAAATTGTTTTGATTTCAATAACTAGATTTATTTTTGACTAAATATGAAATAAAAACATATATTCTTGTTTGTAATTTGAAATGGTACACTGTATCATTTATTGCTTATATCAAAGAGTGAATTTGTCGGTCAGCCGAGTTTCACGCCGGATATCGTGTAAAAATGCGAATTTATACGCGCAACATGTAGTCTGGTATTTCATAACCGTACGATTTGCAATAAGCTTTATGTCCTCACAGCGCCAGTTTATGCAATTTCGAATTCCTCCTACCAAAACATTTTATTTGCCGTTAAAGCCTGAATTGACTTTGAAGAACAAAAATTCACTCTAGTTAAAACCACTTTTCTCTAAATTAATATAACTATCAATTCTGAAAAAATAAATATTATAGTGTATGATAAAACACTTAAGATAGTTGTACTTATTATTTTTACAAATCACATGTTGTAACCAAAACGTCATGAATTGACCACGGAATATTTAGTTTAAACCTAAACCTAGGGTAATATGACTCTAAATAACATAATTTTTGTTTCCAATAATGCAGAAAATGCAAATTATCTAATGTAATCGTTACTCTTTTGAGTTTTTTAAAGATTAATCACGTTAGTCAAAATTTATAACATTTTATAGCTTATCGCTTTATATACATTGTATAAAATCTAATGTAAAATGCTGAAACTGTTACTATAGATTTAAAAGAGTAGCAATGAGTTTCTTGCCACTTCCGAATTGGTCGTAAAAAAGTGTCATTTTGACCTAATCGAACAAAGGATTTTAATTTTCTTTTGTAACACATTTGAAAAATATTTTTATTGCAGATTTGTTAAATTACTTAACGGAAGCCATTACGCTCAGCCGTATTGCTCAGAATTTTCTTTAAAATAATTATTTGACTAGACGGCAGTTATCAAGTTTAGTTATCAATTCTCAAAGACTAATATGAAAACTGCATAAATCCACTTAGACTTAGTGAAGGCCTAAAAGCACGAAATTATAATCCAACGATGAAGCAATGTGAAGATTAATATGTTAATTAAAGTAATATCAGCTACTTGTCTACACACCAAATTTTCGTTAATGTATATTTAAAGCCGTGCTAAATTTACAAATCTCTTTATTTCTATAGAGCATCAAATAAAACATTTATGTAAGAAAAAAAACATATAAATAATGCCTTAGAAATTGATTTTCATGAAACTTTTCCACTTGCATATTTGAATGTTATAAATGATCACATCCACACTGAGGCACTACATACATGATGTTATATACATACTTCATTATATTGAGAAAAAAAAAGCTTACCAATTTGCAAAAAGCAATTACATTCAGCACAAGTGGGTAAGGGCTTTCGGTCGGAATCCGAGAGCCGCGGGTTTAAGTCCCGTAGATATCCATAAATCTTGGTAAGAAGTTTAATTTGTAATCACTGGCTAAATAAACGCAGCGAATATAACTTTTTGGATTATTTCCATATCTTGTAGTTTACTTTGTGGATCAATGGAACGTATTAAGTAATGATTTTTATTTACCAAGTCTTAGAATGTTAGCTTTGAGTGGTCTTATACTTTGATTGACTTGCTCTAGACGCTTTACACTTCGCATATTAAATTAAACAAAATGTTTGATATCACCTCCACGCGTTTTATGCAAAAAGTCGGATAATCCCATAAAGGTTCTTTCGTTCATTTAGACACAAGCAAAAACGAGTGGCCACTAAAAAGTACTGCAATTATGACGTGTAAAACAGAAAAAAGTGCCTCAAAAAGAGGGCCATTAAAAATTAAATGTTCAACAAAAAGTCGTTTCGTAACACCGACAAACTTTGCTAATTTATAGTTGACGGGACGGTACACCCAACGAGGCTAATCTCACATTTAGTTTGCTAAATATTTTGTTGAAAATCATAACATTCCATCTTTATAACAGCATAATATTGTTGGCTTAACATATCAGGAATTATATGAATGGTTTGCTTCTAATTATATTATAAAACCCACGCTTTCATAGTACATGATAATACAAACATTATTTGAATGTATCCAAGATCACTTTTGTATGTTTATTTATTTCATGTTTTTTTTTATTATGTTAGTATACTTCTTCTTATAATAGTTAAAAGTGGCGTGTTAAGACTACATTACGACAGCATTGGAAACTTCATAAAGGACAGGTAGTATGAAATACAACTACGCTCACCGAGCGAGGCTCCTTTAGTCGACTCGAGCCGACTTTTACCTAGTGAGCGTTACACAGCAGAGCGTTACAGCTCTGTTTCATTCAGTAGCAAGTAACAATCTACTTGCTACGATATTTCTTCTACTACTATGATGTTTCCAATGAAGTTGACGAACATAATTATATTATAGCAATCTGAGCAAGAGTCATCTGATGCGTATAATCACCACCGCCCTTGCCCTTTTGTAAGACATCGGCAAAATATAAGCTGGGAATAAAAATCGGATTAGATGAATTTGAATTGGATGAACCCCGCATATAAGTGGTAATATTTCATAGCCACCAACAAAGATGCGTGATAACACTGGCCCAAAACAACCCGTAAGCTTACCTGAGTTAATAGCCCATAAAACAGACCAGCACAGGCAGTCCTGGTACAGTTACCACAGTGTGACAATCATAATTATTGCAGTGAGTCAACTCTGTGGCTAAAGCAAAGCGGCGAAACCGCCTACCAGCGACATCCTCCTATTTAGACATGTCACACACACGAATGCAGTTGCACTGGTTTTGAATTCTCATGCACGAGCTTGATACGTTACTACTCTGTAACTTTTCAAAAAAAATTATCACAGCAAAGAATCGGGGTTTCATGAGAGTCAATAGTGGCAAGGCAAGTACGTAGTAACTTACTAAAATTTGTTTCAGTATGTTATGTTATATTTAAGGCTTTAACGTATGATTTTTCGAATGCAACACATAAAACATACTTAGTCGCTTCTAGACATTTTAGCGTAATATAATTCCATTTGTACAGCAGCTTTGTAATTATGTAATAGCAGTGCATGTTGTCACAGTGCTTCAGCAAATATAAAGAGTTGGAGATTTTTAATAACATTCACATGTATTTTGTGAGGTATGTTATTACGTAAATTTACATTTGATAATTTTTTTGTAATCATGTGATAACCTTGATGGAAGTTAGCTTTATTTGACGGTATTTCCGTATATGTTTAGATTCAGGCTATAGTTAGTGTTCGGGGTTTCGTAAGAACCTGTATCTCCATCTACTATCAAGATTATTTTTGTCAGGAACGCATCAAAACTTATACGGCCTAGGTAACAAATAAACTTGGCATGATGTTATACCTGAGAATAAACTAAAAATACGGTCACCACAACGATAATTCTGAAATTATCCTTGAAATGTCAAGCAGCTTTGCAAATAAACGTGGGAAACGTTATACGTCCGAATAAACCAATCCTTCAAAGCAAAATGTCTATTTGTAAACAGTTTGCATATTCTCGTTTATTCAAGAGCTTTTATCTATTGACCTTCAATCGATTTACAAGGTCTCAAATATCAAGGTCACGTGTACCGAGAGCGTATATCGACAATCCGCTTATGTTTCCTCACAGCAACGGTCGAGTTACGAGAAGGTTGTCGGCCTTGAAACGGTGTACTCTTTATCAGGGGCGGACTATCAGTTAATGGGGCCCCAGACTAACTTCTAAGGGGCCTGCATAGTTAACTAACTAATTACCACTATGGCAACAAACTATTATATTTAACTACTAGAGATCCCGGGTTCGAATACCGGTAGGTGCAAACATTTCTATGATGAATATGGATGATTGTTTCCGAGTCATGGATGTTTATATGTTATATCTTATATCTTTAAACGAGCAATTCTTGTATATTATATTTAATCTGAATCTCGGAAACGGCTCCAACGCTTTTCATAAAACTTAGTATAGGGGCTTCTGGGGGCGATAAATAGATCTAGCTAGGTTTCAATTTAAAAAAAAATTAGATTTATCCGTGTTTTAATAAGAAACAGCTACAATAACATAATAATACAACGGTAAATTTTGCCACTATATACAAGACTATAAAAACTCAGATGGGACATTGGGTGATCCAGAAAGCAGAAGACCCTGGTTCAAATCCTATTTGGTTTTTTTGGTCAAATTTTGTACTTTCTTAAAAATCCGGGCAAGGCTCGGTCAGCCGGATATTGTATGTTTAAGTAGGTACATTGTATTAAATATATCATTGTCTTGTACCCATAGTACAGGTTATGCCTAGTTGGAGGCTAGATAATTTGTGTAAAAGTGTGTCATTATTATTATTATTTTCATCGATGTTTTCTAGGCATCCCATATTATATAAAAGTATCGTAAAAATGAGATATACCTAAAAACTAAGTTATACAAACAGCAATGGCGCTGTGGACCCTTTATTTCCGCTGGGCCCTGGGCTGTAGTCCAAGCCCTAAATATAGCCCCATATAGATCCACCGCTAATATTTATGCATTTTTCTAAGAATCTGTACCCGAATTTCTAGCTATTCTGGGAACTCTCTATCCGGTCTATCCATCTGTACGTTAAAAGACTATGTTATTAGTTATAAGCCATTTATGATGGTTATAATCAACAATGGTCAGGTATTTAACATTAAAGTTTAAACATTTATTAAGTTTTTATGATCCTCATCTACCAAATTTCTTTATCTGTTTACTTCAAATGAATTGGCGGCACTACGTAGACTTTCACCGCTTCGTTGTGTCTTCTATTACAAATACTGAATCCCATCTTTTACCATCACTACTGTACTCTTTTCACCAACTGCATGTATGGCGCTCAAGAGTGCAGTTTCTGAGGAACTTTTTCCATGTACTTTGCAAGTACTACAAAATCCATTTGTGCAGTGTTTCTATCACATTACGATACTTATGTTCCTCTCCTGGTATTCTATTAAGAGAAGCGATGATCACTTACCCATCAAATGACGCGTAAGTCAACAATTATTTTTTAAATTATGTGGAGTAGATCTACAGACGAGATTATTTTGCATGGAACATGTATTGCGTGCTCTAGGATAGGCTATACACCATCTCTATATCTGCCAGTCTAAAAGATGATACAGTTAAAAATGTTGTATGTTTCATCTTTTTACTTTACCATTTAGCCACAGAACCGTATGACGGAGTAAAACTTGTGTTAAATATAATCTTGTGATTGAATGCACCTATTTGGCTAAGAATAGAAATAGTGTTAATTCTTATTTGGAATTGAAATCGAAAGTTCTTCTTTTTATGTTACTAAATTGCAGAAAGGTCGGATGAACTGGTGCCTTTTATTATTAGCACGCACTGTGTACTATCTGCCCATAGCATTTTCTTTGAATATTCCAGGTGATATGCCAACTTTCTGTGCTCGTTTGTGTCATTTAAATTATTTTCTACCCGCGTTCCATGATCTGCCTGTTGGGTACAATAATGAATTTTAAGCTTAGACTGCAAATTATCTTCAAGTCTGAATGTACGTTGTTCTACTGCGTCCTCGCTGCCAGTTCTTCCACTCCTGTTGCTCTTTGCAATCACTCGTCGCACTGCTTCCGCTCCGAGAGAATGTCAACCAGCATTTGATTTCTTTTCAAGGCTTTATATTCTATTTCTACAAAAGAAAATATAATATATTATCGAATTGATAATATAGTAATATAATATAATATTGCAAATAAACACTAAATTTGAAATTAAAAATTCACCAACAATAAAAATATATAATATTTAGAATCCGAATTAAAAAACAATTGAAAAAGAGAACAAAAGTTTTACTTACTGAACGCAACAACAAATGCAACGCTATTTCCAATGCAATGAAACACAATATTAAATATAATGGTTACTGAAAATAAAAAATTATAATTTTTACTTCAATGCTAAGGATAGTAAAATGCGCAACGTATAAGTGTAAATATATCAATGAGATTATGTCAATTTCTTAACATGTGGATAAGAATACAAGGTCATGTAACTCAAAAAAAAATTGCACGAATAATATAAACAATAAAATATTATGAAACAATTACGTATTCATTTATTCAAATTAAATCAAAACATGCTCCTATACACATTAGATCTCGTGTAAAATATTAAAATCGATCCGTTTAGGAGATTAGAGATGTTGAACAAACTAACACAACAATATAAGGTATTTATAAATATAGATACACAAAAACAGAATATATCGATACATTTTCCGTACTTATGGTAAATAACAAATATGTACTTACCAATGGATGAGGAAGGATGAGATGAGAATGGATGACTGCTTACTTGATGCGAGGTATGCACTTAGATTAACGTGTACAAACGCACACAAAAACACAGAAAAGACAAATAATTTATGAATAGTATAGTATAGCGTCCCCGTATTTAAGCACCTACGTGCATAGTTATTTTCTTTAAAACATATTTTATGTAAAGACACGCCACGTTTCTATTACATTACATGTATACATGTTATTAACTTAAAAAATTAACATCCCTTTTAAAAGGAACATACCTACTGAACTAATAACAGTAACAAAATACACCCAAACGTGATAAAATACAATGGTGTCAAACGGTATTGTACTAGTAATTGTTTAACATGTACTAACAAAAATGTCATACCATGCTCAAGGGTATACTTAAAGAAAATCCAAGAAAGCACAAAACTCCTGTTATATAGATGCTTTTCACTGAAGGAATTTCATTGTGCAGCAACTTTGTTACTGTCAACATCATCATAACCTGAAAAATAACAATAGTTCATGCCGTGGTATCATAAATTGAATCAATGGTAGAATATAAATCTATATCACAACACCGGATCGAATTTCTAATCGAATTAGTATTGCGGTGAATTAAAATATATCTAACAACAAATAACAGGATGACGATTTCCAAATTGACCTTCGCACAAATTATAAAGAAATTTTCTTCTTAAGGCTGCCATCCCAAGAAATAGACAAAATAGCGCATAGTTGAAACCATTTCTTGACGGTTTATATAAAGAAGAATAAAATTTATAAATTGTTTACCAATACTATTCAATATCGCATACTTTTGTGAAGAAAATTGTAATAAAAATCTGTAATAAATAAAAAATGCTTCTTATTCTAAATTATGGTGATCTCGTACGGAAATGGTAACCTATCTCCACTCGATTCCTCAAGGCCGTTGGCTGGGTCTCCAGCCTCAACAGAATAATTTAAAAAAATCGAGGTATGAAGTTATACCTGAGAATAAACCAAGAATATGTAAAATGTTGACTATATCGCTGATAAAAATGTCAATACAATGTGTATTATAAACGTGAGCCAACGAGGAGAGGCACCTGCAAGTAGCGTATATGTATTTTACAAACTGTCAATCTTATGTAGTGTTACGGCCGTTTTCAATAACCTATCTATCCTTAGCTTAACTTACTAGAGATAGACAAATCTATCCTTTTACTTACATTTCAATAACCTATCGACATAAACTAACATATCTATATTGGACATAACTGTGGATAGATAAGATCTTGTCATTAAGCGGGGATAGCAATGTATTCGTAACTAGAGATACTTTATTGAAAACGGCCGTACATCTACATCATTTGATAATGACAATAACAATATGATCGACGATGAATATCAATTATTATGATACCAGGGCAGCTGATGGTATGTTATATGAGCGTTGCCAATCTTATAAAGCGCCGAATAAATGTGTATGTAAACTTGAAATCTTAAAACACATCAAATTAGGGGGATTGTAGTGACAGTCAACGGTAACCCAAATTGTAACTATAAGCTACCATCGTCTCAGTTAGGAGGTGAGTAGAGAGTGAGCCTGCCCCTTAAGCTACGAATCCCGGCTCGTTTCACGGTAGATGCAAAATTCTACAGTAAATTTGAATTTATGAATCATGAATGCTAATATATGTTTATTGCATATTTTTTTTTCAAACTCAAATAATCTTTATTGAATTAGGCTTAAACTAAGCTAAGCGCTTTTAAATAGTAACTATAAATATTTCTTTTAAATTACTGAATCTACCACACGTTCGGAAAAGCTCGTAACAAGAAACTCAAGGGCCACTCTTTTCAATCAAATAAAGTATTTTTACAATGGCTGTATTATACATAATAAATTAGTTTGTAAGATGCTGCGTCCAATATATGAATCATGTTTAGATAATATAAATTATTTCATAAAAAGCAATAAAGAATAAACTGTATAAAATATATTAATAATCGTTTATTGGATGCATCAACCTTTAGAGCTTGAATTCAAACGTTGTTTGTGTAAGGATGCATCGTGATCATGTTGGTTGTGATAACTGTTACGAGTATAATTAGTAATTGCATCTAACAAATACAATGATTTATTAACAGGCACCACAAGCAGCACCCGTTCACGAGTAGACGCATGGACCAGCCATCGTTCCCTTCGCACATATTTGAGAGTAGGAGGCGTGCAAGCACACGACGAACCATATTATAGCATACCTACGCATGATTACTACAAAATTGCAAAATTAATGCTCACAAATGATTTTATTTAATGCAATTACAGTGGATTCTATATAAACCAAAATAATATAATCATGTTACTATCATAAGATTATGCAATCTTAGTATGAAGAATTATTATTAGGTGGACCAGGAGCATCTATTTTCCATACTTCTTTATCCTTTATATATATTTATTATATAAAGGATAAAGAAGTATGTATTTGTATGTAATTATATTTTATTAAATCGTACAGTACTAAGCTTTTTGAATAAGGCGATTCTTTATTACTTTTCATAATTTAGAATTATATCGTTATCCATAGGTGCCAGTCTTTGCCTAGCCTTGACTAGATAATTCATGTGAGAGTGCGTCAAACTCTTAAAACTTTATTATATTGTAAGAATTGGTACCCTGTTTAATTTTCTATGTAATATATATTAAAGGGAAATTTCTATAAATATATCATATATGAAAATCTCCAACACCACAGATCCTTAGACATGTGTTGTTGGCTTAGTGGAACCAAATTCATTTAAATGTTTTCATTTAAGAGAAGGTAAACCCGCAAGAGACACGTGTGAGATTGAAAAAAACGGCGAAAGGACAATTCACAATAGCAGAGGTCAAGAGAGAATAAAACTATCAGAAAAAATATAAAGAGATGCTTTATCGACATGTAAGGCACGCAGTAATATAGTTCGTTAACAACATATCGTTCGTTAGTACTAATAAAGTATAATATATCAACATCATCACCAGCCGGAAGACGTCCACTGCTGAACAAAGGCCTCCCACAAAGATATCCACAACGATCGGTCCTGCGCTGCCCTCATCCAACCTATTCCGGTGATCTTGACCAGATCGTCGGTCCATCTTGTGGGGGGCCTAATAACACTGCGTCTCCCGGTACGTGGTCGCCATTCGAGGACTTTACTGCCCGAACGGCCATCTGTCCGTCGAACTATGGCCCTGCCCACTGCCACTTCAGTTTCGCAATCATTTGGTCTATGTCGGTTACAATAACATATACTAAATAAAAATAACTTACCAAACCAGGCGTTAGTACAACTGTCATATATACGTAGACATACATCGTGTATAAGTTATGAAGATCGGTGAACTCCGCGCTCAAGGGTAACAGGACAAACAATAAATAGTGTGGTGTGACTGCTATTGAGATTTTCACACATCTAGAGAGCGACAAGTAAAGCACCCTCATAATCAACGAACGGGCCAATGCAAGTATCGTGGAGACTGTTCCAAATATCAACACTGTCGTGTCTACCATAGTATATGGAGATATTGCGCCAAAATCGTAAACTCCAATCAAACCAACACTAAACATTTCGTTCATTCGCTTCATTGACTGAAAGGAAAACTTGTTTGTACTATTTTTTTATAGAAATCAGTGACCAAAAGAATGGTCCATCTCGTGTTTATCGGTATAGGTTTCCATCACAGTGATCGTTGGGTGTTACTCGTGCCATATCCACATAATAAATAGTAATAAGTACAGAAGTTTTACTTTTTTATCACCCATTAAGAAATTAGCTACTTCTTAGGCCTGCTTATAAGATTTTGATGATTTAACAGTTTGTTAATGCGTTAGGATGGTAACACATTGGTAAATAAGTGGTTATTGTCTATTCAAACTTAGTTATAAGTTACCTAAACAGGGCTGAGATGCGTGTAAAAGACGGAAGGCAAGTTTGAATACCAATCTAATGAATAGCAAAATGATACCAGAAAAAAAATTAAAGATTTTAGTAGTTTATCTAAAAGTTTTGTTTATTCTTCACTATGTTTAAGATGACTTTAACTCCGATCGAATAAACAAAAAGGAAAATATGTACCTACAACAGGAATCAAAAAGGCAAGCGAATCGCAGTGAGGGATTGTCCCGCACTCTCGTAGGTATTTTTTCACGTCAGACATGTCACAAAAACTTCTAACATTGCATTATAGGTACAATGCAAAGTCACAGTCGGGGTGGCAGGTGTCACAGAAATAATATTTCATTTGCCTCACATTACACCGGCAAACATCATTCGACTATTTTGCGTTTTTTTTTTAATATTATTACTTTAGTAATAGTACAGCCCTGGAAGAACAATGCACATGCTATTGCTCCTTATAATAACAGATTAATAACACTTACGTGGTCCTGTGCGAAATTTAAATCTCTCAAATCCATTAACTGGTAAAAGGCAATTACAATCAAGGTGTGTGCTGAGATTAATAAGCAAAATACAACAAGTAACGTAGAAAATACACTCCAGAGGAAACTGAGCCTTAAAAACTGTAAAAAAACATAGGAAAAATATGTAATGATTTTATCAATACAGCCGATAAAGAATTAGACATAATTGGGGTTATTACTGTTGATTGGCAATGGTTTTAGGGGAAACAAGTTTTTAACTTGATTTATTTCGTGTCGGTTTAGATCACGTAGCGGGCTTCGTCATTCTTTGCAGCAGTGTCATATGGGCCGTGTAGCTACCTAACCTAAAATATGATCGGAGGAAGCGAGTACCATTCGTCATTCGCGAGCAAGGGCGCTGCTGTGGAGGCTCACCAGTGGGAGGCTCCTTTGCACATGATCCCGGCTAGATTATGGGTACGGCGCCTACTTCTGCCGTGAAGCAGTAATGTGTAAACTTTACTGTGTTTTGGTCTGAAGGGCGCCGTAGCTTGTGAAATTACTGGGCAAATGGGACTTACCATCTTAAATTTTATAAAATATTTTCTTTAAATATTTTATAAGTTTATAAGATCTTCACCTAATAATATCTTTATTCATTGATAGTATATTATATGAATCGAATTGTGATCTTAATACAATTATTATTATATTTATTATTTTTGAAATAGAACTTGCCTTCAACAATGAGTTAGTCGTGATAGTTGCTATAAAGAACACACCCAACCACACAGATGCAATTACAAAACACTGCACCGATACGTTGTGTCTGTCGTAGAGTATAAATAATCGTCTGAAAACGAGAAATACAGATATTTATTCATACGAATTTCTCTGTCACAAGATTATTTTTTATTTATTTTTATCTATGGCATCCCCGTTACTACGTTACATCGTTAAATTTATTCACTCAGACCTTTCAATTTTATTTGAAAGGATTTTCCGTTCATATTAATTTCGTTTTAGTGAAAATTGAACGAAAAATTTATGAGATATTAATTAAATGATATTAATTCTGCTGTGGAACTTTATAAGCGCCATTATTATGTATAAAAAGGCGGCTTGGGCGATCTGCAAAATTAAATCTCGCTTATAAATTTACAAAAAATATATATCGAATTAAATTTTAGAGACTGAGGGTTTGCTGATTAAATAAAACAACTGCTGACGACTGAAGGTTTAAAATATGAATAAATAGGAAAATGCTCGGAATTAAATAAAAACAACAAATTTGTTTTTCCTTTGATGCGTCCCTCGTCGAATTTATTGACGCAACGGTTTGACAGTTATGCTGTGAAACAATTTCATTACAACAACAGGCTGCATTTTTACGAAGCAATTCTTGATGTTATGATATATTATTGACAAATTCATAAAAAAACATTGTTTTATTTTTTATATACAGAACAACGTTTGTCGGGTCAACTAGTAATCAATAAAATGAAAAGAGATTCCCCATCTTTTAAAATTTATACCTTTCAAATAAACTCAGTTACTAAAATTCGTATAACTGCTGTTTGTGCAAAGTAGTGCAGTCGATTTAATATGGTTTAAGGCCCATCCTAATAATATTCCATCGTAAAAAGCTTCAACAGTTTCGTCGCTTTTATAATGCTAATAACTTCGAACCGGGGCTTACATCTGATGTAAATATGTTTATCATGAAACGCACAGTTACTTTGTGAAATCAACTACCGGTTGCAGTATTCACGACACGCAACGAATTAGGGATATTGAAGCTTAGAACATACTTCCCCCTTAAAGGTCAAAATCGCAAGACTTGTCCTCTGGTATTGCCATTAAATAATCAAGAATAGCATAGCAGGGTTGGAACTGGCAATTCAGACATACAGGTTTCTGGGCACAAATATACTGAAAATACTACTTGAAAATAAACAAATTACAATTTTAGTAAACTTACATAAATTACATTAATAATCAGAACGAATTTTACTATACATATAGCTTAGATAATTTATACATCTAGATAGAGTCTCTTGCCGTTAGACAACCGACAAAATTAGTCCAGGTTTAATACTTTAGTGTGCGTGAAAAGCTATGTCTTACACTCTTTTCTTCACAATTTATATGATACTTAGTGTTAGAGTGCGTGCATTGCTCAAAATAGAGATTAATTCTAAGCTCATTAGTTTTCGACGTCTTCACAGTTGTCATAGTCTATCTAGAAGTATTAATGATCTAAGACTGATAATTAAAATATAAATGTTACTAAACTTACTCATAATTTACATGTGCTGACGTATTACGAACATCAGTGAGAGTGTTCGATCGGCACCTAACTAGCACGTCTTTATCAGATATGCAGGTTCTATTCTCAGTAACAAAGCTGCAATCCATCCAGCTTGGCAAGTCACGAAAATTTGTACTCATGAAACGTAACGAATCGGCCAAGCTTAGCGAATTCTAACAAAAATAATGTAATTTAATTGAAAAAAAAATCCAAACCCAATAAACTAATGACTAAACATGTGGGTACCGCGGACTGATAGGTTCACACCTTTAAGATACTCCTGAAGATATTGCATAACAGAATATACAAAACATTAGTCAGTAACATTGTAGAAACAGTGTTTGGTTTCAGAAACGGCCTTCGAACCAGAGAAGCACTTGTGGCTGTACAGGCTTGTGGTTGGTCCATAAATGCTTAGAAAATCAATGGTGTGAAATCTGTGTACATTACACATAATATGTTTTACTGACTTCAAAAGGCATTCGACAATGTAAGGCACGAATAGGCTATGAACATTCCGAGCTGTATGGACCTGGATGGCAAAATCTAGAAACTACTACAAAACCTTTATTAAAATCAATTTGCTCATTTCATAGAAGGGACAAAAGTGTTCCACAGATCTGAAAATTTCGAAGGGATGCATTTTATCTCCTCTTCACCTTAATCTTTATTCAGAGATTATATATTAGAAAGTAGTCTTTGATGGGGCTTCGCTGGTGAAGGGTTACGTTATTATACGGTGTGGAGTAATGGACGATGGCCAGATTACTATTAACAAACTTATGCACGGACAGATAAGGTAACGAATAAAAAAGTGTGAATTTAACACGAAGTGGAGTGTTTCGCTAAAGCTGTGTGATCTGACTCTTTCTACGTTCACACTTCATGCCACAAACTTCGATGCCATTGTTAACATCTGAACGTGTATTTTTCCTTCAAATTCCGATTTTTCAAGGCACTTCTGCCACGTTGAATCAAACTCTCGAATGCGGTTCCTTGTAAGATGCTTCCAGGACGTTACGATATGGATACCCCAAAAACTAGTTCTCCTTAAAAGGACGGTCAATGTCCCTGTCATTTATCTGCTGTTGTAGATGATCTCTTTAATAAAAAAAAAGTGTACTTATATAAAATACTAACAAGCAGCGCCCATAGAACGGTCTGGCATAAAATTCCAAATGAAACTCCTCTTAACAATGGATTTAATGATTCACTTGTATCTAACTTTCTGGTGTACTGTTTTATAAAGAAGTCCATAATCATATAACTCATTCCAAAAGCCAAAGTACCGACACAATAGTCCAAGAAAAATACTGGAAAATAAAACTGTTGTCATTGTATAAATTCTTTGTAGTGCTCAAAACAGTGATAACATTCATTAAGATAAATATTTGGCCTTGGCATTTTACCCAAAGTACGAATGCAATTAGTATACAAAATATTTAATATTTACTCACATGCTGAAAAGGTACAAAATATTATTGATGAGTTGGTTCTTCCTTAAAACAATTTTTGGTAACGTTACGTCACCCGATCATGATAGGATGAATTAGACGTGAATAGTTATTTATTTTCTCAAAATGATTCTGGGGTGGGAGTGAGAGTAACGCTTCAGAAAGAAATGCCCCCTGAGCGTTAAGAAACGTACGTCTCAATTTCTACTTGACTATTCGAGTCAAGTAGAATTTGAGACGTACGCCTTGCCATAATCACCAAAATTTAAAAAAGTGGTTTTGTAATTTACCACGACAGATGTATAATTTAGTATCTCTAAACTATATCCTTAATTTTCTAGTAAAAATACTTAAGCATCATTCTGGATACCGCTCTTTAAAAAAGAGTATTTCGCTGTCATCCTGACAATCCCTAACATGTTGATTGATAATTTTCGAGTACATACCTCTTTCAAGTGTCACTCCTGAAAAAATATCAAAGGTGAATATAGACGATGAAGATGCATAAGCGAGGTAGAGGAACTTTTTAATGCTTTCCCATCTGAAGTGCGTATCTGTCAATTCCTGAAAGACATTATGACGTAAACATGTTGTATGACAGATGTATTTATAAAAGATGTCGAGGGAACGCGACACACTATTAATGAGCATGGAAAAGTTTAAAAATTAAAACCGCTTATATTTGATCAATCTGTCTCATTTAATTTTTTTGTGCCTCTAATTCGGCAAATTAACTATCCTTATATTTAAACAACTAATATGTTGTCACCTTCTGTGTGCTGCCGTTGCCATATGTCAACGGCATGAGACCAGCATTTAGTACTCTGTTATAAAGTTAGCATACAAGACATTTATATGAGATCAAAATGAGATCTTGAGAGAGTAGAAGCAATCTTCTTCATAAAATAAGCCATGACAATGAAAAATAATAATCATTTTTAAATTGCTATATTATTTGCCAAACAAACAATATTTATTACTGCAGTAAATGCATACTAAGTCACGGTGTACTTTGCAAATAAACACTGAACATTTCGACAATTTAGCTGTAATCTCATTTAGGTTTACAATTTTCGTTTCTTGTTTAGCTTTTGTAGCACTCTCAAGGACTTCTTTTCAGTCTGATAGAAAGGGCAAAAGCCCTTAGTTCTGATATATAAAATCTTGTCCATGTGAAGTTTCGAAGGCATAGTTTGCTTTTTGTTTACATTATATGTTTAATTGACCTGCAATTCAAATGCTTCCAATTCTGTAGTATATTCAATGCCAATGACCGCGGGACCTGCTAAATATAAAACTAGGTACATTCCATCCAGAAGTTCGGCAGAGTTCGCTTTATTGAAATTAATTTATTATTAAAATTTTTATTCTTAAATTGACTGGTCTTCAATCTGGCCATTGACAATGAAGCTTCAGATACATTAAAAGTGGTATAATCGGCGACACTCTGTTGAAAGCATAATCTAAAGTAAAGAATTCAAAATCACACACAAAAATAATAAACATTATACATTTATTAATATATTGTATATAAATATAAAATATACTTTACACATACTTAAAATAAAATATGCCCACTATGACTTTAATGGGTATAAAACACCGCTATTTCAAGACGGGCACTCGAGCACAAACTCTTTCCTCGCGTGTCCAATGCCTACTATGAAATTACGATAAAAAGATACAGGCACAAAATTTTGTCACCAAGGTATAATAACACCATAGTTGCCTGTAAGGTTTAATGACTGTATAATAACGTCTACTTATTCCGAATCAGTAACACGGCATTTCTAAGTTTATGATTAATGCCTCGTACGTACAACACGCTATGTGTTGAATATGCTAAATTTAAGGTCACTATATAATCAATCCTACATTTTGTTTCACCGATGAAAGAATACCAAATTGAAAGTCAAGGGATGTGGATTTCGGTGAGAATATGTAATAAATACGACGACGTGTATAGCCGAGTGGTTAGCGATTCACCTACTAAGCTAGAGGTTCCGGGTTCGAATCCCGGTAGGTGCAAGTATTTATATCATGAATATGGATGTTTGTTTCCGAGTTATGGATGTTTATATATATTTATGTATGTTTAAGTAAGTATATTTTATTAAATATATCGTTGTCTTGCAACCCATAAGACAGGCTATATATGCCTAATTTGGGGCAAGATAATTTGTGTAAAAAGTGTGTCAATATTAAAAAAAAAAATACAGGTAACTGATGATAAATTGTTTTACAAATGTCAGCTGAGATAATTTTACTTTTATTCAGGAATCCTTCGAAATACACATTATGCATTAGTTATTTTATTTCACGAGTAGACCCCATCCATAGTGGCATTGTTCCATGAACTTGTAACTTAAATCTAGTTTACACACATTGTATTTATGAAATTGTTCGTTGCTATATGGTGGTATACGGGATGGTATATGGGAATGGTGAAGTCTGTGAATCTAAGTGTGTATTGTGTTTATTAATAACGTGCAAACACCAGTTTCTAATTGTTACATTAACAAATAACAACAAATCATAAATACCAAAGTTTCAAAATGGCCTCTAGAAAATGGCTTTAGAAGAGTAATAATTAAAAAGTACACGATGGCAGGTAAACAGTCGATAGCGATTTCCGACTCACAATTCACCGTTTTTTTATAAATAATCCCTCAAATATTTATAGTAACCGTACCGTAATAAATAAAAAAGATTTATACTCATATTCAGATTACTTATCAAAAAATGTAAAAACAGAACTACTTACATTTTTATCAGTAAAAGAAATAGAAGTACTTCGGGTTATGTATTCAATATTAGTTGATCGGACCCTTGGTCTTGCTAAAAAAAAAATTATTTTATTTGTTATAAAATAATAAATCAAAATGGGTGCTTAATGGAAACCCTTTACGTGTTCGAGATATCGATTTTTTTATCTATCAGAGTAAGCTACAAGACAAATGACATACTAGAGACAGGATTCGACGGGACCCCGTCTATGTTGGATGTTATGGAATTTGGTCTGATTCTGCGATGTACTACACGAGTGATAGAAACAACATAGAACGCTATAGATCTTTTCAATTCCCTTTACTTCTCAATACAAAGTGTTATTCCTGTGGTTTTTCATGGAGTTTTTGTGATAAAAAGTAAAGAATACCTTACGGCTTGGCAATAAAAGCGTTATATAGTACCGATCTTCGAATTTATTTAGAAGAAACAATTCAAAATGACCCATGATCAAAATATTGATAGATATTTAAAAATAAATAAAATATAATGAGGGCCTTTTTTATGGAAAAGGAGGACAAACGAGCGTATGGGTCACCTGGTATTAAGTGATCACCGCTGCCACATTCTCTTGCAACGCCAGAGGAATCATAGGAGCGTTCTCGGCCTTTAAGGAAGGTGTACGCACTATTTTTGAAGGTACTCATGTCGTAATCGTCCCGGAAACACAGCACAAAAATTTCATTAAACAGCTTTGTAGTACGTGGAAGAAAGCTCCTTGAAAACCGCACTGTGGAGTACCACCACATATCCAGATGGTGGGGATGATATCGACATGATATCGGCTGACTTCCAGGAGTCAGGGACTACGCCTTTTGAATAACCGGCGGTTAGCACAGGCGTCAACTCAGGGGCACAAATTCTAAGCACGATTGGAGAAATGCCATCCGGCCCGCTCGACTTCCTGACGTCCAACGAAAACAGAGCTTGCCTAACAGTTTTTTGTCTGAACTGTACTTCAGGCATAGAGCTCTCACACCGCGGGATGGTCAGCGGTGTTTTTCCCTTGTCGTCAAGAGTTGAGTTGGAGGCAAAAAGAGCGTACAGAAGATCGGCTTTCTCTTTTACCGTATGGGCCAGGATGTCATTCCTCATGTGCAACAGCAGCAGGGACGGCTTGTTGATGTTACCAAGAGCAGCTTTCGACAAGGACCAGAACTTGAGTGTTCCAGTCGGGTAACTGGAAAGCTGCTCGCCGATTTTGACAACGTGCTTCGATTTCACAAGCGCGATTTGCCGCTTAAAGAATCTGGAGGCATGGTTTTATTTCATCTTTAGAACTTTGCCGTTCGGATTCTCCCTCGGTGGACTCCCCTATTCTTTTTACGCCCAGGGAAAGCACAGGGCAAAGCCTTAATAACATTGTGAGTATATTATTTCGTTGTCACAATGCATGGAAAAACAAAAATTCATTATTTATTGCCACTAATAATTATAAAATAAATAGTATCAGATTATTTAACTTACTATACATATTTTTATTTCACTTTCGTATATATTTATCACATCTCGAAGGTTTATTTATAGAGTGTAACCCTGATCTTACGCTTTTCAATAATGCAATTAATATCCTGAGCTTTATTTGTTGTTTAGGTAAATGGATAAAAACTTGATAAATATCGATTAATATATTATAAATTTCTTTTGATACCCCAATCTGATATCCACAATTGAAATAATTGTAAATGTCACAGATTGATTGAGTGATGGTATTGTCTTAATATTACCTCAGTCCGACGTATTTTAAACTCTATGATATGACGTCAAGCTCAAGACGTCTTGTCAAGCTCACCCATTGTCATAGTCACTAAGAATATTAACACTATATTCTAAGCAAAGTCAATATAATATTTAATAGTAATAGAGAATGCAATTATACTCTATTATCGAAGATATGTGTGTACACAGCAAGAAGTGGAGTGATTCAGAAGTTTATCCAAGTCATTCTTACAAATTTCTCCATAGTTGGATTATTAAAACGCATTGATATATCAGACTTGAATTGCCAACTTGGAGTTGCAGTTTTGAAAAAAAAACGGCCGTAAATTAAGCTTGCAATCTGTCCTACTTGCATCACTTACCCGAAATTCCGGCAACGCTCGGAACGGAATTACAGGAGTAATTCCCCTAGAGTTGGAAGAGATTGGAGGCGGCGGAGAACTTTTACCAATATGTGACCTGCGATCGTTTGCGTTGACTTTTTTCAGTTAATCATCATATCTCACCCTCTCTCCTTCTAGTTACGCACTCTAAGGTGAATATCGTGATGATCTAGAACATTTTATTGTGGACAACTTAATCATGTTGTTCGATGACTTCATGGCATGTGAACAGGCCAATTGTAGTATCCGCTTGTTTCCGTGCTATTCACATAATATAAAAGTTTTAAATTCATGGAGTGGTATGTGTTTAAACTGAATTAACAAAGTGATTAAGCAAGAATACACTACAAAACACACACATAAGAATTTAAAATTAATTAAAAGTATACAAAAAAATATGTAAATAAAATTTATTATTGTTAATGTACCGAGTGCTCTTACCAACTTTTAATTTTTGTAATTAATCCCAGAAGTAAGGGATATCACTTTAAAAATATAATAAATTATTTAGATTTGAAAGAGCGACATCTCAAGTCAATTTTCTAACATGCAATTTTTGGGGTTGAGCAGGTTATCAACTGTAAAGCAGATTCTGTAGATGTAGCCAAACCTGAGAGTTGAATAAGACATACCAAGAATTACGAACCATGCATCACTCGAACGCTTAACTCAGCTGGTAAGAGCACACGGATGGAACCCGACAAGTCTCGGTTTAGAGTCCCGCATCGTTCATGAATTGTGATTACAAGTTTAATTTGTATAATTAATAACAGAAGTGAGTTATATTCCTTTAAAAAAATAACAAAATTTATTAATTAAAAGAATTCTACTCTCTAATAAATATTTATTTCATAACTTTACAGGTAGTATCCAAGTACATAATCAATATTATAATATCCACATTAGTATTACATCAGGCGCGTGGAATAAAACTGGCAGTAAACGGTCGTGCGGCGGAAATTAAACCAATTACAGGCTCCATAGACGGGAGGACTCCATTTCCGATTTCAAGCCTATACTTTTGGACGAGACCCACAACAACTATGAAGATGAAGGACTTCGCTAGAGCATCACCAGGACATCGTCTCCTACCTGCAATTTAATCACGTATTTAAGATCCACGCAGAACATAATTTTTTTTTTGGAAAATGAAGACAGACAAAGCTGGTAACAAGATCTTTATTTGAATGTCCTATTTACATAATTAATAACTTCATTCCACTGTTAGCAATAAAAAGAAAAGTTTGTTGAAAAGCGCATTATGAACGAACGCCACACGATGTATTTGACTTTGAGTTGAATTCTCCAGCAGTAATTGAGAAGTTCTTTATTCCATTAATAATTGTTCATTCATTGAAAAATGGAGTTATTTTAATATTGTTATTATTACGATTCCATACCTCGACTAACAGTCTATCTATGCGTCCGTCTAGACCTATATAATCTCTTTGAGAAAGCATCAGCTGATGGTTGATGTAAAAACTTAATGTTCTAAATCAATACAGTAATAATATACGTACAGTATACGTACGAGTATTACAAACGATTACGAGCCCTCGATTACGCCCTCGTAGATTTATAAATATCATTTTTAAAACTTATTTTTTTAAGGTGGTTGAAATTAAATAAAAAACAAAATATTACAGGCAGCTGGCCATAATGTAGCTATTGAGTGAAAACCGCATTCGCTAATAGTTATTGTCGTGTCTAAGTTTTTTTTTTTCATATTTAATGTAAATACGGAAATCTAGTGATTTTATTATATACCAGCTGTTACCCGTGATAATGGTCTCATTTACCTGTGTAAAATGGTTCAAAAGATAAAATTCACTGCCGGCAACAATGTAACTATATTCGCTGGAGTGGTCATGTCATCCTTTATATTATTATGTGTCCCAAGTTCAAGTCCTAAGTTGAACATACACAACTTGAAATATTATCTGACGAAAAGGATACCCACTCAACATATTATTTGGAATGGAGATTAGGATTACCCCAACTCCAACACGTATATTCAGTAGGTACCTACAGTTATCGCGTGGGTTGAATGCAGAGTTCTGGAATGCGATAGTGCTGTAACCTAATTATAATTGACGATTATAATCGAGAGTGTGTCGATAAAATTAAACAATGCTTCAAATTTTTAACAATCCTCAATGTTTATCATCTTATACAAGCTTAAAATGATGAAAACATATTTTAATATTTTTTTTGTAATATTCATCTAATAATTAAATCTCTTGTTCTGTCTTTCTTCAACACACATGTCTAAAAAAAAATTCCTTTTACTCTTTTACCCCACGCCCCGACTGCATTCAACTCGCGCGCTAACTGTAGGTACCTACTGAATAAACGTATTGGAGTTGGGGTAATCCGAATCTCCATTCCAAATAATATGTCTGAAGGGCACCGTAGCTAGTAATTAACTGGGCAAATGAGACTATACATCTTATGTCTCAAGGTGACGAGAGCAATAACTATAGTGCCGCTCAGAATTTTTGGGTTTTTCAATAATCCTGAGCGGCACTGCATTGTAATGGGCAAGGCGTATCAATTACCATCAGCTGAACGTTCAGCTCGTCTTGTCCCTTATTTCCATAAAAAATACCTACATTACTTTACTTTACCAATATAACATTGTTTTAATTAAAATATTATTTATTATTTCGTCTATATGTAGGGTAACCTCGGTGCGTAAAAGAGATTGACACTTTGCCGCATTAAAAAGAACCAATTTTCTGCTTTTTTATATTACTATATTATGCATGAGTCTCACTCACCCATGCCAAACGGGTAAAAATGCTCTGGATTTTTCAATTTTCCATCTGTATCTATAAATCTTTCGGGTTTGAATAGTTCCGGTTCATCCCAAAGAAGTGGATCAAAGTGTACGTCGCCAACACAAGGCAATACCGTACTGTTTTTAGGAATGGTGTAATCCTCAATGATTGTCTCTTGCAATACTCTCCTGGGACCTACTAAAGGAACAATGGTGTAGTATCTTTGTACTTCAAAGATGAAAGCCATAGTGTAGATCAACCTGAAAGTGAGATAGATTTGTCATTAAACCAAATGTTTGTGTAAATTAAAATTCAAAATTGATTTGAGTATTTCCTAAATAATCACAGTTATAAACTATAAGCCATAATATAATAAATATTATGTATATTATTTTTATCATCACAGTTCTAATTATGAAACACAGGTCTTAACCTAATATTTCCTATAATACTATATTGCCGGTATTTAGGTAGGTAGTTGGTCGCTTAACTCTAGAAAATGCTACACATAATATGCCATGCAAAACAACCCCAAAAGATTCGGATGTGTGCCCTTGGGATTTGTGAACAGTCATGGCAAATACAGAACTAACGGGAAATTGATGACGTTGAATGGTGCATCCTAGTTGCGTTTATGATGAGTCCTTGGTATATGTACTTCTTTGCCAGATTATTTTTTTGCCTTTATTGTGTGATTACAGAGACTTCTGTATGTGACTTCTTTCTGAAATGTTAACTCTATTAAGAAATTCTGTTGTAAATTCGACTGCTCCTTCAGGTTGATCTTTCATTAAGTCATGGCTATAGTAAATTTTTATACTCTCAGTAAGTTTGGCAACGTGGCATCATTAATTTTTCAACATCTTTGTTATGAGGCGCGAGTATTTACCTGTATTTCATCCACTCATTATTTCCATTTCCTAAGCAGTTACTTAATCTTCACCAATAAGATTATTGCTTTAGATGATAGTATTTAGGGTCAGTTCGCCGTTGAATACTTCCTTACAGACGTCGATCTCGTTGTTCGTCAATTTCAGAAGCTACACGTTATGACGCACGCTCTCGTGAAACATCTAACTCATAAGAACTTTCTGCTCATATAATGTTAGTCAAGTTTTGCAATCATCTTACTTTAGTAGCACGTGAGGAATGAGTAGCAGTCTGATTATTTTTATGAAGGTTTTCTTGAATTGAGTTTTGACTTGCGTGACGTTTCGGAAAACTGCCCTGTTTGTGTTTGTTGACGATTTTCTTCAAGGTGTTTTTGCAACTAGTCGCGGATTCGTGTAGTTATATTGTTTACTACTGACCCGGCAAACGTTGTTTTGCCATATAAATTATTTTTACAGTTAGACTGTTTCTTGGACATTGAAAACATTACTTTATTTTTCTAAAATAAAAGATTTTTTCTAATATACACGTAGCCTAAATTACTCCTTATTACATCAGCTATCTGCCAATAAAAGTCCCGTCAAAATCGGTCGAGCCATTTCAGAGATTAGCCGAAACAGACAGACAGACAGTTAAAAAAAATATTTTGGTGTAAGTACCATATATATATTCATATACATGTAGCAAAAAACAGTTATTTCAATATTACAAACACACGCTCTAATTTTTTTATACGAGTATGTATAGATAAGCGATTTATTCATAGATCTTTTAGGCATTTTTAACTAAAGAGTTATAATGGCAGATTTTATCAATAATATAAGGAAAAAATTTTTTCTAGGTCTAACTCCAAAACAGCCTGGCGCAACTATAGTTTGATTGTTATGTGACTTGTCATTTATTCAAATTAAAGTAACCTACTGTTAACAATTTACATTAAATTTTTAATATGTATTATTTTATATATGTAGGTATGAGTTGTCGTATTATTTAACTTTATTCGTTTATTATTCAGGAGAATTGGCTTAATTATTTGTAGAGTAAATGCATAAGACATTTCTAAGCAACACAATTTATTAGAAAAATTGTAAAATATGTGGTTTGAAATTTGGCCGGTCAGATGAGAATAAGAGAATTTTCATGGCTAAATTCCCTTTGGATAAAGAAAGGTAAGAACTAAATAACAAATATTTTATTTTTAATTATTATTAGAGAAAAAAATATTTATTTATTTCTAGTTTATGGTATTTATATTTTTGTTTAATAAGTTTATTGAATTTAAAATAGTTTATTAAACTTTAAAATCCTTTTTATAATATTGTATTGTAAAAAAAGGGGTGCAAAAAATATTTTAAGCCTATAAATTAGGGTTAAGTAATTTCTGTTAATATTGGTTCTGTTCTTATTTCAGACTCAAAACCCACGCCTACTACTTCAAACATATTTTTTGTAACACCTAAAAATCGAAAACCATATAGACTGTCAAAACCGAAACCACAACACCACGCATAAGAAAGTATTAAAAAAATATTAGTAATGAAAAACGTTTTTTTCTTTGAAATAACTAAAGTACAATATATTGGCAGCTCTGCTAATACATCATTAGGTGATGATGTTGGTATCAAGATATAGTATGCGTTCTATAGCCCTCCCGTCTCTTGAACGTAGTGTTTAAATTGAAATTAAAAATCTTTTTGTATGTACCAACCCTAGCGCTCCGCACAGACGTAGGTATGAATTTCAAGGAACCCGCTACTATTTTATTACAATGTACTTACTCAATGATTTTTTTATTACAGTCTTTTTGGAATTCACTTTCATGGATTATTATTATATCAAATGTGTCAAAAATCTCTCTATCTAGTAGTACAGGTAATAGTATATAGTCTCTTTTTTGGTTTATTAGAGACAGCTCACTCACAGATGAGTGAATAGTGAGTTTCTGTGGTACAATTTTGGGTACGGAACCTTAATTCGTCATTGTCTAGCGTGACGCATCAGGGATTTTCATTCATTAAATACAAAGACAAACAAGCCCACGGATCAGCTGATGGCAAGTTTTCAATGCCGCCCACTCTTATCTCACGTCTCTTGCGACCACTGAAGAATCACCAGAGCATTGCCTTTAAGGTGGGTCTACGCTTTTTCCTTAAGGTTGCGTTGTTCTTTGTTCCAGTGTCTGTTGGACGTGCGACTATGCGTCGTATGATGCTGATACATAACGGTTGGTATCTCATGTCAAATGCCAAACATGTCAACTGCCAGACCTGCTCTGTTATCGATTGCAGCCGCTATTCCTTGTGTGAGGCGTACTTACCAGAAGATTGCCAGACGATGAAAATTGGAAGCTAAATTGTGACAAATTGATCATCTGTAGACGTTGTGGATATTGTTTGAAATGCAGGGTGAAAAACTGGAGCCTATTGCATACCTTATTTGGTAATTATATTCCTCCATCTTTTCCTTATTTCGACAATATACTTTCACATAAAACCAATTGCGATGATGTGACGATAGTATGTCTATATAAAATGTGTTTATAAAAATGTACTCGTATGTGTTACGTACCTATTGGTATCGGTCCATGATGGAACGTTGGATCCAATCGTCTTTTCAATCTCATCATATAGTTTTTGCTGAACATCTTTATATCGTAACAACAACAATAAAGCAAATTCTACGACGTTGCTTGTAGTTTGTGAGCCGGCGATCAAGATATCTAGACAAACGATCTTTAATTGTTCCTCTAAAAGAAACAATTGTGATAAATTGAGGTCAATAAAAGAGCTGTGGAGCAGTTTTTGTTCTTAAGCTTGCGTTGTTCAACAGTTTTATTTTTGTGAAAAACATAATGAGGTACATTTTTATAAATGGGTATTTTTCTTGATTGTCTATTCTATAAAGTAAAAATTAATCATTTCAATAATAATTAAGCTGCAATAAACTAGATCAAAATTTTATAGAATAACTTAAAACTAAATACAATAATAGTTTTTAAAATAAATAATATTATAATATTATCTAAATAAAATTCTTAACATTAAAAAATATGTGTGTGTGCCTAAAAACGTGTGTAGCTTGAATATGAAATATATTTTTGCTTTTAAAATATATTATAATATAAGTTAGTAATATAATAACATGACCAAATTTATTTATTCTAATTATTAATGTAATAGTATTCCTTAACATTTTTTGAAACTACGTTGAAATTGAATTTTTAGTAAAATCAAATCACTTCTTTAAACAAACGATTTGCAAGGCTTAATATTTTAAGTAAATTATTAAATACATTATAACAAATGGAAAGGAGGAATAACAATAATATATTTAATTGATTTCTAAAGGGTTATCTTCCATTTTATTATTATACGGTATTGGTTATTTTTTTAAGCCGAATATATGACACCCACGTCCTCATTATCAGCTAAATTGTCTGTACTAATTATTTCACTGTATTTTTAATGAAATACTACGAAATTGACATCAATAACGTGATAATAATCACAAAATATACTCTATTTAAATTTTCATTCACTCATCATTATTAATTTGTACGAGGTTGGATTGCTTTCATCTGATTTTGTAATTGATATCGCCATTATAAATATAGCCCGCGAATTTTTGAAAACGGCTTTAAATGGTTTAGGCTGGATTTAGTGCTCGACCGACTGTATAAAGATAAAACAATAAAAACATAATAACGCGTACAGGCCAGCACTGATGAATTGCTACACGCGTACAGCTACGCACTGACGAGAAACGTCGGTCGAACTCGTCGGTCCGGCGTACGTCGGTACGCTGACACGCTATGGCGATAAATAAGTGCGTTCAGTTTCACGCGACGGTACGCGTAAATTTAATATAAAATTGTGAAAAATTCTCCTTCAATATAGCTATAATAATTTTGTAAACATAAAATCTCCGACTTTTGTTCCGTAATCGTTTGCTTAAGTAGTGCGATCATATTAAAAAGGTTACGAAATATTACAATATTTGTTCGTCGTACACGTTGAACCAAGTTTGCTGTCAGCACTAAATCCAGCCTTAGGTGTATTAGTAATTGTAGTGTAGATTAGGTAGAGATACTAAATATTTCGTAGTGAATAATCTTATAATATACATTGAGGTGTACTAATCATATAACTGTATTGTTTTACGATTCGAAATAATGAATTTCTTTCCAACTAACATTGAAGTTTAGGAACGAGAAAGCGTAAAGTGCGTTGTAACAGCGTGTAAGTGGTATGATGGCGACCCTACAATTGAACGTGAATCGCGTCACATTTTACATCAGCTATCTGCCAATAAAAGTCCGGTTTAGAAGTTGCATGGTACTTATGTGGTTGTAGTAATTTCAGATAAGGAATCGATAAGGAAGGTGAAAGAGAAAACAACATGTACCTGACTTTCATTGGTTATATTTCTTTATGTGTTAACAACGCCTAATGCTAACGAAATTTTAGGCAGATGTTAGTTTATTTATAACATATACGTAAATAGACACTTATATGTGTATGTACTTATTAGTAAAAGGGTTATTCAATAAGCATTCAGAATATATAGAATTTAAATTACGTATATAACTCACCAGTAAAGGTTTCATTATTTTTATTCATTTCTTCCATAAATGAATAAATAAAATCACTTCCTTCAATTTCCTTATTCTTATGTTTCACAATAGTTTCCTAGAATATAGCATTTTTGTTAAAATATGTAATAGAGAAAAGCTGTAGCATTCGTATTTCTAAACAAATCTAAAAATTATACTCAAATCAAATTCATTTAACGATATTCAACAAGCTACGTCATGCCAGTAGTTACTCGGTTTTTTCGAGTTAGTCTTTTGATGGGCGATGTATATGCTTTTACAAAAATAAATGTAAAAGAATGTGTTGCGATATTCAAAAGAATTTTTTAAACGAGCCGGCTGTGTTTTCACTCCTGTTCTTCTCAATTCTGAGAGATATATTTTCGAATGGGTAATAGTTCTTTACGTTCAATGAGTAATTTAAAATCAATATGAATTTGTATAGCAACATTAATGAGTACAATAGCGTGCCTGTCTTCCAGGAGATTTCGTAGGCTTGACCAGACTCCTAATCAGTACATCCGCGATATGATATGAACCTCCATCCACATCTAATCTTGAATTTTTACAGCCAATGAATTATTTTAATGGAGGAAGAGGATAGCTTGTAAACGTAAGAGTTGACAGTAACAGATCACCATCGCCATTAGAGCCATTACACAGTATTTTATCAAGCATGATCGACGAATGTTTCACGCAACTGGAACGCATTGCACACATGAAATGAATACAACCAATTTACCGATTCACACTATCATATAATGGTAGCTTGAAGACAACAACTTTTTCGAGCGCTGTTGACTCGGAGTTACAGCATATTTTTTTCGCAGTACACACGCTCAACAAAATCTTAATTAGATACTTGCCAACATGATTTTAGCACATCAAAATTAATTCATCTTTTAAAATAAAGAAACGCAAACATGTCTCATCAACACGTACATATTAACCCATTCATTTATAAGCGATAGAAATTGGTGGGTTTGAATGGTCATTAAGTGACTCGTTTGTGCGTGTGACAATTGTGTGATACGACGGCACCTGGAAAAAACGTGGTGTAAAGGGATCCTTACCCTTATACCAGAGAAATAACAAACGTTACTAACGCTGGTTATTGCTCTGGGTGATTGTACGCATTTTTTTTGAAGATACCCATGTTACATCGACTTGAAGACACTGCGCAAGGAAGGTCACTCCACAGTTTGTTTGGACGCGGAAAAAGTTTTTCAATAGCCACTCTGTGGAGGAATGCTTTACATCCTGACTATGAGGATATTATCTTAGCTTATGACGGTAGGTGGAGTTCAGAGGCAGGAATCAAGTGAAACAGATCTTAGGAAGACTCTTAACCACAATTTTATCCATCCTCTTATATTGAAACAAAACCCACACATCCTACAAAAATCTGGTATAAACAGTAGCATTTTAGATTATGTTTATTCAAGCCTCTGCTTCCGACTGTACTCGCTGACGTTGAAATTAATTTTTTTTATACAAATTGGATTTTTAAATCAATTATTGAACATTAAAATATAGTCCAGATAAAATTGAAAAATGTGTAATATTAAATACTTAAACATTAAATAAATAAATAAAATGTAATAAATTAATGCTTATTATAACTAATTCGTAAAATAATCGTTATATAATATGTTTTTATACTTATGTACGCACGCAAGAAGTTATTCTTCTTTGGCGTAATAAAACAAGAATCCTTAAAAAAAATATTCCTCGTGCTATTTTACGTTTTTAGAAAAAACAATATTGTAATAAAGAAGGTGTTAAATACAACCAATGAAAATATTATTTATAACGCGCTAAAAGATTTATAACTTCAAAAACTTAGTCATAAATGCATAATTAATTATTAAATCTTATACATATCATGATATCACATATTTTAATTTATAATGCACATCTAGTACCTACTTGAAATAGCTAACACAAACTTCACTCACCTCAATAATGTCGGATATTTGCTGATTCATCTTTTTAATAAGCGTATAGCCACTTAAGTCGGGTAATATGAACCGTATCCAAGGCCATTGGTTCAACCAACCCCCTGCCATGGAAAATGCCTTCGACCTCTCATTCAATAAATCCAACAGACAATTCAATCGTTCTTCTTTTATTCTTTCACCTATATACAAATGACATCTTTAATTGAGGTTTCGAATCTGAGCCCGAAATTCAGTCTCACTGCCGTCCTTTCTTAAATGTCACTTCGTAGCCCCATTGGTGCTTATTATATTATTAAAACATATTTGCCACTCGAAAATTACCTACTAAGAACATTACATCTGACAATTTCAAAGCCTTTTTTATTAACAATCTCAGTATTATTTTGCATAAGATTTATTTGACATCGATTGATGGATTTTCTGTCTAGCAAAGGTGGGAGACCAAAGCCCTCCACTCCTCCCGATTGATTGTTGCTCTGAGTTATAAAAGACCTGCCGCCAATGAAATTTCAATGTTTCATTGAGGAACAGATGCTCGTATTTGTGATTTTCATTTTTCGGGATACCACATGGAAACATCCTTGGCCTCCACTACTACAACTCAGGGTTTTTAATCTTCTATTTAGGTTAATCTGAACCTATATATAGTGAAGTATTTGATGTTTATCTTTCATAAGTCGGACAACATGCTATACCAGTCAGAAATTTATTTCCAGCGGAATTTTTATATGTGATGCTTTTCTTGTTACCAAAATTAGCTGTTAGCAAAATTAGAATGTGGTATTTACCTCTTTATTGCAATCGGTTTATATAACGCAAAAATACAATGTACAAAAGAATAAGAAGTTTGGATTTAATTGAATGACACGAGGTGGTACAAATTTCGCTTCCAAGACATGTTGAGCTAAATAAATAAACTTGCTAATAAATTACACATAAGTTTTTAAAACGTTTTTTAGTTTGCAACACGGCTTATTAACTCAATGTGCTATCGAATTTAAGCATATATTATAATCTAAAAGTGCTGACCAGGCAAAAACTTTTCTACTCCCATAACAGCTAGGAACTGGTCTCGAGAAATTGTTGACGAGTACGTCCTTTGACCTTGACATATGTTAAGGACGACGAGTAACCTACTCGTCGAATCCAATTCGTATGGGCAGCACAATGACGTTCTATAAAACGTCATTGGGGCAGCAACCAGGAAGCTCCGTAAAATCTTCATGTCCCACATATTACAGTGTCCGTAAACAAAGGTTTTTAACCAGTGTGTGTTGCCAGTGATTACTTACACAGACGTGGTCGTTAGACTCTAGCTCATGGTTGCTCAGAGAGCAATGGAGATGATTGCCGTCTCAGTTCAGCTCGGAGCTTTCCTACGAGTTCGAATCAGAAATATGAAAATCCGTAAGAGAACCGAAGCCACTGACATAGCCCAAATGATTTCGAAACTAAAGTGGCATTGGATACATAACTCGATAAACAGATGGCCGTTGGTGCAACAAATTTCTCAAATGGCGACCTCGAATTGGTAGTCCCCCCATAAATATGGTCTGGTCAAGATCCCCGGAATAGGTTGGATGAGGGCAGCGCAAGAGATCGTCGTGGAGATCTTTAGGGAAGGCCTTTGACCAGCAGTGAGCGACTTCCAGCTGATAAGATGATGATAACAAAATATATTTTTATATATCTAATACTTTTTAGTGACCTACTCACCAGCAGTATACTTCCACAGAATATTCATGACCGATTTTGCCAATATATCTTTAGGATTAATAGTTTCACTCCTGTGACGATCAAGGTAATCATAAATATTTAATAACTCCTTTTGAATTTCCATTTCCATTGCAGTTTTACCGAAGCCAACATTTTTCAAGTGTTTCACAGTAAATTGTCTATGCTCTTGCCATAAAGGACCATCGACGGAGGTAATTCCTTAAAGTGGATATGCATTGTTCAGTGGACTTTGAATCTTAGTAAGAGTAAATAGAGCATATATTCATAATGGAATAAATTCTATTGCAGTGGAATGATGGTGAATAAATACATAAAATAAAATTTACTTCAGATTTAAACAAATTTCACTTAAATAATTTATAAGTTTGCAATAGAGAAGGAAAATAGGTTGTTTACATTTGTCTGAATTTGCTTCATTCAATCTCTTAGCTGTTTAAATATTTATTATATTTAAATTATTGCATTATCATCTACATCGTTTTAAACACGCCGACTTTCGAAAAGTGTTGCTGAATTACCTAATAGTTTTCTACCAAAAGACTTAGTGTTGTAATATTTTCGATATACCTAATATGGAAAAATTAAGAATTGCGCAGTTTTGAATTTATTTTTCATATAAATATGACATTTTTGAATAACGTCTTAGTACAGTAAGTAATTAAATAAGAGTACTAATAAGGACTATACGTCAATTTTCTCTCAAAGCTCCATTTTATTTCTTACCGGCCAGTAGTGATTTACGGCCGTTTTCAATAAAGTATCTCTAGTTACGGATACATTGCTGTCACCGTTTAATGACAAGATCTTATCTATCCATATTTATGTCCAGTATAGATATAGTCCAATGTCGATAGGTTATGGAAATGTAAGTAAGCGTAAAAGGATAGATTTGTCTTATCTACTCTAGTAAGTTAAACTAAGGATAGACGGTACCAAAAATAACTATCAAGGAGTATCAACTATCTATATTTAAAAATGGCTCAAATGTTTATGATAGAAAATCTGCTAATATGTATGACTCTAAAGTAGGCAGCTTTTCTGTACGAAAACGAACAATAACCAAATAAAACTTACCCATTCTTTTGCCAAAACATCTTAAACGTAGAAAGAAACTATTCGGCCGTCCTTCAAACTCCCGCTCCGTGAAAACATGTCGCACATTTTTCTCCCCGAAAACAACGACAACTAATTCTGAACCCAGTTTCAAGCCAAGAACATTTGTAGAATACTCTTTAGCTAACTGTGAATATGCCTTCCATTGTGATCCGTGTTGTGATGTCAACTTTTGAATGATAGTACTGGAACCAACGAATGGAAGCCACGGTGGACCTAAAAGTAAAAATTTGAATAAAATATGACATTAACAGCTTTGGGTAGATTCGTGGGACACTTTTTATTGTAGAAAATAACTTAATTAATTCAAAGTAGGATTTTAAATTACTTATTCAAAAGGTATAAGTTGATGGTGGATACTGTAATTATTTATTAAGCGTTAAAATCAAACACCCATTAATTATATGCCTGAGACCTGTGAAGAACGGGCACAAGAAATTCAGCGGGCTTTTTTTAAATAGAATTTCATTATAATAAAATTCACTCCATAATTAAGTCATGATATCATTAAGAAAGCCTTTAATGCTATAACTACCTTTACCACATAAACTTTATTTGACAGTTATTTTGAATTTCTTAACACATACATTTTGAATGTTTTCTGGAATCTACTTGTGAAAGCATATACACGGTGCAACAAAGGAGTTACGAACTCGACTTAACTGAGTCACCTACTCTGTTAAGTCGAGTTAGCAATAGTAGATACCTGCAAGTTCGTTTGTTTCTGGTGTTTTGTTTAGTATTATCACAGTTTCTAGACAACTCACCTGTCTTCCAAATTCAACTCATAAATCAAGCCTTTCCCTCATCTTTTTCTTACAAGCTACTATTACTAGTTTGGATAATATTAAATATTAATAATATGTATTTATTATAATATGTAATGGATTCTATTTCCAACAGTGCAGTTTCGCTGTCAGTTTAAGTAAGCCTGTTGTCATGTGTTTCTCTTAAGATTGTTCTTAGTCTGTTTTCTCCGTTAATAGAATTGCTATAAAATGTGTCCTTTATTAGTAATTGCTTTGATTATGCTAATATTACATATGTAAGGTTACCTTACATTAGCAGCAACTCAATGTTACATACTTATTTCAACAATAATGGTACAAATTATATATTATATTTTATTACTAGTTGACCCGACAGACGTTGTTCTGTCAATAAACGGTTCGAGAGATATGTTAAATGCGTGGATAAGTGCGTGGGTGTGATCGTGACACGACAAACTATATATGTAAAGCTTCCTTGAGCTTCAACGAATCTATTACAAAAGATTTCATTGAGATCGGTCGAATAGTTTAGGAGTTATTAGGGAACATACATACATACATTCTCTTTTATATATATAGATTTGTGCCACCTCACATTCTTATTAAGTACCACGTAAAAGTTTTAATAATTCTTGGTGACTACGATTATTTTAAGTTTTAATAAAAGTGCTAGTGCTATTTGAGTGCATGCGCTTAATATACATTGTGCACATAACTTCTATATGCCCATTTATGGAAATTCGACTTCTAGCTAGATAAACAAACGAGTGTTATTAAAGATATTGATTATAATATATGCAGGTAATTTACTATAAGCGTTGGGCACGTTGTAGACCGGATGCGAGAAACACCCAAATAATGGAACTATTTGTGACACTAACGGACAAATAAAGCCATATTGCGTTATGTCTTACCTAAATATGCCCAGATCGATTTAAGCACAGCTAGTTCATTGTAAAACGGTACATAAGGGTCACCATTCATTTATTTATTTAGGCAATGCAAACAGATTGCAATAATTTCTTACCTAAAGTCTTAATTAAATTAAATTAAAATCTTATTGCAGTCCTGCAGGGTCCTACAGCTTGAATACGATTTTAAAATCAATTTTTTATAGTTTATTAGAAAATAACAAAAGTTTCACATATGAGCGACACATGATTAGGTTATGATTCTCGGTTGCACTGGATGCCGGCTACATTATAGGTACCACAACGGGGCCATTTTCTGCCGTGAAACAGTAATGTGTAAGCATTACTATGTTTCGGTCTGAAGGGCGCCGTAGCTAGTGAAATTACTGGGCAAAAAAAACGAGATTTTACATCTTATGTCTTAAGACGAGCGCAATTGTAGTGTCGATCAAAATTTTTGGGATTTTCAAGAACCCTGAGGCAATGCATTGTAATGCGCAGGGCATATCAATTAACATCAGCTGAATGTCCTTCTCGTCTCATCCCTTATTGTCATAGAGTTATACTTACTACAAAAAATGATCTTTGCTTAAGTGCTACGATAAGCTCAGTTACTTTCGGGTTATAACATAACATTATGGATACATTACCAATACATATTTATTCGACATCAGACCCTCCATGAGGACGACCTTTAATACATACTGCAGTCGTATCGGAAATAGAAGTTTTTATTTATTTATTCATTCATAAAGGCTTACCAACTAAATACAATTAATTAACTAATAAACTGAGAATTTAACAAATTTAATAAAACAATTTAAATGTACTTAAATTATATGTACTTTAGCCAATGAGAATTTCTGCTGTTGCAATTAAAACTTATCAATCGAATAAAGTCGTGTTATGGTCTTTGTTTTTACTATCCAATACTAATCAATTACAAGCGATCACGATATTGCTTACACCGTTCTATTTGCGATGCAGGGAATTTATAAATATTTTAAGTATAATTTCCAATTCTTATTTAATCAAAACAAATCTTATAACTATATTTACAATACTACGACTACATAAAATTAAAACTATCATTACGTGGAAGCGTACCAAGAATACTGGCAGCATTACCGCGTTGGATAGCAAGGCTGATCCGTTGACCGAAATAGCTGCCAGCGCTTGGGTTTCCAGTAGACTTATTGAGGCGCGAAGATAGTATATATGTATGTATATATGTATTTCCAATTGATTGCAATTGTAATTTATCAAGAATCATTGGTAAATTATGTTCTATGGCAAGAATTTTATAAGAATTATATCATTTGTCCTGTTTTTTATGCAATAGGAGACAAAAATTGTCTTCCAAACGACCCCGGAGATGGAATCACTCGACATTTCGAGACCCAGTATTCTGACACTATGTTGTGTATTACGGGAAGTATTACTAAGACAATTTCTATCACCAGATTTTAATCTCGCGCGCTTATAATGGGTACACTATCTGTTCCGAAATAGTGATACTTAAAAGGCGTCTTAGGTTTTTGCAGTTGCCATCCTTGATTCTTCAGTTACCACCACCATCAGCTCACCAGTCTTAGTTCCAACTCAAACTGAGTTAGCTGCACATCATTATCAATCGGTTTGGAGCTGTTACATCGCTCTTCTTGTATTTATTAGGAAAGTCCGAAAGGTACTACGTAAGGACGCGACGGAACAGCTGATTGCTTCTATATTAAGGCAATGACGTAAATCGAACCGGTTACACTTTCCGCATAAAATAACAGATCTTGCCTTGTGGTATAGATAAATTATTCTATACTGTCCACTATCCAACCTACATGGTATTCGCCTCACGTTTATGCTACGCAAAGGCGACGTATGCTATCATTCCTCATATTGTGTAGCATCTAGATTTTTACTTGCTTTATTTTATTATGTAAGTAGGTTGTATATAACCTTTATACGGTCGGAATGAGTAAAAAACATCGGAAATAAATCTGCTTCCGTAGATGTGAATATATTAGCAATGTTTATCATATTATCACGTTTCTGTTTGTGTTTATTTCTGCGTTTCATTTTAACATTATTCATCAACAGCAAATTTTTAATTTTTTAAATTATTTTACTCGAAAATAAATGAACGTTAAGTCTACTTTAAAAAATTCTCTCTCCTTTAAAAAGTCTATTAATTAATAATTGATATTTTATTTTAAATATAAGATAAAATTTCGTCAATAATAATAAAATGTTACGTTGCACTTAACTAATTTCTTCATTTTGAAATACAAATAAATTCCTTGATTGTTGTAGGATATAACCACGCGTATAGGCGTGCGGTAGTTTTGATAATTTATTTTTTTTATGAAAATAAGGGATGAGACGAGCAGGATGTTCAGCACAGATGGTAATTGATACCCATAACAATGCAGTGCCATTAAGGATTCTTGAAAAATTCTGAGCGGCTCTACAATTGCGCTCGTCACCCTGAGACATAAGATGTTAAGTCTCATTTGCCCAGTAATTTCACTGGCTACGGCGCCCTTCAGAGCGAAACACAGTAATGTTTACACATTACTGCTTCACGGCAGAAATAGGCGCCGTTGTGGTACCCGGCTTCCTGAGCAAAGCCTCCCACTGGTAAATTTTATATATTTAACGTCAAATCATCTCCATATCACAACCGACTACGAAAAATAGTATAAAACAGCTCACTGCATATTTTGGTATGTATTTAAGCATTTGGTTTGTATGAAAGCATTCCCGGATTTGTTTGCCATTGTGGAAAATTGCATCTTATCTTGCATTTTCTCCGCATTTAAGCATTTGTTATATTACTCGCCTATTTTCCGGCTGAAGCAATCTTCGAGCAACCGTAGCAAATGAAAAGGTCGTGAAGTACTAAACGTCTCGACCTCACTTATTGAATCTTCGTAGAGACCTAATTGTACGTGAATAATACCTATCAATTGAGTCCACGATTGCAGGTTTCATTTGAGAGTTGAACAAAGCATACAAGATTTTATGACGATACGTCACTCGAACGGTTAGCTCAGTTGGTTAGAGCAATTGCGCGGAACGCCAGAGGCCGTGGGATCGAGTCCCGCATCGTTCGTTAAATTTTATTTGTGTATTAATCCTAGAAGTGAGGGTTATCACTTTAAAAATATAACAAATTATTTAGATTTAATTTTCTTATAGCTTGAGAAAAACCTACAGTTACACATTGAATAATTTAAATATAACGGAAAGGCGACAGATAAAAATATTTTTTTTATATTTGTAGTTTAAATTCAACTCAAATTGTAATCCAAATCATAAGCCAAGTGCCCTAGTATTTTTTTACAGTTCACCCTACATTAATTGGGACTAATACCTACTAATATTTTAAATGTGAATGTAAGTTTGTTTGTAACGCTTTCACGCCTAACCCACCGAACCGATTGTGATAAAATTTAGTACAGAGATAGACTAGAGCTTGAAAAACAGTAACAAGGTATTAATTAAAGGATTAAATTAGTTATTTATTGTTTTTACGTGTATTATTTGATGAGTATCCTAAAGAATTGCCCAAAGTAACTATTAAGTAACGCGGACGAAGTTGCGGGTAAAAGCTAGTAATGACATAATTTAATTTGTCAATCATGTATTTTCATTATGTAGGGTAATGTCCTATATTTCAACAAGTCATAGCAATTGTTTAAATACTAGGAATTATAAAACCAGATACAAAAAGAGAGAGGTGTGTATGATGTACTTAATATGTTGGCAGTTATAGAGACTGTCGATGGTTTTATAAAATGGTTTAAATCAGATTTAAGTAATATCAAAAATCGTATTAGCACATAGTAGGGATGGGTACCTCCGTAGTCACTGACAACAGCAATTCATTTGTGCCTATTTGAAGCGCCGCCACTCGCGAGCGGCCAGAGAATTAATTTTGACGCATAACACAAATGGCTGCGAGAGAAGCGTATACTCTGAAATATTTTTGCATTTTGAATGATTTTCGGTCGTTTTCCGTGTTATTTATACTTCATTAATCAATACAATAAAGTACACATTTTTTTTTGTAAATAGTTTTCCTATAGATGCTTGTTTAGCTGAGGTTGTCATCACTAGTCACTACCGCAGACTCTCGCTACATGGCCAACAGCGCCAAAATGGCGAACATCAAACAGTACCTGCTAAAAGCACTTTGACAGTCGCCAGTCCAGTGGTAAATAGTAGAGGTCAGTGTATTAAGCTGGTATTTACGTCTGTCAACTGTGCAGTAACTACGGGTACGACGGACTTGGACGGATTTTGTGCTCCACTCTTCATTGGTGTGTACGTTCGCTGTATGTCGGCTAGAGTTTTTGGAGGTTTATTTGCTAGTGAAAACATTATAAAAAAATGTAAATAAATTTTTTTTTTTCAAGAAACTCTAATAAAAATATACATATTATAGCATATTTAAAAAAAAATATAATACAGTGTTCATTTTACCCCATTCAGCGACTACTTCAAGGTCTCGGACACAAGATTCTTCCTGCAGTGATCTGATTAGAAATATAGATTGTTTCCCTTTTTTAAACGAAGTAGTATACCACTTCCGACTTCGCGTATGACTAACCTTAAAATCCTATTAATTACCTACTTAATACAATGAATATCTATGACTTTTTCTGAATTTAATAAAAACTGTTTTCTTATCAAGAGAACAATAAAAAGTGTAAGGTGAATGTCTACATAAATATATAATACTTTGTAAGATATGTACATATATATCTGTCAGGTTTGTAATACGAAAAGGAATGTAATCTATGACTATAATAGCTAAGTAAATAAGTTTCCTGTTCTTAATTGAATACAAGAGCATAGTTCGTTTTAGTCTGATACATACTTTGTAATCGACTGAGGTGAGTGTTTGATTAGTCATCGAAAGCGCCTGTAAATTTTTGCTGTAAAAGTATAATAATACGATTTGGTGCAGAACCCTTGCATTTTTTAAGTGACGTTTACTTTTTCATGTAGTATGTACACACTTTACGGTACCTAAGGTTAAACCAGGCGTGTGTCAGTGAACATGTGCTTTAGATAGGAAAATATGCATGCGGGCGCATGGAATTCTCAAGGCAGATAATCGATTGGTTGCCAATCACTCACCGCTACACCCGTGTCACATTTATTTTAGTCAAAGGTTTAATATTTTCCTTTTATCTGTAATTGATTGCAATAACTACTCTACCTACTTAACTACTACCTCTCAAACAAGGAGAATCTTAAAAAGTGTTTCTATAATAAAACAAACGTAAATATTACACTTAGTTATCTAATTAGGCAAGTTAGTAGGTAATAATTATTTATTCTGTCTTCGAACATTCGATTGGTTCTTGAACATTTACAACGAGGTCAAAAGTATATAGCTTATTAACGTGAAAATGTAACCTGCTGTCTTATATTCAAATTCAAATATTTTTATTCAAAATAGGATTTAAAATCACTTATTGAACGTCAAAAACTACCACCCATTCAAAAGAGACTGCCTCAGACCTGAGAAGAATGGGCGCAAGAAACTCAGTGGGCTTTTTTTTTAAATATATAATATGGATTACAATGTAATATCGAACAATAAACATTTATAATTAAAGAGCCTGAGAGAGAAGAGAAATTCGTTTCTAGAAAAAAGAACCGAAAAGTATACACATGCCATGTCTGTTTAGGTTCCCAATATGTAAGTATGAGTAGATCGTAGTGTGCGTAAACTAATCAATGTGTTATGGACCCATCGCATCTATGAAACGAGTGCAATTTAAAATACATCTTTTTGGCGGGGTTTAAAGTAGCTAATTATATAAAACGAGTACCTAAGAGGGACTTCTGTTACTATTTCTTTATTCTACGGTTAATCTAAGAAAAACACGTTGGCAGACTGTATTCGTACAGTCTAAATAAGTCTAAGTAAAAACTTCAACAAGGCGAGATAAATCATATAATAAACATTTTTTTTGTTTTGTATTCATAAATTATATAAAAATTAATATTAAAGAAATACAATGTAATAAATCTAATATTATGTAATAAAATTATGAATCGTGACAAAGTTTTATTTCATAAATTCTAATAAAGTACGAAGTGTTTTTAAATTTTATTAGCACATTCGCCATGCGAGAAATATTATACATGCAATAGTAAAAATGTATAAAACGAAGTTTTTTTTAAGAAAAAGGCAATTAGTAGCCAAATTACAATGGGGCCCCCATATTGAAGGATTGGCGAACAGACTTAGTTCTGCAGCATACGCGGTTAAAAAAATTATACAATTAACTGATATAGATACGGCGCGACTAGTATACTTTAGTTATTTCCATAGTATTATGTCCTATGGTATATTACTATGGGGCAACGCTGCTGATATTAATACAATATTTGTGCTGCAGAAGAGGGCTGTTCGCGCTATTTATAACCTAGGTCCTAGAGAATCATTGAGAGCAAAATTCAAAGAAATTAACATCTTGACTGTTGCTTTTCAATATATTCTTGATAATGTAATGTATGTTCATAGGCACATAAGTGAATTTGCCAGAAACTGTCATAACCATAATGTTAACACCAGGAACAGACATAAACTGATGATACCTACTACTCGGCTTAGTCGAGTTAGTAAGTCTTTTGTGGGGCGATGTATATGCTTTTACAACAAAATCCCAGAAAATGTTCAAAACAAAGGTGTTACGTTATTCAAAAGAATTATTAAAAAACGTTTGTGTGGTAAAGGTTACTATAACATAAATGACTTTCTTGATGATACCACAGATTGGGAATGGAGCGACCGCCCTCAGGCTATTAAATAATAAGTTTAATTGTATAATGTTACTTTGTAAATGTTACTTTAATTGTAAAACATATTTTTGATGAAAAAAAAGCCCGCTGAGTTTGTTGCGCCCATTCTTCTCAGGCCTGAGGCATTCACTTTGGAATGGGTGGTTGTTTTTTTTTGACTTTCAATAAGTGATTTCACATCCTATTTTGAATAAAAATATTTGAATTTGAATTTGAAGTAAGACAAAGACGTCCTTAAACAATCTTTAGCAAAACCAGAGAAACATACAAGGCCATACATGGCCTGATAAAAATAATTTTACAAAAAAAACAACCGACTTCAAAAACACTATTCCAAAACAATAGATGCAATATGCACTTAAAAGTATAAAAATAATTGCGTATTTTTTTACAATCTAATTAATTAATATACTCGTAATTTAAGTTACAGTTGATTGTTATTTTTCGAATCGGTCTCCTCCCGACGCGGCCCCGCTCTCGCCTCTCACTTCCTCACGACTCAAGCACATCTCACCTATAACTATGTAAGTAGTTATAGGTGAGATGTGTGTACAAACCTATCTTGGATGACAACTTATGATTTGAGGTAACAAACATAAAAAAACGACGAATTGAGTACCTCTTCCCTTTTTGAAGTCGGTTAAAAAGAGTATAAGATTTTTATGTTTTTTTTTTATAATATTTTTTATGTTATATTTTCAACATGGAAATTGTGTGTAATGAATTTTGTTCCATAAATAGATAGAAAGAAGAGTTTTAAACACAACAAAAAAGTTTTTAATTAACAGAATAAAAAAAAACGTTCTTCGTACGTACTAAAAAATTACGACGTGCCCACAGTTCATGAAACGGAGACTACACGACAAAAGTGAAAAATTTATTAAGGCGCCATTAATAATACTTGCTTACGAAATAATACGAAATAACTATAACAATTTTGCTTATTCTATAATAATAAAACAAATAACAGCTGACTTTGCCCGAACGTTACATAGTCGAGCGTGACAGCTGAGTCTAGTTCAATACCCATGAAATAAAGTACTGAGCGAGCCTCAAGAATTTATTGGACTTCAAAAAAATTTAAAAAATACTCAAGGTCGCTATATCTCGGGTATAGAGCATATACACATCTATTATTATTGATTCGTGTACACCTCACAAACTATAAGTCAGCGAGATGAGAAATAAGATCCCTTACGGTAGGTATTGTTTCAATAATCCCAGCTCCTGTGCAATTGCAGTGACCGATCTCGTTGATCAGATTCTGTCAGCGGTAATTCGCCTTTCCAAAATCTGAGCGTGACTTGATCAGTACGCATCTTTAAGATATCCGCAAATTTGAGTGTTGTCGAAAGCTGCCCTGCTTCTGGGCAATCTTTTCACCGACTCGACTCTTAACATCAGTGGAAAAAACTGCTGACAATCCTGCAGTATCAGAGCTGTATGCGTGAAGCACAATTTGAATAGAAAACTGTTTAATAAGCTGTATTTTCCTTGGACGTTATGAAGCCGAGTGTGCTGGATAGTATTTCTCTAATCGTGCTCAGAACTTGCATCCTTGATTTTTTGCTACATGCATATAATACGAAATTCCATTTATTGGTTTTCGTAAGAAATAAAATACTAGGGAGTTCATTGATGGTTGAAAGATATGATCATTTATTTTCAAGAAAAAACCAACAATGAAGCATGGCTCGGATAAACTAGTCTATTTAAAAGTATAACAAGCCTTTACCTGTAACTTCGACCGCATTAAATGCGTATCCTGTTTTTTTGTGACGAAAAGATTCGCCCACTGCCATTCCGACATCCTTGAAGACAATACCCTTAAAAACAAAGTTTTGGCATCCATATTGGATTTCAAAACTAATACGATCTTTGTTCATCAAATAAATGTACGATTTTAAGCCACGTCTCCGGAGAATTCATCCCGAACGCTTTTAACCGCTAAGTAAACGTTCAGTATTTGTTCAACCGGAGCCAAAATTTATGTTTTATTTAAACTAAGCATTGTTTAATTTAATATCAGTGGTATGGGAAAATCGCTTAAAATTTTAGTTTTAATAATCATTAATTAAGTTGAAATTAAATTTAAGAAAAATTTTAAACTAGTTTATCTCGTATTTTGACGAAAATTTAGCTATGCATAATCGTTGAAGTAGGATGTAAATTTTATATTTTTTTTCGTCGAATTTTAATTTAAAATTATTGATAGCCAGACGTCTTATCAAAAACCGGCACTAAGTTTAACACTAAATTGATTATAATATTTTAAATTCAAGGTTAAAAATAATCTTAGATAGCAAATTATAAAGCGGTAATGATTGTGAGGTTGTAGGGAGTATTCTCTGGATTTACTGAACCGATTTTGAAAATTGAATTACCAGTAGATAGCGACATTATTTGTAAGTGTTATAAATTAACCTGAAAAATAAAACTCTTTTTCGTGGTAGACGGATTATCAAAGTTATTCAGACAAAAACGGTAAACGAAGACGTTCCTAACGAACGCTGCCTTAACGATGAGACATGTATGACTATTTTGTGTATATTTGCATGTGGTAGAATGCTACCTGCAAATATACACAAAATTATACCAATGGGTATATAGCATGTCATGATGTAATATGAAAAATATATATTTGAAACAAGAATATAATTATTACGTACTCTCAAAAATGAGCTTACACATTTTGTTAGTCAGTTAAATTTATAATGCTTTCCAAATTTTGAAAACAAAGCAAATGGACCGGGTTTGAACTTGATTTTTTCAGTATTTTTTGGTTTTTTCTTTTACTGTATAACAGTGTTATAATACACTTTAATTTTAACTGGCATAGTATGGGGTAATCTCAAACAAGAACAAAGGAACTTAAGCACCGTTAGACCATTATTCGTGAAAAGAAATTCCACATTTTATAGTCGGGCATTAGTTGTCCTCAAAAATGAGTAACACTCAGTTTATTATAATACCCAAAAATTGTGGTTTTACTAATTTTAAGGACAAATCACGCTTGAAAAACACGTGGACTATTCTTAAATTAATTTTTTACGAAAAACAACCTAAAAGCTCCTAAGACAGTTTCCTTGCATAAAATATTCTATAATTTTAGATTTATCCTTAGAATAAAAAATAACAGCCTGTATATTCAATGTATTATTTTTTATGAAGAACCTTATGGAGACTAATAAAATTTAATGATCCCGGAAAAAAGAAAAATTTTTAGCCCCTAAATTACGAAATAAATAGCTACAAAACAATCCTCATGCTTATTATCTGCTGATAGATAGTCTTCACTAATTATTCCGTCTATTTCGACTAGCGATAGTTGTCGATGCCAAATAACGCGCATACTTCAAATTGAAGAGTAGGTTAGTAAACACTGTCAATCTGAATTGATAGTTCATTGCATAAGATGCATCGGACAAGCCATTTGTTATAATTAAATTATCGAGTCCGAGTTTAAATTCATCATCATTGTTGCTAAGGCAGTTAAACTAGTGTAAGTAATATTATAGTAAAATTAGAAAACCATCGCGCATAATAATGTGCCGGTATGTAATAGAGAATTATGATTATGTTACCTGGTGGAAAATATCTTGGCTTAGTGACAAAGTTGATCAAGTATCCGATTACTGTCAAGACAAACAGAGCGATAACTGTCACAATCATCTTGTTGTCAGATTGCAGCGCGTGACCGCGTGTAGTCCTCGGCGCTGTTCGGCGTTCGAAGCAAGACTGTTCATGGTATCTTCAGAACACATTATTTTATGATGGTGTCGCTTGCGCAATAGCTCAACAATTAACGAAATTGTTGTTGATACCGTGATCGGTGAGCTTCCGATAACAATGACAACATGAAATTGTCGTGGATGTATGTATATTAATGTTCAGTTATATCGAACGTTTTTTATGTACTCTACATTATTAGGTTTAGTTGATGTATCTATTAGCATAAGAGCCAACCGCTCGATTCTGTCGGTACGTGTTTTTTTAATGAAACTAATAATTTTAAATGAACGTTTAGGAAGTATGAATGTATTAACGATAGGTGCTTATAAAAAATTGGCCGCAAGTACCTGTAATTTATTTAAGTATAATTAATTTTCTGATGTAAATTGCACATATATGTTTTTGTTTTAATTATGGTTTAAAATATGGTTGCCAGCTCACAGTCAGCCGCACCATAAAGGTGTAAACAGATACATTTTTGTTGATAATTTGTAGACATAGGTATGTTTTTTTATAATTTAAATACAAATTTGAAGTTTTTATTTACTATAAGGCATGGTTGCCAGTTAAGAAATGGCCACAAGCAGAAGTTGCCATGATTTTAATAAACGGTTCTCGCTCCAGTTAAGTGTGAGCAAGTATATGTTTTTTAATCAATCTTACGTAATTTTAAAGGAAGTTATGTAAGGAATTTGAAAAACAGTAGTTGCCAGCTCTCAGTCAGCCGTAACGCTAGGGTTGCCAGGTGTCAACATATATTTTATTGTTAATTATTTATTTGACCATGTGCAATACAGAGCTGCTCGAAGTGTCGGACGATAGTTGGCACCTGAATTATTATTTGCAAACTTTTAACATGGCATCTCTTATGCACCGTCAAGGACAATTTGACATAGACCAGGGTCGATAATTTTTTAGACCAAAATAATTTTTAATATAATAATATAATAAAACCCATAATATGAGCCCATTGGAAAAGGAAGAGAATATAACAATGAAACATTTTTACATTTGTAAATAGATTTGATTACAATATTTATTTTTGCGGCTGCGAAATAACAGATATGAATTCTCTATGAAGTACCTTTTGATGGGCTTAAATTTTCCGTAGGTCACTCAGGTATATATATAGAATAGAATAGTATAGTAGTATATTTCGATTTCAAAATTTTTAGTTTATCAATGTGACATGAAATCTTACTTTTTTTTTCAATAATTTAAGTGTAAATTTCAATAAATAGCTCAAAATTGTACATGTAACAAAAATTTTCGGATTCCAGTTTTTTCGTTGCATTACATTTTCTGAGAACAATTATTACCATAGAAATGTTTTTTTTTGCACCATCGAAAAGTAGAGATTTAACAAAATGACCACCTATTTTTTTGAAAAATCTTATATACCGACCGACGTGAGAAATTTCGATTGAAAATTACGGTTCGTTTTCGATATTTAAGTAATTTAAAATTTGAAAACAAAATTTCATGAACGATGTGGGACTCCCTGTTATATTTTTGAACAGGTTATCAATTACTGTAAAGTTGATCCTGTAGAAGAAGCCAGTACCTGAGAGTTGAACAAAGTATACAACATTTTATGACAATACGTCACTCGAACGGTTGGCTCAGTTGGAAGGGCACTCGCACGGAACGCGAGAGGTCGTGGATTCGAGTCCCTTGTGAGAGAGAATTTTGTTTTCATATTTTATTTGTGTATTACTCCCAGAAGTGTATCACTTTAAAAAAACATAACAAATTGTTTAAATTAAGGTAAAAAAATTAATATTTCAAATCAAAACAAGTTACAGTGTATTTGGGATATAAAAACTTTTCACCAAATTTCGTGGAAATTTTTTTTGTTAAAAATAAAAATCCAAAAACTTGGTTATTTGAATTTTTCCCATAAATTTTGAGGTTATGTGAAAAGAGTGAATAAAAAGTTGTAGAGCTCTTAATTACCTACAACTTTTCTTTTAACGTTTCGCCGGAAATCGAGATAGACCGTTTTCCGAACCGACTTTCCGACCTCAGATCGCCCGTAAATAAATTATTTTTCCTTTTATTTCTATCATATTCTCTTCATTTTCCAATGGGCTTAATCCTACTATTATTTTTAACTTCCCTAAAAAATTTAAAATTTTTAGAAATTCGGAAAGTTATTGGTTTTACCCCGTCTTTTGAAAATCGAGTTTTCATTAGATCTCCACGTTTTAAAGTCCTAGGAAGCAATTCTTGTGATGGTGTCCGTACGTTTGTATTTATGAACGTGTACTACGAAACAAAAAAAAATATATGTGTTTTTTTTGGAATAACTTTTAAACGGCTTTACCGATCGATTCCAAAAACGAATCAGCTCATAACATCATAAAAAAACTACGTTTAAAAAACCGACTTCAAAAACTGAAAACTATCAAAAAACTAAAAATTTAATTTAATATACCTCTTATGCAAACCTTCACCTTTAATATTAATAAAATACTATTATTTATATGTGCTACCTATTGATAGGTTTGAATTCAGTGCCAGTCAGTGAAAATTTAAATTAATGAAATAGGGTTTTATTTTTATCAGACTTTTAAGTTCGAATATATTATACTCATAATAAAATAAACTATATTTTTGAGCTCGAAGAGCTGGGATATATATATAGAGCTGGTAAGTACAATTTGAAACGTTTAGGTATGGAATTAGCGGGAAGTTGCAGAGATGGCCTTTATAATTGGCCTATATCTAAATTTTTTTTCTCTTTTAATCATTTTCACAGGCTTCACTGGTCTATCAAGCAATATCGCGATTTTTTTATAATATTGATGATAATAATAATAATATTGACACACTTTTTACACAAATTATCTTGCCCCAAGTTAAGCATATATAGCCTGTGTTATGGGTTACAAGACAATGATATATTTAATACAATATACTTACTTAAACATACATAAATACATTTAAACATCCATGACTCGGAAACAAACATCCATTCATCATATAAATGCTTGCACTTACCGGGATTCGAACCCGGGAGCTCTAGCTTAGTAGGTAGGATTGCTAACCGTAATAATACGCACGTCTTATTGTATTTTTACCTAAGAACTGTTTTTTTTTATTTTGATAAATACTGATTCTTTTTCAAATTATATATTTTATCTAGGAACTGGCGCTGACGGCCACTCCCGCGGCACATAAGTTTCTCTAGCTCGCCTTTGTGCTTTCATGTCACAGTTCTGATCTGAACTAATCCAAATGTTTCACCAATAATTGAGATTATCAGCCTCTATGATGAATCGCCACTATTTTTACCAAACAAATTGCATTTACGACTTTCGGTATAATAAATTTAGTGATTTTCAATACAAAACATTATTAGTTGGACTTTTGAAAATCTAAGCATTGAAATCGGGAATGAACAAACATATATAGTAGTATTTGGGTGTTCCCGAAAATAATTGTATCAGATATATTATGCTGAAATATCACATGACATCATTTCATGGTTAAATATTAATTACTTTATATAATAAAGGATTACTTATTGAACAATATTTATTATTTAACACTAACAATGTTTGCTGTGATACAGCGATACCGGATACCTGCTAAGAGTATCGTGTTTTGAAGTTTTAATGAAGATGGTGAACAATTAGTGAAGTTAGAAACGTTATGATCACATCTCACAATCAAAGCAACACCCTTTTTATTGAGACACTCGATAGTTTACTCAACTTTAATTACTTTGGGATTTTTTTGTGAAAACAGCTATCAACCCTCTTTGTTGTTTTACTTTCGTATGCATTTATTATTGTGCTTGGATTCAGACTCATAGAAGGGAAGCTGGGTTCAGGTATTTGTTGTGAATTTAGCTATAAGTCGCGGTTATATCGTCGACTTGGCGGTTTTAGAGGTTATTGTTAGATTTCGCAATAAATCGCTACTTATTAATGAAACTGCACTGTGATACCCGGCGCCTGAATATGGAAGGCCCAGGCCCAACAGTGTCATATGAGTATTCAAATAACATTGAAGCCTGAAGGTTTTCGATTTGTAAGAACTGCGCAGAGATCGCAATTCTCATGCGCCAGCGCAGTACCGAAGGGTCGCGGCGACCCCATGAGTAAATTAAATGGTATAGAGAGTAACCTTCATACAACCACGCTAAATGGTTGCACTACTACAATGATCCGGGGCAGTGTGAGTGTCCACTGGCCCCTTATAACGTACGCGGCGAGCAGCGGCGTGAACCGGATTTCAACATAAAAAGTGATATTATATTATTAATATTATGGTTGTATACTGAACTATATGCATGAGTACTATGAGAAAAAAAATGTATCATATTTTCACCCAAGGACTACAATATTTTATAGGAAAAAAACTATATTTTGACAAATTGATCTCCACAAAAAATCTGGTGCTTTGGCGTATCCGTCAACTTCCCATCGTAAATCGTATTTGGCAGTGCATGGGGAGGAAGCGCGCACGCCGCACGCCATCGATCGTCCGTAATTGTCTGCAACCTACTCAACGTCGATCTCCTTCGCCTTATACAAATAGGATATTTGTTGGACATGTCAAAATAAAAAGCCATCTGGGAGCTTTCACCGAAAACGCTGTCTAAAGCGTTTGAGATAATATAAAAAACTAATGTTTGATGGAATCGTGTATCTTATATAGTTCTACAGAAAAGTGCGTCATGGCCTATTATGTCTTCCTCTCAAAAATAAGCCCTCTTGGAGGTTTCAACGAAAACGCTGTCAAAACCCTTTGAGATATAACAAAATAATGTATGGAGTTGTGTATCTTATACAGGTCCACAGAAAAATCCGCGATGGCATGTCTATCTCTTATGTATAACATACTATATACATCTTAATACTTTAAAAAATTGGCAATTATAAAGCGGTTATGTAAAAGCTGTTTACACTAATACTATATTAATCCCATTTTAAATATTGCAGCGTGACCTCATTAAGTGTCACTGCAACCAAAACGTTTAATTACTCCAGCCGTTAACCCGTAGCAAGTAAAAGGAAATTGTAACTGGCCAGCATCAATAGGGATATAAAAAATGATATTATTATACACCAGCCCCTATTACCTATGTCGTGTATGCTATGCTATTTAAATATAGTCTTAAACTGAAATTATTTAACAAATATATTACCACTATATTACCAATGCGTCAGTAAATGTACGATCAAGTGACCTAATGGGAGTGCTTAATTAAACATCCACAACGCAATGATTTGCATAGGCGCCACATCCTGCGGTTTAAAGGCAATCATTATAGAAAACGAAGTGCTCATACTATTTACTAGCTTTATTTATGAAATGTAAAGACTAAATGAATGAAAATAGGGCGTAAGTAAGTCTTGTCATATTATCTATCGTTGATTATTAGCACAAAAATTTATTCAATAAAGTCACAATTCAGTACAATCATCATCATCATAATCAGCCGGAAGACTTCTACTGCTGGATAAAGGCCTCCCCCAAAAAACTCCACGACGATCGGTCCTGCGTCCAAAGTATTCCGGCGACATTGACCCAGATCTTAGATCCATCTTGCTGGGGGCCCACAAACACTGCGCCTTCCGGTACGTGGTCGCCATTCGAGGAGTTTACTGCCCGAACGGCCATTTACCCATTGAACTATGTGCCCTGCCACTTCAGTTTCGCGAACATTTGGGCTATGTCAGTGGTATTGGTTGTGTTCATTTCTGTTTCGATCTTGAAGGGAAACTCCGAGCAGAGCCCCATCCATTGCCCTCTAAGCGACCATGAGCTTTTCTCATCAGGCCCATATTGCAACCACGTCTGTGTACAGTAAGTCATCACTAGCAACACATATTGGTTGAAAACCTTCGTCTTTAAACACTGTGGTATTTGGGACGAGTGAGAATCAATATTGAGGCCATCGAGCATATGGCTGTCTTCCATGGTCTCTGTCATGATTACGATATCGTCTGCGAATCGAAGGTGAGTGATGTATTCAGAATCTTAAAGACATTTTCCATCTTCTTGATCCTGGAGACGGACTGACATGGTGGCGTTTCCATACAAACAATTCAACGCTTCGATATATTGATATTCAATGTGGCATTTTTGGAGCGACTGAAGTACCGTCCAGATCTCGATCGAATCAAAGGCTGTCCCACATTCCACGAACGCCAAGAATATTGGCTGGTTATACTCCTTTGCTTATAGATTATATCCTCTGTCTTCTGTATAACTTGCCGTAGAGTATGTATGTGGACTTGTTGTGATATCGGCCTTAAGATCTTCAAAAGCATTTTATTCCCTTTTTGAAGAGCAGCACCACTTTACTTGTATGCCATTTTTGCGTAGTTCTTCCCTCGACGATGAAGGATTGAATAACTTCTAGAGGATCTTAAGTACAGGAGTACCACCAGCGTTCAAAAGCTTCGCTGTGATTACATCATCACTCGGTGCCTTGTTGTTTTTAAGCAATTTTAGGACCATCCTAATTTCGTACATATTGCTTACGTCTAATCTTAAGGGTAATTTGGCTCTTGGGTCTGCAGCCTTGTTGTTGACACGTGCCCGTGTTGTGTATAGCTGTCCGTAGAACTTTTCGACGTCCCTCTCTCTAGACAAGTCTCGTGCGAATACTTTAGAGCCCTTGTTACGGTCTATACACACCTGCCTTTACTCACTCTGTGTCATAGTGGTCTATATCGTCTATAGAGTCAATGACTTGGAGATCTGTTTATATAGCCGCGTATACTGTGGATCATCGTCCAAGGGCCATTTGACGTTTTACATCCATCAATTTGAAGGTAGAATTTGAAATTTTACCAGTTCGTTTTAGACGGCTGGCATTGAAGAACTTAGACCCAGCAGTTTAAACAGGTTTCATGAACCTGTTTATATTCTCGTCCACGGCAAGTCACCGAGGCGTTCGAATCGGTTTTGTAATTCGAGTTGAAAGTTTTCGGGTTTAGGATATGGTTGGGTGCGTTTCGATTTCTATAACCAAATTGCCTCAATCTTAACTCATTGCCGCTACGTTTCCCAAGTTTTGCGTTTAAGTCTCCCATGACAACATTGAAATGGGTCTTTGGGGTGTGGATGGTTGTTGATATGTCCTCATACATAGCATCCACCTACTCGTCTGTGTGTGTCGAAGCGTAATCCTGATTGACCTTGAACGAATAACGTTCAGTAATTCTGAGTATTAGGTACGCTATCCTAGTCGACACATTCCTCGACTCAGTAACGTTGTTGACGAGAGACTTGTGGACGAGGAAGACGATACTACCCTGGAACTATGATGACCCTATCGGAAGTAGAGCAGAAGTAGGGAATTTAAGATTATCGAGTCCTCACCCTGTCATTGCACTTCAGATAACCCTACGATATCCCATCATAGTCTGTCCAAAGATTTCCCCAGCTTGCCCATTTTCTCGTCTTTTCGCAGTATCATGACATTATATGTGGCCAGGGCCAGTGGTTTTCGTTTATGGTATGATACCCGCGGATTCTTAGCACCTGCTACCTATGCGAAACATAGTGGCACTAGGCCCCTACTGCACGCCGGCATTCTGTCCGTGTCATCCGGGTGAGTCGTGCTGACTTCGGAAAACAGCAGCGTGACTCTCCCTCGGAGGCGTAAGTCGTCCCTTACGCCTCCCATGGGCCTGGGACTGTCTTATTCTTTTCACGTCCTCGGGAATCACAGGGAGCATAATATGTTCGTTATTGCAAAAAAGTTCTCTTAAGGTTGTTTACCAGCTTTTTGTGAATTTTTCACAACATTGTATTCATTTAATATGTGCATGTTTAAATCAAATCAAAATAGAAAAGGAATAGTTAGCTAATAAATAACAGAAAGTATGAGCTCTTATTTAAAAAATACAAACTCGTATTTAATTACGTTCGCCATTGAACTTGTAAATGTAGAATTTTGTGCAGAGAAATTCAATGTCACTCTATATAAAAGTACTCGGAATTCGAGCGCAGGAAATACATTCAACATTAATTAGTCTATATGGAAGTGGAGTTACGACAAAGATGAAATGCTGTTTCATTTTATAACATTTTCACTTTGAAGCGAAATGTAAATAAACACGTGGAAAGTTCTGACCTTGAACTTGTGTGACCTACTACACTAATGTGTACGAGAATTTAAATTTTAATTCTGCTCGAGTGTAGTTTTCTAGTAAGACATTTAAATCTTAAGCTAAAGTTGTGATAAATAATAACTACCATCTAAGTTCAATTGACATACTCTTTTCGTAGAAACACAAGAAAATTTTCAAGACGTGACGTCACCTCTCCCCACTAGCAGCCGACAGACCGCTATATAAGCGGTAGCAGAACAGTTGATGCCCTGACACGAAGGTGTCCTCTCCTCCCCTCGCCTGCTCACGGCTGGGGTATCACAGGGCTCAGTGCTCTCACCACTTCTATACATATCGTATACCAACGATATTCCCATCCCTAGAAATGGAGTCCAACTCTCTCTTTTCGCTGACGATACCGCTCTCTACGTCCAGTCCCAACAGATATCTTCAGTCCTCTCCAGGCTCCAACGCTCAGTTAATGAGCTAGGTGACTGGTTTAGGAAATGGCGTATTGAGGTCAACCCGGATAAAAGCTCCGCAGTCCGTTTTGATTTTAAGCGCAGACGCTTCTGCCGGGATCGACCCATTCATCTATTAGGCTCCCCTATCCCCTTCAGGTCCACAACCAAGTACTTGGGTGTGACCCTCGACTCCCAACTCACCTTCAGGCCTCACGTCAAGAAGGTGACCGGAACCGCCCGCTTCTATCTGTACCGCCTAAACAGTATGTTAGGTAGGCACAGTAAAATGTCTTTTAGGAACAAGCGAACACTCTTCAAGGTTTGCATTCGACCGGTTATGACTTACGCCGCTCCAGTTTTCGCTCATGCGAAACCCAATATTATAGACAAACTACAAACAGTTCAATCCATTTTCTGCCGTAAGGCTGTCAATGCCCACTGGTGTGTTAGAAACGCAGACCTTCACCGGGACTTAGAGCTCCCCACCATCCAACAACACCTTAAGTGCTTGTCTGAAACTTTCTTTAAGTCCTCAGACAATCACCCAAATCCCCTGATTAAGGAGGCAGCGGATTATACCGCCTCCCCTCCTTCACGTTATCAAGTCAGGAGGCCCAGACACGCCCTCTCCGATCCCCCTAACAAACTCTCGTCTGACCTGGAACGCCTCTTGGCATCCGGGGACAATTAGATTCACCTCTATTTTGTGATCATCCTTCTGATGTGACTAGTCCCAATTAGATAGCACCCTCTGTGCAATATCCCAGCGGAAACTCCATAGGGAGTGCCGCTTGCGCCTCTCTCTCCCCATGAGAAGGTCGCCTTCGATGTAGGCTTAGAGGGCACCTGCCCAAAGCCAACTGCAGGTGGTGTTTAGTGGGTAGGCACCTAGGTTTTCACGTGAGTCCCACATAACCAACGCAGACTTAGGCTGCGTTGGTATGCATGAGCATTCACCACCTCCCTCCCGTCGTTATCCCGGAGGGTAGCCCATTCCCTTGCTTGGGCGCAAAAAAAAAAAAAAAAGTTGATGCCCATTACTTCGTTTGTCGTCGGTCCGTGAACTCACCGAAACCCAGTCCGTTTTCGTATTGATTGTTTGTAGTGAGTAATTATTTAAATTGTGTTGACAGTGACAGGTGGACAGGGTAAAGACGTCTATAAAAGGTGGCGTCTCCCTAGCGTCGACACATTTTCGCTGCAACCGTTGACTAGTTAGGATATTACTCTGCCCGATTTCTATTCGAATATATCGTCATTGTGTTGTTTGAAATCTATTCTTAGAAGCTTAAAAATCCTTTTTGATCTTATTTCCTAATTTCAGAAGTGGGATACTTCTTTCGCCCACTTTTATTGTTACATCTTTTTGTGTTTTACAGTAATTCAGTTAGTGAATATTGGTGGTTCTGTCGTTGTTAAGTGGTGTTCTTTTTTTACGTAGGTGGACATATTTTTGCTTTGTTTGCGTTTTATTAGATCATTGTTGCTTTTGTTATGTCGAACCGTGAGCGTCATCATAGTGTGAATACTATAATAGTTGTTACAGTCGTAGTCCTGGTTGTGGTGGTCGAAGCAGTGGACGTCATAAGCAGTGGCCTGACGAAAGTTTGTATTTGCGGCTCGAAATTCGGTTAATGTTTGCTCGTCTTAAAGCATAAGACTTTCCTAGGGCTTCGCCTAGGTCAGGGCGTTCGGATGTTTTTGATATGAGGGTATGAGAAGAAAATTTAATTCTTTATTGGTCGTTATTGCGACATTAGCAAGTATCACCATCACGTAAGTACAATGCTACATCATCACCGGATCAGGTCGAGTCAGGCGATGTGTGCCGTTCGCCACTATCGGTCTATATGCGGAAATTGGTGTCCTCTAGTAGGCATGGGGTATCGTAGTTGAGAGATCGGTGTCACCTGTACCCGATTGTCGACAGCGTTCACGTTCTCGGCTTGGATCGCCGCCGCGTTGTTCGGAGCCCGCTGCTAACAGGGCATCGGGAGTCTCAGGATCAGGATCGGGAGTCCGTTCAATTAATAAGGCTAATGGGTCAAACCAATGTTTTTTTGCGTCTCTAATTTTAACATTTACATAATTTGAAAAGACTCGAATTTACAGGATACATTCAATCTAGAACGAATTTAAATGAAAATTTTATTTGAAAGCGTTGAAATGTTTGAAACTGTGTGCGTTTAGGATTTTATGTCATACGTTTTAATCAATTTTTGAAGTTGAAACTTCTTTAGCATCATTGTGATTTCAATCCGGATGCAACGGAAAAAACGACAGGTAAGAGACACAAATACAAAAATGTGTAGGATGAAGCTAGCAAAGAATGAGACAGAAATATGCATACTATTGAAGTGAAAACTTCTTTATCATCGTTGTGATTGAAAGTCGATGAAACGAAAAAGCGACAGTAAAAAGAGTAGTCACATCAATTCATAATATTTATTTAACATGGGAGGTATTGAGATAGGAAGCATAATACAATGTTTTGGTACCAGGCGATCATAGTTAAAGAAGAGATTGTCTTAAGTATGGCGCGAGTATACCTTAATATATTCTGACTCCAAGCGCGCTACGTATTGCTACATAGACACCAGGAGAACATATTATTATATATATTAGTGGTGGTAGGATTGTTTTTCATAGCGGTTGAAATCATGTGTCATCCTAGCAACACGTACCAGGAATTCATATGCAGTTTAGAGGTTCATGCACCATGCAGGTCTCACTTCTGACATGTGTACTTTGAAGGCACGCAATTTTTTTTTCATGCTCAATGGTGTGTCACGGGCTTGTGGTGCTACGAAGTGGCAATTGCATTTGCTGCATAGCCTGGCGTATTGCATAACGTCTAAAAAAAAGTATGGAGCATCGTGAGGCGCATTTTCCATGGCGGCATCAGCTCTCGACGATGCAGTGTGGTTTTAGTTCGTGGTGCTGCTGGGTGGCATCTGTACATACTTATTTAAGTAGTATGCTGATGGACACGCATACTGTGGTATGTCCCGATGGTTTCTCACTGCAACGTGTATGGTAAGAAAATTTACGATTGAGGAGCATAGTGCTCGTATGAAATTTAATAACTTAATGGGCGTGAATTTGATGTAGTAGAAACGACAACATTCCTAGGCATTACATTAGATTTTAAACTACAATGAGGTGCTCATATAAAAAAACTTAAGTAATCAACTTAGCTCTTCAGTATTTGCGATAAAAAAATAGGCTGCTGACAGATATTGAAACAGCTAGACTTGTATATTTCAGCTACTTCATAGTGTTATGTCTTACGGAATCATATTGTGGGGTAGGGCTGCAGATATTGACAATATATTTGTGCTGCAGAAAAGGGCAATTCGAGCAGTCTATAAAATGCGTTCAAGGGATTCATTGAGAGAAAGGTTAGGTGAAATTAATATTATGACAGTACATGCCAGTACATAAACGAGAACCTCCGAGAGTACGAGAACAAGAAATTTGTTCTTAGAAGCTTACTAACCCTTTTTGATCTTATATCCTAATAATATTGTAATTAAAAGGCGGTGTTCATGTTGCTAATCAGTTAATATTAACCTTAGGGCACCTTCTCTGCGGGAGAGAGAGGCGCAAGCGGCACTCCTTATGGAGTATCCGCAGATATATAGGTAATAGCATTAACGCATATTCTAAGGAATATAATGACCTAGCTGTCAAATACGTTAGTTAAAGCAAAACAAACAACCTACATGTTTATTTATTGTGCGAAATTATTTAACCGTTACAGAGCGATGAACAGGCTGAAAAGGAAGGATTTATTCAAGGAAGTCAGTCGAGATCACAGAGTACATGTTAGGAAATCGAGCCCTATCACGATCGTTTCGCAATGCTTCGCAACTCGCAAGTCTCTGACAATGCCATCTCTACTTATGGATTCGCAACTTTCTTCCAATTTCGCGTCGGCGCGATTGCCTCTACCTTAGAGTATTGACACTATAGACGTAGTCTCCGTGTGCCCCTTTTAGATAGCAATACGTGTTGGTTGAAGACGAGATCGAAGTTTTGGCTGAGGAGGAAGACCGTCGGAGTCCCAGAGATTTTCCAGAGAGGGGGAAGGGGCTACGTTATAAGCCTCACACATTTTGTGTGTTGTATTTTTGTGATTTTATAGTTTTCAAACATATTTAGAGTGAGATACGGATTCCCATCAACTTAGAGTTAACGCAATGGTTGGGTGTTGTATGTCCGGTTGCCAAAGCCGGTTATTTTATTCAATTTTATTAACATTACATATAACAGGTATTTATTATTAGTATTAATAATTTTACACGGTATTTTTGCATGGAATAAGGAAATTAGAACTACATTTGTACGTTTTCCTGTGATTGATAATAAAACAAGAAACATGATGTAAGGATGTTGGACAAAGTGTAGTAAAATAATAAACAAAATAATCTATTTTAGGTTTCTATTAGATCCAATACTAACAAAAACAATGGATAATAGCTATTGCTCCTATTGGACAAACAGATTTATGGGAACCAAATACCTCCTATTTTTGTTTATTTTTAGTTTGACAAGATGACAACTCTATCAAATGTCAATCTGAGTTCGAAACATTAAAGTAATAATAAGTGATCACAGATCGTTTACAATTTTACAGTTTACATTATTGAAGTTATACTTCTTAAGGTGCGATGGAGAAAAATGATGAGAGTGTATTTTTACGATGCGCGCATACACCGACACCTGAATTCTACATCGTGAAGTTAGTTCTAGGTGGCATGAAAATCGATAACTATGTTCGTGTTGTATATTCTAGTATTTTTATATTTACGTTTATTGTTATTACGTTATTTGAACACGTATTTCGTAACAGTTCAATTAAACAGTGTGAATAAATAAATATTATCTTGGTGTTTTTATTAAATCAATTTCATATACGACGGTGATAGTATTTACTAATAATTTATTAGTATATCTATATATATTGAATATTAGTGATAAAACTGATTTGAATAAACTGTTTTGAGTGCATTTATAGATTTGAGGTTAATTGTTGGTATATATAATTTATTTACATCGTTAATTAAAATTATTACATTATTATCTAAAAAATATTTTATTTTTCGTTTTGTTTAAATTTGATTTTTTTCCATACGCCAAAGAAGTATAGCTTCTAACGCGTGTACACAAGTACACACACTCTTTTTTATTCATTATTGTTTGTTTTTGAGTGAAACAAAAAAAATATATATTAAAATAGTAACCAATTTAAAGTAACCAGCAATATATAAGTAAAAAGGACTAAAGTACGGTACCTACTCATAATTTTATACTTTTTAATGAATATTATAATATACATTATTTTGAAATAATAAAAGAATTTTCGCAACAATTACTTGAGTATAACGTAGTTACGGTAGGTGACTCAATTATTTGGATGGCTGCCATACTGCCCATAGTAACTTTCCACACGGACGAAGTCGCGGGTAAAAGCTGTTAAATAAATAATTATCAGTATATGCTTTTCAGTATTGTGAGTATGTGTATCTGTTGAGTATGTGACATTGTGTCGTACGATTTAATTTCGTTAGGGGTAATTTTAGTTAAAATAATAATAATTATTATGACAGCACCTAAGACTACTTCTGTCAAAACTATTGCTATCTAAAAGGGGCACGCGGAGACTACTTCTATAATATTATTATTACTCTAAGGCATTATGCAATAATCACAGAGTACCTATAAAGTACATTTTGCACCAATATTGAATTGATGAAAATTGCAGTGGCTGTTTATAAATTATTAGTAAAATAATAATTAATATGGTATCTTGTATGATTATAAATTTAATTTGAATTAATCTTAGAGTTTTAAGTGTAGTTGGTATTGGACGTCATGCTTATCTTATGTTGTGACTGCTGCAAGGATACTAATATAATAAAACTAAATGTTTTGTTATCAAGATTAACTCGACTTTGAACTTAGTAATATTATGTTAATCTAGTACACTTTACGTGGAGTCTAGGTGCACGAGTGGATAAGGATTTAATGTTAATTATTACATTTTTAAGTAATTTATAATAATGTCACGGTATGGAAAGTTTGGACCGCTCATTGGGGCAATAGATGAAGGCACTTCAAGTGCCCGATTTATTATTTTTAAAGTAAATTCTTGTGAAGTTATCGCTTCTCATCAGAAGGAATTGGCGCAAAATTTTCCACAAGAAGGATGGGTTGAACAAGATCCTTGTGAAATTCTAAGTGTTGTTAAAACTTGTATAAACAAAGCCGTGGAACAATTGATATCCTTAGGAGGCTTCCCAAAAGTATGTATTTGTATTATTCTAATGATTTATAATGCCACCAAGCTTAGTTAAATATATCAGCTGATTTATATGAATGCATATAGGCAATGTTGATCAATTTAATCAATTATAGTACAGATTCCATAAAAGAGTTTTTTATTTTTAGGATATAATTGCAGTTGGTGTGACAAATCAAAGAGAAACAACTATAGTATGGGACAAAATATCTGGTCAACCACTTTACAATGCCATTGTGTGGTTGGATATGCGAACTTCTTCAACTATTGATAAACTCTTAGATTTGGTGCCCAACAAGACAAGAAACAAAAATTATTTAAAGGTAAACCTCTCAAGTGCTAGTGCTAGTATTACATGGCAGCTTCTTCTATTAGGAAAATTCTTGATATTGACTTTATTTATTGATACTGTGATAACTAATTAAAATAACTTAATATTTACTATAAAATATTTAACTGAATATAAAAGTTTTTAAGTAAAGTTTGAGGTATATTCCTCAAGAAAAAAAACATTGTTATCTACATTTTATCATACTCAGAAATGTAGGTATAAGTCACCGCACATAAGTCTAGTGCTGACCGTTATTGCATAGGGCGAGCTTGTGTAGTCCATTGGCTCGCCAGTCATTCCGTCCCCCGGCTATACCATGTGATATGGCACCCCGGGCACTTCTAGTGTACAGTCACATTCTGAATTGTATTGTTATTTGCAGTTATTTTTTTTGTTGTTGATTGTTAAGTTTGAGTAGGTCTGTGAAATACACACACACACACACAAATCTGGCACATAATTAACTTTGTACATAAGTACTTAACACTTTAACATTAAATATTTTTCAAAGTATAATATTTGCATTCACAACAGTACCTATCCTCCACATTTCACTCTGTGCTATATTAACTACTAGCTGACCCTACTGACATTGTTCTGTACATAATAATAAACAAAATATTGTTTTTTATGAATTTGTCAATAATATTTCTAAATTTTTTAAAATTGTTTCACAGCAGAACTGTCATACCGTGCGTCAATAAATTCTCTCACAGAAAATATGTCCATACAAAACAAATATTGGAAATAAAAATAATTATGGATCTCTAATCGAAATCAAAACTATCCTATCTCTTAAGTTGTACTAAACTGCACTCCATGAAGTAATCCCCATTAAAATCCATTCATTCATTTAGGAGCCCATAGCGGACAAACATGTCACATTATTTATATATATTAAGATTTGTCATTACATTAAAATAATGTCATTAATATTATTTTACTATTAATAAAGTGTGTGTGACAGTACCCATGCACATCTATCCCCTCTTCATTTTGTTCATTACTAGACTTATGTGCCTTACTTATATTAAAAGTTTTGTGATAAAGAATATTTATTCTTTATATGATTTACAGTAGAGGTTTCTAAGAATGTTCAAAAGAAAACACCAGACTGAATGAATTGCACACATTAGTTGATTATGCCAAGGCTTATAGTTATTCAATCCATATCAGGTTTGTTGCTTCATTCCAAATGCACATTATTAGACAGGCATATATATATAAAATTAAACATAAATTAAGAGAAAAATTACTGATTGCTACTTATTTAGAACACATCTGCTCATAGCTTATAGGAACTCATTGAGGCCAGTGATAGATAGCTAGAAAAAAAAATAATTTAGGAATTTCTGTATAATTTTATACTTAAATGATATATAATTAGTTATAGTATAAAAATTTATGTAATATGTCAGGGAATAAGACTTTTTGCATATGGTATTATAAACATTATAAAACATCTCTTTGGCTGTACTATTTGTTTTGAAGTTAAAAAGGTGATTAATTAATAGAATGTTGTTTCTAGCTTTCTTTATTTGTTTTTCTTTCTTGACCTAGCAGTAGTACAAAGTTGGTTAAAGAGTTTCCAATCCATGAATATTGGTGGTAAAAATGCACCTTGCTATATATTATAAAATAGACAGAACTTGCAAATGTGGAGTATGATCCCTATGTCAGTAGTTACAACTTAGCTCAAGAACTGAACGTTCTGACCACAAAAAAGTATAAGCTCATTTGAAAAATGCTTGATAGGTAGGTCACAACAAAGTTTGATTCTTTCCGGTTCATTCAGGTTTTTATTTAAAATTCTGTGAACACAGATTAAATGGTTATTTAAATTAAAAGAAAAGTATAAACTTTGTATCCCATAGCATGAAGGAGGAAGTAAAAAATATTGTAGTTGATAGAGAGGTAATGCACCGTTTTCAAGAAAACAATGAAAAAAAATCTACCTAAAACGGGTAAATCACATAAATAAAACGGTACATGAGCATTTGCATGGCGGCAGGAGGCTAAAAACTTGCTTAATAACTGTCAATTGTAAATGAAAAACAGTTACATGTAACGTAAAAAATAGTCTGGGACAGACTAGACGGCTTCATTAATAATAATTTTTAGACTAAAGTGGCTAGAAATCCAGAGTTGTAAAGAAAATAAAAAAAACAATAATTATTTTTATTTTATTTCCATTAATTATAATAATAATAAGTTTTTATTAAAGGCAAAATTATCCGGTATACATATTATGAAATAAAGTAAAATAAAGATAAAAACTAAACTATACACAAAGCTTATTAACTATCTGGAAAGGTTAATAAAGCTCCTCCCAGGCGTCTTGGTCCAGTCATTTATTTACTATTTTTGTTTTGATGCACAGATTGCCAATATGAAAAAATATTGCTAGGCATCCGATCACAAACCGTTTGGAGAATGCGGTCCTAAGATTTGCGGAGTCTTATCCCAGAAGGAAGCAACTCTTTTTCTCATCACAGCATAGAAATCAGGCACCCTCGATTCAGTAAACATACCAGAGGCACTACAGTACCTAGGCAATCCCATCAATATGCGAAAAGCATCATTGTACTGCATACATGCGTATGGTCGTGTATGATTGCTGCATTTGCCAAATCTTCGGGCCAACATATTGCAACGAATCGAGAGTGCCCTCCTCTCTGTCTCTCTCAATATCACAGTCATCATTCAGGTTCTCTGTAAGAACATGTACCAGGTATTTAAGCTCTGTTACAACTCAAACCGCTGAGCCATCCAACAACACCTCAGGTACCCTCTCCAGACTGTCTTATTAATGTTATATTTCAGTCCATGAGCATTCACATAGTGCTCACAGACTGAAAGCAACTTCCTAAGTCCCTTGATAGACGGGCTGAGAACCACCATGTCATCGGCGTAACTGAGACTGTTAATTAGATAATAGATTAATGTTTATTCCGTTTCTATCGTATGGTCTGTGTTTTATTTACGTGTTTTAGCCTTTTAGAGGTTAGAACTTTTTTTCGATATTCTATTAAAAACTGTGCATTACCTTGTAATAAGAATAGTACCACTATGATTGTGGACCAAAGATCTACCTACTATAATTTATATAAATTAGCTAGGTTAGGTAATGTTAGACCATTTGAAACAACGCACGAGCCGAGCGTAGCGTGCCGCGGCAGCGGCCGAATAGTGCCAGTAACGAATTGTAGGCGCTCCCATTTCTTTTATTGCATAAAAATGTCATAATTTGAGGTTAGATTATAATGCATTTTTCTCTGGAATGGTGCATTACCTTGTAATAAGAGTGGTAGCATTATAATCGTGGACTAAAGCTCTATTAATTACAATATTATAATCTCATCACTAAGTTTTAACCACTTTTTCACTAAATAATAATACTTAAGATATTTCTCCTCCTTGTGTCATAGCAAATAAATTGTGAGAAATTAACTCAGATTACCATAGATCTTGTTATCTGCTCATAATACCTTGAATGGTGTATAGTATCACAAGGGAATATTCATTCTGAGAAACCCCTGTTATAAGATAGCTAGAACATAACATATCTGATGATGAGTCAGATGTAAATGAATTGAGCATTTACATAGTTTAAAAATGGTGTCTGGAATCTGCGTTCTGCTAACATTTTCTTTTAGGAACTTAACATGACATACCATTGGGAACAAACATTTCTATATTGTAAAGCAAGTCTGTCTAGAAGAAGACAAAATGGTCATGTTCTTTCGACAAATGCTTTAAAATTTAAAGCCCCTCTGATACTGACTCTGAACTTTGGGAAGGAGCTGGGCTAGATAAACTAACTAACCAACCCTGAACAAATAACCAAATAAAAGATATTTATTCCGAAAACTGGAGCCCCCATATCATACTAAACTCCCTTCACTGATTGCAAGATAAACTCAACTATCAAAACACCTAACTAATTGTATTGCTTGAACTCATAAATGCTTATCAGTATATTATTTGTATGACACTGTACAATAACTATTTTATAATAATGTGCTTTACTTTAGCCATTATGTGGCCTGCCAATGTCCCCATACTTCAGTGCAGTTAAATTAAGATGGCTTGCTGATAATGTGGATGCTGTCAAACAAGCCATGAAGAATGGGTCATGTTGCTTTGGAACAGTTGATACATGGTTAATATGGAATTTAACAGGTACTGGCTCTTTGTTTTTAACACACTCATTTCTAGCTCTATGTAATCTATCATATGTAACAGGTGTATGACATTTTTTACACACTTGCATTATTTTAAAGACCGACAACCCCTATAGCCCAGTGGTTAGTGACCCTGCCTACTAAGCTAGAGGTCCCGAGTTTGAATACCGTTATGTTGTATAAGTATTTATGTATGTTTAAGTAGCTGTATTGTATTAAAAATATTGTTGTCTTGTACCCATAGCACAAGCTATGCCTATTTTGGGGCAAGATAATATGTGTAAAAGTGTGTCAATATGTATATTTATTTATTTATATTTAAAGCACAGATGCTTTGAATGCAAAGCATACAATAAGCAGTTAACAGTTAAAATTATCTGTTATCCACAATTTACTTAGTATGATTGATAATATATATTTACTTTATGTTCCTCTTTATGGTTAGGGTGACACTGAGGAAATTCCACACAATATATTATGTAGTTTCATAATTAGCAACTCTCTTTGTCTGATGATCTGACCTAGTCCAAGTCTTTTGACAATTTGAGCATCTTGGTTTTCCGTCACATGGGATAATGAACCACTTGTTCAAGCATCTCCAACAGAGGTAGCACTTGGAAACAATAAGCATTGAATTTTTTTTGGTTTCTCACTTATTATCATTAAATTATTACGGCCTGACCGTGATAATTATGAAGTTATATGAATTTCAAGCAGCCTTGCAAATAAACGTGGGAATTTTTTTTCCCAATAAACAAAAATGACAATTTGTAAACATTATGCATTATACTTGGTTTATTCTCAGGTATAACTTATAACCAAGTTTATTTGTAAGGCTTTCTTTTAATATCCAATAATCTTATAATTCCTTGGACTAAATTTTGGGTATGCCTGTTGTTTGTAAAGCATTAGTAGGTGTTGGTGCTGCATGAAAATTAGTTTTTAAATACTGTGCTGCATGAAAGTTAGTGTTTAAATATTTTGCTTAAAGTACTTACTTGATTTTAGTACCACATTAACTATTCAGTAGTTCTTTTCATACAAATACAAAGTTAATTTTAATATGGTTCATCTCCTTAGAACAAATTAAAATAGAATTATTAAAAAATTTTTAGGATTTGCAATCATGGTCGTCAAAAACTACCACCCATCCAAAATAGTCTGCCTCCGACCTGATAAAAAACTCAGCGGGCCTTTTTAAACCTTGTTACAATATATAGAATATCGTACAATAAAATTTATAATTTAAAAACCTCAGGGAATTCTCTCGATTCCCAGACAGTGTTACCATTAAGAAAATCATTTATGTTATAAGTAGTAACCTTTACCACACAAACGTTTTTTTATAATTCTTTTGAATTTCGTAACACATGTATTATGTACGTCGGGGTGATCCCCGTATATGCTTTCAAAACATGATTGTTTTGAAAGCATATACATCCCCCAATAAAATACTTTCTAAGTTGACTTAAGGCGACGCTAAATGCCGGCGACCTTGAGCGATATGAGTTTGTTGCGTCAAAAATTTAACATTTTAACAGGCGCAAAAAGTTAAATTGCTTACAATCCTCATTATTGATTACTAATCTTAATTATTGTACTAACACATTAAAGTAAAAGCTATAAGAACAACTTTTATGAGAGCAGTATACTAAAGAAATGCATCATGCCGAGAAAAAACTTGTTTAACTGCAAACAAAACTGGTAATTCATAATAGCTATGGAGTGTGAAGTTTAATTAACAGCAAGCATTAGCAACCTATAAGTAAGACTTATGGGTATGTGTAACAGAATAAAGTAGTGTTTATAGCTCCAAATGCTATATTTTCACCACAAATCTTGTCTAAAAATACCTTGTATGCGTGTTTTCTGCTTACTCTTCGCCATAACCGAGTAGTAGGCAGTACAAGTTTATGTTTGTTCCGCATGTTAACATTATGAATGTGGCAGTTTCTAGTAAATTGGTTAATGCGCTTATTACCAAGAATATATTGAAATGCAGCAGTTGGAATGTTTAGTTATTTTAATTTTTCTCTTAATGATCCTGATCTGAACAACAACATAGGTTGAATTCTTCAATAATATTGTTAAGTGTCAGGACTACAGGGTTCGCAAAACACTAGAATACAGCAGTTATTAATAGGTGACTTGTAATGGGTATCTATAACACGTTACACACTTTTACTTATTGACCACCAATCACAACTTACGGCCGTTTTCAATAACCTATCTATCCTTAGTTTAACTTAAGGATACATTGCTGTCACCGTTTAACGACAAGATCTTATCTATCCATAGTTATGTCCAATATAGTTATAGTCCAATGCTATCTGTCAATTGGTTATTGAAATGGAAGTAAGCGTAAAAGGATAGATTTGTCTACGTCTAGTAAGTTAAACTAAGGATAGATAGGTTATTAAAAACGGCCGTTAGTATGTGTATCGCTTGGTATAGCTATCGCCAGTATCGCCCTGATTGTTCACTGTATCTCTCAGTTACTGATTCATGACGTCATCAACCAAGTGCCAATATATTCATACCTTGGAACGATTATACTCTCGAACAGTGTTACAATAAACAACTGACAAGTTATACTTACAATGTAAGTAGCTGATGACCGGGTCACTTTTCTTTACCAAAACAAAAAATGCATATAATGATTTCACAAAATTGCAGATTGGAAAACTTTTGCTCAAAAATTTTTCTCAGACAATTATACATATTGAAATAAAGTTTGAAATAAAATAATATAACGGGTCAAGAATCGAAATAAATCCTATCTTTCAAGTTGGCTTAAGAACTGCACAGTGTGCAAATTTGATTAAAATCGGTTCAGTAGTTTCGGAGTTCATCACGGGAAACAACGTGACACGAAATTTTTATATATTTAGATAAATAAGTTGTTTACAAATCATCTAGATATGTCAAGTTCGAGATTATTTTATGCCAGCCGGTAGGTAGGTAGGTACCTATCGAATTCCATGACTCGCAAAAATTCAACGTTCAACGTGACCTTCTTAAAATTTAAAATTTACCTACAGGTGGTGTAAATGGAGGCAAACACATAACAGATGTTACGAATGCATCAAGAACAATGCTAATGAATATAGAAACTCTAAATTGGGATCCTCTTTTGTTGAAATTTTTTGAAGTACCAGTGTCTGTACTACCACAGATTAAATCTAGCTCAGAGGTAAGCAACATGTATGACGTATTTTTATGTATTGTGTTATAATTTATAAATTTTCATCTAAAAATAGGAATTTTTGGACTTAACGCTTCACATAAGAATCTTTCAATAATTCACTTTTGTAATATTATACATTTAAAACTTTTAGTGTTTCTATGACGCACTTAACTAAACATATCCGAATGAGGCTGCAACCCTTCGACGCGGTGTTTTTCTTGGACGATTCAAGGCCACATACTTTTGAATTCCGTTAACTCTTTTTCATTTATCTATTGATATTTATAGCAGATAATCAACATCCTAATAGTAGTACTATCACAAAAAAAATCTAATAGGCTATTCTTCAGTTTAGTTGTTTAAAATATGTCCTAAAATGATTGCAAAAATACGATACGCGAATTTTTGTTGTTTTAAATTTAAATGATAACGTCAAATGTGTACTGCAAATTGCAATCCTTATTTATTTTCCTAAAAATAAAGACGTTTACTGCTATACAAAGGCCTCCGCCAAAGATCGTCACGATGATCGGTCCTTCGCTGCCCTCATCCGACCTATTCCGGCGATTTTGACCAGATCGTCGGTCCATTGGCCTACTAACACTACGTATTCCGGTGCGTGGTCGTCATTCGAAGACTTTACTGCCCCTAAGATCATCTTGGGCTATCTCGGTGACTTTTGTTCTCTTACGGATCTCCTCGTTTGATCTCGCAGGGAAGCTCCGAGCATAGCCCTCTCCATTGCCCTCTGAGCGACCATGAGCTTCTTCAACAAGGCGCATAGCTAGCGGCCACGTCTGCGTACCGTTTCTCAGGCAACACACACTGGTTAAAAACCTTCGTATTCAGACACTCAGGTATTTGGGACGAGAAGATATTACGGAGCTTCCCGTATGCTGCCCACTCGAGTTGGATTCGGCGAGTGACCTAATTCCCGAAATTCAATATACCACATCTTAATAAGTTTCACTAAAAATATTATCTCAGGCAGAAATGAGTGGGTTAAAACATGCGGGGCTACGTCTGTAAAGCTAGAAAGGTCAAGTCGGGAGAATCACTCGTCTTATATCTCAAAATTTAGTGCTCATTTAGTGCTGATAACAGATATTTGGTGCTGTGATAGGGGAACTAAAAATGAGAACACTGCTAACTTTTCATTAAGCTAGCAGTGTACCATCGTGACTAGAAAGGTCTAGTCGGCAGAATGTCTCGTTTTATATCTCAAAATTTAGTGCTCATTTAGTGCTGATAACAGATATTTGGTGCTGTGATAAGGGGACTAAAAATGAGAACACTGCTAACTTTTCATTAAGCTAGCAGTGTACCATCGTGACTAGAAAGGTCAAGTCGGCAGAATGTCTCGTTTTATATCTCAAAATTTAGTGCTCATTTAGTGCTAATTTAGTGCTGATAACAGATATTTGGTGCTGTGATAGGGGGGCTAAAAATGAGAACACTGCTAACTTTTCATTAAGCTAGCAGTGTACCATTCGTGACTAGAAAGGTCAAGTCGGCAGAATCACTCGTTTTATATCTCAGAATTTAGTGCTCATTTAGTGCTAATTTAGTGCTGATAACAGATATTTGGTGCTGTGATAGGGGGGCTAAAAATGAGAACACTGCTAACTTTTCATTAAGCTAGCAGTGTACCATTCGTGACTAGAAAGGTCAAGTCGGCAGAATCACTCGTTTTATATCTCAGAATTTAGTGCTCATTTAGTGCTGTGATAGGGGGACTAAAAATGAGAACACTGCAAACTCTTCATTAAGCTACCAGTGTACCATTCGTGACCGCGTTATGATACAGTTGGAGCGAGAGGCACATCAGCTAATAATTTAGTGCTCAATTAGTGCTGCCTGTACAAGCAAACAGATTTTTCAAAAAAAAAAAAATCAGTTTTTAAGTATAGATAACTGCTGACATAACGATACGAGCAATCATAGAGCTGAAAGATGACTTTAAAATCGGTATTGGTAAAATTGAAAGGAGTTACTAATTAGTGCTCAATTAATGCTACTGGTAAAACCCAGAAAAAATTTTAGATAAATCATTTTTCAACTGCCCGTTAAAAAATCGAAGGTTTTCAATAATCGAAAAGTTGTGGGTATTATTCTCTATTGCAAATATTGAGTTTTCATCAGATCTCAACGTTATAAGGTAACACAAAACTACCCTGACTCCCCTCGCGATGTGTGTGTGTTTTAAAAAAAAAGAGGAGTTGCACTCGGGGACTGCCGCGGTAAAGCTATTGCATAGCATTTTTTATCAACTTATGCAATTATAATTATTTATTTATTTTATTTATGCAGTATTTTTTTCCTTTGTTTTTTTCAAACAGATTTTTCAAAAAAAAAAATTCAGTTTTTAAGTATAGATAACTGCTGACATAACGATACGAGCAATCATAGAGCTGAAAGATGACTTTAAAATCGGTATTGGTAAAATTGAAAGGAGTTACTAATTAGTGCTCAATTAATGCTACTGGTAAACCCAGAAAAAATTTAAGAAAAATCATTTTTCAACTGCCCGTTAAAAAATCGAAGGTTTTCAATAATCGAAAAGTTGTGGGTATTATTCTCTATTGCAAATATTGAGTTTTCATCAGATCTCAACGTTATAAGGTAACACAAAACTACCCTGACTCCCCTCGCGGTGTAGCCGCTGTGTGTGTGTGTGTGTGTGTTAAAAAAAAGAGGAGTTGCACTCGGGGACTGCCGCGGTAAAGCTATTGCATAGCATTTTTTATCAACTTATGCAATTATAATTATTTATTTATTTTATTTATGCAGTATTTTTTTCCTTTTTTTTTTTATTTGATATTAATTCAAGTTACAATTTTTGAGCGTGGTGACCGATAAAAAACAATTTTTTTTCTTTTATTAAATAAATAAGAAGTTAATATTGTTCAAAATATTTTTATTATCTTACAATACATATAGGTTATTCAAGAATATTTATCATTTAAACTATAGGTTTATGATAACTGAAATAAGAAACATTAGTTTCAGACTTGATATCTAAATATCTGGAAAATACCATGTCAATTGTGGTCCCATATTTTGTTGTGGATTCATTTCAAATTCAATATTTTCGAAAGAAAAGTTGTCAATCGCTCTGATTTTTATTCAGCGAAGTTGATGTTGAAATCGCCAGCCAACATTAGTGGAAATTTATAACCATTTGCACCAAGTATTTTCGGCCCTTCTTCTTTTTTTTTTTTGGATACACTACGTGATCCAAAAAAGTGTAAAGAAACTGGTAAATTTATTTATCGTAGTTATATATTTTAACACAAGATGGCACTCGTTTCCCATTGAATGAACCACAACTGTCGACAACAAAATATGGGACCACCATTGTCACGGTATTTTCCAGATATTTAGATATCAAGTCTGAAACTAATGTTTCTTATTTCAATTATCATAAACCTATAGTTTAAATGATAAATATTCTTGAATAACCTACATGTATTGTAAGATAATAAAAATATTTTGAACAATATTAACTTCTCATTTATTTAATAAAAGAAAAAAATTTGTTTTCTTATCGGTCACCACGCTCAAAAAGTGTAACTTGAATTAATATCAAACAAAAAAAAACAAAGGAAAAAAATACTGCATAAATAAAATAAATAAATAATTATAATTGCATAAGTTGATAAAAAATGCTATGCAATAGCTTTACCGCGGCAGTCCCCGAGTGCAACTCCTCTTTTTTTTTAAAACACACACACACATCGCGAGGGGAGTCAGGGTAGTTTTCTGTTACCTTATAACGTTGAGATCTGATGAAAACTCAATAATTGCAATAGAGAATAATACCCATATCTTTTCGTTCATTGAAAACCTTCGATTTTCTTATCGGGCAGTTGAAAAATGATTTTTCTAAAAAATTTTCTGGGTTTACCAGTAGCATTAATTGAGCACTAATTAGTAACTCCTTTCAATTTCACCAATACCGATTTTAAAGTCATCTTTCAGCTCTATGATTGCTCGTATCGTTATGTCAGCAGTTATCTATACTTAAAAACTGAAAAATTTTTTTTTTGAAAAATCTGTTTGCTTGTACAGGCAGCACTAATTGAGCACTAAATTATTAGCTGATGTGCCTCTCGCTCCAACTGTATCATAACGCGGTCACGAATGGTACACTGGTAGCTTAATGAAGAGTTAGCAGTGTTCTCATTTTTAGTCCCCCTATCACAGCACCAAATATCTGTTATCAGCACGAAATTAGCACTAAATGAGCACTTAATTTTGAGATATAAAACGAGTGATTCTGCCTACTTGACCTTTCTAGTCACGAATGGTACACTGGTAGCTTAATGAAAAGTTAGCAGTGTTCTGATTTTTAGTCCCCCTATCACAGCACCAAATATCTGTTATCAGCACTAAATTAGCACTAAATGAGCACTTAATTTTGGTCGTTAATCGGTCCTTCGCTGCCCTCATCCGACCTATTCCGGCGATTTTGACCAGATCGTCGGTCCATTGGCCTACTAACACTACGTATTCCGGTGCGTGGTCGTCATTCGAAGACTTTACTGCCCCTAAGATCATCTTGGGCTATCTCGGTGACTTTTGTTCTCTTACGGATCTCCTCGTTTGATCTCGCAGGGAAGCTCCGAGCATAGCCCTCTCCATTGCCCTCTGAGCGACCATGAGCTTCTTCAACAAGGCGCATAGCTAGCGGCCACGTCTGCGTACCGTTTCTCAGGCAACACACACTGGTTAAAAACCTTCGTATTCAGACACTCAGGTATTTGGGACGAGAAGATATTACGGAGCTTCCCGTATGCTGCCCACTCGAGTTGGATTCGGCGAGTGACCTAATTCCCGAAATTCAATATACCACATCTTAATAAGTTTCACTAAAAATATTATCTCAGGCAGAAATGAGTGGGTTAAAACATGCGGGGCTACGTCTGTAAAGCTAGAAAGGTCAAGTCGGGAGAATCACTCGTCTTATATCTCAAAATTTAGTGCTCATTTAGTGCTGATAACAGATATTTGGTGCTGTGATAGGGGAACTAAAAATGAGAACACTGCTAACTTTTCATTAAGCTAGCAGTGTACCATCGTGACTAGAAAGGTCTAGTCGGCAGAATGTCTCGTTTTATATCTCAAAATTTAGTGCTCATTTAGTGCTGATAACAGATATTTGGTGCTGTGATAAGGGGACTAAAAATGAGAACACTGCTAACTTTTCATTAAGCTAGCAGTGTACCATCGTGACTAGAAAGGTCAAGTCGGCAGAATGTCTCGTTTTATATCTCAAAATTTAGTGCTCATTTAGTGCTAATTTAGTGCTGATAACAGATATTTGGTGCTGTGATAGGGGGGCTAAAAATGAGAACACTGCTAACTTTTCATTAAGCTAGCAGTGTACCATTCGTGACTAGAAAGGTCAAGTCGGCAGAATCACTCGTTTTATATCTCAGAATTTAGTGCTCATTTAGTGCTAATTTAGTGCTGATAACAGATATTTGGTGCTGTGATAGGGGGGCTAAAAATGAGAACACTGCTAACTTTTCATTAAGCTAGCAGTGTACCATTCGTGACTAGAAAGGTCAAGTCGGCAGAATCACTCGTTTTATATCTCAGAATTTAGTGCTCATTTAATGCTGTGATAGGGGGACTAAAAATGAGAACACTGCAAACTCTTCATTAAGCTACCAGTGTACCATTCGTGACCGCGTTATGATACAGTTGGAGCGAGAGGCACATCAGCTAATAATTTAGTGCTCAATTAGTGCTGCCTGTACAAGCAAACAGATTTTTCAAAAAAAAAAAATTCAGTTTTTAAGTATAGATAACTGCTGACATAACGATACGAGCAATCATAGAGCTGAAAGATGACTTTAAAATCGGTATTGGTAAAATTGAAAGGAGTTACTAATTAGTGCTCAATTAATGCTACTGGTAAACCCAGAAAAAATTTTAGAAAAATCATTTTTCAACTGCCCGTTAAAAAATCGAAGGTTTTCAATAATCGAAAAGTTGTGGGTATTATTCTCTATTGCAAATATTGAGTTTTCATCAGATCTCAACGTTATAAGGTAACACAAAACTACCCTGACTCCCCTCGCGATGTGTGTGTGTGTTTTAAAAAAAAAGAGGAGTTGCACTCGGGGACTGCCGCGGTAAAGCTATTGCATAGCATTTTTTATCAACTTATGCAATTATAATTATTTTTTTATTTTATTTATGCAGTATTTTTTTCCTTTGTTTTTTTCAAACAGATTTTTCAAAAAAAAAAATTCAGTTTTTAAGTATAGATAACTGCTGACATAACGATACGAGCAATCATAGAGCTGAAAGATGACTTTAAAATCGGTATTGGTAAAATTGAAAGGAGTTACTAATTAGTGCTCAATTAATGCTACTGGTAAACCCAGAAAAAATTTAAGAAAAATCATTTTTCAACTGCCCGTTAAAAAATCGAAGGTTTTCAATAATCGAAAAGTTGTGGGTATTATTCTCTATTGCAAATATTGAGTTTTCATCAGATCTCAACGTTATAAGGTAACACAAAACTACCCTGACTCCCCTCGCGGTGTAGCCGCTGTGTGTGTGTGTGTGTGTGTGTGTGTGTGTGTGTGTGTGTTAAAAAAAAGAGGAGTTGCACTCGGGGACTGCCGCGGTAAAGCTATTGCATAGCATTTTTTATCAACTTATGCAATTATAATTATTTATTTATTTTATTTATGCAGTATTTTTTTCCTTTTTTTTTTTTTATTTGATATTAATTCAAGTTACAATTTTTGAGCGTGGTGACCGATAAAAAAACAATTTTTTTTCTTTTATTAAATAAATAAGAAGTTAATATTGTTCAAAATATTTTTATTATCTTACAATACATATAGGTTATTCAAGAATATTTATCATTTAAACTATAGGTTTATGATAACTGAAATAAGAAACATTAGTTTCAGACTTGATATCTAAATATCTGGAAAATACCATGTCAATTGTGGTCCCATATTTTGTTGTGGATTCATTTCAAATTCAATATTTTCGAAAGAAAAGTTGTCAATCGCTCTGATTTTTATTCAGCGAAGTTGATGTTGAAATCGCCAGCCAACATTAGTGGAAATTTATAACCATTTGCACCAAGTATTTTCGGCCCTTCTTCTTTTTTTTTTTGGATACACTACGTGATCCAAAAAAGTGTAAAGAAACTGGTAAATTTATTTATCGTAGTTATATATTTTAACACAAGATGGCACTCGTTTCCCATTGAATGAACCACAACTGTCGACAACAAAATATGGGACCACCATTGTCACGGTATTTTCCAGATATTTAGATATCAAGTCTGAAACTAATGTTTCTTATTTCAATTATCATAAACCTATAGTTTAAATGATAAATATTCTTGAATAACCTACATGTATTGTAAGATAATAAAAATATTTTGAACAATATTAACTTCTCATTTATTTAATAAAAGAAAAAAATTTGTTTTCTTATCGGTCACCACGCTCAAAAAGTGTAACTTGAATTAATATCAAACAAAAAAAAACAAAGGAAAAAAATACTGCATAAATAAAATAAATAAATAATTATAATTGCATAAGTTGATAAAAAATGCTATGCAATAGCTTTACCGCGGCAGTCCCCGAGTGCAACTCCTCTTTTTTTTTAAAACACACACACACATCGCGAGGGGAGTCAGGGTAGTTTTCTGTTACCTTATAACGTTGAGATCTGATGAAAACTCAATAATTGCAATAGAGAATAATACCCATATCTTTTCGTTCATTGAAAACCTTCGATTTTCTTATCGGGCAGTTGAAAAATGATTTTTCTAAAAAATTTTCTGGGTTTACCAGTAGCATTAATTGAGCACTAATTAGTAACTCCTTTCAATTTCACCAATACCGATTTTAAAGTCATCTTTCAGCTCTATGATTGCTCGTATCGTTATGTCAGCAGTTATCTATACTTAAAAACTGAAAAATTTTTTTTTTGAAAAATCTGTTTGCTTGTACAGGCAGCACTAATTGAGCACTAAATTATTAGCTGATGTGCCTCTCGCTCCAACTGTATCATAACGCGGTCACGAATGGTACACTGGTAGCTTAATGAAGAGTTAGCAGTGTTCTCATTTTTAGTCCCCCTATCACAGCACCAAATATCTGTTATCAGCACGAAATTAGCACTAAATGAGCACTTAATTTTGAGATATAAAACGAGTGATTCTGCCTACTTGACCTTTCTAGTCACGAATGGTACACTGGTAGCTTAATGAAAAGTTAGCAGTGTTCTGATTTTTAGTCCCCCTATCACAGCACCAAATATCTGTTATCAGCACTAAATTAGCACTAAATGAGCACTTAATTTTGGTCGTTAATCGGTCCTTCGCTGCCCTCATCCGACCTATTCCGGCGATTTTGACCAGATCGTCGGTCCATTGGCCTACTAACACTACGTATTCCGGTGCGTGGTCGTCATTCGAAGACTTTACTGCCCCTAAGATCATCTTGGGCTATCTCGGTGACTTTTGTTCTCTTACGGATCTCCTCGTTTGATCTCGCAGGGAAGCTCCGAGCATAGCCCTCTCCATTGCCCTCTGAGCGACCATGAGCTTCTTCAACAAGGCGCATAGCTAGCGGCCACGTCTGCGTACCGTTTCTCAGGCAACACACACTGGTTAAAAACCTTCGTATTCAGACACTCAGGTATTTGGGACGAGAAGATATTACGGAGCTTCCCGTATGCTGCCCACTCGAGTTGGATTCGGCGAGTGACCTAATTCCCGAAATTCAATATACCACATCTTAATAAGTTTCACTAAAAATATTATCTCAGGCAGAAATGAGTTACAACATGCGGGGCTACGTCTGTAAAGCTAGAAAGGTCAAGTCGGGAGAATCACTCGTCTTATATCTCAAAATTTAGTGCTCATTTAGTGCTGATAACAGATATTTGGTGCTGTGATAGGGGAACTAAAAATGAGAACACTGCTAACTTTTCATTAAGCTAGCAGTGTACCATCGTGACTAGAAAGGTCTAGTCGGCAGAATGTCTCGTTTTATATCTCAAAATTTAGTGCTCATTTAGTGCTGATAACAGATATTTGGTGCTGTGATAAGGGGACTAAAAATGAGAACACTGCTAACTTTTCATTAAGCTAGCAGTGTACCATCGTGACTAGAAAGGTCAAGTCGGCAGAATGTCTCGTTTTATATCTCAAAATTTAGTGCTCATTTAGTGCTAATTTAGTGCTGATAACAGATATTTGGTGCTGTGATAGGGGGGCTAAAAATGAGAACACTGCTAACTTTTCATTAAGCTAGCAGTGTACCATTCGTGACTAGAAAGGTCAAGTCGGCAGAATCACTCGTTTTATATCTCAGAATTTAGTGCTCATTTAGTGCTAATTTAGTGCTGATAACAGATATTTGGTGCTGTGATAGGGGGGCTAAAAATGAGAACACTGCTAACTTTTCATTAAGCTAGCAGTGTACCATTCGTGACTAGAAAGGTCAAGTCGGCAGAATCACTCGTTTTATATCTCAGAATTTAGTGCTCATTTAGTGCTGTGATAGGGGGACTAAAAATGAGAACACTGCAAACTCTTCATTAAGCTACCAGTGTACCATTCGTGACCGCGTTATGATACAGTTGGAGCGAGAGGCACATCAGCTAATAATTTAGTGCTCAATTAGTGCTGCCTGTACAAGCAAACAGATTTTTCAAAAAAAAAATTTTTCAGTTTTTAAGTATAGATAACTGCTGACATAACGATACGAGCAATCATAGAGCTGAAAGATGACTTTAAAATCGGTATTGGTGAAATTGAAAGGAGTTACTAATTAGTGCTCAATTAATGCTACTGGTAAACCCAGAAAATTTTTTAGAAAAATCATTTTTCAACTGCCCGATAAGAAAATCGAAGGTTTTCAATGAACGAAAAGTTATGGGTATTATTCTCTATTGCAATTATTGAGTTTTCATCAGATCTCAACGTTATAAGGTAACAGAAAACTACCCTGACTCCCCTCGCGGTGTAGCCGCTGTGTGTGTGTGTGTGTGTTAAAAAAAAGAGGAGTTGCACTCGGGGACTGCCGCGGTAAAGCTATTGCATAGCATTTTTTATCAACTTATGCAATTATAATTATTTATTTATTTTATTTATGCAGTATTTTTTTCCTTTTTTTTTTTTTTATTTGATATTAATTCAAGTTACAATTTTTGAGCGTGGTGACCGATAAAAAACAATTTTTTTTCTTTTATTAAATAAATAAGAAGTTAATATTGTTCAAAATATTTTTATTATCTTACAATACATATAGGTTATTCAAGAATATTTATCATTTAAACTATAGGCTTATGATAACTGAAATAAGAAACATTAGTTTCAGACTTGATATCTAAATATCTGGAAAATACCATGTCAATTGTGGTCCCATATTTTGTTGTGGATTCATTTCAAATTCAATATTTTCGAAAGAAAAGTTGTCAATCGCTCTGATTTTTATTCAGCGAAGTTGATGTTGAAATCGCCAGCCAACATTAGTGGAAATTTATAACCATTTGCACCAAGTATTTTCGGCCCTTCTTCTTTTTTTTTTTGGATACACTACGTGATCCAAAAAAGTGTAAAGAAACTGGTAAATTTATTTATCGTAGTTATATATTTTAACACAAGATGGCACTCGTTTCCCATTGAATGAACCACAACTGTCGACAACAAAATATGGGACCACCATTGTCACGGTATTTTCCAGATATTTAGATATCAAGTCTGAAACTAATGTTTCTTATTTCAATTATCATAAACCTATAGTTTAAATGATAAATATTCTTGAATAACCTACATGTATTGTAAGATAATAAAAATATTTTGAACAATATTAACTTCTCATTTATTTAATAAAAGAAAAAAAATTGTTTTCTTATCGGTCACCACGCTCAAAAAGTGTAACTTGAATTAATATCAAACAAAAAAAAACAAAGGAAAAAAATACTGCATAAATAAAATAAATAAATAATTATAATTGCATAAGTTGATAAAAAATGCTATGCAATAGCTTTACCGCGGCAGTCCCCGAGTGCAACTCCTCTTTTTTTTTAAAACACACACACACATCGCGAGGGGAGTCAGGGTAGTTTTCTGTTACCTTATAACGTTGAGATCTGATGAAAACTCAATAATTGCAATAGAGAATAATACCCATAACTTTTCGTTCATTGAAAACCTTCGATTTTCTTATCGGGCAGTTGAAAAATGATTTTTCTAAAAAATTTTCTGGGTTTACCAGTAGCATTAATTGAGCACTAATTAGTAACTCCTTTCAATTTCACCAATACCGATTTTAAAGTCATCTTTCAGCTCTATGATTGCTCGTATCGTTATGTCAGCAGTTATCTATACTTAAAAACTGAAAAATTTTTTTTTTGAAAAATCTGTTTGCTTGTACAGGCAGCACTAATTGAGCACTAAATTATTAGCTGATGTGCCTCTCGCTCCAACTGTATCATAACGCGGTCACGAATGGTACACTGGTAGCTTAATGAAGAGTTAGCAGTGTTCTCATTTTTAGTCCCCCTATCACAGCACCAAATATCTGTTATCAGCACGAAATTAGCACTAAATGAGCACTTAATTTTGAGATATAAAACGAGTGATTCTGCCTACTTGACCTTTCTAGTCACGAATGGTACACTGGTAGCTTAATGAAAAGTTAGCAGTGTTCTGATTTTTAGTCCCCCTATCACAGCACCAAATATCTGTTATCAGCACTAAATTAGCACTAAATGAGCACTTAATTTTGAGATATAAAACGAGTGATTCTGCCTACTTGACCTTTCTAGTCACTAATGGTACACTGCTAGCTTAATGAAAAGTTAGCAGTGTTCTCATTTTTAGTCCCCCTATCACAGCACCAAATATCTGTTATCAGCACTAAATTAGCACTAAATGAGCACTAAATTTTGAGATATAAAACGAGTGATTCTGCCTACTTGACCTTTCTAGTCACGAATGGTACACTGCTAGCTCAATGAAAAGTTAGCAGTGTTCTCATTTTTAGTCCCCCTATCACAGCACCAAATATCTGTTATCAGCACTAAATTAGCACTAAATGAGCACTAAATTTTGAGATATAAAACGAGACATTCTGCCGACTTGACCTTTCTAGTCACGATGGTACACTGCTAGCTTAATGAAAAGTTAGCAGTGTTCTCATTTTTAGTCCCCCTATCACAGCACCAAATATCTGTTATCAGCACTAAATGAGCACTAAATTTTGAGATATAAAACGAGACATTCTGCCGACTTGACCTTTCTAGTCACGATGGTACACTGCTAGCTTAATGAAAAGTTAGCAGTGTTCTCATTTTTGTCCCCCTATCACAGCACCAAATATCTGTTATCAGCACTAAATGAGCACTAAATTTTGAGATATAAAACGAGACATTCTGCCGACTTGACCTTTCTAGTCACGATGGTACACTGGTAGCTTAATGAAAAGTTAGCAGTGTTCTCATTTTTAGTCCCCCTATCACAGCACCAAATATCTGTTATCAACACGAAATTAGCACTAAATGAGCACTAAATTTTGAGATATAAAACGAGTGAATCTGCCGACTTGACCTTTCTAGTCACGAATGGTACACTGCTAGCTTAATGAAAAGTTAGCAGTGTTCTCATTTTTAGTCCCCCTATCACAGCACCAAATATCTGTTATCAGCACTAAATTAGCACTAAATGAGCACTAAATTTTGAGATATATTACGAGTGATTCTGCCGACTTGACCTTTTTAGCTTTACAGACGTTGCGGGGCTCGTAGCAATTGCTACGTGGTTAATCCGGCACTGGGTGTTCACTGGCAACAATTATATGTAACTCGACCTCTGCCTCTGCGCCTATTTTGCCTGAAAATGCCCTGGCCTCAACCCTTTTTTAGGCTAGTGCGATTTGGTTATCACATGTTAAATATTTCAGATTTATGGTTACATAGCGGAAGGCCTTCTCAGAAGTATACCAATATCAGGATGCCTGGGAGACCAACAGGCTGCTCTTGTTGGCCAAATGTGTATACAAAAAGGGCAAGCCAAAGCCACATATGGGACTGGATGTTTTGTCCTCTACAACACTGGCGATGTGAGAGTGAATTCTAGTAAAGGTTTACTCACAACAGTAGCTTATCAGTTGGGCAGGAACAATCCTCCTTGCTATGCACTAGAAGGATCGGTGAGTCTATAATATGGTCAATTTCAATATCTTTACACATACAAATTTCGTGTCACGTTGTTTGTTCGCTATGAACTGCTAAACTACTGAACCGAAATTAATAAAAATTTGGACAGTGCTGTTTGATTCAAATATTAACTAACGGCGTAAATAATTCAACTCGGATATCGACCAGTTTCGGCGGCGTACGGCGTGGCACTCAATCGTTTTGTCTTCCCAAGATTGCTATTTAAATTTATTTATAGTAACAGTGACTGGGACTTTTACATAAAAGTGTATACATTTTCCTTAAAGCTATTATCTATCTCATTAAGCCTACTAGAATTAGTTGCAAGATATTATAATAACGAAAATCACTATTTCGAGTAAAAGTGATGAAAATTTTTAAACTAAATCAAGTACTTAAATTATATTTGTAACAGGTAGCCATAGCGGGTGCTGCTCTTGGTTGGCTAAGAGATAATATGGGTATGATAGAAAACGCACAGGACTCACAGGAAATGGCTGAAAATGCCACAGAGAATGGAAGTGTAGTGTTCGTACCTGCTTTCAGTGGATTGTATGCACCTTATTGGAGGCAGGATGCTAGAGGGTAACTAAATATTATAATATCAAGGTAATGTTTAATAGTAGATTGCGCACCAAGGTAGTAAAACACTTTATTACTTGATGGGCATTATTTTGGATCGTATCATGGGAGTTATGTAGAGCCCTTATTGAAGCGTGGGGTTCAAGCTGCCCAAGACTATATCAGGCTTTATTCCAGAGGTGAATACTCAACTTTCGCACTTTCTGCTAAGCAGTAAAAGAAAAGTCTACAAAAATAAACATTTATTTAGTGTATAATTTGTACCTAAATATTAATAATATCTGAGCTATAATAGTCTTGAATATAGTGGCGAAAGGTAAATCCTTTGTATTCTAATGTTATTGTAGCTGTTTCTCATTCAAACATGGATAAAACCATTTTTTTTTAAATTGAAACCTAGCTAGATCGATTTATCACCCCCGAAATACCCTGCATACTTAATTTTATGAAAATCGTTGGAGCCGTTTCCGAGATTCAGATTATATATATATATACAAGAATTACTCGTTTAAAAATATAAGATAAGAGTGTGTTCTAAGTTCATTATGTGCTATACATTTTATACGTTAGCCGTCTTCCTCCTTCCATCTTCAAAAAGTTTGAAATCACCAGTTTCTCCTCTGAACTTTATATGATTTGAAATCCATGGTCTGTCATTTTCTTCTTTCGTAGCATTACTGACAAGATAGTATCAAATTTCGCATTGTCAGCATCGTACTAACAAAAGCAGCGTTATCAATGACAAGATCGACCAGTCACCGTAACCTTTGAATAGATACCGAAGACTTACTTTAAATGTACCGTTTCTATTTTGAAATTATATTTCAGGGTGATATGCGGAATCACCGAAGATACAAACTCAAACCATATAATCAAGGCTGCATTGGAAGCTGTCTGTTACCAAGTTCGAGATATCCTTGATGCTATGAATGAAGACTGTGGAATGCCCTTACAATTACTGAAGGTACGTACCATTTTTCTTTATTTTAATATCAACATCCATCTCATAGAAAATACGATTTCACCACTTTTGAGGAAACATGTTCCAAACTCAACGAGGGTGCCCATAAAAAATTATATTAGTTTTCAAACTGATTTTATTTCCGGCTATTTTATAATACCTACCCTATTTTAACATTTATTATTGTACTGTCAGTTATGTGAGTATAAAGTTAAGACAAAATGGCGGCCTTCTGAAAACATTTATTTTTAAATTGCTATAAATTCTATAAATTCTTACTGACCATAGTTCATCAATTAAGAGTATTTTGCTATAGCTGGATGTCAATCCGTGTATAACCAAACTTTTATAAATTAATTCTCATCGGAGCTGTGCCCAGATGAAAAATACAGCGGGAATAATAATTAGTAACAGAAGAGAATATTTATTAAAAATAACTAGTTTATGTAATTATGTTAGACATGCATTTTTTTTATATTTCTCTCGGTATCGCAAAACTTTTCTATACTAGCGGTAAACTCTTAAAACCGGCTTACAATAATATTGTAATGGCGGTGCGAAAAATTAGCATTAATTATTTAACACCGCTCTGTTCAACCGTTCGCTTATTTTGTAGAAAGTGTGCTCACGATCGAGGGAACGTAAACTTTAATTTTCTAAAATATGAAAATAAGGGTCGAGACGTTCAGCTGATTGATAGTCAATTATTGATACGCCCTGTCCATTACACTGCAGCTCAGGATTCTTGAAGGTCCCAAAAATTCTGAGCAGCACTACAACTGCGCTCGGCACTTTGAGACATAAGTTGTTAAGTAAGTTAAGTTAAGTATCATTTGAACAGTAATTTCACTAGCTACGGCGCCGTTCAGACCGAAACACAGTTATGTTTACACATTACTGCTTAGCGGCAGAATTAGGCGTCGTTGTGGTACCCATAATCTAGCCAGCATAGAAGCAAAAGATAAGCCTCTCCCACTGGTAAGCCAATCGTTTGTAAATAAAGTTCCGAAATAAATAATTACAATATTCAGTTATTTACACTTCTTTTAATCCTTTTAAAGTATTTTATTTAAATGTTTATATCTTGATAGGTTGACGGTGGCATGACATCCAACTCATTAATGATTCAAATGCAAGCTGATTTGATTGGTATCAACGTGATAAAAGCTGGTTTTACCGAAAGCACGGCGTTGGGAGCTGCGCTGGTCGCTTACTGGGGTCTAGACAGTATCACCCAGGTTTCTACCATCGATATGGAGAGTGGTGTCATGTATTCACCGAAAATTACCGAAGACGAGCGCGACATGCGGTACAAACAATGGAAAATGGCTGTTGAGAGATCTCTCGGCTGGGAACAGAATTAGTGTCACAGATAACACGCCTTTGTGGTCAAAAATATTTATTTCAGATAATTTAATTTAAGATTACTGTTGAGTTGAGTTAATAATAACCAATGTATATCCAAGTTGCAAATATTGAGAGATCTCGCTCTATTTGTTCTAAAAATGTATTATTTTAAGGATTATATAAATTATACATAGGTATAAATAGCATGATCAAAAATGGTAAATGAAGTTTATAAAATCAATCTGAAAGTTCGACGTTTCTAGCTACCTTACATGTATAGTAGCAACATGGCACTCATGGAATCATATAAGATATGATAATTTATCTTGATATTTTTGATTTATATATGATAAATAAAATATCCTTATTATATATTTACATGAACACTTATTATACTAATAATTACCTACAAAAGTATAATACATTATAGTTTCTATACTTATACATACACTAGCTGATCCAGCAAACGTTGTATTGCCGATATTAAAATCGCGATACAAAAGTAACTGTTGATCTTAGATGGGTGAAAATTTGAAGTTGTATGTCTTTTTTAATGCTGACGCATAATCAAACAAATTTAAAAAAAAAAAGTGAAATAAATTAAAAAAAAATCGTAACATTTAGGGGGATGAAAAATAGATGTTGTCCGATTCTCAGACCTACCCAATATGCACTCAAAATTTCTTGAGAATCGGTCGAGCCGTTTCGAAGGAGTTTCACTACAAACACCGCGACATGAGAATTTTATATATTAGGTGATAATTTATCTTGATAGTATTGGTTAATATATGATAAATAAAATATCCTTATTATATATTTACATGAACACTTATTATACTAATAATTACCTACAAAAGTATAAAACATTATAATTTCGATACTTATACATACATTATATCTTGTCTGTTTACTTCATGACAATTACCTCCTCTTATTCTTTCCACTGCGATATTTATTGTGTTAAGTAGTTTTGAGAATAAAACAAATTAAATTTATAACAAAAATTGATGATAACTGATTGGCAAATAATTTTTGTCGTCAATGGATATCCTAGTTACATTGATTTTAACGACAAGTTGTGTACAATATTTTTTAAAGTAATAGAAATTGTATTATCTTTAATTACTTATAATGTACTGAATATTAAAGAAAAAACTTGAAATGAATCCATAAAAATTTACAGCATAGCCTGTGGCGACAATGAGATTTTATATGGAGAGAGTGATGAGGTCAATTAAGTTACCAATAAATAAATTATTCGTTATGGAATTGTTTATACTTATATAATAGAAATACAGCGTAAGACATAATAAGACTATTCTTGTGACAACTATACCTGTTTTATACCTACAGTTATAAAATGTTAAAACGCCAATATTAGTTAATAGTTGATATTTTTATATTGAGCTTTTGTTGTTGTGAGAACATGATTATGTACAAAGAATAGTTGATTGAAGCGTCTATATCTATAAAAATAAATAGTAATTCTACTAAATACGTCTTAATGTTAACACTGTTCTTAAGCATAAGAAAACAAAAATTTACCTTCATTTAGTTTATTTCGTATTATTTGCGGAACAGCTGCACTGATATTGAGGGGACGTTCACTGGCGGATAGCTCATTACAACATGAGCTATAAATCTTTAATGACGATTACGCGAAAAAAAATGAAATTGTAAACAAATTCATATTCAATTGTCAGATTACCTAACTGTAGCCCCAAATCATGGGCGGCTGATTAATGTACAGGTAACGCGTGAGTTGAATGCAGAGTTCAGGAATGCGATAGTGATGTGACCTAATTATAATCGATGACCATAATCATGAGTGTGTCGATAAATATAAACAATACTGCAAGTTTACCATTTTAACCTAATAATTAAATCTCAAAATTTTATTCTGCCTTTCTTTAACACACATGTCTAAAACGTTCTTCGCCATTTCACGTGCTTGGCGATGATTAAAAACTCGAACGGAACCTAATGGACTCGGATCTGTTTATTAGTCAGGTATCGGTCAGATTATTCAAATAAAAAAAATACATGGAATCGAAACTTTAGTATTAAGCGACGACTACGGCACAGCACTACACTGAAAGCGCGCGAGGCGAGGCGTGCATACAGCGGGGGGAGATACTACCGCTCCTTACCTCAGGAGCCCTACTACCAAAATCGGAATACGAAGTTTCGGTTGCCGGATCGTACATTTATTGCTATTACGAAAGTTTCGGATCCGAAGATTCTTATTCAAAATTAATTTGACATTTGCTTTATCGTTGTTTGTCATTATTATGATCGTAACTACGACTCCACTTTTTATATTAATGTCTATTGTTCCGAAACGAATTGCGTCCGCACTATTCGGATCCGAAAAACTTTGGTAAAAGGATTTAATTCGAAGTTCTTCGTTCTTTCGTTAAGGACCGAAACTACGGCTTTCGATTTTGGTGATAGACCTCCAGGCCCCGGCTGCATTCAACTCGCGCGCTGACTGTACGTGTAATTAAAAACTAATTAACATTATATTAAACACATATCACATACTTCCTAATATACTGATCACAAGGAAGCTAATTTTTTAAATAAGTATTTTATTTAGTTTATTGTTGATTTTATAGAGTTAAAGACTTAATTGTTTTTTTTTGTTACATAAAATGGGAACATTGTGTTTGTTATAATGAAATGTAGTAATTATTTTAGTACTAGTATTATTTGTAATTTATATATTAGTGGTAAGAGAAACTAAGCTGTTTAGGTTCTATTACAAAGCATAGTCTTAATTAAATCTTTGTTTAACTTCCTTCTAAGCCAAGCTTATCTCTAGTATAAGTCAGTAAAATAAAGCTGACATGTCAATAGCGTAGATAATTATTTATTTATGTGTCTAGATATACTGCTGTAAACACCTCGAAAATAATAGAGGTGAACTGTTAAGTTCTATCTTCAGCAAACACACGCATACTACAACAAATCGCGAGTGTAAGATGTAGTTGACATGCACACTAATGTAATAAAATGGCCTGGTGTCATGCGTCGCCTTACAGTAAGTGGCTCTATCTAGACATTTAAATTAGTTCAATAGTTATCACTCCTATGCAGTTATAAAATGTGTGTGTGTACTTATGTATGCACATATACTTCTTTGGCCTAACAAAGCAAAAATACCTAAAATTATTTATTCCTCTTGCTATTCTACGTTTGTAGAAAGAACAATATTGTAAAAATCTTGTTACAATGGCTTTGACAATGAATTATTAAATTACGAATGCGGCTGTAACAGCTATAGGGCTTGAACCCTTTGCCTATCCTAATAATGGACGAAGAAACCAAAAAAAAACAGAAAGTAACGAATGTCGCAAACGTCAGAAAATTTTAGAAACCAACTTCAACCTGTTACTTTTGTGTAACAGTGATGCGCGCGCATCTTAAAATTTCACTCTAATATCTAACTTCAATAATATTTCAAAATACTATTAATATCAAAACAATTACTATCTCTACAAGTTCATAAGTTTGCCCGCGTGCGAGAGAGATGAACCGATTTGTCATGGTATAGTTAGCATAATCTATTTGTCTATTGATAAAACCGCATATTCATATATGTCTTGTACAACAAACGTAATATTATTTTGATGTGATATATAATATAACAGACGTTGTATATTTAGCAGATATTTCTCCATTTCTTACGATTTTAACGGCCTAGTTTTAGTGACATTATAATTTAACGGGTACACTGAAATTGTAAGACAATGATATTTAGAAAATTTTAGTGGTCGTTAGTTTATGAGGACGTCTCTGATTGGTCAGGAAACAAATTGTATTAATTGTATAAGTTTTTTAGTATCAACTAATTGTTATCAAATTGAATCGGCCTTTGTTCATTAGTAGGTCCCAAAAACAAATTTAGACTATTGACCACAACGTACGAGCCGAGCGTAGCGTGCCGCGGCAGCGGCCGTCGAGTGCTATAACCGAATTAACCCTTGTTCACTACTATTTCGATACTAATTTCAGATGGAAAATTGCAGATACGCTACAATGTACTATTTTTGCTTTGCAAATTGCGTATGAAAAAAATTTGACCAATCAGAACGCTCGACGTCTCACACTGCTAACTTCATTTGTAATATACCTAGATTTATTATAATATCACTATAGTGTACCCGTGGCATTAAAATGTCACTAAAACCAGGCCGTTAAATTGTAAGAAATTAACGGCCGTTTACAATAACGTATCTCTAGTTACGGATATATTGCTATCACCGTTTAATGACAAGATCTTATCTATCGATAATTATTTCCAAGTAAGTTAAACTAAGGATAGAAAGGTTATTGAAAATGGCCGTAAGTCGATTAACATTCTACCGGTCAATTATAATATTATCACTAGTGAAATTATAATATCACGGCTTTGACAATATACCTACGACATATATATGAAACTCATCAATGTAAAACTAGTGACTAGTTTGACGTTAGCATTTTTACATAAGTATCTACTACAAGACCACATTATCTCTGGACCTCACTGGAACATAAAGCCCCCTCCCGTTCCCTTTTCACCCCCTCGCGCTTGTTCTATTGCTTCAGTACGGTTTAATGTTTATTACCGTTAGGTACATGTGATATTTTTGTGCTATCACTGCTTTGTTTTTGAAGTATTCATTGTTACGTTTTGACTTTTTTTGTTAATAGTTCTGTAGTTTCTGTTGTTCTGTGTCGCTATAATAGTACTGCGGGTCTACCATGAACTCTTATTGCGATTCAATTGACAACCTAAAATGTACTGGTTTGCTATTTCGTACCACTACGTGATTAGAGCTATCTAATTTAGGTTGACGTCAAATCAACTGATTAAATCGCAATGATGTCAATTGAATGTCAAAAATGATATCAATTGAATTGCAAACTGATTTAGTTCGTTCATTCATTCGTACCATGAGGTAATATTTGATATTTCAATCTAAACTAGATAGCTTATGTGTCAAATTCAAATATTTTTATTCAAAATAGAATTCAAAATCACTTATTATCATTAAACGTCAAAAACTGCCACCTATTCAAAACAGAAATTCAAAGTGAGCGATTCGAAAAAAGTTGCTACTTCCTTAGAGGAAATTGAATCGTGTTGTTAAATAACTTTTAAAAAATAGTGAAAACATACCGAGAAGGGAAATTTTATTGATGAAAGATGAGATGAGAATACTTTATTAGCCTTTTTTGTAAAACAAAATGCTGAAAATAAATACCAAAAATTTAAATACTAAAGACGAGGTAGTAAGGGCCCGGGCTATAGCCTGTTCGCAAGAAATAATTAAAAAAAATGTACTCTGTGGTCCTGTCAAATCAAACATCAATGGAAGTGCGTTTATAACTCGTTATTTTTACGAAAACACCCAAGCATACATTTAATTTGTAATTAAAATAAATATATTTCTTTATATTACTATTATTTAATAGGTACAAAAAAGGGCTTAATGGTTTATAATTTGACGCTATAAAGCGCAATTTTAAAATGTATTTTTAGTATTTTCTACGCAAAAAATCCGCTAAAATCATGTCATTTTAGGTTGCGAAACGCAACGCATATGGTTCGAGCAAGAGAGACAAACTTATGCAACGACTGTAGACCGTCATCTCTTTTTCACACCGCAGACCACAAACTTTATTTCGTTCATTCTTCATAAGCGATCCAAACGCCATTCAGTAAAAGGCATTTTATGGTACGAATTTTAGTGATTCAGATTAGGTACCTAAACTGAACTACATTGGAATCGCATCGCTTATTAAAAGTTGATGGTAGGCCCTCTGTTAGAGAAATAAATACTTCTTTTTTTAACTTAACCCAGATTCTTTCATTGACTTTTCATCATTATGATTATAATAATCAGCATCCCAATACTTCTACATCAATCTATAATACTGAAAAAAATAAATCGTTGTTTATTTATTAATAATAATATCCTAGCAATGCTTGTTTTGCTCACCGTAACAAAGCGACGATGTGACGTCATCGAAGTCAGGTCCGATATAATGTAACCGGGTAGTAGGTTCATATGTTCACTTTAAAAAACATAACATATTGTTTAGATTTACAAGAGCGACATCTCAAGTCAATTTCCTAATATGCAAATATTGGGTTTGAGCAGGTTATCAACTGTAAAGTAGATCCTGTAGATGAAGCCACAACCAGTGGAGTGAGAGTTGAACAAAGCAAACAAGATTTTATAACGAGCCGTTACTCGAACGGTTAGCTCAGTTGGTTAGAGCACCGGCACGGAACGCCGGAGGTCGTGGGTTCGAGTCCCGCATCGTTCATAAAATTTTGTTTTTCAAATTTTATTTGTGTATTAATCCTAGAAGTGAGGGCTATCACTTTAAAAACATAACATATTGTTTAGGTTCATATTATCGCCTATATTTGCCGGTCTTGAACATAGATTTACAATATACTAGCGTTTAATTAAACAAAGCGCTCGAGAGAGAAGAAGATCGCTAACGGAGAGACAGCAATATAGAAAAGTAGAGCGTATAATACATTGTTTCTGTAACAGATTTTGACTGTCAAGTCGTAAACAGTCAGCCACGTTTAACATTAGTGCCTTAGTATTTTCAATATTAAACCACTAGCTAACGCACATATTCAAAGAGGATGTAAATTCTACGTTATAAGAGGCGTGACTGCCTGAGTAAAAAATTGATATATTGTTTAGTATGAAACGTGCAGTTTGAAATAGTAGTAAGTACAATATTATGGCGAAGAAGTATAGTCCGGCTAAGTTTGAAAGCGAACGTAAAACACGTAAAACGTAGTGGATTTCGGCCATCTCCTTTTATTACAAGATTATAATGGCCTGTCAATCTAACAATGGCTACACATTTCATGCAATCTCTTTTTTCTTAGAGAGTGTTGCTAGGCTGCACACATCGACAAATTAAAAGTGGTCACTCATTATGAGGCTGTCACGTCGTCTATACGATAGTGTATTGTAAGTCTATGGTCTTGACATTGTTCGGTGGCCTCTTTTACTTGTATGAATCCTTCCATGTTATTCTTCAAGAATAAGGTTTACCAGTGGGAGGTTCCTTTGCACAGGATGCTGGCTAGATTATGGGACCACAACGCCGCCTATTTCTGCCATGAAGCAGTAATGTGTAAGCACCGTTCACACCGAAACACAGTAAGTGTTTCGGTGTGAACGGCGCCGTAGCTAGTGTGTGTGCGTGTAATTACTGGGCAAATGAGACTTAACATCTTATGTGTCAGGGTGACGAGCGCAATTGTAGTGCTGCTCAGAGTTTTTGGGTTTCAAGAATCCTGAAAGGCACTGCATTGTAATGGGCAGGGCGTATCAATCACCATCAGTTGAACGACCTGCTGTCTCGTCTCGTATTGGCATAAAAAAAATAAGGGAATGGCCTATTGGAATTAAATCCTAAATTTGATCGAGTAATCCGCTCTATAAATTTTGTCGAGTCTCTCTAATAGTTAATTAAAGCGATTGTATGTTATACACTTATCCCCTTATTCATAATAGTCTGCTAACTGAAAGCATTGCTAATTCTCACTGTCTTCTTCTATTGACCTAAGTCAGAATGAGAAAAAACACTCCTAAGCGGCTGTTTAAAGTTAGCGGACCATTATGAATAAGGGGGGTTAATTGTTACTAGTTCTGGTATAACCGAAGACTGCTTTTTGTAATAAGACTTAGACTTATGTGGTGATATTATTAATCAACAATTAAATTATTTAAATAAATGTATAAAATCTTTTATTAGGTACGAGTATCAACTTGATGCTCATTAAGAATTACACATATGAATTAAATATGTAACCAGAATTTATTAACGATGCGGGACTCAAACCTGCGACCTCTCGGGTTCCGTCCGAGCGCTCTTTCCGACTGAGCCAACCGTTCGAGTACGCACGAATCATAAATTTTTGTATATCTTCTTCAACTCTCAGGTTGTGGCTCCATCTACAGGGTCTACTTTACAGTAGATCAACCCATATAATTGCATATTAGGAAATTGACTTGAGATGTCGCTCTTTCAAATCTAAACACCATCTGAACCTGGAGCCACAACCGGACAGTGGGACAAGATATACCAAAAATTTATGATTCATGCGTAGGTACTCGAACGCTTGGCTCAGTCGGTAAGAACGCTCGAGCGGAACCCGAGAGGACAAGGGTTCCAGTCCCGCATCGTTCATAAATTTTAGTTACTAATTTGATTAGTATAATTAATCCCAGAAGTGAGGAATATCTCTTTAAAAATAACAAATTGTTAAGAATTATACTATATCCAAGCCGAGTTATATCTGGCCATTGCGCACGCCTAATAAACATCCATACAAAATAAGAATAATTGATAATTCCAGTTATAGATTTTGTGCGAAATGGATGAAATACCCTGAGAAGAAAACCCCACATCCTGAGCGAATTCTGTGCGCTTCAGTCGAAATGCACCCAGTATACATACTGACGTGAACTACTTACAGTGTTTCTAAAAGGTGAGGAGGTCAACCAAGGACATATCCGATTTATACAAGTGATTTGCCTGAGAGAGATGCTGTAGAAACATCGAATGGCTGGGCAAATAATGCAATAGATCCATAAAGGTTGCAAAGTTCAATTAGGACTATGATCCCTTAGCCAAAAATGTATCAAAAATGCATATCTGCACAGCTGTTTAAACAAAATGACCTATTTAGTAGACAATACATGTAGGGGTAAGTGCTGTTCCTATGGACGCTTGTACCTGTGGACACAATCAGTTCCGACAAAACTAGCAACCCTAAAATTTTAATTTTAACGCAGCCGTATAGCTTGGTCTAGCGTTGACAGTTTTGACGTATCGCCATCTTTGTTTCCTTTGTGGTTGTCAGTGTAGAGGCTGTGAAAAGTTTTTGCTCCAAAAAGTAAGTTATTTTGCTTAATTTGAACAATTTTTACCCTGTAAATACTTACGACATCGGTTCGATCGTATTTGCAGTGTGATTTGTGTTGTTTATTGCTTAGTTAGTGATTGTTTCCCTGTATTTTAGTTTGTTTTATTCTCAAGGTTAGATCAGTTTTATATTTTGTCTGAATTTGTACCTGTGGACAAAAATATGGGTGTACCTGTGGACTGTCCACAGGTACAAAAGTGTCATAATATTTACTTATCTGATCAGCAATTTTGTTAATTTTTTCAGTGCCTCGCAGTAAAACTGGTTTAAAAAGAAAGGGAATATGCCCTGATACACTAACAGCAGCCGTAACAGAAGCAAGAAGTGGCATTCCGATAAGAAAAGTAGCTGAAAAATATGATCTACCAAAGTCAACCGTTTTTAAATACTTGAAGTTACATAAAAGCAATGATATGAAGAATGGCATTCAGCTATTGAAGAATGATGTAAGAAAGGTATTTGATCGGGAAGAAGAAATTTTGCTATGCAAATATTTAAGAAAAGCTGCACTCCTACACATGGGCTTAAATACAAGACGGCTTGAGATGTAGAGAGCTGGCTTACCAATACGCTGTTTCTAAACAAAACAAATGTGCTGCTAACTGGGAAGAGAACAAAATGGCAGGAATTGGGTGGCTCCGCAATTTTCGTCTTCGTTTCCCGGAATTATCTCTTCGCAAAACAGAATCAACGAGCATAGCAAGAGAAACTAGCTTTAATGGGGCAAACGTGGATGATTTATTCAACAACTTGGAATCGGTCATGTCGCGACTTTCCACTAGGATCGATTTATAATGTCGATGAGACTGAGACATCCACTGTTCACAAGCCAGGGAAAGTATTAGCTCCTAAAGATATTCGCCAGCTAGGGAAGACGACTTCAGGAGAAAGAGGAGTGAATACCACAATGATAAGCTGCATAAATGCTTGTGGAAACGCCGTGCCTCCTGTGTTCATATTCTCACAGGTTTCCTACAAAGACAACATGTTGAAAGGAGCTCCACCTGGTTCTTTGGGTGTGGCTAATCAATCAGGGTGGTCAACAGAACCGATTTTCAGAAAGTTCTTAGATCACTTTTTTGAATTCGCTAAGCCAACAAGAGAAAAACCAGTTCTCCTAACAATGGACAACCATGAAACACATATCTCCATTGAAATAATTGACAAAGCCAGAGAGAATCGAATTATCTTGTTGACTTTGCCTCCGTATACATCCAACCATTTACAACCACTAGATCGAACGGTTTTTGGACCATTTAAAAGTCAATACAGCCAAGCAGCTGACAGATGGATTCTCAATCATCCTGTCAAACCCATTACCATTTACGATGTGGCAGAAATAGCTGGCGAAGCATATGGACTCTCGTTTACACCAAAAAACGTTGTAAAAGGCTTCGAGGTCTCAGGCATTTATCCGTACAATAGAAACATATTTTCAGACGAAGATTTCTTATGCTCGTATGTAAGTGATCGTCCAGACCCAAGCCAAAACTTAACTGGAAACCCATCCGAAAATGCTCACAAATCCACGAAAAACACACCGATGGTTACCCAGATAACTTGGATCGAAACAAACTATTTGGAGATTCTGTTATTGAGGCCATCCCAGAATCAATTTCGCCACTCCAGAAGGATGCTCGGCTAATACTAGAACACCCTGTATTGTGAAGATTATGGATCCCCAAATAACGCCCGAAACCGTCCGCCCATTTGTAAAAGCTGAGCCTCGAAAGGGTACCCAACGTGGAAAAAAGCGTAAAAAAGCCAGAATTTCAACTGACACTCCAGAAAAAGATGAAATACTAGGTGACGCATTGAAAAAAGCTGAAAAGAAGAAAATGGCAGACCAGAAAACGAACAAGAAAAAAAAGCAAAAGCTGCTTAAAGAATAATTGCTACCAAAGCTCTTTCACAATCTGGTTCCTCCATGGTTGATGCTAGTTGCTCTAAAAGTCATCCAACTCCTCTGCTGGCTAACCTATCTGAACCTGGTCCTTCCAACGCCCTTTCAAATGAATACATTGAGAAATCTGGCGAAAAAAAAGATTCAAATTATTCAACAAGAGAAGTTATCGTTTGTTAAATGTATGGAGTGTAAAACTTATTCCAAAGACAAAAACGAAATGCTCAAATGCAGTTTTTGTAGCTATCATATTTGTTGTGTTCCCTTGTCACACAGAGAAAATTTTGAATCTGATGATGAGAGTGAAGGTTTCTCTAATGACAATGATGACGATAGCGATGAATCTACTGAAAACTTGTATGAAACGTGTCGTAATGTATACAAATAAGTATAAAGAGCATGTTTACTTTAGTTTGAAATTGTTTTTAGAAGTCTATGATTATTTTTTTCTTTTTGATTATCTAATTAATGTGAACCGTCCCAAGGTACCACACCGTCCCCAGGTACAATTTTACTGTACATAGGTACAGTCATCTGTTGAACCTGTGGACTGATACGGTGTTTTTAAAAAGAGTTGATTATTTTCGTAAGTATAAGTGACATTGAGACTAGAATTTAAGTTTAAGAAAGGCTGATTATCCCTTAAGACATGTGATATGTTAAAAATAAAAAAAAACTTGACTAATTCAGATATAAAAAATATTTTATTTGAAAGTCAGGAAAGTGTCCACATGTTCCGCACTTGCCCCTAACACAGCTGTTATTTCTCTCTTCCCGTAATTGTTCTTACTAATGATTTATTTGATCAAATATTTCATAGAAAAGAAATGTAGGTACCATAATGGTATACAATATTTAGGCAAATATGAATATTAATGAAATAAAAATATTGAAAGTATTAATATATTTTATTTTAGGAGATGAGAGTCGGGAGAAATATTTAAAAAAATACGATGTGTGCACACTACAGTATAATGATCATCGTACGTCCCATTATGTCGTACGCAAGCATCGTGTTTGCCCACGCGCCGCCGAGCCACTTGCGGCGTTTGCAAGTGGTTCAGAATAGATTCACGCGCACGGCCACCGGAGCGCCGTGGTTGGTTCGTAACGTAGATCTCCATCGCGATCTTGAGCTGCCGACCATCGCTCAACATTTCAAGGAGATATCGCGACGCTACTTTGATAAGGTGGCCGAGCACCCTAATATCTTGGTGAGGGAGGCATGTGCTTACACTCCTCTAGACCACAGTCTGAACAAACAGAGGCGACCTCGACACGTACTAGTCGACCCGGACGACTAAATTACGAGCGCGACACCAACACCATCACCGACACCAAACCAACCACACCGCCCTCGTAGACGTAGGCGCGGCCATGTACATCAAACCGCTGCCACTCGTCACTTTCACGATTTCCAGCGGCCGCAACCTAATATCATACGATTCACACACTTTGATAGAAGCCCGACGAGATAGTCCTCGTCTTGTAATCGTTTAACACCACTCACACTCACATCTCATCACACACGTTCAATAACACTACTCACAAATAGTCATACACTTACATACACTCACACATATTTACATACATATATCACCGCACTCGCCGGCGAGTGCGAAGTCTCTTCAAACCTAGAGTCCACTGGACTAACAGACATATTAGATCGTTAGTGATCTTCTCTCCATCCAGCCTAGTGAGCAGGCGGTCCGAGGTTTGAGTCTCCTTCCGAGACACCCCGAGCCTGTGAGCTACATTTTCGGCCTCCAAGGCCCCAGCCCGACTTCGCTGTAAAGGCCCCGTTTCGGGGTCTTCAATACGTAAATGTATTTTACTCCTCTAGAAAAAAAATACAGTATAATATAGATATATATCCAGTATTGATTGACTAATTGGAATATTTAAAAAATAAATGTTTTAAACATAAAAATTGCTTTTATCTAGCGCCATCTTCTTGTGATACAAAACAATTTTTAAAATATATATTTCATTCTCACGGCTAATTGTTTTCGTGTGTGGTATTTAGTGCACTAGTATATCATAGATGGCGCAGATCTGAAACATCCAAAATTTTTTGTAACTTGGAGTTCTATTTCGTGAGGCGGGTAATAAACTTTACATAGTTAGGCCTTATGATTGAAAAGCAGGGCCCAAATACTGGGCTTTTTTTCGATGAAGACAGTGTTACTTGATGTACTGGACATTCTGTGTAAACCAAAGAAAGAAATGAGTGGATACTGACGAGCAAAAGACTTTGCAAGTAGGTGAAATAGTGACGGCCACAATAACTAACGTCATAACGGGTCACGGCCATATAAAAATTCTATCTATTCTTCTATTTTCTATTTAACGCCATCTTCCTGTGATACAAAACAAATTGCAAAATTTATTTCAAACTCACGGCTGATTCCTTTCGTGTGTGGTATTTAGTACAATAGTATATCATAGATGGCGCAGATCTGAAACATCCAATTTATTTTGTTTGGAGTTCTATTTCGTGAGACAAAGAAAGAAAGAAAGAAATGAGTGGATAAGACTTTGCAAGTTGATGAAATAGCGAAGGCAACAATAACCGACGTCATAACCGGTCACGGCGTTTTTTTTCAACAAACACTTGTCACCTGTTCAAGATTCATTGGAGGCAGAAGGGATGGCTGCCTAGTGCCTACGTTGTTCTAGAATGAGTGAGGAAGGGTTGTGACCACAACCAAACCCCCTGGGGTTACCGAATTTACTGATACACTGGGATGGATAGAATTAATATGTTCCTTTATACATAAGAGAGAAATGTATCTGTAATTTAATTAAATAGTCTTATTAACTACTGACAAAAAGGCAGTCGAAATATTTATATTAAAACTCTCTTGATTATTTTAATTAGGTAAAATTTTAACTTTTGTCTCTTTTGTGTTAAATTATTTTACGATAAAAAATCAACAATATTCAGTTTATTTAATAAGTTTCTTTACATTAATTACTACATTAAGTTTTTAATAAATCAACCACAAATTTTTATACCTATTAGAGAGGGCAAACAGGCAAGTTTGCTACATTGCTTTATTGCTACTTACTTGATCGAAAGTATTAAATGCAGCAACTCATGAACATCTACAATACCAGAGCCAAGACATTCGTTTACAGACTTTGATGTTGTTACCACGTTCTAATCTCCAAAAAGTCGCTGATCTGATGTTTAACACCTCAACGAGTTATCTGTTCCATGAGAATATAGGTTCAAGCTTCCGTTTTAACAGTGTTATGTATGTGCACGCAATAATAGGCTATTTAGATCCAGTCTTTCATAAGTCACCAATAGAGATGTATCACAAGTTAAGTGCATATTCGTGTAACGGTAAGATTGTGGACAGGCTGACTGATTGCTATGGTCGCTGTACGTCTTAGTTCATCCGAGATGGTTATACTAATAGAGTGAATATAAAAGTTGTCGTACTTTCTGAAATATTGCTTTCTGTTCATAGTTTACATTTCGCCAAATAAAATTCTTATCTAGTTTAATTCTTAATTGGAAGAAAGGCATGTTTTGGTACTGTGGACAGTTTTTGAGATGAAGTATAATCCATATTTTTTTTATGGAAAAGGAGGACAAACGAACGTACGGGTCACCTGAAATTAATTGATCATCGCCGCCCACATTCTCTTATAACACCAGAGGAATCACAGGAGCGTTGCCGGCCTTTAACGATGTACGTGCTTTTTTTTAAGGTACCCGTGTCGCATCGTCCCGGAAAAACAGCACAAGGAAGCTCATGCCACAGCTTTGTAGTACGTGGAAAAAAGTTCCTTGGAAACAGCAGTATGATCCAGATGGGGGGGGGGGGGGCTATGATATCTTAATTTGTGTCGTGTCGTGCGAAGGTGGAATTCCGCGCCAACCATAATATATTTTATTGTGCAATTCCGACTGTTGCCGCAGATGAATCCTACTGCGGGTGGCTATTTAATACGTTGGTTTACTTATAGATAGCGATCACTCATGCTGTCCTGCATTACCATAGGAATCCCAAGAGCGTTCCCGGCTTGAAAGGTGTATATGTACCTTTTTACTTTTACCTACTTATGTCGTATCACGTAAAACCCTGTGCAAGGAAGCTGGTTCCAATGATACCCCTACATATAAGAGGGGCGTAAACGGACTTGTGGTTGTAAAAGGGAAAAAAACTCTAAAAACGTTTTTCCATTTCCATTCCATTGTAATCATTATTTTTCATACCTTATATTATATTATGTATATTCCTATTATTCTTATTCTTACAGTATAGATAATACCTACTGCAAAAAATAAAAAAAATCTATAAACTGTAAACCGAATTTGAAGCCAATCTGAAAATTTCATCAACGGAGAAAGAAATGTAAGACAACATTATTACTACAGACAACATAAATACTTAGCATAAAAAAACGAAATCAAAAATTACACTTACCTAAGTTTTACGTAAGTAAAGTCTGAGCAAAGTCTAAGTACGTTCTATACATCTCTCTAGAGCCTTGGTAAACAATACTCAATTCTATAAAAATCAATGAAGTAGGTAGGAAATATTACTTCACATGTTCAAAATGTTTGCAAATTTTTTGATTCATTTGCAGTACGTGTGAATTACTACAATTAGATTACTCAATAACTCTTGACTCTTGAGGCTTCTTTTATGATTGCTCTTGCATTTATTATTTTTTCATTTCCTCATATAAGTTGAAATTTATTCAGCTTAACTGTCAAGCTTGCAAAGGGGCACAGTGCAGTAAATGTAAAGTTAGTAGTTACAACAATATTGAGTGCAGTTGAAACCGCTAAGCAGATAAACCATCCTTCCATACTCTGTAGACTTTATATCGTTGCGTGCGTTACCTAATGGTTTAATATTTAAAATACTAAGACTGGATTCCACCAACTAACATTAGCAATAACAAACATGTTAAGGTACCGCTTGAGCAACTAATGAGCTGCACCATTGAACAATTTTTAGACGACGTCATAAATTTAAATGATAACCGTAACCGTCCAATCCTCGATTATTGTTTCTCCTGCGGATCTCCTCATTTCTCATTCAATCTCGCAAGGAAACTTCGAGCATAGCCCTCTCCATTGCTCTTTGAGCGACAATGAAAGGTCTTCTCGTTATCTCTAACTAACATCATCACCAGTTAAAAAACTTCGTGTTCAGACACTGTGGTAATTAGGACAAGGAGATTTTACGGAGCTTTCCGAGCGCTGCCAATATGAGTTGTATTCGACGAGTGACCTCTTTCACGAAATTGTCCAAGGTACAAGACATACCGGTCAACAATTTCGAGTACAGTTCCCAAGTATTACGGGAGTAGGTGTGACATGGGTATTAGACATGATCTTCGTCTTGTCCATGTTTATCGTGAGAGCTACTCCTTGGGAAGCTGTATTGAGACCATCGAACAATAACTTAAGTCTTCCATGGTCTCTGCCATGATAACGATATTGCCTGCGAATCGAAGGTGAGTGATGTACACGCCGTTGATATTGATGCCCAGCATGTTCCAGTCTAGAAGCTTAAAGACTTTTTACAATGCAGCGGTGAACAGCTTCGGCGATATGACATCGCCTTGTCTGAATCCCGCTGCAGTCGGATAGGCTTCGAAAACTGATCCTAGAGACGGACTGACATGGTGGCGTTCCCATAAAACACTTCAACGCTTCGATTTATCGATCATTCAATTAGCACCATTGAAGAGACTTAATCACCGCCCAGATCTCGATCGAATCAAAGGCTTTTTCATAGTGCACGAATGCCAAGCATATTGGCTAGTTATACTCCTCTGTCAAAAAATATTCGATATTGACTTGATAAGGAATACGATGGTGCAACACATTCCGCAGTCTATGTTAAAGTCACTGTAACTGTTAACGTTAAATTTGATTTAAACCCTAATTGTAACAGCTAATATGATGCAACCCAGCCTAAAAAGCTAATTCCAAGCGTGACTGACTACTAACTACTTGTCAATCAAAATCGGTTACAGTGACAATCGATTCGCTTACCTTGCTGTATCTCCGAGATATTCTTCATTGTTTGCCCACATTGTTTGACAATACATCAAATTTGATCGAAATAAGTTATTATCAGGTTTGAACAGTTCTAACTAGTTTCCCTCCAAAAGTCAATCGACACTTAAGTATCTACTGTAAAATGATAATGCACATCATGCACACCCGACTCCGGCTTGTGTACACTCGCCTTTAATATCGTATGATTAAACATGAACTGAGAACTTTATCAAAATTTGGCACGCGTTTGTACGAGGGATGGGGTGTTAGTGTTTGCAGATCGGCCTCGCAACCTCCCTGCTTGGTTGATAGAGCCGTCAATATGTCGAGTTACCGACATCACTGAGTGATTGCACGATAAATATACGAAAACCAAAATTGTCGTGTACCTTCACCTCTGTTTCACTGTGTTTTTTCTTCATCTTTGTGGCAGTTTAAATATTCGTACATTTCACTAGAGAGATATTGAAGTTGTTTGGGCGATTATCCGCCAAAACACTCGAGTAGTGTAATTCGATAAAATTTTCTTTTGGGGTACTCATAAAAAGATTAAGACCTATTCTCAGACCTACCAAATATACACACATAAGATTTCATAAAAATCGAACAAGCCGTTCCGGAGGAGTATGGTAACCAACATTGTGACACTATAATTTTATATAAACATAATGAATTTATTAGACTTTTCCGTAACTAGTAAATATATCAAAAAACTTTAAACTGATATCTATGATACGTTACCTAATCAGTAAAATGAAATCAGTAATTTATTAAAAATCAAACGAGAAATATTCAAATATTGATATTAAATACTTCCATACATTTAGTGTGAGATTAGTAGAATCCACGACGATCGCTCTTGCGCTGATATCATCCAACTTATTCCGGTGATCTTGGCCAAATCATCGGTCCTTCTTGTGGGGGGAGTCTACCAGTACTGCGTCTAGGTCAGTTATAAGTCTTCCATCTTCTTCTTCAGAAGACGTTCACCTGATGGTAATTGTTATAATGATGAAGATTTTTAATTTAACCCAAAATTCATCATCGCATCACATAGGGATCCTGTGTAAAGAAATGTTCTTAAATGGTAGATATATTAAGCTAGAATCTTATAGAAGAAAGTAGATAGACGCACTAAAGGTGTAGTGTTGCAGGAGAATTCTTCGCATCCTATGGTCAGCTACCTAAGATGATACGTAGATCTATTCCCGACCAACTAAATGCAAGAAAAGGTAAAAAGTCAGTTAAGTCTGAGTTGACACGAAGGCTGCCGTAACATTGCACAACATAAAATCACACAGTGAAAGTTTCAAATACTTTTGTAAAATAATAATAATATCTTTGAAGGCGATTATAGAATTTATTATAGCTTATAAAAATTAAGATAGTTTAGAATATCTATAAGCGCACCCCTCAATTGCTCATAGCTGGACCGTTATATCACGAAGAGAAAATTATTGTAGGCATCAAAGAGGATGTAAATACTATGTTTTTGAAAGGAAATTTTACTTAGGTTGACCCACCTAAGTAAAATTTTGGAGTGCATTGATTTGACATAAGTTTGAAATAGTAGTAATTTCATTAAGGCGATTGGCGACGTATAGTAAGTATATTCCGGCTAAGTTTGAAAGCGAACAGTTACTTAATTTCGGCTATCTCCGTTTTGTTCAAGATTATAGTCGTCATCTGTCAATCTATCAATGACTGCACGTTTCATACAATCGAGTGAATCGATTTTTTTTCTTAGAGAGTTTCGCTAGGCTGGTAAGCATTAATTATCAGTCAATATCAAAACCAACAATGAATTTTTTACACGATTTCAGATTATTTACATTAGTTACAGCTTTTATTAAATTATCTGTGCTAATTTATAATATTTATATTTTGACATCTAGTAGAGTCTGACGAAGTAAACTGGAGGAAAATCCTGAAGATGTATTTGTTTAAACACTCTACTAGATGGCGCTTTTCATGAAAATAATACTTTAATTTAATTTTATCAATTTGCGATGTATTTTTCTGATTGATATATTACTTTTACATTTACTTCTATTATTGCAATATTTAACACAATGATAATAATAATATTGACACTCTTACACAAATTATCTTACCCCAAACTAGGCAAAGCCTCTACTATGAGTACAAGACAACGATATATTTAGTACAATCTACATACTAAAATATACACAAATACATATAAAACACACGTTACACTAGAAAATGCTCACGAGTTACCCGTAATAACTAGCATAATATATTTCAAATGTTATTATTTTCAGAGTAAAGATCAGAGATACAGTTACATTTTGCATTATTAAATTCCCCGTAAAGTTTTTACTTCCGTTGTGTAGTTTTAAGCAGACACCCTTTTTCATTTGTTATTTATAATAGTGACCAACTAATATGGCTTACACCGATATATGCAGACGAAGTCGCGGGTAACAAGCACATGTATGGACATTTTACTTTAAACAGGGATTAAGGGAATAAACTTTGTTAAGTTATGAAGTATTTTTATACTTTATGATAGCAGTTACAGATTTAAACAAGGCCTCTACCACTAAGTATATTTTATGAGTGCATTTTTTGTGAAGGTTGTGAAGTGTAAAATAATGTAAAGGAATGTTAATTGTGTGTTTATTCGGTTAAAACAAATTCCATGTATGCATGTGTGCACTTTAAATATTTGTACCGTTGATGTAATATTTTATTGTTTGCATCTGGTTACTCACTATTCATAAAAATTACATTAAATGGAAATAATCTTCACTCAACTTTTGTCATGCCAAGTCATTTTGAAAATTACTTTGAATAATGTATTTCTCATTCTAACCATTTCGACACAAAAGCCATACATGTACTAAGTACTCAAAAAAAATCACTTTAAAATATTAAACTCCCATTTAACAAGTTAAACATAACATTGTAAATATTGTTTTTCTACTTTTCTTACTTAAATCTGTTATTTATACAGCCACGATCAGCACGTACATAGTACATACTCTATTGAGTCTTTGAAAAGCCTATTCTCCATGGCCTATGGCGGCACGCTACGCTCGGCTAATTAACTGATTGATACAATAAGATAATAATTTGATGATCACACCTATGCTTCACTTTAAAAATTATGAGTATACAATAAATACAAGAAACAGACCAATCAGAGACGGCCTCTTAAACTAATGACCCGTATAATTGTCAAAATATCATTGTCTTACAATTTCACTTTAGAGGACCCGTGAAATTATAATGTCACTAACGGCCGTTTTCAATAACCTATCTATCCTTAGTTTAACGTCTAACACCTAACCTATATTGGAGGTAACTATGGATAGATAAGATCTTGTCATTAATCGGTGACAGCAATTTATCCGTAATAATTACGAATCTATTAATCTAATTATTAGAGATACGTTAATGAAAACGGCCGTTAAACGAGAACTTCGTTTTTGACTTTCAATAAGTGATGTCACATCCTATTTTGAATAAAAATATTTGAATTTGAATGAAGTCGATTGACAATCTACCGTGTAATTATAATATCACTGAAATTGTAATATTACGGCTTTGACAATATATCTGCGACACATACAATACATTTCCCGCCCATTTAACGCTACAACTTGAAAATTGTGATATTTGTTTGTTTAATTTTTTATTTTATTACAAATTATCTAGTCGTAGAAAAAATATGCGACACGTTGTATAATTACGACAAGAAACGTTCGTGGCGTCAATCATTACGATATGAGCTGCAGGCCACTCTACTCGTATTTTTTGACCCTCATTATACAACTGTTGCATAAAATACTATTATATATATTATATTCATAAACTTTATCTTAATGCGACATGGCGGTTTAGCTTCGTAGAAACTAAAAACATCCCGTAAAAAAAACTGGTGCTCATCAACAGAGCTAGTCTAACCACATCCTGAATATTGCCTTCTTTCCTTTTTACCACAGTATCAGCTTAAATAATTTGACCACGTACAATTTCTGACGCCGAATTCCAACATCGCACCACATCATCATCATCAGCCGGAAGACGTCCACTGCTGGACAAAGGCCTCCCCCAAAGATTTCCACGACAATCCTTCCTGCGCTGCCCTCATCCAACGTATCTTGACCAGATCGTCGGTCCATCTTGTGGGGGGCCTACTAACACTGCGTCTGTCGTCGCACATCCATAAAAGTATATTATCCAACCTTTTGAATCAGCTTGTTTGCGTGGCTCTGTTTCACAAAAGTATAGATCAATCACTTCGTTATGGCTAATATCCAACTTAACCATCACTGAGTTAAGATTATGCCTACGTTGTAATCTGATGACTAATTGAGAAGCTTCTCTAGAGCTCTGAGCAGATACGAGTTCATTATCTCCAAAAACTTGTGACACTTCGATTGGGATTTCCCTGGTTGATCATTGAATTCAGGGCCGGGCTTAGTCCTCAGAATGGAGATGAAGAACACCTGAACTTATACATTTTACCCCAAACTGTAAACTTCTAAGATAACACTACCTCCGAACGCACGTCCTGTCCTATCTTGCATGGCCATACATAAGTCAACTGAGAAGCTTAACACTCACATGAAACTGTGAAAGCCCTAGACCAAATGATATGCGAAAAAAATATTGGCCTTATCAATATAGCAAACATAATACATAATATGCCAAAAAGTTTGTACAAACCAATTAACAAAGTAAACATTTGCAATTAATCTTACAATGACTGTTAGCACAACTCATCGTTGTTCACGCGAAAATTTGTAGGATATTATTTAGATCTTTAGTTCACGAACCATAATTATTTATAATCTATATATACATTTCAATAACCTATCGACAAATAGAATTGGACTATAACTAAAAATATAACTATATTGGGCATAACTATGGATAGATAAGATCTTGTCATTAAACGGTGATAGAAATATATCCGTAAATAGTGATACGTTATTGAAAACGGCCGTTAATCCTGAAATACGTGCGAGTTCACCTTTTGAAATACTGACTTTAGGCCGGTTTTCCATTTCGTTTTAATTTAGTTCCAGTTACGGAAGCAGCGCTTCTCGCAAATGCATTTATTTGCAAATCTCAGTCGGCGTACTTCAACCCTTAGGTATTCAATTTTTTTTATGGAATAGGAGGACAAACGAGCGTACGGGTCACCTGGTGTCAAGTGATCACCGCCGCCCACATTCTCTTGCAACACCAGAGGAATCACAAGAGCGTTGCCGGCCTTTAAGGAAGGTGTACGCGCTTTTTTTGAAGGTACCCATGTCGTATCGTCCCGGAAACACCGCACAAGGAAGCTCCTTGCACAGCTTTGTAGTATGTGGAAGAAAGCTCCTTGAAAACCGCACTGTGGAGGACCACCACACATCCAGATGGTGGGGATGATATCCTAATTAGTGGCGTGTCGTGCGAAGGTGGAATTCGGCGGCAGGAATCAGGTTGAACAGCTCAGTTGAATATGAGATGTTTTGCCTCAAGGGCAGTGAAGAGTGTTGTAATATATACGTGGTGCCTTTCCACCTCCGGGCCTTACGCCTTCATGACAGCTTCATTGCCCCCCTTATTGGGGGTAACAAATTTTGCTAAGCGCTTAAGCGTATCGGTTTTCAGACAATTTGTAACATGGACAATTAGTAATTTCATTAAGTTAGTTATTATTTACAATGTTTGATAGATTATTTTTACAATTAATAACTGTGGTTTCACGCAGGTTAATCTCAGAAATGACTTATCCGCTTTAAATGCATTTTTAGGGTTCCGTAGCCAAATGGCAAAAACTCAACCATTATAGATTCGTTATGTCTATCTGTCTGTCCGTTCGTATGTCACAGCCAGTTTTTTCCGCACTAAATTTTTCACACAAAAATAGAAATAAAACAATAAATTTTGGGGGTTCCCCATACTTAGAGCTGGATCACAAAATTTTTTTTCATGAAACCCATTCGTGTGGGGATGGATATCTATGGATAGGTCTTCAAAAATGATATTGAGATTTCTAATATCATTGTTATTAAACTGAATAGTTTGCGCGAGAGACAATTGCAAAATGGTAAAATGTGCCCCCCCCTGTAACTCCTAAAATAGGAGAATAATAAAACTAAAAAAAATATGAAGTACATTATCATGCAAAGTTCCACCGAAAATTAGTTTGAGCGAGATCTAGTCAGTAGTTTTTTTTTAATACGTCATAAGTTGTTACAACGAAATACAAAAACTTTTATATTATGTTACTAGCTGCTACAGAACCCTTAATGGGCGAGTGTGACTCGCACTTGGCCGCTTTTCAAATCCTAAGCAAGTGTTAAAAATATTTTTTGTCTATTTGTTTGTGCACGCTAATTTCAGAAACAGAATAACTGATCGGATGTGTTATCATTGATACGAGTATATTGTGGCAAGCTCCGCGTAATATTTAGTTATTGTTTCATTCCAATCGTCTCACAAAAAAATTTAAAGTACTGTAAATTGAAATAGTACAACGAATTAACAAGAAAAAATGGTGGGTAAATAAATAAAAACTCGCAGGTAAATAAATACATTGAGTACTTATTGTTCAAAGTTACTCTGAACTGTCACACGATGGCTCTAAGCTAAGAAAGTCGGCATTTAGTCTCTGAATTTCTTAGTATCGCGCACAGTTATCACATTATAACTTTTATGGGACGTCAAACAAGACTCACAACAAATAATTGATTATTTGATAGGTTTGAAATTCGAATCTAGAATTCAATTTGTTTTTTAATAAGTTGTTAACGCTTATAGAATGCAGATTGTTGATATACATACTGTAGAGCTAGGAATCATTATTAGGGCATGACTATAAGTAGCAAGCAGGGCATGGCAGTAGGAAACGAACAAATTATTGATATATTGTAATGGTTCAGAGAAGCTCTTGGTTTACTGCATTTTGTGAATCGTTATTAAAAGAGTAAGGGCATAATAAGAAACGTCTAAAACCCTGTGCAAGTAAGAATGCGCTTATATAAATTTATAACAAACTTTTTATGACCGAAATATTGGGATATTATTTGATTTTATTTGAGATGAAGTGTGCCTGTTCATAAAACAAGTGAAGTGTCTTCAGTTATTCAAGTTATTCAGCTGCATCGAAAAGTCATCTCACCACAAATAGTGCGGCTGCAGAATCCATTACAGCGAACATAATTCGGCCCAACAGTCTGCTACAGATATTTTAAGACCAGGTTGACAATTCATGACCTAAAATTCAAATTAACATTTAGACTATTTTCTCTGGTCTATTCTAGACTTCAACTTCAATCAATTAGGTCAATGACTAATTTGGTATTACATCAGCAATGCTGTGCTAATTCTTTTGCATAATATTAGTCCTGAGTTATTCTTCCATCTTATTGTGAACAAAATGTGATACAATGAAATGTGCACATGAAATTGGGATCTTCATGTTTGTATCTACCATTTGAACGTGACGTTACTGGTTAAGGTCCATAATGATTATTATGTAAAACGGGCAGTTTGGTAAAGTAGATCACGGTTTATTATAACAAAAGCTTAGAAATAATTACAACAATCCGGTCCAGATTCTGTCGTGGCTTAAATATAATTTATCACATCGACTGTAGGTTTCTTAAACTCAGTGGATATCACTTTAATGAATTTAATCAACTTTCTGGCGTACCCCAAGGTTCGAACATAGCCCCGTTATTATTCACACTTTTCATTTATGTTTCCAAAATTATCATTGAATCTAGATATGAATTATGTGCTGATGATTTTACAATTTATCAGATAGTGAATTGCGTTTGTGACCAAACTATGCTAGGTAAAAAAAAACCGACTACAAAAAACTCAAAAGTATAAAAAAATGTTTAACAAAAAAACAACCGCCTTCAAAAACACTATTCCAAAACAATAGATTTAATGTGCACTAAAAAGTATTAAAATAATTGCGTATTTTTATACAATCTAATTAATTAATCTAATTCTAGTTACGATTATTGTTATTTTCGGAATCGGTGTCCTTCCGCCGCAACCCGCTCTCGCCTGTCGCCTCCTCACGACTCAAGCACATCTCACCTATAACTATGTATGTAGTAACAAACCTATCTTGGATGACAAAAGAAATCAACCGACTCCAAAAATTACATTAAGCGTAACTAGAATAAGATTAATTAATTAGATTGTATAAAAATACGCAATTATTTTATACTTTTTAGTGTACAGTATATCTATTGTTTTGGAATAGTGTTTTTGAAGGCGGTTGATTTTTTATTATTTTTTTTTTAATTTATGATCTTTAGTGAATTTGAAGTACACTAATGAACAATTTGTCTAAATATATGTAAATAAACTAAATTTTTCAATGCAGAAAAGAACGTAAGCACTTTGCAATTTGATTAGAGACAGTGTTCCGTTACTTTGTCATGTATTCCGTAATCCGAACCTAACTAAACTCTCACCAATCTATATTTGAAGTATATTCTTTCCAATAAAAAAAGAATAATCGAAATCGGTTGGCGCGATTTTGACATATTCGTAAATTTATCATCCACTTTGCTATACGTATGTAAAGCAACATTTAAGACTTTTATGGTTTTCTCATGGATTCCACTGTCAGATATGGACCAAATTACAACAGGACCACTCGGGAAGCACCCGCTTTCAAATAAAAAAATAATTATCAAAATCGGTTCACCCAGTCGAAAGTTTTGAGGTACCAACCAAAAAAAAATACCGACGAATTGAGAACCTCCTCCTTTTTTGAAGTCGGTTAAAAATAACTTAATAGAGATTTAATTTAATACACCTTTTATGCGAATCTTATACCTATATTATATAATTAATATGAATAAAATGAGGAGGAATAGGAGATATAATTAGAGATTTTGTTAATTTCATGCGATAATTCACAAAATTAAAGAGTAAATTGTCTCTTTATTAACGATTTAACGCAAAAACACGAGTGAAAGATGTCACAATAATCTTTATTAAAAATATAAAATGCAGTTGTTGCAAACTACTTTTTAATACTGTTGTTATATTAGGCTGTTTACATACGAGTATGCACTCTATTTTATTTTTCACTTAAAATAAGTTTAACTTAATATTTTGTTTTATGTGTCTTATCTTAATAGTGACTTATATACCGATTTATTTTTATAGCTAAATAACACTGTATTTATGGATTCAACATCATATAATTTCCCTTGATGCCTGTGAATTATGCTTTTGTATAATGTTAATATTGATTAAATAATTACTAGGATGCAACTACAACAAATTGAAATTATTTGCAATAGCTATTAATACTTAAGAAGCTGTTAAAATATTAAATAAGATTGTTAAAAATTCCGACAAACTAATATCACTTAAATTAGACTTTTTTATATTAAAATAGAAAGAGTGCTAATGTATTTATATGTAAAATGAATAAAGTTCATTTAAATAAAAGAGCTATAAGGTCTTAGCACAAAATTAAAAAAATATTTTTATTTATTGCTTATAATTTGTATAATAAACGTATAAAGTGCAAGCCGATTTACTTACATAATTAATTTGTTTTATGTACACAAGTTATATTTTTATAATTATTACTTGGCTAGTTTGTAATCAGCTTTATATTCTAACATTCAACCCTTCCCCATTTTAAAATTAAAAGTGTAAAAACTCCACGCATTATAAAGAGTCGGCAATTAGAATCAGAGGAAATATTAAAAGTTCCCCCAACAAGTCGCCGTCTAACGAAGCACTATTCAATATAGTGACAAAATAATGTATAAATACTAAGATGAAGCAGTTCAAATAATATATTATGGATCTTTTTAAACTGCATCGCGATTTATATTTTTTAAGTAAAAAAATATGCAAGCGCTGTAATGCTGTACCTTGCACAGGCATTTCTCATCCACTTATTATCTTTAATAGGCTCGTCACCTTGAGACATAAGTGTCAAGTCTCATATGCCCAGTAATTTCACTAGCTACGGCGCCCTTCAGACCGAAACACAGTAATACTTACACATTACTGCTTCACGGCAGAAATAGGCGCCGTGGTACCCATAAACTAGCCGGTATCCTGTGCACAGGAGCCTCCCACTGGTAAACTCCCTCTGCTTCTTCTCATTAAAGCTCAACTTTTCCCAAGCCGTGGTAAATTCATTGACATTCATCCGTGAAGTAGTAATTTGTAAACATTGTATTTTGGTCCGAAGGGCGCCGTAGCTTGGGAAATTACTGGGAAAAAGAGACTTAACATCTTATGTCTCAAGGTGACGAGCGCAATTGTAGTGCCGCTCAGAATTATTTGGTTTTTTCAAGTTTCCTCAGCGGCACTGCATTGTAATGGGCAGGGCGTATCAATTATCATCAGCTGAACGTCCTGCTCGTCGCCGTCCCTTATTTACCTTAAAAAAAATCATAAGTGTTATGGTTGATATACCAACAAACTCTGTGGTACTTAATTTTGTGTCTTAAAGATTTAGTTACTTAAATAACTAAATTTGTACCACATGTATTTTCGTTCGGCGTTTAAAAACATCAAGGTAACATTTAAATATAATTTATTAATATAAATTAACTTCGATTAAGTTAGTTTTCTATTCGAGTTAATACAGCGTACCTAATTTCATTATCTAATCATCAATCTCCGAACTAAAGCAAATGTGTGGTAACTGTATTACGAGAGCCTGTTTATGGCTTCACTAGATGGCGCTATAGGAACTGTTTCATTGAAACACATTTTTATCACCAGAGAGTACAATACAATAAAATTGCCGTGATGCGTAAATTCATTTATATTATTCAAAGCCATTGTGCTTGATTTTAATGTGATTATTTTCTATAAAAAATATTTACACAAGGCAGGAAGGCTTCTAATATAATATCAGAGATAAAGAAAATCTTAATAACAGCCCTTTATAAATCGTATTCTATTCTCCTTTGTTAGAATGAAAAATATTGTCACAATTTATATAACTTATCGCGTAATTTTATTGTAATTATTACTATTCAGGGCAACTCTACCGTTTTAAAATTAAAAATTTATGTAGCTTGGCATAAAATTACCGATAATATTGTGGGGCTATGGTATTTAGTTATTCAGCTATGCGTTGGACACTCAGAGACACTTTTGATCTATTGGAAAAGGGTTGCCATAATTGCTTTATAATTACATCGTTGCTTGCGAGTTTTTACAAAGGCAGTGGGACCGAAGACGTTTCCTCGTGGCTCAGTAAATCTATTATCATCTAATTCGATTGAAGGCACACGGCGAAGTTGATATTTGGATTATTTTATTATCGTTATAGAATGGCTTTATATATCTAGAAACCTATTATATAAAATGATTAATTGATGACGTCATGATATGGGAACTGATGAGCCTTGCAAGTTATTTAATTGATAGTATATAGTCATACGCCCTACAAACAATGCATCAACGCGAATACACAGTCAAGTTTGAAATATTAAGGTTGATACATCCAATTAAGAATAATTTTATTTATTCAGATTATTAATTTTTATGGAATATTTAATATTGAAATCGCTTTCAACTTTGAACACAATCATATATTGGATGCAGCACCTTAAAAACTAATTTGTTTTGTATGTTAGATACATTGTAAAATACTCTATTGATTGTAAAGTGGCCGTTGAGTTTCTTGTATGTTCTTCTCACGAGCTCTATTTATTCCGAAAATATGGTAGATTCAGTAATTTAAAAGAAATATTTATAGTGACAATTCAAAAGCGTTTAGTTTAAGCCTAATTAAATAAAGTATTTGACTTTGACTTTGAAATCTAATTAGCACAGTAATAGCACTAGCTAAAGCAGACTTTGAACCGAAACGCAATTTCTACTTGTTAGAAGAAAAAGTCAACGGTGCGCCAGCATCATATGCTAATAAGTTTGTTTCTGGTATTTTTAAGGAAATATCCTTAAAAGGCATAAAAGGCATAAAAGGCATTTATTTTCTCAAAATTGATTTCTTAAGAATTCTTTTTGATGTCATTCATTTCTTATACTACTAGATACTACTACCGCTTCGGAAATAAATGGCGCTCTGAGAGAGAAGAATCGGCGCAAGAAACTCTCCCAGCATTCTTTTTTTTGCGCTATTTTCAATAAAAATATACAATATTGTACAGTCATTTCTATCGCTATAAAATAATTACAATCTAGTCCCAGGCTGTCCGATCATTTAGATATTCAGCAGTGGAGTAATAGGATTTACGACAGCGCCATTTTTTTATAAAACATTTAAATTTATTTATAGATAATGCCTGAACAGTGGCTGGGACTTTATTGTAGAAGTGTATACATTTACCCTTAAAGCTATTATGTATCTTATGACGCAATCCCTTATTTCTAGTGTTATAATAATGAAAATCACTATAAAGAGCAAAAAAGTGACGATTTTTGTGAACATATATTAAATTTTCATAAATGTACAATGAACAGTCATAATATTTATTTCTTTAAATTTTTCTTTGAGAGACTGTCTATAACCAAGCTGATATATAGCACGAACAGCTCTCTTTTGCAGTGCAAACACTATATCAATGTCAGCAGCATGACCCCATAGTAATATACCGTACGTCATGATGCTGTGAAAATAACTAAAGTACACTAAACTCTATATCCTAATATTAAAATAATAAAATAGAAACGGTTAAAAGTAATTTTGATAGTCGTTTTTTGACTGCAAGGAAATTTGTTTTGCCGAGTTTTGCGCACGTGTTTCTGCCATTATTCGTATGAAGTTCACTCATTTACAGTTTAAAACCAACTTTTTTCTTGTATTCATTACATCAATTATATATGCAGTAAGATACATCGAGCGTCTTAAGTTAAGAATTGATATTTCTTCTTCTTTGCGTGTATTCTTCTCAGAGGAGGTTGGTGATCATCAATCCACATCTCAAGCCAAACCACCCGTTCAGTTTTCTCAGCCATTAAGGTTCAAGTTCTTCTTCTTCTCTATTTTCCTTTGATCTTTGCCTGTATGTTGAGTTGTAGGAGTTGGTACTTATTACGATATGGTCAAATGACTTAATATTTCTGCGTAATGTTTTTTTATGACAACACGGGACGAGGCGAGTTGGACGTTCAGCTGATGTTAATTGATTCGCCCTGCCCATTACATTTCAGTGCCGCTCAGGATCCTTGATAAACCCAAAATTCTGAGCGGCATTACAACTGCGCTCGTCACCTTGTGACATAACATCTTTAGTCTCATTTGCCCGGTAATTTCACTAGCTACGGCACCCTTCACACCGAAACACAGTAATGCTTACACATTACTGCTTCACGGCAGAAATAGGCGCCATTGTGATACCCATAATCTAGCCAGCATCCTATGTCCATCGAAAGCTGCTCTTGGTAACTTCAACCAGCCGTCCATGCCGCCGTTGCACATGAGGAATGACACTCTGGCCCATACGGCAAAAGAGATAGCCGATCTCCTGTGCGCTCTTTTTGCCTCCAACTCGACTCTTGACGACAACGGAAAAACACCGCCGACCATCCCGCGGTATCAGAGCTCCATGCCTGAAGTACAGTAAAGTACATACAGTTCAGACAAAAAAATGTTCGGCGAGCTCTGTTTTCGTTGGACGTCAGGAAGTCGAGCGGGCTGGATGGCATTTCTCCAATCGCGCTTAGAATGTGTGCCCCTGAGTTGACGCCGGTGCTAACGCATTTATTCCGGCACTCTTATTTAAAAGGCGTAGTCCCTGACTCATGGAAGTCAGCCCTTGTCCATCCGATCCAAAAAAAAGGAGACAGTTCGGATCCGGCAAACTACAGGCCTATAGCGATTACCTCCCTGCTTTCCAAAATCATGGAGAGCATAATTAACCGCCAGCTCTCGGTATACCTTGAGGGTCACCAGTTGATCAACGACCGGCAGTACGGCTTTCGCCATGGTCGGTCGACTGGCGATCTTCTGGTACACCTAACACATAGATGGGCGGCGGCTATTGAAAGCAACAGGGAAGGCCTGGCAGTTAGCCTGGATATAGCGACGGCCTTTGATCGCGTATAGCACAAGAACTCCTCTCAAAACTTCCATCATTTGGGCTTCTCGAGAGCTTATGCAAGTGGTCGACAACATTTCCCTTAAAGCCTCGCCTAGTATCGGAATACTGGGTCTCGAAATCTCGAGCGATTGCCAATTCCTTGGCCATCTCGAGGGCAAAGCCAAATTGGCTTCGAAGAAGCTGGGGGTCATTAATAGAGAACGGCAATACTTCAAGCCGGCCCACATTCTAGCACTCTACAAAGCGCAGGTCCGGCCACACATGGAGTATTGCTGTCATCTCTGGTCTGGCGCACCCCAGTATCTGCTCGATCCATTTGACCGGGTGCAACGCAGAGCAGCTCAAATTGTCCGGCACCCAGTGCTCTGTGAACGGCTGGATCACTTGGCATTGCGTAGAGACGTCGCTTCAATGTGTGTCTTCTACCGCATTTATCACGGGGAGTGTTCCGAAGAGCTGTTTAACCTAATTCCTGCCGCCGATTTCCACCTTCGCACGACACGCCACAAATTAGGATATCATCCCCACCATCTGGATGTGTGGCGGTCCTCCACAGTGCGGTTTTCAAGGAGCTTTCTTCCTCGTACTACTAAGCTGTGGAATGACGCTTCCTTGTGCGGTGTTTCCGGCACGATACGACATGGGTACCTTCAAAAAAAGCGCGTACACCTTCCTTAAAGGCTGGCAACGCTCTTGTGATTCCTCTGGTGTTGCAAGAGAATGTGGGCGGCGGCGATCACTTAACACTAGGTGACCCGTACGCTCGTTTGTCCTCCTATTCCATAAAAACAAATGTACATGAGCCTTCCACTGGTAAAGATTGTGTGTTGTATTCTGTGTTTGTTTAATTTGAATTTGAATTGAAAATCCCTGTCAGAGGCCGGCCACAATGCATTTCTTTCTTGACTTCACTCTAGGATGCTTTCCTTTGACAGTGACAGTCCTCCACCAGACTTGCATTGAACCAGCAATGGCTTGGCTTGTATTATCCTTGGACCTTCCAGCCTAACGCTACATTTGGCTGAAATCATTTCGAAGTACAAATACTTTGGACTATCCAGTATAAATCATGATTCTTGAAACGTACGATAAAAGTTATTTCCTAGATCAGTCGGCAGTATTACAGATCCATTTCTCTATTTGTTATATTTTTAATATATTTCCTTTGCTTCTGACACTTCTACCCTATTCTACTTACCATCCACAGCGGCAAGACGAGCTGGTGCTATTGTATTAAGGACATATTTTTTTTTAACTTTACTTCTCTATTCTTTTATGGTCTATTTAAAAACGTGATCGTAGCATCACTCTTGTGTCTACAGATACAGGACTCATCTGCAACATACAAGGGAAAATGTTGAATGAGTGAGAAAAAAAACACGTACACTGTCCTAAAAGGCGGTCAAGTCAAACTCCTTTAATTCGTGTGGTGTTATTGAAGAATGTAAGTTACCCTAGTGTGTCCTCCTCTTCCATGAGAATAAATAAATTCCACCAGAGTTCTGCTGATATATGCATAGAAGGTATCTAAGTTCTTATGGTACATTGCTGTCTTGTATAGATTTGGAACAGAAATACCACAGACATAAGGTGATAAGACGCAAGTTATTTCTAAACGTTTCGTAGGATAGCCAACGGGAAACTAATAACAAAAATCCGATGCCTGTTCGTCTGCCTGTCTTTCAGCAGGCTATTTATACCTCATAAACAGCATTAGATACAAGACTGATACTTTGGCAGACTATTTCATCTGTAACACAATTAATAAAAGCCATAATGAATATTGTTTATCTTACAAAACTATTTGAAAACTTCATGGTGCATCACTTGTAAGATGTTAGGTACGTCACTCTAAATCACATTAACGTTTTGTTCATATATTTTAAGGCACTTAACTTCACTCGCACTTCTTACAGGGAAACTGTTTATAAAAAAGGCCCGATTAATTAAATAGGTCCCTTGCAATGGGTAACTCGAATTCAGAACCAACGAGTCGTGAATTACTTCTGCAAAGCTTTTCCAAAAAGGCTTAAAAATGAGAGGGTTGGACCACAATTTGCGTATTTATTATGGGGACGGAAACTTCAAGAGGTCGTTTTGAGTTATTTTTATGATTATAGCGGTGGAAAGAGTTACTTATTTTTGTAAATGATTCATTCTACATTTTAACGGACTCTTTATGTTTCATGAACGAAAATGTAGTGGAATAAAGAATAAATTAATAGAATAGTTACTTTTTGTGAAGTGAAAACATTTATAAGCGTGTGGGGAAATTCATTTTGTGGGCATTGAATAACTTTTACCTGTTACTCTCGGCTATGTAACGGTCATTCGGGTAAAATGAGAATCGGAAAATAATAGAATTAAGCTTTCGATAGTAATTTATACACCCACATAATTATATCTGAATGTAATGAAACTCTGTACGCATGTAAACATAACCACACCGATGAACAATTCGAGTTACGTTAGCTCCGGATAGATGGAGCTAGTGGCAGTGATTTTAATCAATTAAATTTATCTTTTGAATAAAAAGGTCGAATTGATATGAAATTTGGTATACCAACTGGTTACACTGGTAAATGCGGAATGTTACCCGTAATAGCTATATTATATTTCAAATGTAATTATTTTCTTAATAAAAATCACAAAAAATTTTATATTTTGCATTATTAACTTCCTCAGGATGATTGTTTTACTTCCATCGTGTAGTTTTTAGCAGACACCTTTTTTCATTTGTTATTTATAATAGTGTCAACACTCCTTTTAAAAATTTCATCTGTGCAACTTTGCATGAAACACATGAAATAACTGGCAGATACATGAATGGACAGTAAGCGGAGACTTATTGATAGTGTTCTCGTTGAATTCGCTCGAAGAAAATTTTGAATTTTTTGTATTTTTTGAATCATCAGAAAATATTTAATTATGCAAGAAATACTTTTTAAATAGTGTTTTTGGTGTTTTAAAATATTTTTTTCCATCTCGAAAATGCCAACATGCATGTGTTTACATACGTACATACACAATAAATACGAGTATTGCAAACTTATGCACAGAGGTGTCGGTAACGGTGACGGTGTCGTGAGTTTATTGTTTTTTTTTTCATCTCCCAAATATGACATAAATATGTATCTAAATACGTACATACACAATATATGTACATACTTACATACAAAGTTGTCGGATAACGGTAACGGTGTCACAAGTTCATTATTTTATCCATCCCAAAAAAATGCCAAAATGGAATTTGTATCTGTATACACAATACTTACATACACAATACATGTACATACTTATATACACAATATACGTACAAACTGACATACAAAGGTGTCGGTAACGCTAATGGCATCACGAGTTCAATAATTTTTCTCGTGTAAAAAATTAAAGATGCGCCTTTCGAGTTATGAAAACTTATAATCACTAAAAACAAACTTAAAAAAAACTCAAGAGATAGATCACTTTAGAACACGTCGTTTCTTAAATTATTAGCTACTGCTGCTATAACTCAAAAAGATGTATGATAGTGTGTGTGAAGTAATTTAATTCAACAAGAACAGTGTGTTAGCACGAACTAGACAATATAAAGATGATCGGTCGACTTTCAGACTCATGTATAATGTACATACAAATTTAAGTGGGTGCTGGGAAGGCGAGTGACGATTTGACTAGCTTCTTATGATAAGAGCAAGGAAGGAGGCACTGTGACACGTGTCCGCCCAACCCAAGCGTCTTGGAGGACGCTGTTCCCCCTAACATGTGCCACAGTTCAGATAATATACAGTTGGCTTACAGTGATTTTCTGTAACATTCATTTTAATTTTAAATCATCGATTAATGAAGCATATCGATAGCGATAATAAATTCCACAATTAAGAGATATCACAGTTAATGTGATGATTGCAAGTTTTACATGAATAATCCTGGTTTATAAGCTCGGTACATAATATAAATACACGTAAAAGGAATAAAAAGATATAATCCACTCTGTTTAAATAATTACTAACGTACAAAAATAGACTATGTCTGTACCCTCTGTCGATGTAGTAAAAAATTAAAAATGTAATCCAACAGTACATGAGCTCTGCTGCATCACGCATAGGCATTATTCTGATATTTTGTAATATTTAAGTGTTAACCCTCAGTCCTCGCGCCTCTCGGGTTACGTTCCAACACTCTTACCAACTAAGCCCACCGTCTGCTTTATTATTATTATGGAAAAGTAGGACAAACGAGCGTACGGGTCACCTGGTGTTAAGTGATGAATGTGAGTGAAAAGGAATCACAGGAGCATTGCCGGATTTTATGGAAGGTGTACGCGCTTTTTTTGAAGGTACCAGGTATTGCATCGTCCTGAAAACACCACACAAGGAAGGAAAATCCACAGCTTTGTAGGATGAAAGTTCCTTGAAAACCGCACTGTGGAGGACTGCCACACATCCAGGTGGTGGGGATGATATCCTAATTTATGGCGTGTCATGCGTATGCGGTGGAATTCTGCGGCAGGAAAGTAAGTCACTATTATGATACAAGTCTATATAATTTCATAATTTTTGATTCTCAAGTGATCTGAGAACTGTATTTATTCTGTACTGTGTCTTTACCTCCTCCATGTAGACTGTACATGTGTAACAGCCCGTCGACGCTTACTTGCCACGTTCTAGGACCTCCACTACGAATTCGGTGTCGTACAAACTTTGTTCCACTCTCATATTTACATGAAACGAGATTTCTGTACACTTCCTCATGCGGTAACACATTGTTGGAAACTGTATTCAATTTTATACTTTATATTCAAGATAGTTATACTTTATAATTAAAGCTTAGAGAATATAAGGAATTAATCACATGTCTATATTGATTGTTATTATATCGTAAATATATCAATTTCAAAAGTATTGTCATTAAATATTATGAATTCGCTAGGGAATATGCTTAGTGTTATATCTCTATAACACAAAAAACATAACATTCAGTTACAGAAAAGTTGGAACCCCGTTTAAATGTCAGTCTAACAACTAACTTATTAACAAGCTGTATGTACTTATTAGCCATTTCTGTGCAATATATTCCAATACGCCATTAGAAATATGACTTTCCTTTATTGCATCGCTGATATCGCAATTAAAGCGGACATATGTCATTTTCTTTTTACAATTTGTAAGCTCATAAATTAAAACTTTTGACACGTGAAATGATACAATAAAGAACACTCCACTGAAACCGTTAAACACTTAAATATTTTGATGTTCAGCTATACAAGAGCTTATTTAATAATGGACGTGTCTGTGAAAGCGTCTCGACAAACCCTCAACAAATAATTCCAGTTTAGGAGCTTAATACGTTGATAATAATAACGCTTTTAGCATCTACATTGAATTCTATGAGGCCTACATGAGTGTTTATATTAACATACAAAGTTCAGGCGCTCCCCTTTAAGGAACCACCCTGAAAGGGTGGCGTTATTAGTATAAGCAGAAGAGGTACACCCCACCTCCGGAGACGCGAGCTGCATACAATGGCATTCACATTGATTTTGAGTTAAATCACCCCTTTGCCTATCTCCTGCATTGTACCTCGAAGTTGTACAAATACAGCGATATGAATTATTGTGACTGGTTCTAACATGTATGTTTTCATGGGTATTTAGTAAGAATATTACGTTACTCAAACGATTGATCCATACATACTTGGTAATATAGTGTATTCCTACAAAATTTACGTAATATCATTCGTTTCCCAAGCTAACGGGTTATTGAAACGAGTATTTTTTCAAGTATACTTTGTTAGTCGCACTGAACACTTTAACTTGTGGGTAATACTTGTTTTTTTCTACAAACGCAGAATTGCACGAGGAATAAATAAACTTAAAGATGTTTGCTTTGTTGGGCCAAAGAAGTATAACTTCTTTTTTTTACTTCATTACTCCTTTACTTGTAACCTGAAAGCTTTCTGGACAGTAGCTAAAAATATGATTTTTAATATTTTTTTGGGAGAGAAGGTCTATTAATTAGCGTATGGGTCGTCTGATGTTAAGTGATCACCACTGCCCAAAATCTCTTGCTACACCAAAGGAATCACAGGATCATTGCCGGCCTTTTGGCATAATATATGCCCTTTTTTAAGGTACCCATATCGTATCGTCCTTAAATTACCGCACAAGCAAGCTCATTCCACAGCTTGGTTTACATGGAAGAAAGGTCCATTAACTCCACACTATGGAGCCACAAATCCAGATGGTGGGGATGGTAACCTTATTTGTGGAGTGTGTTGGAAAGGTGGTGTTAATTAATGTATAATTAATTACTACTATCTTTATTATTTGAACCGTTACATAATATTCAAGTGCGTTTTAATTCCAGATTAATTGTATAAGTTTGTTATGTGTAGTAAATTTTAAAATATATTAATCTACTAGCGGCCCGCTCCAGCTTCGCACGGGTATAAAATATATAGCCTATGTCATTCACTGGAAAAATGATTAAAATCGATTCAGTAGTTTTGATTTATTTATTTCTGCTGGTGGGCCCGCACGCGTTAAACCGCCGCGCCGCAAACGCTACGTCCCGGAATTTTATAAATCTGTAATATCTTCGAAAATATCCATATAAATCATATGCTGTAAAAGGCCATATAGATCTATATTAAATCATCAATGTATTGAAGCTATTAAATTAGATAAGGATTAATGCCGTATTGGTTAAAATCGCTTCGAAAATTAAGCATTACCTGTCGTAAAAAGTAAATGACAAAAAAATGTTATTGTGAGCACGGACGAGTAAAAAAATAAGGACTCCGTGTCACCTTATATAACAGTGAGGCACCAAAACAAGCCGGAAAACGTGTAAATACATAGCCCCACGCACACACTCACACTAACGCAAGCCGATCGGCCCCCATTATGAGATTTGCCATCGTCTGTGATAGATCAGTTTGCGTCGCAATAAAATATTTTAAAAATGCTGTCGTGCGTTGTGAAAATGTGTTAAAACTATACTATAAAAGTTTATATATTATGATTATTTAAGGGAGAAAAAATTGTGCAACTAGTATAACCCGTAACCGCACGCACACTAGCATAAAGGTGCTTCACTTGCTAATATCACGGCGCGGAGTCCTTCTTTTTTTATTAGTCCGTGATTGTGGGATATCCATAAGAGATAGACATATACCATAGCGGAGTTTTCTGTAGACCTTTTCAAGGTGTGCAATACTTAGTACATTGTTTTGATAAATCTTGTAGTGTTCAGCCTGCGTTTGCTATGTAATCGGAAAAAATGTAATCATTCACGACATCACATTAGAAACCTCAAAAATAACAGTTTTCTCCACTATTTAATGGATGTTATTATACATACAAACCTTCCCCTTCAATCACTCTATCTATTAAAAAACCGCATCAAAATTCGTTGCGTAGTTTTAAAGATTTAAGCATACAGGATATAGGGACAGAGAAAGAATAATTTTAGACCAAGTATCAGAAAAAAAAGTAATTAATTATATGAAAAATTTTAAGCGTAAGTATAAAACACGTTTTATCTATAATTTGTAGAGCAACTACGCTAGTTGAAATTTTTTAGATGGCACGGACGATAAAATATTTGTTCTCATGAATATTTCCTCGGAAATAACCAGAAATTTACATCAACAAGTCCTCATTTAAATAAGTTACACAATAAAGAATGACGGTACAATATTGATTTTCATGATCAAAAATAACTTGTTGAATAAATTGCTATATAATGATTGACTCTTGTAAAATGAGGATAAATGGAGGTATTGATAAACTGACATTACCTTCAACTTTTTATTTCAACAGCAAACGAGAAATGGGGCTTGGATATATTTTGGGATCCACTGATAGAGATAGCGTACATGTTGGAAACTAAGTTAAAGCTAAGATAGTTGTAGGACGGAATAAAAGTAACTTAAAGGCAAATAGTATGTCTAGAAAAAGTGAGAGAAAAAAGATATAAATAAAACGAATTATAATTAAGTACTATTATTATTAATTATACCAAGTTGTGTGGGTATAGGTTTTTGTTACAGATATTACAGATATTGTTATTTTTGTGACTATAAATGCTTACTGTATCATCTTATATATAAAATTCTCGTGTCACATTCGTATTTCGTGAATCTTAGCGTGCATATCAGCTAGGGTGAAAAATCGAACAACATCTAGTATTCATCCCCCTAAATGTTAAGGGTGGTCCTAAAATTTTTGGTAAAAAGTTTTTTTTTCTTATTTTTTTATGATACAGCATAAAAAACACATACAACCCTAAATTTTCAACCCTCTACGCCCTTTATAATATTCTATTCCATCCACGGATCCGCAATAGGGTTGCAAGATGGCAATCGAATAATTGTAGTACGATATATTTGGTAGGTCTGAGAATCGGTTGCATCCCTAAAAATTTTTTTTAATTACTTTATATGGTAATACAACGTTTGCTGGGTCAGCTAGTAAAGTATATAATTTAATTATTGTATAAACCTAGCTATTCAGGTTTTTAGTTAAATGTACGTAAGTAGAGAGTACCTACAATTTATAATTACCTAGTATTTAAAATAATCGTTACAGATAGGTACCTTTTGCACTTATTGTTCGTTTTTCCTAAAATAAATGACTGTATTGATTTAATTTAACAGGCATTGAATTAATTTTTTTTAGGATTTTTACAACAAATTCATAGTAAAATTATAATTATAATTTATATCAACTTGCCTATGTCCGATGTTTTTTAATTTTTTAATTATGTTTCAGTTCTGTCATAGTCCTTTCCAGCCTATTGATTTTAGTTTTCCTTGTTTAATATATATTGTGAAATGATTCAGTTTTGATTTAAAGTTTCAGTACTGGGCTTACAAATTCATATTCAAATATTTTTTATTCAAAATAGGATTCAAAATCACTTATTGAACGTCAAAAACTACCCACCCAACCCATTCGAAAAATACTGCCTCAGACCTGAGAAGAATGGGCGCAAGAAACTCAGCGGGCTATATTTTTATATAAAAATATAGATCACAATGTGATATCGTACAATAAACATTTATAATTTAAAAGCCTAAGGGTGTTCGCTTCATTCCCACTCTGTGGTGTCACTAAGAAAATCGTTTATGCTATAGTAACCTTCCCACACAAACGTTTATTAACAATTCTTTTGAATTTCGTAATACATTTGTTTTGTATATTTTCTGGGATCATATTGTAGAGGCATATTATACATCGTCCAATAAAAGACTTACTAACTCCACCCAACCGAGTATTAGCAGTAACAAGTTTATGTTTGTTCCTCAAAAGACGTTTTCAGCCCACGACTCCAAAGAACTCTCTTACCACTAACTTAATGCTACTTACTTATAATATACTGCCGTAAAGATGACCTGACAGGCCGGTAATGCGTGAGCTATATTTATTTGTCAATGTGTACGTTAGCTAGTGGTTTAATATTCAAAAAACTAAGGAGCTAATGCAAGCGTGGCTGACTTTCGACTTGTCAAATTCGGTTACAGTAACAAAATAATCGTTTCCTATTGTATCTTGCTGTATCACAGTTATAAATTTCCTTCTGTTCTAGAGAGATGTTCTAATCAATTGTAAGTCTATGAACTTAGCCGTCCTTACGAAACATCCCAAATACATTTTGATATTTTCTTTGTTTAAATCTCCAGTTGTCAGTGCTTCTACAGGATTTACTCAATAGTTACAATTAGGAAATCAAGAATATTGCCAGAAATTATTTAAAGGAAATAAAGATAATTAATTAATCCCTACACAGAATATACGCGAAAAGTAGACCCAGACGTGTAATCTATGCACACACGGAATTGTGTTCGATAGCGGACCATGTTAAAATATCAGAAAAATTGAGAAGATATTACTTACAAAATCTGTTTCAAAAAATAATTTTTTTTGAAGTAAACACAAGTGTTCTAGTGGATAATGCAAGTCCAGAAGACTCTACTAATAACGTCAGTGCCACAAAAATTTGAATAAGGCACTAAAATCCATCACCGATGCTAAGCCATAAGAAAAAGCCCTTCAGACCGCTCCACCAAAGGACAGTTGCTAAGCCAAATCAAAGACTTATTTATTCACTTCCTTTTCTTCACATGCCTCGTGGCTGTTTTCACTTTCGGCAGTACCAAGTCCTCAACAGTACGAAAGAGGGTCTAGAGGTCAAGCCAAAACACTTTTAGCTTGGAATGGCACTTCAATAATTGCGCTCGTCACCTTGAGAGATAAGATATTAAGTCTTATTTGCCCCGTAATTTCACTAGGTACAGTGCCCTTCAGACCGAAACACAATAATGCATCCAAAATCTAGCCGGCATCCGGTGCAAAGGAGTTCTCTTTCTCTTTTTATGCCCTGGGGAAGCACAGGGTGTTGTTTCTAATAAACCATAAAATGATACATTTGAAGAAAAATACTTGTAAGCTAGTTGAGCATTTAGGTAATTACCACAGTATTGGATCTTTATCAAATAGTTTATCCATATTTGGAAATCTTTAGCTCATAAGATATATAGAGTTATATTCCCAGTATTTGAATGTTAGATTTGCTACAAGTCTTAATAGACTTGTAGCAAATCTAAAGAATTGTCTATGCCAAAAAATAAACCATTATTGTACGATAGCCACTTATTTACAGTTACAAGACGTATAGAAGGCAATAAACGATAAATTAGAATATATTTACAGACTTTTAATCAATTTATGTAAATCATGCCTATATTTTGAATAATATGTTTGATGCCAATATTGTAATATGGTTAAGGAAATGTTTTGGCGGAAAAATACTTCCGCGGATATCTTGTTGGTAAGATCAACTAAATGAAGACAAGATGAAGTGCCCATTTGCATGCACTATTATTACAAATTACTACTGAAGATTATTTGGATGAACAAAATGTTTCTTGTGTTAACAGCCTACGCACTAGAAAAATTTAGTTCCACAAACTGCTATAACTTTTTCAATGGGTAATAAAATGAACGCTGTCACTCGACCGTAAGTTAAACAAAAGTAGATTCCACATAAAATCCAAACAAATTTCCAAATATGTTACGAATACGTAAACATTACTTATTTTTATGGTTAACAGTCACATTTTGGGTTTGAATTAAGTTTGGTTGAAGAAAATTCACAACCCAATGTACCTGTGTCATCTATGTGTTACAAAATTGGTATGCCTAATACTGTAGTTATACTTCCTTTGGTGCGTTAAAGATAAAATATCAGCGTGACTTTTTAAGGTGCGCGTGCACACCGTCACGCAAATTCGACACCCTGACGTTGAACTGAAGCCCGGCTTAGCAAGTTTTAAAATAAAAAATCATTTCTCTCTAAATTATGCGGTACAATAATGTTTTCACTGGTTGTATTTATTTTATCTTTATTAAAATACTAGCTTTTAGGATACTTTACAAATAATACACTTACAAACTGCTCTTTCCGCTGTTGGCAGCGCTCCTCATATTATACAGCGCATATCCCATGTCATTGTCAGTCACTTAATAGTATTTCCCTTTGAACTTTAATCTCATATTTGATACCCATGTAGGTCAATGTTTCAAAAATGCTCCATCAAAAATTTATAAATGATTTCTTATCAAATGCCTTAATACAATGTTTCATGGTTTTCAACCACTTCATTTATTTTTTTGCAATAATGTAAACTATGTCCTTTTCTAAGCTCTAGTCTATATCTGTACTAAATTTTATCAAAATCGGTTTGGTGGTTTAGGCGTGAAAGCGTAACAAACGAACTAACATTCATATTTATAATATTAGTAGGGATTGTATTTTGTACAGATGTAAAATAGCACGCGGAATTACTTTTATAAGGATTTTTGTATTAATACGCCAAAGAAGAATAACATCTTGCGTGCGTATATAAACTTTTATTGTAACGACATATACATTTATTTATTAGCTGTATTTATTTATATATTATTATGTTTTTATTTATGAGCATTGCCAATATAATAATCACTAACTAATTACATCGAATATTATTCTAAATAAATCTAAATCTTAGTGTACTCTCAGGGAACGACCATAATATGCAAATATTACATTTATTAAGTACACATAAATTTTTATTTTTATTTATGTAACATTAGAACTAACAATACTAAAAATACAATATAATTAGTACAAAGTAAATTGAATTTTTTTTTATATAGTAACCAATTTTTAAATCTCATTCATATCTATACCAATCTGTTCTCCAAATCCAATGTTTATGTCAATATTACAAATTATTATTTTTTTTTTTAATTTTGTTATTGTTATTAAGAATATCTTCTCTACTAGCGTTGTATCGTGCAGGTATAGCACGCGGCCACTAGTAAGTTTAACATCTTCCCTACTATCGTTATATCGTGCAGGTAAATAGTACAGAGTGAGTCCATCGGTGTACTATAATACAACATTTCACTAGTTTAGTTAGCTACATATTTATCAAGGTGAAAATCCCTAAGAGCTGTATTACTAGATTACCGCTGCCGATTTCACGTTGGTTAGACAATGTACAGGATATGTACCTACAGCACTAACTAAGGTGCTATGACTTCACATTATCTAGATATTCTAGATAGCATTCAGCTATCTTCATAATTCAATAAGAACTCTCTTCTTAGTGAAACTTTAAGTTGTGATAGAATTATGATACACAAAGTAAAATCACAAAGTATAGAAATCTCCTAATATTATAGTGTTTAATTGGAAATGTGACACAGAAAACTTAAAGTATTGAAAATTTACAATCTTATATAATATAGAATTCTCGTGTCCCGTTGTTTGTTACCAAACTCCTCCGAAACGGCATAACCAATTTGTTTGAAAATATGTGTTGGCCGGTAAACCTATCAGGTAGGTCAGAGAATCGGCCAACATCTATTTTTCATACCCCTAAAATTATTTTTTGACAATTTATTTTATTTTTATTTTAATATGATTCAGCATTATAAAAACAACTTCAAATTTTCACCCGTCTACGATCAACACCTATTTTTGTATAGGGATTTTTATATTATTCTGTTCTATCCACATTTCCGCAATAGGGTTGCAAGATGGCAATCGAATACAATAATTATTATAGTACAATAAAATAAAATATTACAATAACTGGCAATTCACCTTATGCTGGGTCAGCTAGTAATCTTACTATTTATTAATTTATATTATTATTGAAAAGGATCCTGTGCTAAGAGCTGAATGTTGTTGATTCAATATATCATCAAGTTCTAATTAACTTCCTGATGGATATTTTCAGATTGGATGAGTTAATTATAGGGCCATAAGTTCAATAGCCATCTTTAATAACAAAAGTATGAATCGGTCGCTTATATCGGACGAACATCCGGCCTACTTATATCAAAGACCATTTATATTGAGAATTACCTGCTTTGATGTGTATTTGTCAATAGGGTAATCCGTTAACACAAATACTTCTTTTTTTGTAGATAAGTTTGTTCAGGTGCACACTTGTGACAATACAGTACTCTCAGGCGGTTTAGGTGTTACTTTTTGACAGCTCAAATTGGATTTGATGTTCCTTTAGATTATAAGCCAATAGCAAACCGAACTGCTCTTTCTTAAAAGTATTAGATTTCGGTTTTCGAGCTTATATGTGTATTTCGTATGTTCTTCTCACGAGCTCTACTTTATCTGAACATATGGTAGATTCAGTAATTTAAAATAAATATTAATGACGAATCAAAAGCGCTTAGTTAAATAAATTATTTTTGACTTTCACTTTATGTTCATTTGTTCAACGCTCTTGTGATTCATCTAGTAGGTAGTACAAAGGGGTATGGGCTGCGGTGATCAGATACCATTAGTTCACTTGTATGTATACTCATTCTTCCGAAGAGGAAAAGTACGTAAGTACCTACATGTGTAATGGATTCCCATTCGGCGTCATTAAATTCGCATTACGCTCGATTGAGACCTTTCAATAATTCATTGTAGGTACTTTTCCAGTATCCCTGACAAGACCTCTAACATACTCACCGTTTTTCACTTGCAAGACGCTGAAGAAGATACACAGTAAGCCGAGACAGTACTTTACTACAAATTAAAGGCTGCAACCTTATAAGGCACAAATTCTGCCTGACATGTAGTTTTGAGCTGGCTACCCAGTACCAGCTTCTTCCATTTGACCGCATACAATGAAAAACGGCTTGAATTATCGACGAACAAGACATCTACGATCGTTTTTTTTATGCCAATACGAGCACGACGTTCTACTGATGGTAATTGATACGCACTGCCCATTACAATACAGTGCCTTTTAGGATTCTTGAAAAACCCAAAAACTCTGAGCGGCACTACAATTGCGTTCGTCACCCTTAGACATAAGATGTTAAGTCTCATTTGTAATGATAATGTCCCAGTAATTTCACTAGCTACGGCGCCCTTCAGACCGAAACACGGCAGAAATAGGCGCCGTTGTGGTACCCATAATCTAGCCGGCATCCTGTGAAAAGGAACCTCCCACTGGTAAGTACACTTTGGCGTTGCTAAGAGATTTATAGGAGTGCTCAGATGAGTTCTCAGGAATGATTTGAGCAATTGATTATTCTCCGGACATTACGTCAAAATGCGAAATTTCACCCGCATCATGCAAGACGCGTTTTGCAAGAAATTTTTGCCTCGTACAGTCACTGTGGTATCTATAACCGGCTGCAGTTTTCTCGAACTGATACGACTTAGGCACCTTCAAGATAAGAGCGTATTCCCAGAGTAAAGACCAACAACGCATCTCTTGATCACCACGTTTCATTAAGTGAGCCTCTAGCGTATTTGCCGCATCTTATATAAAAAAACCGTGTGGTGTCGTGGGACACCGGATAGGAACGAAGTTCCTTATTATAAAAATATTAATTTTAAGATCCACTCGAGGTATAAAGAAAATAATTATTCGAGTATAAATTTTTATTATGTTTTTTTTGTTGATAAAAAAACACTACTTTACTAAGTTATCAACTTTATTTTATTTACAATGATTTATAAATATCTATGGTTACCACGTGTTTTATTTTGTGGTTGTATGTGTATTTTTATTTCTAATACGATTTTTTTTATATAAATTGGATTATTTTATTTGTTACGTTATTCATGTTGCATTAAATAACCGGAAATATATTGTCGGGTAGCAACGCTTCGACGTACATGAAGAGAGTTGTCAAACTTCATGTCTTACGTTACGGACGTTTTTCCCGGTCAGGGTACCCCTCCTCATTGTCCCATAAGGAATTTCGTTCCAAAATTAGAATTAAAGTTAAACGAACATACAAAGTCATACTCGCATTTATGATATAAGATAAGACTTTTTAATCAAACAATGAATATTCTACTAGCCCATCAAGGGTTCAATTACCACAAGAACAACGAATCTCAAACAGCCAATCCCTAATGCGAATACGCAGTCGCACCAGAACAACAAAAAATACAAATGTTCTCGCCGCTTTGTCCTTTATTCATATTGGATCTGTGAAGCGACAAAAAACAATAATTTCACGGTACAGCATTAACGCATGTAGGCATAACAGTGCGGGACAGGCTAGAGCAAACATAACCATAATATATTAAAATGTTGTCGATTCTATTTACAGTCATTTTACTCTGTGTTTATCTTATAAATCTATTGTGTGCACGGCGGTTGAAATTATGGGATTTTTGTGTAAATATTGACTGAAAGCGGGTTTGTCGGTCTTTGCGTTTAACACGTCCCACCGGTCGATCGACAGATGTTTTACTTTGCCGGTAGGTGGCGGTACATGTCGAAGAGTTATGTTCTGAGAGTAGTACACCTTGGTGCAGTTGCACCCGTAATTTATATACATTTATAGATAACGAAATGTAATTAAGATAAAAGTTACTCATATGGACTGACAATATTGTTTTAAACTTTTATAACAGTTTCGTCATGAGTTTAGACATGACTAAAATTGAAGTACTTACTTATCTGTTTGGACTGTTTAAATGATACCTTAATTTATAATTGGTAATTAAATCACATAAGAATGGATGATTTCATAACCATCCTTTGAATGTCCGTAAAGAGTCGAGGTAAAAAGCTTAAATATTATTTTACATAAGCATGAAAAAAAAATTACGTGTAGTTGTAGTTTAAAACGGATTTTATACTATACATTCACTCAATTCCCAACCACTTCTAAGTTGATAAGTACGCTTAAGAACGACTTATATAAGTTACATTAAATAATCTGCACTAAGTATATTTTAATTAAACGCGACTTAAACTCGACCGGAAAATTTATTCAGCAAAAAACCAGACACAGGGTAAAGATTATTGTTTAATCTCTATACAATTATTTTTTATTTATTCTACATTTTTATTGAATTATACAACCAGTTACTTGTTAAACAGATGTTAAAAATGTTAGTTTATTTACGTGGACATTGAGATAATCATAAATTATTACTCTAGCTTACATTCAATGGATTTATTTTATTCAAGTACTTGATTTTAACAAAATGAACTACTTTTATATAATGCAACGTAAATTAAAATGTAATATTAAAATTTTTGTTTTTATATTTTGAGAATATTTCACAAATGCATTGTAATTACCGTTTCGAAAGTTTTTTGCAATGTTGGTCGTCATTATGTTAGGACTGCAACCCTTATCTCTAAGCGATAATATTTATAAGCGAAAAGTAAGATACCTGGAACACGACGTTTAGACATCTAGCTGGTGCAATATTTCCCCATCAAAACCCGTGTTTTGTAAAATTCATCAAGAAATTTGATAATGTCTGACATTATTATTACTCGTTTTATAGTATTCATTCTTTTAGACTCCTTTGTCGAAATCAATTATCGCATCTGATTAATATGAAATAATGTGCTTGATAAATGGTTGGCTTAAGAGCTGTATAAGAAACCTATCATGAATAGTTTATGGACATAAAATGGTTTTGAATTGAAAATGAAGGTCGAATAAGGTGAACAAAATGTTTATTATTTTAATCAACCTGAAATAACGGTGTGGGTTCTGACTAGAAATTAATTTAATCCTGTACTTTGAAATTGTAAAATGTATTGTGTAAACTGTTTGTTATCCCAAAGAAATAAAAAGTGCTGACCCGCCAAACGTTGTTTTGCCATAGAAATTTAGTACCCAGGACCCGCTCATTATATAAATGGTCACATTATACAATGAAATATTATTACATAATATGACTGAATCGTTTGTATAGCGGCTGGAACCCGAGACAAAAGTGATAACTTAAACTTATCAAGTTGAACTCTTTATTATTAATATTGCTTAGCTTGAGAACAGCTTAGGTTATTATTATTAATTAAATTTTATGTAATATATTAACATGATGATATATGGAAAGCAAATTTATTAATTAAATCTTTTATTGATTACAAAATATATTTCTTTCTTAGTTAAAATTCTTGAATATGTATTGCAAGTTTGTGTATGAAGATTATTAGTATAATTATTTAATCCTATAAAAGTAACAATTGGTTAGAATGGGACAGGTGGAGCCTTCCTATCGCTGCCGTATTCGTGAGAGAAAGAGAAGCCAGACCGTCGAAGCGGTTCACCCTCCCGTACTAAGTTATCACTTCAAATATAGATATTCACCAATATATCATAGACTAAAACTTATGGTACAAATATTATTCTTTTCAGTTCAGTAACTTTACTAGTTAGTAGCTCTCCATTTACTAGTATAGATTATATTCTATTAAAGCTTTTCGTGGACACTTGCCTTATGACGCCGGGATGTCATTAATGAAGACTGCCTTTCTAATGCCTAACTGCGCACCGCCTACCATTGTCACGATAATAATGAGCAACTAACGACTAAGACGGGAACAAAAATTTAAAATAGTCGAGCATTTTTAGCAGCGATATCGAGATTCATTAAAATCTCCATGCGGGAAGTTATAATAAAAAGTTACCGCATTCGATCAACCATATTCATTTTGCATTGTCACAGCTGTTTTTGAACGCAGATGGGTGGATATTTAAAAGGTTTACGACGATCTGGATTTTATTGTTGGTTTTTAAGCGTTGCAAATCATTGTGTTTATCGTTTTCGCTCATATCATGAGTCATTTGTTTTCATTTGATAGTGTTACCAGGGTTCAAATGGTTGCCCTTTCAGTTCAATCACGTAAAAGATATAGCTGTATTTACTTAATAATAATAGTAAAATTTATTACAATGACGAAGGAGTTACTTAAATATATATTTATGTTATTATTTATTTAATTTTGAATCATAATATGATCACACACATCACAGCCATTGTGTAGATGTAAGTGCTCCTAAATAATGGTAGAAACAAGCCAGAGCTTGTGGTGCGATTCTGGATTCAGTTCAAATACTTAATTGTACACGCAAATTATAAACTCTTATAGGAGAGTTTTTATAGTTATATTTGTACTAGCCTTTCCCACCCCCTTCGCTGTGGGAATTTTAAAAAGAAGAAACGGTGGTATTAAAAAATAAGTAGTTATAAACCATCTAGGATAAATTTCGCATCGAATGGTGGTAGTTTCATCTTGGTACGATCAGTGGTTTAGGCGTGATTGAGCCTCAAACAAAGACCATTTTCATTATATATATATATATATAGAGATTTAGATTTATGAAAGTACCTATTTGGTTATATTCACTTAATTTAAGTCTACGATACAATACAGAATTCATTACGGGTTTAATAATTGTTTTATTATATACCAGTTTCATATTTCACGTTACCTTTGTAATTTATCAAGCAGTGTTCTTGTCAATACATTTTTTCTTGGATCTTGCGGTATAGTATGGGCTTACAACACAAACATAGTTTATTTGGATTCGTGTGATTTATCGACGCTTTAGGATCAACTGCGTCAAACTGAGGTCATCCCCTGATTCAACAAACTGTGTAAATATTACGGTGAACCAAGGCGGAGCAAAAGCAGGGCTTACAATATTTAAGTTTTTGAAAATATACTTCTTCAGACGCGTTATGAAAAATGATGAGAGTGAAATTTTTAGATGCACGCGCATCACTGTAAAACAAAAGTAACAGGGTGAAGTTGGATCCTAAACTTTTCTGCCGTTTGCGATATTCGATTTTTTTTTTGGTGTCTTCGTCCATTATTAGGACAGGCAAAGGGTTCAAGCCCATACAGCCGTATTTCGTTATTAAATAATGAATTGTCAAAGGCATCTTTTGCAAGATTTTTACAAAATTGTTCTTTCTACAATCGTAAAATAGCAGGAGCAATAAATAATTTTAAAGATTTTTGCATTGTACGCCATGGGTACCACAATAGCGCCTGTTTCTGCCGTGAAGCAGTAATGTGTAAACATTACTGTGTTTCGTTCTGAAGGGCGTCGTAGCTAGTGAAATTACTGGGCAAATGGATGAGACTTGACATCGTGACGAGCGCAGTTGTAGTGCCACTCCGAGTTTTTGGGGTTTTTCAAGAATCCTGAGTGGCACTGCATTGTAATGGGCAGGGCGTATAAATAACCATCACCTGCTCGCCTCGTCCCTTATTTTCATAAAAAACACACATCACAACATATCGTAAATAATAGTTGGTGTCTATTTTGAATTTAAATAATATTAATGTTTTCCTAATGTGGTTAGGCGATAAAATTAAGATATTGTTACTCAGATAAATACAATTATCCAGACAAAGATAGTGTTGGTAGATGGCGTGGTTTTTACACTTACTGCAATTTGTTCCATCTGTATAAAAAAATTCATACACCAAGAAAACAAAATTGTTTGCATTATTTACATTTTGTAAAGCAAACCTTTGTCATCCATATCACCGCCAAACGTTTCAATGACGAGACTCAATCTAAAACGATGCATGGAAAACAGTATGGATATCAGTTACATGCAGTTAGCTTGACGTTAACCTACATGACATAGATGCATCCACCTACAGTGTGTTTGCAAATCACTTTGCTTTTGTAACGGCTAGCCAAGCAAACATTGAGAGCCTACGGGGGCACTGAGCGTAACAATATACATAGAAAGCCTGTAATGTTTGCTTTCGTGTGATTTATTGGCTTCGTCGGATTTAGAAACACGCACGGGAACTATCGGTGTTGAGTTACGCGGATAGATTCTATTCCACACTATAGGATCATTTCCATTAAAGCTCGTAACCGCCATTATTGCAATTATCATGCACGCCATTTTGTTTAGTTTTTATTGAAGTTTCTAACAACTCAGACACAAGTGTTGTTCAAAATTTAAATTATTTTTAAGATATTCTACTAAAACAACTACGACATATTTGTCTTTTCTCAAATTAACATGTTTAACTATCATTGTATTATTATACGTATGAAATAATCTTACAAATGTATGATTTAAATGTTAATTTGTGGTTTATCATGTTAGTGACAGTACCTACATCGTAATGAGAATCAAATAAATGTATTATACCAAATAAATACACTTTCAATAAAGTCAATTTTTTCAATGTAGGTAATTTTAATATTTATTTAAAATGAAATATATAATAAAAAATTTCACACATTAATTTATAAAACATATTAGTTATTATTGGTTGAGGCGACAGTAAGTAGAGCTGATGTGGATGAAAAAAGATTAACTTAAGTAATTTTTGTAGCGAATGTTGGCGGAAGATGAGTATAGAACCTAGAACAAATTGGGTTGGTACAGATCCAAATGAATAAATAAGCTTGCATTAAGGACTTAGTGATTTCCAAAAAACTTTACAGATTTATCACAATTATCTTACGAGCAGGCCCCGCGACTTTGTCTATGTAGTTTTTTTATGGAGATTAGACAAATGAGCGGGTCACCTGATGTTAAGTGATCACCGCCGCCTACATTCTATTTTAATACCAGAGGAATCACAAGAGCGTTGCCGGCTATTTAGAAAAGTCTACACGCTTTTTCGGGTTCCGTAGCCAAATAGCAAAAACGGAACCCTTATAGATTCGTCATGACTGTCTGTCTTTCCGTCCGTATGTCAAAGCCACTTTTTTCCGAAATTATAAGAACTATACTGTTGAAATTTGGTAAGTAGATGTATTCTGTAAACCGCATTAAGATTTTTACACTAAAAAGAAAAATAAACAATAAATTTTAGGGGTTCATCATACTTAGAACTGAATCTCAAAAAAATTTATGCATCAAACCCTGTGGGTCTTCAAAAATAATATGTGTCCTCCCTCTGTAACTTCTAAAATAAGAGAATGATAAAAGTAAAAAAAAATATATGATGTACATTAAGATGCAAACTTCCACCGAAAATTGGTTTGGTCTAGATCTTAAGTAGTTTTTTTTAATTAACACGTCGTAAATCATATTATCAATAACTTGGATAATATGATTTATAATTATATAAATTAAATATATAAATTATATAAATTGAAATAAAATACACTATAAAACATCGATCAAAGGTACAACGAACTACAAGAAGTTCTATATTCTGTTACTTGCTGCTGTGGAACCCTTCACGGGCGAGTCCGACATGCACTTGGCCTCCTTTTTGAAGGTGCCCATGTCGTATCGTCATGGAAACACCACACAAGGGACCTCATTACACAGCATGGCTTAGCGTAGTTGTGAAGACCGCTGTCAAGTGTCAGCTAAGCAATACAGCCGCAGTTCAGCGGTCTTCTTGCGGGTCACACTGTGCGTAGGACTAGGAAACTAACCTGATAAGGCTGCACCGATAGTGATACTTAATCGGGTCCTTGTTTGTAGTCCAACTGGTTGAAGCCGTCTTCCTCCTCTTCACGTATCGTTTCGCGGCGCGTTCATTTGGTGCGAGTTCAAATGGTATAAATATGTATGTATCTTATATATAAAATTCTCGTGTCCCAGTTTTTGTTACCAAACTCCTCCGAAACGGCTAAACCAATTTATTTAAAAATATACGTGTATATCGGGTAGATCTGAGAAACGGCCAACATCTATTTTTCATACCCCTAAATGATAAAAGGCAGGCATAAGAGGCATTTATTTTCTCAAAATTGATTCCTTTAGAATTCTTTTTGATGTCATTTCTAATAACTACTAGATACTACTACTGCTTCGGAAACAAATGGCGCTCTGAGAGAGAGGAAGCGGCGCAAGAAACTCTCCCAGCATTCTTTTTATTGCGCTCTTTTCAATAAAAAGGGTAAGAGTCACCAACCCCTAATTATTTTTTTTGCCAATATTTATGTTTATTTTATTTTGATCAGCCTTAAAAAATACATACAACTTCAAATTTTCACCCGTCTACGATTAACACCTATTTTTGTATAGCGATTTTAATATTATTCTATTCCATCCACAGATACGCAATAGAGTTGCAAGATGGCAATCGAATATAATGATAATTGTAGAATGATAAATTTTATGTACGATATATTTGGTAGGTCTGAGAATCAGTCTTCACCTTTTTTTCATACTCCAATAATTTTAATTCTTGAATTTTTTATATTACTTTATATGGCAATACAACGTTTGTTGGGCCAGCTAGTATAAATATATATATATATATATATATATATATATTATAGTTAATTTGCGAGTTGCGGAGCAAGTTCAATTATTATATAATATATAAGTGGTCTTAACAGTAAGTTATCTGTAAACATATTGAATTGAAATCTATATATATATAAATGTTTTGCTGTTCGTTAGTCTCGCTAAAACTCGAGATCGGCTTGACCGATTTGGCTAATTTTGTTCTTGAATTATTTGTGGAAGTCCAGAGAAGGTTTAAAAGGTGAATGATGAAATAAATATGATATTATATGAATTCTCGAAATTAAATAAAAACAACAATTTTGCTTTCCCTTTGATGTGTTCAGAAATCAAATTGAAAGAATAGTTTAAAATGAATATCTAATTAGAATTTATATCTTTCTAACATTCTCAGGAGGTAAAAATAAACTTTATACAGAACAACGTCTGTCGGGTCAGCTAGTAATCAATGGAGTTTGCGTTGCCAAATAATAAAGCTTCAAACAGTCATAGAATATTGTAGTATCACCGGTAAAAGCAATTTCTATTGATTATATTACTTCAGACCACATCTCATAGATCCATAATCCGTATGCTATGGGTTTTATTATCATCAACTTCCATTATCGTCAGATATATCTAGGAATTTTATTGCAAAATAAATATTGGTAGTTAAATCACATTTACCTTGTTCAATCGGCCCTCTGAGAATTCCAGTATATAAAAATCTTCAGGGTTCCATCCCCGCATAAAACAGCCATTCTTCAAGGCATATAATATTATTTATAAAAAAAAAAATATTTTAAAATTCAAGATACAAAATAAGAACAAAAAAAAAATGCATGTCTGTACTTTTGTATGCACGTAAGAAATTATTCTTCTTTGGCGTAATAATTCAAAATTCCTTGTGCTATTTTACGTTTGTAGAAAAACCAATATTACAGTAAAGAAAGGATTACATACAACCAATGAAAATATTATTATACAGCATAATTTAGTTGAATAACGAGTAATTAAGTATTATTAATTTTTTTTTATACAACTGAAGTGAAATATTTATTTTCTATTTTAAAAAAGGAATATATTTTGAAATTATTTATTGTTTTTTTTAAATTCTCGTCTATTGGATGTGGTTCAGTACACAAATTGTGATTTACAAGAGTCTTGTTAGCTGAGGTAAGATACAAATGGTCTACTTGACCAGCTAACTTCAGGATGTCAAATTTGCGTGACGGTGTGCGCGCATCGTTAGAATTCACTCTGATAATTTTTCCCTAACGCGTCAATAGATTTAATTAAATAATAAAATAACAAAAAATCACTTTAATTGGTCTGATAACTCGTCAAGTAAACCTAACTGTCACAAATATTACAATTATTTAACGTAAATATTTATCTCTACTCAATGTTATTACAAAGCCCGTCGAAAAGGTTAAAATAAACGACATCACACGACATATCCGAACACACCATACTGTAATAAGGATCATTAAGAGATTGGACACCTTCGGAGGCCTCGGGCTCCATTATAATTAACGCGGCGGCCTAAGCCTCGGCCTCGACCGGTCTAACAATAAAAAGGAGGGTACAGTATGTCATCTGCTTTCAACATAATTAAAATCACTTTAAATATCACCACGAAGTGGCCAACCCTGCCGAGGTTTTATTTTACTGTGCTATTAGCATTAAATTTAGTTTTGTGAATGATTATGTCCCGTTCAGGCTCCCTAGAATATGAACAGCGAGTGCTTTTTGTGAATTATTGTTCAGGACATACACCCCCGCCTTTTATAACACGCTTATTCCAATTTTTCACTACCGCGGGTGTTAACTCGAAGGGTGGGTTTTGAGCGGAATAGGAAATCAAAAGAAATTTAATGACCCGAGGAAAGTGGCTGCTTTTTAAAGGACTCTCCACCGGCGGATTGGAGCATACATTAGCCCCTATTATTTTCTTTTTGCCCGTCATAAATACTTATGATGAGTATTTAATAGATTCAATTGCCTTTTAATAATGTTTTAAGCTATTTTTATATTATTTCCCAGTAAATTGACTTCAGTGTGCCTTCCTTTTTTAATTTATTATTGCAATCGTTTTCTCGCTACTTGTTTTCAATTTTAAACTTATAACATTAATTAACGTTACCGAATAAACATAAGCACAACAATTTTACACCATGTTGGAGAGATGACAGCTGTCATTGACATAGTTTTAGTGTGCCTGTATCTGTGGTTATCGGTTAAAAATTAAAAACAAATAATAAAATACATCCAAAATCAAATATTTTCATTCAGTTTTGTGCCTGGGGCACGGGGAAGGACGCTGGTGTGGGAGGCGACATGCGTCGACACTCCTTTTCATATCCATGTTACGTCAATTGGTGATTTTGCTGCTGCCGTATGTACTACAAACGTCGCAAATATGTCGGTCTCTGTGAGTCTTACATCTTTGTGCCGTTTGGTGTCGAGACATTTAGCCCGTGGGGCCCAGAGGCGCGGAGAATGTACAAAGTACTATTTACACACCTCAATAAGGCTACTGAAAACCCAAGCGCAGGCAACATTTTCGGTCAACGGATCAGCCTAGCTATCCAACGTGGAAGTGCTGCCAGTATTTTTGGTACACTTCAATGATAGTTTCCATTTAATGTAATCATAGTTAAGCATTGAATTAATTTTTGATGTCATTCCAGAACAATTATGAAAGAATCTTTTATAGTAACTCAATATGTATTACTTTAACAAGTAAGCCCAATGATAGATTTTCTGAGATATCTGCTATGTACAGACAATTTTCTCAGAAACGTACACATTGCCATATAATTCTATCATAAATATTGCTCCAACTTAAAATTTAACTGAAAATATTTAATATTTTAGTTAATTTTATATGAGAAATATACTAGGGTCGAAAAAACAAAATTTCAGTTTTTGCCTTGGATAAAGTTGGTACATGGAGCTTCCGGTATTTATAATATATAAATACCTTTAAATGCTTGGTATTATATTGATCATACATCATACTTAATTTGTCAAAGACAATCAATAACTTGGGTGGCTTCGTGCTGCTATAATATTAGAGGCTGCAATGCTGTTAGAGCCACGTTATAGCCCGTATAGCGAATACGGGCTATACTATATAAACACTGTAATGAAAATGACGTGGGAACCTTCAAAAACTGTCTAAGAAGCCTGTTCCTGTGATTTGTCTGGTGTTGCAATAGAATGTGGGCGGTGGCGATCACTTAACATCAGGTGACCCATACGCTCGTTTGATCCAAAAAATTAATACGAGAAATAAAGGTTTCCGATATCGATGTGGTGACGTTTAACAAGACCAAGGACTCAAATCACTTACAGTTGAAAATAAAAGGATCGAAGAAACGCCTGACATCGAATAACACAGGTGAAAAGCACATAAATATCCTCCTTTCTGATTAAAACAATTCTTCACGATTGAAGAGCACTAAATTAAACAAAAAACCAAATTTATGATCGGCTCTTAAAAAGCCTCCAAAGAGGTCTTACATTTGCAGCATGGTCACCATTCTTAGTCAGTTATGGTTTACAGGGTTATAAATGTCACAGAGCTTAATTATTTTGAAAAAAGAGTGATGAGCCATAGGTGTATAGGGTTAACGCGTAACCTTGACGCGTGTATTGCAATCATCCCTTTGAAGATATGCAGAGGCGTTTCATCAGCTTCAAGGCAAAATCTTCAAGATTTTTCGTTTCTGATTCTGATAAAACTTAGGTACTTGTTTAGGCGACAGTGCTCTGACAGCATCTTGATAAATAGGCATACGCTTTTCCTATTCCGTAGTAGGGCTTCATTGGCGTGTCTATTTACTGTTGGTTGCCTTAATCAGCGCATTGGAAAGGCTGAAATCTGATAATTACCTATAGCGTAAAGATATTGTAAAGGAGCAAATATGTTGATATTGGCTTCGAAAGGCCCACATATAGGTTCCAGACCAGATTGGACTGCTCTGGCTCCAGATCTAGCGAGCTCTTCACTGAGCCATTTTGTTGCCTATTATTCTGCAGTTTTAAACGAATTTTGACGCCGTCAATTCTGCGTCTAGAGCCAACAGTGCTGCTTGACCGTCAAAGGGAATGAATATTGTTTGGTTGAAATTTCCACGCATTCAATAATGGCGTTTACCTCTGCCTGGAAGATGGAGCAAAAAATTCCCAAATTTGGCTGGATTTAAACCTGAGGTATTCTCAACAGACAAAGCAGAACTTCCGGACTCCATAAAAATTCACTTCCCATTTTGTACCTTCGGGTACACCATAAGAGGCTCCTTTTCTTTCAGGAGACTTTGTTGTTACTTCAGCAATCCCTTATAAGTGGTCTTGCAATACTGAGTGTTCTAAGGTCCTGAGACATCTAGTAACATCACTCCCTCTAGGAGATTGGCCTCAACATTCTTGTATTCACCTGATGTTATAAGAAGAGTGGCGGTAGGTTAAGATAGGCCTCAATATCTACATGTAGAGTAGACGTCACTGCCCCAGGACTCACCCTACAGGCAAGTCTTTCAAACCGAACTGCAGGATCCTCATTTAGCCTAGACGTGAATCCGTAATTTATGAATTATTGTAAGCATTACTGTAAATGAACTGCTCTAAGCAAAACACTGAAACTCAATATCATTATAGAAAGCATTGTCTAACTAAATTTCTCATGGAAATAGTGCTAAAATCCAAAGATTACTTTCCAAAATATTACATACCATAACCATTTAGAATTTTAATGTTATTATTATTTATTAACTGTCTAACTTTCAACAAATATGTAAGTTTTAATAAAAGTAAATACTTCATAATAATAGACGTTTTTTTCTATGTTACTAGCTGAGCCAGCAAACGTTGTATTGCCGATATTAAAATCGCGATACAAAAGTAACTGTTGATCGTAGATGGGTGAAAATTTTAAGTTGTATGTATTTTTTAATGCTGACTCATAATCAAACAAATTTAAAAAAAATGTCAATAAAATTACTAAAAAATTTCGTGGAGCTGGACTGATCGTAAGGATGACCATCGAGGATGGTCATCCTTAACATTTAGGGGGATGAAAAATAGATGTTGTCCGATTCTCAGACCTACCCAATATGCACTCAAAATTTCATGAGAATCGGTCAAGCCGTTTCGGAGGAGTTCAAAGTTTAACACCATGACACGAGAATTTTGTATATTAGATAGAATCTAAAACTGGACTAGGCTTAGTACAAATAACATGCAACTCAATATAGATTATGTTATTATATAGATTATTTCACAATTTGGTGAGCACTACACAATGTTGGACATTAATTACAATTATTATTAAATTGAGGAAATAATTACAATACGGCGATCAATTTCGAATTGTAATTAAAATTACACGACGAACTTGAGCACGCGAGGCTACCAACAGGAATACATACGTACCGACAAGGGGACATAAAGTTTGCTGAGAACAAGTCTTATCTGACTTATCGGCGGCTAAGATCTGCAATGAAAAAAAAAATCACAATTCGCTTGAATTCTTTTAATTTATCCATTGCTGTTTTAAATTCGTGTTAAGATTCACTGTTTGTAACATTTTTTTCAATTATCGCTTCACATCTCTTCGCGTCTTTGCGGACGCTACTGCCTCCAACACGCCAGTCCCTCAGGCTAATACGAATAAAAAGAGCTTAATTCTGAATGCTTTTGTTCAATCAACATTTTACACTTAGTATTTCGATGTGATTCACTTCAATGTTTACACTTTTAAGTGCGACAAAATAATTTGTAACAGCTGAATTGTACCGAACAAATATTTATATTATCAATTTTAAATAAATATTGAGTGGAGGGAATTTAAATCTGAGATTATTACTAATGTATGTAATTTTTTTTAAATTAAATTAAATTCCGTAATTAATTCAATGTAGGTTAGATTACTTTAAGATAGTTTACTTAAAAATATTCAACCGTGAAATATTCAGTACAAAAAGGGTCCATTTTATTCATAATATCAGAAAATATTAACTGACATACACACAACATTGGCCTTCCAGAGGTATATGTAGGTATTGATTTCCACTAGGCGTGCAAATGGATTGCATCGAACCTTCCATAACTTTTTTCTAATTTTGTACTCATTGTGGTGAGCCCAGTGGTTAGTGAACCTGACTATATAGCTAGAGGTGCCGATTTCGATTACATTAACGTTTATTTCCGAGTAATGTGCTTGTTTATTTTTTTTAAGTATGTATGTTTATTTATTTATTCATATTATTTATTATTTCTTCAAGCAAAGAAAATCCTATAATCATATTATTTACTATTCTACATACAAATGATTACGTTAAATTAAAACTATCATTATGGGGAAGTGTACCAAGAATACTGGCAGCGTTGCCTCGTTGGATAGCTAGGCTGATCCGTTGACCGAAATAGTATGTTTATTGTACTAATTATTTTGTTGGCTGGCACCCCATAACACAGCCTTTGCTAAATATGTGTAATATGGGACTCGACAATGTGTGTAAAGTGTGTTATATGATAATAGCGACAAATAAGAGCGTGGCCTTCGAGTCGACCTTTGAATTATTAGGCGGCAAATATGTAGAAATACAAATTTTACTTGAAAAAACATGTAATAAATACACAATACGGTTTATTTTATCATTATGTGTTATAATAGAGTAAGTGATGAAATAGTAGATAGCCCTATTAAACGGCATCATCAAAACAAATCACTAACAACCTAAGAGGTAGCCTATTAATGCGATTCAAATATTTTTATTCAAAATAAGATGTGACATCACTTATTGAAAGTCAAAAAACTACCACCCATTCCAAAATGAATGCCTCAGACCTGAGAAGAATGGGCGCAACAAACTCAGCGGGCTTTTATTTTTCATCGAATAAATATGTTTACAAAGTAATATTGTACAATTAAACTTATTATTTAATAGCCTGAGGGCGGTCACTCCATTCCCAATCTGTGGTATCATTAAGAAAGTCATTTATGTTATAGTAACCTTTACCACACAAACGCTTTTTAACAATTCTTTAGAATAACTTCATCGCTTAATTGATGTTCATCATCGTAATAATCTACACAGAATCATCACAACGCTTATTATGGCGTTAATCCTCAATATTTACTTAATTCTTAATAGTTTATATTACATCTTGCTTTAAATATCACATCATTATAATAGTACGTGTTATTTTAAATTAACATAACCCTCCATTATTCTACGTGTGTTTCAAACAATAAAATAATTATCTCGTATTATCATTACGACGAACTTCGGTAGATTCTCCGTACGGATATAGTTATCAGTGAGCTTATTAAAACAAATTTATTATTTCTGTGAAAATATTAACAAGCCCCTGGTTACCTAAATCTACAAATTATAAATTCTTACTAACGCAAACATACTTTAGTTACTATTATATTAATATCATTAAAATATATTACAATGGAACAAGAAATATACATTAAAACATGATAATGTCTACAGAAGGTCTACAGATATATAAATTTTAAGCTCTTTTGATTTACTTTACCTTACCTTTAAATTTAATTAAAATTTGGACGATTTTTTCTAAGACTGGCGAAGTTTCCGGTCTTCATTCGGGCTTAGGAATATGAAAAATAGGTAATAATAGGTACCTATAAGTATTTTTATTGTTATTTCAATAGAATGATTTTTATTGAATTTAACTTCTTTAGGCGCGACTTGAGTATAACTCAGATTTATCAACCGTAAAAATTTTGTAGTTTTGAAAAAATTGTTTCAAATTTCTTAGCTATAAGGTGTTTTTTTTTATTTTTTTTTTTGAATATGTAAGTGGTATTAATGAATGTTATATAAAAAATATAGAATTAAGTAATAATCAGTTAAATTCAATGGTGGGGTCGCAGGAACATTTTTCATTTATAAATAAGAATCAAATAGAAAATCAAGAACCCGTTATGACATGACCTGTAAAAAACGTAAGTGTTTATGTAATTGTAATGTAATAATTGTAATAAATTAAAATTATATTCCTTGTTACATTCTTTGTAGGTGCAATCATTTATATGATGAATATGGATGTTTGTTTGCGAGTCATGGATGTTTTATATGTATTCATGTACGTTTAAGTAAGTATATTGTATTAAATATATCGTTGTCGTGTGCCCATAGTACAGGCTATGCCTAGTTTGGGGCAAGATTATTTGGGTAAAAGTGTGTCAATATTATTATTATTATTGTAAATTTATAAAATGTCACTTGTTAGAATAATATATTTTCAAAGGAATTTTATTATTCTAGGTAGAGAAAATGTCAAAGATTACGTTATATCCTCAGTGTTTGCAAGAAAAAAAAATAGCTTACAAATCTAACAATGCTCCAAGCTCTCCTAATATAACGTCGCAGATATGTTGGTCACAGTGAGTCTTACATCGTTGTGCCGTTTGCTGTCTTCGGCAATTGAAGCAGCATACTGACGTAGCTTGGACATGAGAATGAGAATTCGTGAATTGTAGTACATTATAATTTTTTTTTTCAGGTACCTGGGCGTTATAAGAATATATTTTTTTCACGGAGCCCCTTTTCGATCCTCGCTCGCCACGTACTAAAGCGCTTTCAGTAATTGATTTCATATGATGATGATATTTTATTCGATTCGATTTATCCTTAAGGTACTATGTTATATGTATGTCCGTTAGTTCTCAATTCCATAAAGTAATAATGCTATTATTATAATACCAAAACTAATACTAAGAGATAGATACCTACCGGAGTCCGTATATATTCAGGACACTATAACACCATTATCATTCCCATATTTATTATTGAATTTTGATGCAATTGCTACAATTTGACGACACGCCGTGGAGATTATGCAGCACTATATGTAATTAAGTTGATATGACCCTTCTATTATAAGCGATTCAACGTTTAACACATTCAGATAAGCTAACTGAATGGTTTTAATCTCGCCTTGGGACCGAACTTAATTTGGTTTTAGTTTAATTCACTTATTTCGTTACGTTAGGGAGCTCTTCTCTAATCTTAGGGTGTAACATTTTTTATAAGGACGGATTTGTTTTATTGGGCCGTTGGCACACTGATTATTTGCAAAATGATTAACTTGGAACGTAGAATCTATAGGAAAATGATTTTTAAGTGATATTACAATATTTAGAAGTGGGAGGCTCCTCCTTTGTACAGGATGCCGGCTAGATTATGCGTATCACAACGGTGCCTCTTTCTGCCGTGAATCAGTAATGTGTAAGCATTACTGTTTTTTGGTCTAAATTGTATAATTATATAATTATAATTTGTTGGAAATTACTCGGCGAATGAGACTTAACATATTATGTCTCAAGGTACGAGCACAATTGTAGTGCTCGGCTTTTTTTAGTTTTTCAAGGATCGCGGCACTGCATTGTAAAAGGCAAGGCATATCAATTACCATCCTCTGAACGTCCTGCTCGTCTCGTCCCTTATTGCCATAAAAAAATATAAATAAATATTACCACAATTCTAATATAATTCAGGTCATACTTTATTGTTCTATTTGGTTGTTGTGAAACCAGAACACTGATGATGCGCAGTTATTATAATATAATATAAGAATCAAGAATGTAGTAAGTGAAAACCTCTTGGCTTCACAGACTTGTAGAATTTATTTTTGGTTTGTTAAGAAATATTTTGGCAAGGTTTTTTAACACTGTAATTTTTTATTAGTATTATTGTGCTGTTTTCTTGAAAAATAATGATTGTATCTATTAAATATAATTTATATAAAATTTTATCAACAGCATTTTCAACAGTATTTTCATCAATTTTCAATCAAAATGACAAATTTCACCTATTGTAAAATAGAAATATAATATTATCATTGTTAAGATAAGAATAACGAACAATTTTAATTCAACTTTTGAATTCCTGTCGAATACATGGTATGCTAATACTTATTTTGATCTCTTTGGTTATGGTTACGCATATATGTCTATTTACCCATCCGAAAGGTAGCTAATAAAATAAATTTTCGCTTCAAAATTAAAATTATTTGTGTTATTTTATAATAGAAATTCGTTAGACTTCTAATGATGATTGATGGTCTATTAATAATAGACCTAAGCTTTAATAGACCTCTATAGACCGTCCTTAGACATTGCTCAGACTTTGCTTGCGTAAAACTCAGCTGAGTGTAGGCATAATCTTTGATCTTGTTTTTATGGGCATTTGATAGCTTAAATTATGATGAGCTTAAGCTAAAAAAGTTTTACTTAAGTCAAGTCTAGGTACGCTCTAAAGATCACAGAGCACAGCAGCCACTGTGTTCTCAATTATACCTATGTTATTAATAATTACATCAGATTCATTACTTTTATCCCTTTTGCACGAAAGGCTTTTACAAAATTCGTGTCTTCTCGTGAATCGTTGTGCGAAATTATTTTAAATAAATAAATAGCGACACAAAAAAATAACCTGAAGCATTAAAAAAAAACACCAGAACAACAAAAGACGACAAAATTTCGAATAAGAAAAATATGAAATTGACAATTAATACTTTTATTTTACTATTATCAATTTCAATAGAATTTACCTACATTAAACAGGTATCAATACTTGTATTGGTCACAACTCACGCACAATAATTATTGCTATAACCTAAAGTGTAGGAAGTACAATAGTTCAACATCAAATATTATTATAATTTACGATCATGATTAATAATTTGATTGATAACGCTTTGCAATTTCACAAATGACAAATGTCTTGTACGATAACTTATCTCCTTCGTATTGTCCTTTCATTTTACACTAGTTTCGTCTGTGACATCGTCCGTAACGATAAATGAAGATAAATGCTTACGATCATAGATAAAGAATGCCAGATCTTTAAATATTGGATGAGATAAGGCGTCGCTTAAGATCTTGTTTTCAAGAACCGTTTCCTACGCATCAAAATTTATTGTAATCGTATTTTTTAACTATAAAGATACGAGTGTGCAGTTTTATGAATGTTACAACTAATTTACTTACATAACATAAATATAATCCATTGCTTTCCTGTTTCCCACTTCGGTCAACCAAGTTGCTGACACCTCTCTGGCTTCTTCTAATGGCATTAACTCTTACGTGGAAGCTATTTTGTTCATAGCTTAGCTTTTAACTGGTCGTAACTGGCTTGACAATTTTTGTCTGGTCGTGATATATAACACCTAAGTCAAATTTCGCAATACTTTTTTGTAGCATCTCTCTATAACCAAATTCAAAACAAATCTAATCTTATTTGATAAATCTATTTGCAAAATAAAACAAACAGATTGAGGTATACCTTATTATTTGTATGTAGGGTTTGGCATAGAATCAATCATGGCATTCTGTTCAAAGCAACATGTCTTGTTGTATATAAGCGTAGGCGTCTTCATCGTTCTTAACTCGACGTTTATTGCATTCATTTATTATTATTAATACTTTGCTCACATTATATGTAAAGTTAAATATTGATAATAAGTGTCCACTCTTATTTTCGTTATTTCATTTGGTAGCTGTGTAATATAGAGAAAATAGATCGATCCTGGATAAGAATTCGTCCTACGTTTCGGTGATAAATTTCATTGTTTGAGTACAGATGGTATAAATCCATCTAAGCCTAACTCTTGCGTATAAAATGGTGTCTTTAGGTAGGATAGGAATAGGACAAAGCGTTGTATCACCGATCGCCGCACGGAACCACAACGACGTTAACAAATTACAATGGCTGTCCACTTTCTGAAACAATATACCAGTTGGCGTTTAACTTATCTCGGGAGTTTTCGTCCCGTGTAGATAAAGCGCTGTATTACTAAAATGTCATTATGCTCGAGGCAGCCGCGGCACTCTTGCGTTTCGGTCGGATAGATAATATTTCATTGGGCGCGGTCGAGCCGGTATCATTCGATCGCCATTGCAGTTGCCGTAACGATTTGTTTCCTTATCTACTTACTATACTTCGACCGAGGTTGTGAGGTCAACATTAAGGTATCTTACGTTTTAAAATCTACTAGTTCGACAGTCCTCAACAATTTTCAATAAAGAATACTCCTATTGCTAGAGGTTCAGTCTATTGTTCCACGATTTAACTCAATAATTTTAATGGTATATCATACAATATATTCCGGTTCATTAGGTTGATTTTAACTAACCAAAACGAAACGATTATTTCCGATTCGATAAATCTTTTATTACAGAACACGTCAAGTTTGTTAATTAAGAGTTCAACATCACACGGACTCTTAATTTTACAATTATAAGATTTGCATTTAAAAAATGAAAATGTGTTAAATTTGAGAGCGAGCTGCAACTGTTTTTACATTTAATTACTTATGAAACACGGAGTTGTATTATTTGTTGCTTTACGAGTTTATTCAATGTTTGTTATATAGAGTATAAATACAAGTGGGAATTAATTATGCGCAGGTAATTATATGGAGGTAAAATCGCAGTGAGAACTAAGAAACGTTGTCCACAAAGCGTTACAGAAATATTTGGAGTGAGAATACTTTTGACACCTTGCACTCGTTGGCCGCGAACTTCTTTTCAGACATATAACCATCACATTACTATAATATACTGTTCTATAAACCCATATAAATAATCTGAAATATGTTTCCTAATGAATACAAAATTAATTTATTTTCATGAACATAGTGTTAACGTTGAAATAATTTATTATTACTGAATCATTGATGTAATTACAGGTATGTATTATTTGTTTACTTTACTAAGCTTATTTTGAATTTATTTAAAGACATTAATTACAATCCACTTGCATCAATTTTTTTAAAGTAAGCATTACAAAAAAATTATATCTAGATAACTTTTTAGTTTATTCTCCAAGAAAAACGCAAACACTTGCGTTTGGGTTTAGGTTCTAGGCCAAAATCATAGGAGAAACCTGGAGCGAAATAATTAAGTCAGATACTTAGGACCGTCCCATATGGACACACATGACGTGTAGGACATGTAGAGTATCTCTGCATCTTCTTTGGGTATATATTATCGGAAGGGTTCAGATCAGGTTAATACTGGTTACAACTATGTCACCATATACACATACACAGACTTATACACACACACAAGACTTAGAGACCTTCAAGCTTATAGCATACTCCCGCCTGAAAGATTGGCATTTAAAAAGTTTATAATTCCTCCTTGCGTGGTAATTGTAGACTTGGTTGATTCTCTTTCATATTCCTTTCCATGATCTGTATGTTTAAGTTAGTTAATTGAAATAAAAGCCAAAAGTATACTTTTCAATAGATCAACGGATCAGCCTATCAACGTCGTATAGTTTTTATGACTACCATGACTATTTTCATCATTGTCATGCTACTCATGGAACAGGGATTGACTGCTCAATCCAATCCACTACCTTTGGCTATTAAGCCATGATGCCTTCTAGCATTGATAGTTATTATGACGCATGATATGGTCACAGCAGTGTAGACTCCTTTTCGGTGTACTTCAAGTTTTCCCCCACCTTTCAAAATTTCAGTTCCTCTACTACCACCACATTTTGTGGATCATTATGTTTTAAATGTATAAATTATTTATTGTAAATGAATTTATAATAGAAACTAAAAAACATATTCGTTATAATTTTTTTTCTATTTACAACCGCATCTGTAAAAAATAGCTTTAAAGACAAAGAATGGCAATACTCAAATTGGAATGGTTCGAGCATTTAGTTTGAACTAAGCGTAGGTTTTCTATTCTTTTGTTCGAAATAATCATAAAATCGAACATGGCTGCTCTTTTAAACAAACTTTTTAATACAATAATCGGCATAGTTTTAGTAGCATTCAGCTTAAATTACGAAACAGAAAAGCAATCCAACAGTTTATTTGCAATTATTTAAGTGTGTTTTCATCAGTTGTCGGAAATAAACCTAAACTGTAACGAGATAGAGTTCATTTTCAAACGAATAGCAAAGCGTATATAATTTTTCCTTCGCGTACAAAAGCCTCAATCAGCAACAGTAGGGTTAGCTCGCTATAATTAAACAATAGCTCAGCTTTAATTACTGTGCGGACGCCTTAGTACTTACTCACCTAATTAATTAACTTTCGTAGTTCCTAATTAGTAGCCCACCTGCCTCTTGTTTCGATTACTGGGTTAGTCAACAATCATTTTTACATTCATTATTTTACATATCCGCTATAACATGAACATGATCATAGCAAAATTATATAATACTAAATACTAGTTTTGAATATTCTAAATAATATTATAGGCGTATGAATTTTGGTGTATGAGTTTTTTGACGAATAATACCGTTATACTAAACATGTCTAATTCTTAAAACTTTATACTATGTTTGCAACATAACTTTTAGAATTCCCGGTAAATTGTAAGACTAGTCTACAAATCCAACGTGGATGCCACATCGGTTAGTATTACATAAAATCCAATTATGTAGTTTGCTTCTGTATACCGTTCACTCGAACTTAGAACGATGTCGCTTTATCGCAACAGAAAGGCATCGATTAAACTCTTCTCCATCATGTTGCCACGTAGTTTTGAATGGGATTAGACCCGAGTTAATCTGACAGTAGTATACACGATAGCATCTCATCTCAACAGTGATATATTGAGTTCTTATAGAAACAGCGCTGCCCACGGTTACGGCGCGACGAGAAAGGTGACCGTAAAAACTAATAGTGCTGCTTTTTTACTGAGTGCCGGGATTGAAGCTCGAAGTGATTTGTCTAAGGCGATGCATCATTTGTGGATGAGAATAATTAGTGTCAGCGGTTGCATCGGGACGCGACCGCGCTTGCGATTACAATGAGCGCTGTGACACGCCATTCAAACAAATCATTAATAATTCTGAGCGTTTTTCTCTGACGTCCGCTGTTGTTAAAAATGGTTCTTAACTAGCTACTTAGGAGGACACTTTATCTATGTGACAAAGAATATTTCACGTTTCACTATTTGCAGCATAAGCTTAATGATCTTACGAAGGTCAAGAGACTCCCGTTTTCGGAATACTTTTGTGCGAATGAAATGTTCAAAATATTGAAGGAATGGTTGGTCACGGTCCCACAACGCGTTCCGTTGGAAACGAATCGATGTGAACGACCTGAGTACATACAAAATATATTTTAATACGCATTTTAAATGTTAATAATGTTCCTATTGTCTTGTGTGTCGGAATGTATTATGCATAATAGTTGTAACGAGACGTCGTAAAGTTTCAAGAAATGTGTGGATTATAACAAGACTTACCTAGCCTACTGTTGCGGTTTCAGAATTCAAGTTACAGAATTGGCTAATATATACTGAACTCCTTTTTTACACTAGATTAACATGCAGTTCTTTTAATACTTCAGCGTATTTTGCGGAACTCTATTACTGGGCTAGATTTGATATCAATGAAAGTAGATGAAACTATTGATCTGTCAGATATTGTAACAATTGACAGTTAAGGCATACTTCGGCTAAATTATACAAGAGATAACACTAACAGGGTTAAGATTATACAAGGGATGTACTTGTGAAATACGCGTACTTTGTAGAGGGTGTTATATTAATATTATGTAATAAATTATTAATATGGAATTTTGGCTTTTGTATTTATATTTAACTATGCTAGCTGACCCAGCAAACTTTGTATTGCCAATTAAGGTAATTAAAAAAGAATAAATAAATAAAATTTTTAGGCTGTAAAAAATAGATGTCGACCGATCCTCAGACCTACCAAATACTACAATTATTGTATGCCGTCATGTGTTTTATTATGCTAAATCATAATAAAATAAAAATAAACAATTTTGTCAAAAAAAAAAAAAAAAAGTATTTAGGGGTGGGTCACCTCACCTCATCTATATGACGCCTATGCGTTTGAAAAATAGATGTTGGCCGATTCTCAGAAATACCGGATATGCACACACAATTTCATACAAATCGGTTCATTCGTTTCGGAGGAGTTTTATAACAAACATCGGGACACGAAGAATTTTATATATAATACTAGCTGACCCAGCAAAACGTTGTATTGCCATATAAAGTAATAAGTTTTTGGGGTGTAAAAAGTAGATGCAACCGATTTTCAGACCTACCAAATTTATCGTACCTCAATTCTTGTAAGTATTGATCCATTACCATCTTGCAACCCTATAGCGGACTTGTGGATGGAACAGAATAATATAAAAATCGCGATACAAAAATAGGGGATGATCGTAAAGGGTTGAAAATTAAGCGTTGTATGTATTTTTTAATATTGTATCATAAAAATATAAAAACAAAAAATTACATCCAAAAAATTATAAAAAAGAATTTAGGGGTGGACCCTTAACATTTATGTGTATGAAAAATAGATAGTAGCCGATTCTGAGACCTACTGAATATGCATATAAAATTTGGTAAGAATGAGTAAAGCCGTTTCGGAGGAGTAAGGTAATTAACATTGTGACAAAATTAATAATTAATTCTAATGGCGTAATACAGACTCTGTCAACATTTTAGTTGTCTAGTTAGGCAAGGCAGTATCTCATAAACCGGAATAACTTTTGCAGTAGCGACACTATGACAGGCAGAAGGACAGCGGAGCAATATTAATAGAAATAGAAACGGTTCAGATCGTAGACTTAGAATATACTAAAGTATAGCCAAGCAGACAGCTTGAAAATCCATGACCAATTCTGATTTGTCAATGAGTACGTAAGCTAGTAGTTAGCAAGTTTAATTTTCAAAATACTTAAGCTTAACGTCAAAAAAGCCAAAAAAAACGTGTGTTACCAAAACTATAGATTTGCTGTCCTTTTCTATCTTGTTGTATCTTCGTTTAAAATGTTACACTCTCTCGCATGCTTTATTTGTCTATATCTATCTCTTTCCTTTTTTGATTCACAAAATAGATATTGTGAGTCTATGGTCTTAATGTTCAAAATTCAAAGGCACAAATGCCATTCCATTCCATTTGATAAACTTTTTAATCATTTCTCATGTCGTAAGTACCAATTTCAATGCCTACCTATCTACCTTTAGCATGGATTGGTGTTAAAAGTGAACAGTAGCATTTTCGTTATATTTTTTTATTGAGTAGGTGTCCAAACGAATCTACGGTTCAATTAATGGTGAAATGGTTGTCAATATTGTCTTAATATGCTAAAACATTGACTTCTTTTAAAGCGAGCCTTCAAAGGCACATACTCAATAATTATGAAATATTTCAATAACATATGTCGGTTGTTTTATGTCTTATCTGTTTGCCTAACATTGAATTGCACCCACCATAATCATTGTTGTTAAGTATTTTATAATTTGGTGGTAGAATATAAATAAAATTCATTTCATACAATTTAACGGCCTGGTTTTAGTAACATAGCACATGAGCGTAGCGTGCCGCGGCAGCGGCCAGCAAGAGTCAGAACTGAATCAGCCTTTATTCACTACTATTTCAACAATAATCCCAGTTGGAACATAGAATACACTGCTAACTTCATTTGTAATATACAGAGATTTTTTATAATAATATAAGTCACTAAACCAGGCCGTTAAATTGTAAGAAATGAAGTCGATAGACAATCTACCGTTAAATTGCACTACTTACCTTTGAGAATATACCAACGACATATTATATACCAATATATCTTCTGTTAACCAATCCAAATTGCGGAATGTTTGAAAAATAATGAGCAAGCACGTGAGATAAGTTTTTTCAGTACCCTAATGTAACAATAACAATATAAATTAAAATATAAATGAATTTTTCTTGACGTATGAAAGCTACACTTAAGATACAATTGTATAGATTTTAATAACTAATATTCAAATAATAAATTTAATAAAGCGATGACATGGTTGCATTATACGATAGGATATATTTTTCACATCGAGGCTTTCAGCTAATGTTGAAATTTAAACATGATGTCATAACATTATAAGAGATGACACGACGTAAACCGTCGTAACCCTATAAAGGATAATGGATACGGCGTGTGAATAAGGGAGAATCGATACTGCCTTTCAAATGGGAGCTAGCTGTACTAAATTACTTCCTGATATAAACATTTATCTTATAAATATTATTAAAAGTTTTGTTGTTACGATAACGCTAGTTTAGTACTATAAACATGTCTAAAACAGGCCATAGTGATTAGTGACTTTGATTTACACGGGGTCACTAGTTAGAACTCCGGTAGGTGCAAACATTGTTCTGTTTTATAATCATGGATTATTAATATATGTGTTATTTATAAGTGGATAATTTGTGAGGAAGTGTGCCAATACAAAAAACAAAGTAGGTGCGTGTAATCTTTACGCGCGATTGAAGTAAAACGTAATAATGATTAACTTAAGGAATAATTAACAGACTTTTTCTGCCGGAAGTACTAACGTTACTTCCGTCAGAAAAATACTCCGAGTTCCCCGAAGTCACGCCTAAAGAAGTTTCACTTCAAAAAGTTTCGCTGATAATGAAATTATAAATCCAAGACCATTCTCATAAGTATAATAGCTATTAGAATGTAATATTTACTAGATGTACAGAGGTTAAAGTAAAGTGTCCTTGCGGATTCCGCAACCCTTATTGGATTTGGTGCATCCTTGGCAACCCACACCACGTCATTTCTCTACACTGTTTGCAAGGATTGTGTTATGTCTTAGGGAGAGAAAGCTTAAATGAATTCAAGTTTCAATGTATTTAATCATTTTCACTACAGAAACTGGGCATTTAAGAGTAAAATCGTTTTTGGATGACCAACTATATATCATAAAAACAATTTTCAATCCAAAACCTTTGAATATCTTTACTTATAGTATATGGAGAGCCGGTGTTTTCCTTCGGTTATGCTGCAAAAACTACTGAGCCAATTGGAATAATACTTAAATCTTATTTAAATAGTGCAGCGTGTTTTGGAGATGGTTTTAATTTATGATTTGTTGGTGACTACTTATCCGGAACGTATATTTTTTTTACGTATACATTACTAATTTACCTATATATTCGCACACAAATAATTTAGTTAATGACATTTCACTACATAATATGCCAATTCATAGAATGAGCTGGCTGAATGACCTTTTTACACGCTTTTTATTAGCTTCACCTTATATATGTTCGTAACCGACTCATTTGGGCGCGATTATGACCCATTTTAAACAGCCAGATTTCATTCAAACTTCATAGATTTATCGATGAAAATACATTAATTTGATAATAATTATTTCAATTTGTAAAATAAGATTTTTGTTAATTTATATAATTAGTTAGGAAGTGATATTCATTTTAAATTTCAAACCATTATCTTTTAACCAATGTGTGTTTTTTAGCTTTTTAAACTATTTTTTATTATTTAAACATAAATCAATCAATCAAGGCAATCACAGTTATATTTATATATTTTCATGTATATCTATGGACTGACCATTAAGGTATACAATTTTATGCAAACATTAATGAATGTGTTGGTAAGAATTTAATTATCAACATGGTTATAGCAGTAATTATGGGATACATCAATATATCATACAAAAACGAGCGAAATCTGTATTAGCATAAACATGAAAAATATTCTGGGCCAGTAATTAAAACTACACTTGACGTAATGCCGTCCCAAATGATTTTCTTACATTCACACGCAATGTAGGAGGTTTACAGTTAATTATAATATAAGTCTTCTACATCAACATATTACATGAAAATTTAACCTAAAGGTATGTATTATGCCATTTTAAGTTATTTTTTAATCTTATGGATAAATAACGGACCACTTAACCGTAAGTAAATGAATTAAAAAATATATTTTAAGCGTATCCAACAGAGCTTTGAGGCTTTGGCAACTCCAACATAAACCTTTATCTATTATTCTACTTAAATGGATTAACAACTATTTCAAGTGCACACAATTAATATTATTTTATAAGGAAAATTCTCAATTAATATACCTACAAGTCAATTTATTAACTATTGATTTCGCAGGTAAACACGAGTCGCCCAAAAAGATGGCAAATACTAATCATTGACCCACAAAACTGACTTTTCAGTATCGAATAATATTCAGGTTGTGACTTAATGGAATCAATCCATGCAATCCCAATAAACTATCCCAGAATTATTTTCATTAGACGGTTGGTATTCTGGTAGACGGTTGTAGATCAATTAATTTAATTATTTAAGAAATATATGTAAAATTACTGGAGACTCAATTAAAATATAGGAATATATACGGATCATGCAGCATGCGGATGGTTGGCTTAGGTGTTAAGAGGCGCTGGAGCGTAAGCGTATCCACGAAAGCAGAGAAGAGAGGAGACGAGAGGACATAAGCCGCGAAGCTGTCAGGTTATTTCCACCAAAGTGGAGATGTGAGCTGTGCTTATAACATAGTTTTCGGGTGTGCGAGGCGCGGGGAGAAGGCAGCGGGGAAACGGACGTGCGAGGGAAAATTCTATAGACAAATGAGACATCTCCTGTCCTCTCCGCTTGATCAATTTCCACCAAAGCTTAGCGGAGAGGAGATGTCAAAATCTGATTGGTTATCGAAATACATCTCCTCTCCTCTCCTCTCCGCTTTGGTGGATACCGGGCCAGCCAGAAAGGCGCGGGTTCGAGTCCCATATCGTCCATAAATTTTGGTTCAAATTAAATTTGTATAAAATAAAACTAGTCTCGGAAATAAATGGAGTTACCTTGTCTCCGTATGATCAGCTTTAAGCTGATCAGACTTAAAGTGAGATTGTAGGTATAAGTAAGTACGTACAGAGAAAAAGGGTAAGAACATGTTACAATGAAAATAAACACTGCATGGGTGTATTGTGTAAGTAGATCTAGGATACTATTTTCAATTTGCATACACACCAGGATTCAAATCAAATTGAACCAAATCAAAAAAAAAGAAGAGGCCAAAAACTTGATGCCACTATTTTTAAACAACACAACACTACATATAGTCGGTGCAACAATCTAGAATGTTAATAAATAAAGATGTAATGTAAAAAATATGTACACAAATGAAATAATTATAGAAAAAAAAACTAACATAATACTTTATTACCCTTTAAACCTGAGTTCACGTTAGCAGAATGGCCTAGTTACCCCAAGCAACTTCCGTTCACGAAGACGATATTATGGACTAGTCACCGCTACTCTCGTCATATTTATGATAAGCTCACGAATTTTCCACAATGGCGTCAAAATATATATAAATTTATATAACCATAAAATGTTCACAAAATACCTCTACTTACAGTGCATGTAACACGGTTAAGTTTTATTTCCCAAAGCCTCTATTGTACTCTTTTAGTATCTATCTATATGCGGACTAAAATCTATGATGGTAAACGACTTGGGTACAAAAATCTTGATATGTTGCAATTCAGTATTAAAAAGGGACTGTTCAACGGTATACCGTTTAGTGATGTTCTGATTTAGTTTTATGTAAATAGTATATAGAATATAAAATATAGTATCATCTTTTGGCGTTGACTCAAGACTTCGTATAACTTTCTTCTACGCCACGGAGAGTCTAACACATCTCTGAGCTGTAGGGTAAATATCGCTTCATTAATTGCGTCAATTCCTATATCGCATCAAACGAAACTTAAATATCATTCTCAGAATCTGGACTGTCGCCTGTGTGTGTCGTATAGGAAAATACAATATGCACATTGCTAAAACAAATTCGATTATTTTTTGGACGAAGATAATCATTACAAAAAATTTGTCGGGACGATTTATAGAATAGTGTAAATAAAATATCAAACGTTTGAAAACCAGCATATTCTTAAATCGTTTCGAAAGCATAAATCTAAGAAAACAATATTTTAAATACCCTTAATATCGTGCGCCAGATCTTGCTAATTTCATAATAAGCATCCGCTATGGATGTTTCGTTTTCTTTGAGTTTATATCAAACAGATGATATCCGGACGGATTTTTCGGTATTGGCAAGAATACACAAGAGTACCGCAGCGACGAAAGATTTAATGACTTAACCGAACAACACAGATATCTTTCACCTGAGTATTTAGCTCTTTGAATAAAAATAAATCTCGCTTTCTCGGAATACCAACAGTGTCAAGTCAAGTTGTCTTAGAGCAAAGATTATATTTGTCAACGACGATCGTTCGCTCGTTCACGGGCTGTCGTCAAATAAAATGTAACTTACGCAATTATATTATGAACAAGCCGCTGCCTATGACTTCGCCCTCAAAGATCTCGTAATCGTCGTAGCCTATTGTTCATCGGATTTTGTTGTAAATTTTATGGGTTAAAATTTTTGTGCGCGGCAAAATAAACCAATGTCTAAAACAAGTAGCCTTGTTACTTCTTAAAACAATCAACTATCTGCTATTGAAACCGTCCCGTCAAAATTTATTGGATATATTTTTAATTACCTACTGACATCATTAAAAATAATGTATTGATGCAGTTTAAACACTTTTTTCATATATGTTTCATAGAGACGATAGTAGCTTCCGAATAGAACTAATCTTAGAAGGTTAAGAACAAATATTTCAAAAAAACTAATAAAACATAAATTGTGTCTATATAAATTATCGTATATTGTATGCATCAATGTTTAGAGTTTAGATTTATTGTTTTTGTTAGGATGCTTCGTTAATATGATGGCCAATTAGACGGTATAATTAGTAGATAATCATAAATTATTATCGTGGACCAGGGCCCAAGAAGTACCACTCTTCACAAAGTGACGCATGGACCAGCCGTCGTTCCTGTCTCACATATTTGAGGGAAGGAGAAATACGACGCCACCGCAAGCAATATTTGCAATTTTTCGTCAACGGTGGTACCTTCGGTCGCCATCCAAAACAGTTAAACAAAACTGCATTAGAAAAATAACGAATTTTGCAAAATTAAAAATACTTTTTAACCTCAAACAGCAACAAAATCACTGCAAAAATTAAATCGTACATATATATTAGTAAAACATACTCGACACTTTGTTGGCTACAAAGAAAACGCAAGCGACAAAAAACGTCGTAAGCCGAAGATAATTGTGGATTCGCTAAAAAAATCTGTTAAAACTATTAATGAAAAATTTGAAAACATATTTTTTCCCAGACTCTATCAACGTTTGCCACGATATTATCTTTATTTTAATATAGGTTAGCATAGAACAGCTGAATGCAAATTTTAAGTAATGACTTACTTGTTTATGTCTGCTATACTTTGTCAACAAAATTCTCTCTTAAACAAACTAGTACAATGTTAATAATAACATACACGAATTTATAATTTATTATCTGCTGAGTTTCTTGCGCCCGTTCTTCTCAGGTCTGATGCATTTTTTTTCGAATAAGTGGTAGTTTTTGACTTTTAATAAGTGATTTCAAATTCAATTTCGAATAAATCGACTTAATATTATAGTCTAGTAGTAGACGATTTTTGATGAATTAAGACGATGGGTGTAGATTTTCTTTCTATGCGGATCCTCTACTATATAGAAAACTGTCAACACCGTAATTTATAAGAGCCACATTTTAATAATAACATTATGCTACTGTCATTAAACATTGATGAAATGACGAAAGCTGTAACAAATAGTGTTCACACCTACCTTTTTATCTAAAATGTAAGAATTGGCCCCTCCTTATGCAGATGTATTTCTCGTCTTAAAATAGCCTCAAATTTTATACGACTAGTGTAGAGCGGTTTATTTATAGAGTTGTCATCTCGACTTAAATACTTAATGATCCGTTTCTAATATGGTGGTATGGCAGCACTCGTTCAAATCCCTGTTTGTTTACTTAATTACTACCCACACGTCACTGTGATGTTTCTCGTTAATGTTTTAGGATTTAAGGGAGGGAGGATTTTTATTTATGGACTTCCTTTTACTTTACATTTTGTACAATTTATTGTTAGGTGTGTTTCACAGATCACACGTTCAGATGTAGTTAGGTTCGTATAGATACATTTTTATCAACTGCAAGTAGAGGTACTTTGCCAGAATATTATTTTCTATAAATATTTAATATTTTGTAAATTCTGGTTGAGTACCCGTGGAAAGTGCTCATTTATAAAAAGGTGTGTCTGAACAAGGTGTGTATGCACCCAAGAAGTTATACCTCTTTGGCCTAACAAAGCAAAAATCCTCAAAATTATTTATTCCTCGTGCTATATATACTCCGCTTGTAGAACGAACAACATTGTAAAAATCTTGCATCGATGGCTTTGACAATAATTACTAAAATACGAATATGGCTATACGGGCTTGAACCCTTTGCCTATCCAAATAATAGACGAAGAAACCAAAATAAAATAACGAATGATTCAGTAAATTTTAAGAACCAACTTCACCCTGTTACTTTTGTGTTACAGTGACGCGCGCGCTACTTAAAATTTCAATCTCATTATTTTTTCATAACGCGTCTAAAGAAGTATAACTTGAATAATATCATTACTTGTGACAATATCGTGGTAAAGGTACCAAACCAAACATATAGTTAGGGGAGTAATTACTGATCCATATGCCATACTTGAGAGCGGACGCTGCTTTTAATAGCTGGTCCATTCTATCATTTGTAATAACCTATTAATATACCATTTTAAGTGAAATTCTAGTAAGAGAATAGCCTCTAAGTTTCTTTTTGTATAATAATAATAATATTGACACACATTTTACACAAATTATCTTGCCCCAAATTAGGCATACAGCCTGTGTTATGAGTTGCAAGACAACGACATATTTTATACAATATACATACTTAAACATACATAAATGGATATAAACATCCATGACTCGGAAACAAACATCCATACTCATCATATAAATTCTTGCACCGACCAGTATTCGAATCCGGGACCTCTTGCTTAGTAGGTAGGATCGCTAACCACTCGGCTATACAGTTCGTCAATTATTTAAAATATGTATGTAATTGCAATACCGCTCAGAATTGTGAGTTTTTCAAGACTTGAGCCCTTTAATGCTTTAGCATTGTAATGGCAACAGCGTATTTCTTTCCTTCGAGTATTTTCACTTCTTAACTTATTATCGACTTAACCTACCGGCTTGTTACAGTTTTTTAATAAGTAATTATAGTAAGTTAATATAAGTTTTTTAATTATTAAAAAAAATATATATATTTTATTAGTAACTAACTGTACTCGTCTAGCTGTAAGTTCTGTTACAAATATATTTTTTAACATAATGACATTTTTAAAATCTAATTCTGATTCTCGGCTAGGTCGAGTTAATGAGACTTTTGTGGGGCGATGTATTTGCTTCTACAACAAGATCCCATAAAATGTTCAAAACAAATTTATTAAAAAATTCAGAAGTTAAAAGACGTTTGTGTGGGAAAGGTTACTATAACATAAATTACTCTCTAAATGATACCACAGATTGGGAACGGAGCGATCGCTGTCACGCTATTTCAATGATAAAATAGATTTTATCGAAATTTTATATAAAAAATCAGCGCCCGTTCTTCTCAGATTTAAAGCATTCATTTTCAATTTTGAATAAAAATATTTTAATTTACATATAACTTATTGTTTAATATAATTTATATTTAGATATATGAAAGTTATATTATGTTTTAATTTATTGAAGTCTCGGATATAAATAACAAAGAGAAGAAATCTATTCAAAATGCCTACCTTTGATTTCAATGCAGGCTTTTAATGTGACTGACCACGAATCTATCGTTTATACATTATCTCTATGGGAAATTTAGTCACTGCTTGTTCTAGAGATTTCTTAAGCGATTCAATGTCGGCATGTTGTTTGCAACTGGCCATGTATTCTAAAATATACTATTATTTGTAGTCAAATGGTGATAGTTCAAATCCGTGATAGACGCGGGTCAGTCCTTAGCTTTTATAAATTCCGTTATAAACTTTGACTTCTACACAGGCTTGGGTAGTTCGTGCCTTATGACCAGGTACAATCTTGCTGGAAAGTTCAAAATACATAAACAAAAAGGATTTCTGAGAGTTTTTAGATTTAAAGACAGTCTTTCATACACTTTGGTTGAATAATAATACTATTATGCAGCTATTGTTCCAAAATTACAAACTCATCGACTCTCAATTACTGCACATCGCCAACAAAGCATCAATAATACTTGTTAGTAAACGGTTCGTGTGTCAATATTAAAATTAATATCAATCTTGTTACAGAACCCGTAATACTTAAACATAAAGAGTTACTTAATGAAATGTTGAAATAAAACTTAAAGCAAGAAAAAAATTTAAAATTATTCACGATCGAAAGTAATCAACGCGGCTAAAGGAACGAAATGTGATATTTGAGACCGGAACCGTGAATGATTTACAAAATGTCCCTGCGCTAGTGAACACAACCTCAATTCATTCAGATTAGGCTTAAGACTTAAATTATTATATTAACTTTTAGTGGAGTACGAGTAACTGCGTTATGTTTTTTTGGATCACAATTTTTTTGTGTTATAACTAATTGATGACCTGAGTTAGTTGTAGGCGTTTCGCCATATGCCTGACGAGCTACTATGTATGGGTTTGATCCCCAATGGCTGCTTCCGAGCCTTGTGTTTAGTAGCTTTGATCTTATGAAACATTCCGAGCTTAAATCTCGACATTCAAAAACGTTTGTTTCCGAATTGTGGATGTTATATATGTACCTATATTTAAATGCTTACATTTGTGTTTTGTATTACATACAGTAACATATGTAACACTAAAGATACTTAAGAATGGGACTCGGTACTTAAATATCATTCTAACCATGTTACAAAATTTGGTACATTCTTAATTTTTGAAAAACAAAACTCTTTATATAAATGAAGTGTGGATACATCACTGCACGGCGTGATTCTTTCATTACCAAAGCGCAAGCGCCAATAGGTCCGTGTTGCTGCTGTTACGTACGTATAATCCGTACGCGCGCACATTGGTTAATAAATTACTTAACTTTTTGTTCACTGAGTAGTCAATTAATTTGTTATTTTTTCTTTATAATATGGCACGCTATGATGGCCGTTTTGACATATTATAATAGTATAGTCAAATGAGGTGGTCTCCTGTACTCTCTCCTCGACTCCAAAAATTACAATAATCGTAACTAGAATTAGATTTCTAAATTAGATTGTATAAAAATACGCAATTAGTTGAATACTTTTTAGTACATGTTATATCTATTGTTTTGGAATAGTGTTTTTGAAGTTGGTTGTTTTTTTGTAAATTTATTTTATTTTTAGTGAATTTGAAGTACACTTACTAAGAATTTGTCTAAATATGTGTAGATATACTAAATTTTTCAATGCAGCAATGAACGTAAGCGCTTAATTGAAGAGTTGCGTTACTTCGCCATGGATTCCGTAATCAGAATCTAACCAAACTCTCACAAAACTATCTTTGAAGTATATATCCTTTCCAATAAAAAAGAATCATCGAAATCGGTTGGCGCGATATTGAGTTATTCGTAAATTTATCATCCACTTTGCTATAAGTATGTGTAGCAAATTTAAGACTTTTATGGTTTTCTCATGGATGCCATGGTCAGATCTGGACCAAATTACAATGGGACCACACGAGAAGCACCAGCTTTCAAATAAAAAAGAATTATCAAAATTGGTTCACCCAGGCGAAAGTTTTGAGGTAACAAACATAAAACATACCGACGAATTGAGAACCTCCTCCTTTGAAGTCGGTTAAAAAGTATTACGTTATTCAAAAGAATTTTTAAAAAAACTTTGTGTGGTTAAGGCTACTATAACATAAATGACTTTATTAATGATACCACAGATTGGGAATGGAGCGACCGCCCTCAGGCTGTTAAATAATAAGTTTAATTGTACAATGTTACTTTGTTACTTTGTAAATGTTACTTTAATTGTAAAACATGTTTTTGATGATAAAAAAAGCCCGCTGAGTTTGTTGCGCCCATTCTTCTCAGGCCTGAGGCATTCATTTTGGAATGGGTGGTAGTTTTTTGACTTTCAATAAGTGATGTCACATCCTATTTTGAATAAAAATATTTGAATTTCATGTGAAATGTCAATTTACTCTCGAAAAAAAAATCAAATCTATTCGTTTTTGTTGCAAGTAGTAACTGACTAAAAAGGTTTAATAATATAAAAATATAAATGTTTACTTAACATATTTGACTTAATTGAATATTGGAATGAAAATAATTATACGTACATTGTATGCACATAAGAAACATATGAATACAAAAAGAAAAAAAAAGCAAAAGGCCAGATTTAATCAGATTCGCCCATACTGCTATTTTCACTGTCGTCGCTGCTATCATCACCTACATTAATTATAAGTTCGTTTTCTAAAATATATCTATTTTCACACATCTTTCATAATCTTCCCTTACTAATTAAACAGTTCTATTCACAACCTCTTCCCAGTCTCCTTTAGTCACATGTTCAGAATCTTCTTCTTATATTTTAGCAATTTTGTTGTTGTAAATGGGGGTTCTGTATTGCGTCTTGCAGCATATCCCTTAATTTGAGCATTGACGCGAGTTTGCCGGAGGTTGAAGTTGTGCTGGCCAGCGATTCTATTTGACGATCGTATTAGATTTCATTTTTAAAAATTTTGAATTTCGAAAAATTTATTCCGTCTTTTGTGGTAAATAAGTACGACACCAATAATTAGAATCTTATAAAAATAAAAAATGGATGTTCGCGGGACCCTAATATAGTATAGAAATCAATTTAATAAATAAATTTTGTGTCCTAAAATTATACATTCGATATTTTTTATGACTAACTGCACGTCACTATGGACAATAAAGAACAGTAATTTGCTCCTTCAATGTAATTATTAATTAATTCGAAACTTGATGAGTGGACAAACGTCAAAACGGCCATCATAGCGTGCCGTACGTATAGTGTCTCATCAGTAATGTCACTTTAATACCTACAGACCATGCCTATAATGGGGCTTAATAATTTGTGAAAAGTATGTGTAATTTTTTCCCAGTCTAACTTAGTGTTAGAATACGCGCTATTGCGAATGATGGAATTGTTTTTACTTCCCAGTCACAAATGTAATGTTTGTTAAGTTTGGTTTGTTTATTTCAGCGTAAGTTTATAAGCCTAGTTACTAGAATAAAAAAATAAAAACTCGTTGAGCGTGATAAATCTCATAAATATTTGAATTATGCATAGATTATATAGGAGTAGATTAACTCCAAAGAAATAGCACAGGATGCCGGCTAGCCACAGCAATGCCAATACGCAGTAGTATGTAAGTATGGTTTGAAATGCGCCGTAGCTAGTCATTTTACTGGGCTAATTTTTTTTTTTTTATTGAATAGGAGGACAAACGAGCGAACGGGTCACCTGGTGTTAAGTGATCACCGACGCCCACACTCTCCTGCAACACCAGAGGAATCACAAGAGCGTTGCCGGCCTTTAAGGAAGGTGTAATGGTACTTAATATCTTGTATCAAGCTCAATCGCAGTGTCACACAGAATTTAGGGTTCTTCAAAAATCCTGACCTGAATGGAGAAGTCGTATCACAATCATTGAACCAGATGTTACTTCACAATTAGCTATTACTATAGGTATATGTGCAATACTGTCTTTTAATTAGGAACACAAATTGTTTCAACCATATGATAATGGAAGATTAACATGAACATGATATTGGTGCTAAGGCTTATGTGTAGATGACATGAGCTATCCTCAATTGCTGTCGCAAGGTTCCAGGTACAACACTGCTCCTTACGAATAAATCATATCTATTCATTCAACTACAACTAGGTTAAAGATTGCCACTGACTAGAATATGTTGTGTAAATTATATAACAAGTACTTGTTTGGCATTGATCTCTTCATCTTAGTGATATTGCAACTAAGATTCAACAAAAAAAAACCAACTATTTTTAATAACCTTAAATGTTGATATAGGTGACAGTTTTGTATTTTCGTATATAGATAGTTTTTGTAAAATTGCATGTTCTTGTTTAATTACATTTGTAAGTTCATTCCCATTCATTACTAATATCCTTAGGCTTATATATTTTTAACAGGTGGTGGAATTGTGATTTCTAAAACACTTATATTTCAGCTTCTATTTTTTATAAAATTAACTAACACTAAGATTTGGGCGTGAAAAAATCAAAACGTTTTTCTAAAAACAAAGTTGCTAATTATATATGTGTTTATTAAAAAAAGATTTAAAACAATTTGAATTTCAAGGCCCTAGAGTTTTCCATTTATTTTGATTTTCCCTCGCCATGGATTAGCCACCTGTTCCATCCCACATTCAGAGTTTTTCGGACCCACGGCTGATGCAAAGTTCCTTGTTAATATGCAAATTGTAGTTGAGCTGCGGAAGATATTGAGGGAACATTTCATCAAATCTTACCTGCGAATTTATTATCATATTATAGTATCATCTTATATTTTCAATTTATATATTATGTTATCAAATGAATTTACAAATTTTTACTCAATGGTATGCTTTTTTTAGCCACTAACGGCCGTTTTCAATAACGTATCTCTAGTTGCGGATATATTGCTGTCACCGTTTAATGACAAGATCTATCCATAGTTATGTCCAATATAGTTATAGTCCAATGCTTTATGTCGAAAGGTTATTGAAATGTAAGTAAGCTTAAAAGGATAGATTATTCTACCTCTAGTAAGTTAAACTAACGATAGATAGGTTATTGAAATAGCCGTTAATAATACTGCAACTCGCAGATATGTTTACAACTATTTTCATCCTTAAAAAGCAAAGAAAAAACAGGAAGTGCTTAAGATACACAAAGATGTTCTGGTCATGATCGCCGGCATAGAAGGGCAGCGCAGGACCGATCGTCGAGGAGATCTTTGAGGGAGGCCTTTGTCCAGCAGTGGATGATTTGCGACTGATGAGCTAGGTTCTACTTTAGTAATGACTAAGTACCCCATTTAAATCTCAGCCTTAGACTTAAAAAAAAACTAAACTTAAAACCAGATCCTAGCAACGGTACTCTGTTTGTAAGAGATCATAGAATTACAAGAGTTACTTATTACTATACCTGACAGAAACAGAAACAGATTTGAAATAAATGTTATTATTATAATGAAGCCAAAATGTAAAACTTGTACTTAGTGCTTATAGTTATAATTACCGTACCCTCGTTTGATTCTTATCTGGGCTTGCTTGAATGAAATATACACAAAATAATATTTTAAGGACCCGGCAGTAGACAATGTCTAAGAACTCGTATTCAGATAATAATACTTGAGCTAAACAATAATTTAACCACTCACATTCTCATCTGAATGGAGGTATCATAGTATTTAATTATTTTCGCCATAATTTAAAACTTTTATGAAAAATAAAATCATACAGTAAGAAGCGTTATTTAAATTTTAATATATGGAAATGGATACGCAATTAACTCTTTTGTCCTATTGTTGTCGTAATTAAGTGTTTATGGTGAAGATCATTATAAAATTTTGAATGATGTGCAAATGATGCAAAATGTCTATGTGTATGTGACCGGCTTATTATTAACAATGGTTTTTCGTGAATTTTAGAAGGAATAACTCATCTATTTAAATAATAATGAAATGCAAAATGTGGTAAAAGTCGAAATCGGCTGGAGCAATTTGGATAACATTTTCTCATATTCGTTTGCGAGCTTAAAGAGTTTGGTTATTTATAAAGAGAATATTTATTTTTATGTCAAGCTTGTACAATATTTCGAAAGCTACATTTAAAGAATTCAATCTGTTCAAACAAAACAATCAACAATTTTATTAATAATTGTAGTTTGTAGAAGAATTAATGGCTGGTCTTATTTTGATAGAGTTTCTAGTGCCAGTTAAGTTTAAGGAATAACATGTTGGAATCGTCATAATTGTTTCATAACTAACCCTTTAATTTGCGATAAAAAAATTGAAAATTGGATGACTAATGATTATATGAATAAAATTACAAGAACAATGCCTGTTTAGTTAATACAATAAAGGAAAATCCCTAAAAAAACACCAAAAATTTGAATTCTAGCGTTTAACCTTCTGTTGCATATACAGCATATTAATAATATTATCACCAATACAAAAAATTTTAATTATTGAAGTGAAACTTTTATTACATCGCAAATTTTTTCGTTCATCTAACGCATGTCACATTACAGCCCGCCGCGGAGTAAGGGTCAATTATTACCAATTATTATTCCAAACTTGTATTCAAGGCAGGTTGGCCGAGTCGTGTGAGGCGAAAGATTGCAGCTCTTGTTTCCGAAAAGGAGTGTGGGTTCGAACCCCGGGACCCCCCCGTAATAAAGGTTTTTTTTAATAATATTATATTTTTATTTTATGAATAATAGTACCTGCAGCTATTTAAATTTTTTTATTTACATAATTATGCTGATATTTGTGCAAATTGAGAAAAAAAATCTCTTGTACACACGTCACACAATTACTTTTATCAACACATTTATTTTAATCATTTTTAATGACTAGATTTTTTAATAAAAAAATATTTATTGGATAGCATGAGGTCTGAATTAGTGTGGAAATTCAAATTCAATGGCTAGCTACTGCTAATTTAATAATAAGTGAAAATAAATAATAAGTGAGTGAATACAATCTCCATTAGCGCATTAGTATAGACGCGGTCGCAACTGAAACCAATCACCGCTTGTCTACTCAAGAGGACTACAATTTATAGCATGCCACTTCATTGGTTTCCGAGAATCTATAATCTATATAGATCTTATTATGTGTTTATGACGTAACCATATTATGTGCCTTAATCTAATCTATGTAACCACATATTCTATCCCACATACTCACATATTGCTGGTAAATTTTATAGCACTAAAAGCTAATTAAATAATATTTTTATGAATACTACGTCTTAACCTCGTGAGTTGATTTATTGGATTTAGCACCTGTGTGTGATTTTTTTTTTTAATTCCCGTTTATTTAGTTCTTTCTTATGGGTCCGTTTCAAAACTACTTAGTCTGGCCATAGATACTGCTACAATTAGAAATAAAAAAATTATAAAATTTTAAATTTGGAATCTGTCATTTTTATATGATTGTTCATTGAGAGTTCTCTTTTTGGGACCAATACATTGCACTTTTTTTCCGATATTAAAATGGAGTGGGTTGATAACGAGAACCGAATCGCTTTGATTGCATTACACAAAGTTGGTATGGAGCCACATACAATTTTTAAAACTCTCCATACGCTAGATATTAGTAAAATGTTTGTGTACCGGACTACTAATAGGAACAATGAGACCTCTGTTTGTGACAGAAAAAGATCTGGCTGTCCACCTAGTGTTCGTACGCGAAAGGTGGTCAAAGCAGGAAGGGAAAGAATTTGAAGAAATCCTGTCCGAAAGTAAAAGATTTAAGCTCGAGCGATGTAGATAGCACCTAGAACCATGACGCATATTTTAAAAGATGACTCCGGACTTGCAGCTTATTTGAGACGTACTGGTCACTTCTAAACTGATAATTTAAAAAAGAATACGATAGTAAATTCAAAAGAACTTAGAAGTGGTACGCTGATCACAGAAAAAAAGTTTACGGATGAGATTTTTTTTACAATTGAGCAAGATTTTAACAAACAAAATGACCTTATTTATGCTCAAAGCTCTAAGGAAGCTTCCCAATCAGTCGACAGAATGCAACGTGGGCACTATCCAACTTCATGGTTTGGTGGGGTATTAGCTATGAAGGAGTGACTGAGCCATACTTTTGTGAAAAAGGCAATCAAAACATTGGCACAAGTGTATCAAGATACTATTCTTGAGAAGGTAGTTAAGCTCCTTAACAGCACCATGTTCAATAACCAAGAATGGTCCTTCCAGCAAGACTCGCCGCCGGGTCATAAATCTCGGTCTGCGCAGACTTGGTTCGAAACGAACGATTCGGACTTCATCAAAGCTGAAGACTGGCCGTCGTCTAGTCCCGATCATAATCCGCATGGATTATGATTTATGGTCAGTCTTAGCGAGTATCGCTTGCTCTAAACGACATCATAATTTGGAGTCCCTAAAGCAATCCGTACGATTGGCAGTGAATAATTTTCCCATGGAATGAGTGCATGCTTCTATTGATAATGGCCTCAACGTTTAAAGGACTGTATTGCAGCCAATGGAGACCACTTCGAATAAGCTTTTTACATTTTAAAGTGATTGTTGTTTAACGATGAATTTGGTTAGGCTATTTGAAATTTATATTGGTTCCGAACCTCACTGTATATTTATATAATTTTTTACCACTGAAAATAAATTTATATAAATACAATACACCTAACCTACTATAGAGTACATTAATGCTAGTATCTTTATTTCATTTAATAAAATAGTTGGAAATGATACATAAAATAAAATATAATTTTTATAATCAATTAATCTAAAATATTCACTAGTTTGCTTTTAGGTAATCGGGTACTATTCATGTGTGTTCACTTCTCGTAACAAATACTGAAAACAAATCTTTCGATAAAATTTATCATAAAATAGTATTTATTCACTGTCCAGTTATATGGTCTTCTTACTTTCTAATGAAGACCACAAAAGATTGTAATATTAAATATTATGGTAATAATCAAAGGCATTATATTCATTTAAATATATAATTAAAATTAGCGGTTTATTTTATAAGACGTGTATTATTTGTACAACACAGACATTAAAATCAGAACAGATGAATTGCGTCAGACAAAACAGTTATACGAAGATAATATTTAACGCGTTAATTAACACTTTCGTAGTTTGCGTGTCCTAATTGCTTAAGTATCAACAAATTAAGATGTATCAGATAAGGGATGACAAGAAATACAACAATTATTAATTCATGAGCTTTCTAAACAGAGCAGTCATCAGCGATGATTGAGGTCCAGAATTAATTATGTTATGAATGTATTTCGTATAAAAAATTGTTGTTTATTTGATAGTCCCAACAAAATAACATTTAGATGGTATGACAAAACCGAAGCCCGTCAGGATTGTTGTCGAATACTAATATGGCTAAAGAAGAAATAAAGGCTCGCATTATGTTGTGTCGTATTTGTAATATGGACGTCGATAAATCATAGTGAACGAGCACAATCGTTCCGATGACATGGCATCTCCGCAAAAAATAATACAAACCATCATTTGGATGGTCAGGAGGAAAGAGTGGGGGGCGCGGATTTGATGCAGGGTTGTCTAGCTCGAGTGGCCTTTAAATTATTTTAAAATTCAATGTTAATATTCATATAATTATTAAAACTCTCGTGAGACATAATAACTTTATTTTATTAACAACACCAAAAGTGCTGATGATTACATAGTTGACATTGTGAGTACATTTTGTGCACTCGTGACCATTATTAACCCCCGCCTTGTCAAGCCGGGTGCTACGAGCACAGGTCCGTGGTATGAGAACGGACGTTATCGAGAACCCACTCCACTCACTCTGATGAAGGACCTCCGAATGGTCCGAAACAAGTCGGTACCCACACCGATAAGCTAAAGACTTATGTTTACGGTATAAAGCTATAATTATAAATAAAGTTAATGTACATGTAATGTTCAATGTATCATAAACTAAAATGCATTCCTGAAAATGAGCAACTATTCAATCAGTTCCGATTATTTTAACCGTAAAAAATGTCCAACATCTAACATAACAAATAATTTTATAACTTATATTATTGATGTGAGATCTGTATATTTATTTTAATTTAGTAGACTAAAATATAGACCTCTTCTCTTGATGAATCTCAATGATCATACATGATCCAATTTGAGATTCATCAAGTAGAAGTTATGTGCAAAATCTAGTCTGGAATACACTTTGAATAATGAATTAATAAATTCTATTCTTGTCTATGAATCTCCTCTAAAAGTAGCAACAAAACATCGTCTTAACAGAAGACAGCTTGCAAATATTGATAGAATATAAATATAATGTTCAGCAATAGATTGGAATTGTGTTATGATAAACGCATTCGTATACTTTCAACAAAAAATACTAGTAGATCCATATTTACTAACGATAGATATGTATAAAAAAATTGTAGGCTTAATATAAAGAAGAAAAAATTTGACAAAATTTTCTCTGTTCATCTTGTGAATGACTAAAAACTAGCTATGAAATATTTTTGGTATGCCACAGAAACCTGGTAACTAAAATACGAAGTTATTTGAAATTGGCTTGATGTATGCCAGCCATGCCAAGATCCGAAAATCCAAAAGAAAAAGAGGAATTTTTGTTATTATCTCTTTTACTCTTAACTTTATAGACTGTTCGAGTCAAAGTCAAGCATTTTTAACACTGTGACACCGTCAATACATAACAAGTTTTACACAAATTTGCATTCAATATACTTACTTTGAATTTAATATGTTGCGGCTACATTCATATATATGGAAATACTTTAAAAATAGACAAAATACGTATTTTTTTTTAAAACCATAAGGAAGTTCCCTCTAACTGGTTCTCCAAAATACGACACGTGTTGTCTTGTACACGTGACGTTCTATACTTTTACTAGTACACGTTTGCACTTTCGTAGCGGCTGTCCCTTATCTGTATCACCTAGTTTCATATTGTATAAATTACTATTTTATTATATTAATTCTGTTCAAAATGGATGTAATAAAGCTGACATTACAGCTGCATTTTATCTATTTGCACGTGACTTATTAGTATTAGTTGAAAATAATGTTGACATGTAAAGTATTTTGTACGAACCCGGTACAGCCCTGTTTTTGTACATATCGATACTAATATGATAACCATGTAGGTACCAGGAATAAATTTGAATCATGAATTTTCAATAAGGGCAGTTGTGTCGCTTTTTGTCGAAATTGACTACAGATCACGATTTGATTGCAAACAAGATAATATATATCTAACTTGAATTATAATATGGATTAGTCTTAATAAATTTATCTACTTATACGATGACATTATAAGATAACATCGCAAAATAAAAGCGCTGTAGGAATCTCTACATGTTCCAGTATAACTAATATATTTTCAAAGAATATTTCCGACATGTGGGACAAATTTTAAATATGCATACATTCTCATGCTGATACCGACTCATTGTTTGTTACTACAGAACGAACAAAACAGCAACCAAGATGGAGATGTCCAATATTTCAGATGGCATAGCAGACGTCTTTCGAACTCGGAATTCTTGCCCCAAGGATTCTCTCATTTAAGCAATTGGAATTTCACTTATAAGTCAACAATATATAGAGTTCCAATTTCATTAACATTTTGTTGCGCAACCAAGCCGTATCTGGTCTTGAACATTTAGATTAGTCGATTTAGTGATCAGCTATGCAATAGATAATCATGTTTTATGCTAATTCTATAAAGTGAAACACCCATTTCAAATTTACCAAAGTTAACAGAACGCTAGAGCCAACAAAGAGGATAATTTCGAAGCGTCCACCAGAAATATTTCCGTCTGTGTGCATATAAAATTATGAGCAATCAACACTTAGATTGTTACATTGAATTTTACCCGTCATCGACTATTAAGATTTCTTTGTTATAGAAACATGTTGGACTATTTACATAACACGCTTCTCAACGCTTTGTTAAAATAACAGAGTTTTTTACTTTCTTGTCGGTCAAAGTATATCTCAGGAGTATTGAATGAAATCTTCAAGTCACTGGAGGTATGCGACGTTAGAATTTGCTTTGAATATGGCTTTATAATGTGAAAGAAGGCCTTATACTCGATGAAGATATAACAATATGTTGGCTCGGTGCGACAATGATTCGTGATTGGTGCGTGAGAGAGTAATTGCAGTGAGAAATAAAACATTTTAATATGAGTCACGTCTGAGAAATGTCGATTGGTGTGGATCTGTCGATGATCTCGTTAAATGTTATGTACTGCTTCAAATGTGTTGACTACCAAATGTTAATTGGTGATAAAGTATTGGTTTGAAATGTCAAACGAAGCATGTCGTTTCAATGATTATATAAGTTCTTATGGTTTGTTTGTTGTAACATTTTTGGGATTATTTAAAGACTGGGTTTATTCTTTCTTTCCGTCAGCCACCAAAGGATGCGGCCACACTATAGGGATTTAACTCAGCTTTGTATATTATTAAAAATATATGATTATAAATTAACTGTCAAGGCTTTGACACTATCAGTGCAATAGTTATAGAAGTTAAGTGTTTAATATTCTACTGCTTAGAGCGTTGATCACATAAAAAACGATCACGGAAAATATTTAAGTTCATCACTGTTTATCAAATTATAGCTAGGTATATAACCCACTCTCTTAGAAAGTCCAGCGTTCTTTTTAGTAGCTAAAAGTTTAAGAAAATAAAGTGGGATGATCACTCATATTTTCATATTAGATGACAGTTACAATAAAAGTATAGCTGTTTGGTAGAAAAATATGCTGAATCTATTAAATGAATATAATATTAATAAACAAATCAATTTAACTTATGCTTGTTTTTTCGATTTTATATAAAATTAATTTAGTATTAAGACAAGCGTTGTATTCATATCAAACGTATCCTTAAAATTTTAACTCATAACGGTTCACCATTCATTTTTTACCTATTTGTTCCTACAGAATCAACTTAATTTTTAGAATATATATAAACAAAACAAACCCAAGGGTCGACTTAAGAGTATTTTAATATGCAAAACGAATTTTAAAGTATTATGATTTAAAAAATCTAACGTGTTGCAATGTGGTTATTATAAAAATCTACAAAAATAATCTGTCAGTGTAAATATATATTATATAAAATAGTTAAAGTAATTACTGGTTTATTAAAATCTGATAGTATAATAAAATAATTTTAATTTTAAAATTTTTGTATTCTGCAATTTAGAAATATTACTATCTTATTTGATCACTTGTTTTTAAAAGTAATAAATTTAAACAAAATATTCAGTTACCCTTAGTAATGTAGTTTTCATATTTTTAGATAAGTATTAGATGTAATGATAGTTAAAACCAATATTGGTACACAAACTATTACTGATTTGGATTCAATACGTCATGTCTCGTGAAGCTTGCCTATTAGGCAGATCTACTCACAGATTCCAATATAATTCAATCATCCCTTTCAACATCGTCACACGTTCACGATTTATTTATTTATGGTGTGGACGCTTTCATCTATGATACTTGGGTAAATAATGAGTGTACAACATATTATTATTATAGGGTGATGCAGCGGCGTCACCGGACATGGGCCACTTCAAAGGGTTATATCCAGGTGATTTATGTGTATTTGTTAAACTCCGACCTAATTACGGTTGAAAATTTGTGCATTTTCATAATGAACTTATTACCACTGTGCGCCTTTGATGTACTAATTGGACTTGGCTCATCTTAGACCATATTAGTATGAATCTTGATTGATTTACAATGGGATAAGACTAATGTAAAACTTTTATGTTTGCAATTGTCAATTATGAAGTTATTGCGTATAAAAGTATTCTTAAATTAATCGTAAGTAGATATTTGAGCATAATAAAATAATGAAAAGCGATTATTTATTTTGGGTATTAAATTTTATTGCATCTATTCATACACTTTCCTGTAAGTCGGTTAAGACGTTGAAGCTCACAATATATTTATATATATATAAACAATAATATTGCTTAACTTTACTCGTGAAAAGTGTGGTCGTGAAATTAGACAATTAACATCAAAAAAGTAAATCTGTCTAAATTTAAACATTACCACTAACAGTACTAACACATATGAATATTTACTGGAATTTAATATATGTATTTGAATACTCCGAATCGTAAGAACTCTTTCGTTGCACACATAAAGATTGTTCTTAAACTATATACAATTTCTTTGCAATTTGAGAACATATTGTTTGTGTTAACTATTATTTATTATTCTTAATATGATTACAATATAATATGTATGCTAATAACAGAGATGTAAGTATTTACAAAACTAAAGACTCAATTTTGACTTTCAGTCTCTATATTGGAGAAAATATTTTTACAATATTATATAGAACCAAATTAACGGTGACAATTTTACAAATATACAAGGCCATGGACTTATAACTATTCTGAATAAAATACTAACAGAAACAGTTAACAAGCCAATATCGTACGTAATTATATTATAATATAGATCATAATTTTGATAATACCGTCAAATTTAAACATTTTGTTTTTCATTTGAAGGAATTCGGTTGAAATATATCAAATGAATTGCGTTTTATATATTTTATCCGTTCCATTTTGAAAGCCTTTGAAAATTATGATTTTTAAGTATAGACTCGATCTGTAGATTACTTAGTCTGGGTAAATTTACATGGTATTGTACATAATGATTTTTCAAGAGTTAATTGCTATAGTAGTCACCATTTCATTTAAAATAATGTATTATGTAGACAACTATAGTCCCCTGACTAGATATTAATAAATCAGATAACTTAAAGATGATGTTCGGAGCTAAATATCAACGCACTGCTATTACTACTGACCTCGCATCAATAAATATTATAATTCGTATGATAAAACGTTCACAAACTTTTACACAATATAGGATATTGGACGTAATTAGGCACTAAATATAAAGAGAACGTTTTAAAATAATAATTTACAATATACACATTAAATAATAATCTAAAACAGTGTCGTTTATAGTAGACGAAACGTAACACGCATTAATACCTATACTATTAAATCACTTCGTTTCATCAAACTGTGATAGTATGTCCGGAAACTTCACGCAAGGTCCAATTTGAATTAGCACCTAGTATTGTCGGTCGGTCGGCGGCGGCCAGTCGGACACGGGACGCATCCGACACGGAAGCGGCACGACGTCAGTTGCGAGCGCACGCCAAACGGCTCACATGTTGTGTCTCTGTCCACTATCACAATTCTAAACTTCACTACTGGTGCCTTATTAATAATTATTATCACGAATATTATATACGTATGTATACAAATTTATATAAATGGTATTTACAGATGGATCGCATCACTTATTTATTCTGCCGAGATCGCGGTTTATTGTCGGTGCACGAGATGCGGACGGGTGGCGAGCGGTCAAGCGCGGGGGGGCGGCGGGGGCTCGGCAAGCGATGATGTCGACGAGGAGGACGGTGAGGGCGCAGGGGGCGCGGGGGCTGGAGCTGCCAGAGCCAGAGATCGGGAATATTCTAGAAGTGCCATATCTGCTGGATGTGTAGGTGGATACAATCCTCTGTACAACTCAGGCCGGTATGGATGCGCCAAGCGAGCGGCCGCAGCGGCAGCCGCGGACTGGTAAAAGGCAGATGCCGAGGCTGGTGGCGCTGGAGCCTCTCCTTCTTTGCTGGCCATATCAGCGAGAGACCATATTCTTGGCTTCGCAGAAGCTGGTGTGCTTCCAGGTGGTGCTCTTGAAGGTAGATGTTGAAAAGCGGGATGAATAGGCCTCTCATAAGGCTCAGGTGATTCGGGACCACTGTCAGCTCGTGATTCCGACCATTCCGATTCAGCTCTCTGACCCAGAAGGTCTAACCTTTGCTGGGGCCTCTCCCCATCTTCACTAGAACCAGTCCCGGAATCCTTTCCATCTGAAAGAAAACTGTTATTAATATATTTGAAAGCAGAGAATCATGCGCTCTATACTAAATATTTCGCATTTTTTATCAATTATTTATGTACCCATCTAGAGAAGTATAGTAAAGAAAACTTTTAATCCAAAAAAACTGTAGATATATCAGTAAAGGTCCAATTAACTTTGGACAGCGTAGAGTCTGTTTTGATAGTATCGTACAACGAGTGTTAACATACCTAATACATCTTTGCCATCATTGCTCTTGTGATCGTCATCATCATTATTATTATCGTCATCATCGACCCGGTTTCTTGGCTCCCAAGTCATTTTGTTCTCCTTCTTAAGACGTCTACGTGCATTTGCAAACCATGTCGATACTTGTGTTAGGGTCATTTTTGTAATAATTGCTAGCATAATCTTCTCTCCTTTTGTTGGATAAGGGTTCTTCTTGTGTTCGTTGAGCCACGCCTTCAATGTACTCGTAGTTTCCCGGGTTGCGTTTTTCCGCCTTGCTCCATTGAGATCCATACCGTATCTGCCAACAAAATCATTAATTTTTTATTTTTCTATTAAATAATGCAACAATTTACCTTAAGTATGAATATGTGAAGTATATTATATTATAATAATACAAATTTTATCTATAGTACCAAAATTAAGTAAGTGACGGATATCACATAACAATAACGAACTATATACTATAATGTTTTGTCTGACCTATCACTCTAATTTAGGTTAATAAGGTGTAATTAGGTGTATAATTGTTTTAATACTTTTTTAAACTAAATTAAAGTTATACTCAAGTGTTAGTGTTATAGATAATACGTTATATTTTAACACATAAGTATTTATTTTCTGTACTAGCAATACATTGACGAATATTATTGCAACATTTTATGCTACCATCACTTGATTTGTAATGACATAAAGAAGGTTATATTTTAAAGTCAATGGCATTAAAGGATTTAAACTGATTTTGAGTGTTCATACATGATACACTTGGAATTAGAGGAGATTTAGAGAGATTGTGAGCCCCTTCCGAAGCGTCGCCTCCAGGGGTCGGGCACTCCAATGAAAGCGCTAGTATAATAATTGAAATCGAGATAACCCATCGGCTACTGTGCCGACGTTAAGCCGGAGCTTATCTTCAGCGTCCGTACGCATTCGTTTGCAGACCACGCACCACTATACAAACGTATAAATATTATCTCGATTGTAATGTGTGACCCGTACAATCTTATCTATACTAATATAATATAGAGAGTGAGAGTTTTGCCAGTTCTTGTAAATCTAGATGGTAATGTCCGGAATCACAGTGTTATATTTATAAGCTTTTTATAATATGAGAAGTGACAAGACACGTGGGATATTCAACTTGTGGTAATATATAATCTGCATTGTCATAAAATAGTCAAATAAAAGGAAAAGACGTAAATTCTCATTGGCCCAGCGTTTTAAATTTTTTAATTACCAATTAATTAAATCATATACTCGAACATTACCAATTTCTTTCTAACTGTTTATAAAAAAATGTTACTTATTAATGATAAACTAAAATCTGACTGATACAGAAGGTATCTCTTACATATTATTAAATATTGTGATCAAATCGAATCAAAACTATCCTCGAGTAGGTCAAGGAAGTAACACTTCTAAATGTCATAAGTTTTCTTTTCTTTTTACATTTACGTTTTTGAAAAAAGTTGTAATATAACGAGAAGAAGTGGCAAGAAACTCTTTTAAATGAACATTTACAGGTTCATCGTTTTAAAAATCATTTCAATTACATTACATTATGTAAAATGATGTAACAAATATACTTAATGCCTTTACATTAACTGTATTGAAGAAGGTTTAAATGTTCATAAGAGGTTAACATTGTCATTACTTTATTTTTCCATATATTACTATGCCAGAATAAAGACAAGAGTTCCTGGGAGATATTTTACTTTTAAGTAACTAAGAAGAGTACAAAAGAAGAGGAAAAGTATCTCTTCCCAAAGGAATAACAGGAAATTTGATGTACAATAATAAAGAAAAGATGTTTAATTATTTAATAAGCACTTTTACGAGTCGTATCGTAAACAGAGTCCATATGCCACCGTTGCAGTTGGTAACCGAGAAGGGTGGAAAATAGGGATGAGTATGGGAAATTAATAAAACTGTCACTTAAATCGCAGAAGTGACGGGCATCGCCCCTGATTCAAGACAAGACAGTCGATTTTGAACTTTATTACTAACAGAAAACCGTCTTATTTTGCACCATATCACAAACGAAATGAACTCGCTGCCTATTGTTAAGTTCGTTGTTGACTTAATTCTTCTCACCCCCCAGAATGAGATTGTCGTAAATAAATATGAAATGGAATATTTTGTTTTGTTACCGTTTTCATTAATTCCACCGACCAGCCTAATTTAATAACGTTCAACTCGCTATAAACAACCAACAATTTGCGATATGTACGTACAATTATTCGTGAACAAAATTGTCAAGGAGAGATTATATTTCAAAAGTTATTGTTTATTTAAAATGTGATATAGCTTGGGCGTAATATTTAACGAAGGCTTGGCTGAATGAGCTAAACAGCCATAGAATTGAAGTGACAATACGAAAGTGGGACGCAGCTTAGGCGTATTCAGTAAACAAAAAAACGTTCATTTATTCACAACGTGCCACTTTCACAGCATCCGTGCTCGCGGGGATGGGTACGTTTCATTTTTTTATTTTTTCCCAACCCACAACGGGTGGTTGGTTAGCTGTGGAGTCACCCCACGCCTTCAATTAAATCCCTATCTGTGAAGCCACCTCGCGTTTCCTACTTAAACTCGTAAAAATGAGATAAACACAAAAATATTGCTGCTACCTATCACGGTTATTTAAAAGAAGCAAGCGCTCGTCCCTGATTCAGTTGGTTTATAGATGATATCTGGCTGGATTTTATCGTATCCTAATTATGAATGAACTGCCTTTTTATTTTTATTAACAGCAAACACTTGGGTGAATGAATGAATGCTTGAATTTATTAATACTCCTTGTTGTTTTTATACTTAAACACTTGGCGTAGGGACTCTACCGAGAGCATTTGACTTATAAATAGTAAAAAGTTCACAGTTGGTATGTGAAGATTCCTAATAATGTGTTTATTATCTTTTATAGGAATAAATTTTTGATGAAAAACTTCTTTACTCAGGCTTGACTTGAAGTTTAAACTGGTGAATGCGTGACGAGAGCGTTACGCGAACGGTGATTTATCGATTCGTAACATCATTTCGTTCTTGAACAATATTCTAAATTAGTGTTTTGTTTTACTTCAGTCATGTGGTCTAAAGCAAACTCTATGTGTTGAGGTGAAACTTCATAGCACCAGCTTGACTTAAGCTGGTGAATGTGTGACGAGAGCGTTACGCCCGAACGCTATGGTTACGTGAACGGCAATTTCTTGATTATTCCCTAATATAATTTCGTTCTTGAACAATTTTATAAATTAATATTTTGTTTTACTTCAGTCGTCTGGTCTAATGCAGACCCCTTTTTCGTCATATAAGTATAAATTTAATTCTAAGTTGTTATAATTAATTTAGACTAGTATTATAATTGAACATGACGTGATTCTACCAGTTCTTTTTGTTGCGCCTTAACTGCACAAACAGTATTAAAATATTGCGAACACGTTGACAGGGGTACAGAAGAGGTAAAAGGGATTTATAATATAAATTTTGACATAGGTAACGTACGAATTTCTACAAAGTATTTTACTGACTAAGCGGATTCGATTAAATGGCTGTGACAGATACAATCAAGGAAAATTAAAAAAATAACTATATTCACATCAAATTCTTCTCTCCAAGCATTTTTCAAGTGATATATATTACATAGCATAAATCTATCCATGAAATATATATACATATATATTTTTAAATTATTTCATTTATTTACTTTGATTAACACGGTTACAATACATTAATCACGTACATTGCTATTGCTAGACACTATTATGCGAGCACTCACAAAGTTGGAACAGCAACTGTACCAATACCTTAAGTCTGTTAGTAAATAGATCACAATCGGGGCGGGCTTCTACATTTATTTATTTATTTAATAGGTACACACAACAAAATTACAACAAATAATTGGAATTCATTCATTAAATAAGATAAATAAGCAAAACAGGAAAAAAAACTATTTATCTAGTCACCCATATCTAGCCCATATATAGTCGGCCTGACATGTTGACTATTTGGCTGGTTAAATCACTTTTCAACTTATTCTCTTACAGAAAGTAAGTGTTAGATCTTTCGTCACATGTTAGATCTCTCGGGTACCTGTAGAAGTATTTTTTACAAAAAAACTATCAGCTAAACACAAGATATTCTGCAACTGCACGAGGGTGTGTACACAGCATGTTTATCAGAAACCAATAACTAATAATACAATAATAAAAAAATCGATTTTATAACTAGTTTTAGGTGATTTTATATTACAAAAGAAAGTGAGAGAAAAAATATATATATTTGGACAAATAGACGGGAATAATTATGGTAAGGGTATATATAATATTAAGATTTTATTAAATAATTTAAGCTATTAAAGGAACTTATACCAACTAGATTTCCATTTACAAACAGATGAACTGTGGATGTCAGTTACTTTACTATTTTTAAGTAGTAGGGCATTGTATTGACGACAAATCCTATAGATACGAGTATATTTATGGAAGGACACGTTATTATTACAGGTATGATAACATATATCCGAAAAACTGGATTTTGTGAGCTTCTGCGTACCTACATGTGAAGTTTAATCTCTGGAATAGTGGTTCCTTAATAACAGAAATAACCTTTATAGGAATAAACCTTTTGTCATTTTGATTCTATCTGGAATAATGCAAATTTATTTGAAATGTGCATTATTCACGGCCATTATATAATATATGGACGGTGCTTATTGCTCTGTATTTTTTCATCTGTTTACTCAATATTCGAATTACATACTAAGGTCGAGTTGAGACTTTAATAAAATATTGGCTTGCCCGCAAAATAACCAACGTTGTGTGATGAACATGCTTAGCGCATAAGCGTTTATAATGAAATATAGCCTGTACATAATAAGATACAATAAAAAGTAGAGTAACCAGTTTGTACAACCTTTAATGTGAAAATATAACGCGATAGTAATATGTCTTTGAGAAGCCGCCGCCGCCATGTAAGTACGAACAACTAGGATTAAGTTACGTACTATTCAAATTTACCAATGACAACGGCCGAGCCCATACAAATGTGCATGGCGTGAGGTAATAGTTGTGCAGTGTGTAAATATAATCGTCCAATATAGACCTTGTTCCGTTGACATACGTAAATGCAATGACAACATCTATGTCTTCCACGCCAATGAGTTTATCAGTCAAATGATACACCGCCTATGAAATTAAAGACGCCTTCTTAACTCTCAGTGACAGTTTTGTGTTGATAATTTATCGGGCATTGTACAGAAGATCGAATTACGTGTCAACTAGAGAACGACTTATGTTTCGTTATAGGTGAAATTAGAAAAAATGCGACGACAAAATTTTGTGGAGCTGACTTAATGTATTCTTCTTATTTCTATTTTCAATCAATAATTCAATCAGTTAGTCCACTGTGTAACATTCGAAATAGTTTTGAAAATATCTCAACCTTTTTACCATGAACTCTAAAAAACAATGCCAAAAGATCTGTGTGTCTCTCTTGTGGATTGTGTGAATGTATCTCTTTACCAGTGGTAGACTCCTTTGCACAGGATGCCAGATAGATTATGGGTACCACAACGGCGTCTATTTCTACTGTGAAGAAATAATGAGTAAACATTATCGTGTTTCGCTCTTAATTACTGGGCAAATAGGACGTGTTGCAATTGTATTGCCGCTCCGAATTTTTGGGTTTTTCAAGATTCCTGGGCAGCACTGCATTGTAATGGGCTGGGCGTATCAATTACCATCAGCTGAACGTCCAGTTGGTCTTATACATTATTTTCATAAAAATATCTTGTTATTACTCTGGTGTTACAAGAGAGTAACGGCTGCGGTAATGACATACCATCAGATGAATCTTAAGCTCGTTGATTTTCTCATAAAAAAACGTCTTCCTATTGCGTGTATGAGATACAGTCTAAACATTTGTTTAAGGGTTACGCATTACGCTTTAGGTACAGAATCATAGATATAATACTCAGTAAGTCATAATTAGCTAATAATATGGTATATATATATATATCTAAATAAAATTGGAGTGTCTGTTTCTAATATTAAAATAACATGTATATGAATATGTAATATACGGGTACATATACCAAAGCAATTTTTTTTGTACATTTTGTCCGTTTGTTTGTTCCGGTATATCTCTGAAATGGCTGGACCGATTTTGACGGGATTTGTGTTGGGAGGTAGCAGATGTAATAAGGAGTTACTAAGGCTTTTATTTTAGAAAAATTATTTTATTTTAGAAAAATAAAGTAATGTTAAAAAAACAGTCTAAGTCTAAAAATAATTTATATGGCAAAACAACGTTTGCCGGGTCAGCTAGTATGACTAGGATCTCCAATAAGTAGTTAAATTGGAATTCATTCATTAAATAAGATAAATAAGCAAAACAGGAACAAAAACTATTAATCTAGTCACCCATATCTAGCCCATATCTAGTCGCCCTGACATGTTGACTATTTGGTTGGTTAAATCACTTTTCAACTTATTCTCTTACAGAAAGTAAGTGTTGGATCTTTAGACCCGATAGATCTAACATGTGAATGTTAGATCTATCGGGTACCTGTAGAAGTATTTTTTAAGTTATTTTGTGGCTAGATACACAAAGTAACTATCTATCTAGTAATATCTTCAACCCAAAGTTTAGATATAATGTCACTTCCAAAGAATTGAACTTGTGAAATTCATAAGCTGTTATTGAAATCTGTGAACTGTACAATAGACCTATTTAATTAAATGATATGTGGTTTGTTTTAAAACAAAAATGTATTTAATTTACCTCCAAACCAGAATCCTCAACACGTGATTCATGGCTAAATAGATTTACACTAAACTATTTTTCAAATTGGATTGTTAATTCATATTAAGTGATAAACAACCAATAAATTAACCCATCGTACTTACATGGTTATCATACCCTCCAGTGTTATTATATTCGCCTTTAAAACAATATAAAATTTAAGCACTCAGTAACAATGTATATTTTTGGCTCGACTCCAAATTAACCCGATATTAACAATATACAAAACATCAGCTAACCAACAACAGACCCGACAGCCACGAAACAAGCAATCCACAAAGAATATATAAATCACAAACACAAAGCGTCCATTAATATCGTAATTTTACTGATAAAGCTAATTATTAAAATACGACGCAATATAGGAATCGACTCACGCAACAAACAGTCTTGCTATGACGATGTTTTATAAAGGTATGCTAAATCGCTACTAAATAATGTTTGGTCAGTATTGTTGGGGCGCGCCATGCCAAAAACACATTACCTCGTTGAAAAAGTACTATTACGGCCTACCACACGCATTCACATATGCGATAACGGTCGTATATGATATCACGGGGCTAATAATTGACCGCTTCGAGACAGCTGTCACATGTGTGGTAATACGCGGTCATAAGAGGGTGGATTTTGGGACTTTAAACCCCCATAGGTAATGTTTTATTCTGATAATAGGGCGTGCTGGCCTCGACTGGGCGGTAGGTGTTTACAACCTAAGCGTAATTCCACCGCTCGTATTTAACAGCCATCTTTATTTTTATTAGAGGGTTGTTTCATAATTTATACAGCCAATTCACAATTGGTTATAACAGTTTATTTTACGCTAGTAAATGATCTAATTTATATTGCAATTTATGTATTCAGGTATAAAGGTTAACACTGACAATAGTGATTGTTTAACTAAATAGTCGTAAAGTTTCACATTATCATGTCAAAATTTTGTTAATGCATGTTTATGATGTAAATGATCGTAAAAACTTTAATTTTATATGCGTTGTTATAATTTGCTCGACACAACGATAAAACGATGCATCACCAAACCGTCAATAAAGTTATTTGAATGCAAACATTGTTTATCAATAAAATATAGAACTTTATTTACAGATTATAAACTATCTTTGTGTTTATCAGTGGCAAATTATTTTTCTGTTTCATTTGATTCTTGACCTCTATATACGTAAATGATAACACGGCTTGCATACGAATATGTACTGAGTTTTAATTAATTTAACAATAATAATAAATCAAAGTGATAATATAAAGCTGTAGGTTGCTTTGAGTATAACGGTCACATTACATTGTTATAAAAACTCTCATCTCACTAGAAAGTAATCTCACGTCTAAACAAATACAATATGTATGTTAAATCATTTTATTTTGTATTTTTATAGTTAGTGAAATTATATTATAGTTAAACATGAAACTTTCACCTAAATTAGTGTTAATAAAAAAGATAAAACAACTGTATTATGACATTGTCTACGAATGGAAATCAGTTTGAATTTGATATAGTAAGATGAAATATACTTGCGACTTTAATATTACATTGTTTAACCTGTTAATGATAGCGTAGAAATTTTACGTAGGTGTTTAAATAGGAGTATAAAAGCTTTTTAAAATCATAATGTTTTAATGAACAATATTGTATGAATTATCATTAGGTTTTCTTCGCTAATTCATCTGTGTTGTCATCTTTTCATTACTGATGATCGGGTCTGTGAAAGTCTTGCCTTATAGGTAATAGGCATATCGGCATAGGCATATGGTATCGATACTTGTTGATTTCCGATAGGACTCTGCTTATCATCACAGGAATTTTGAAGCTTGGTTCTTAACGTCTGTATAGAGGTTATGCCCTAAACATATTCTTATAGAGTTCAAATGCTTGTTGTACCGATACACGATGAACGATACGAATGAAAGCAAAATGACGAATGTGTTCGCTCATAACTCCAAAGAAGTTTTACAAGGGTTTGGAAAATTCTAACGTGGTCATCATTAAGGAGTCATAAAGCTTCATTTATGACTCCTTGATGATGTAGACTCTGCATCTGGTCACAAGACTCCAAGCACCCAAGCTTGGCTGGAAGCCTACGTGCTGGCTCTTAAGAGAGCTGAACTGCCTTTATATGTACCAGATCTGAACATTTTGGGCTACGATTTTTTGACATTAACATGGTTTCTTAGTGAAAATAAGGGACTAGACAAGCAGGACGTTCAGCTGATGGTTTATGATACACCCTGCCCATTAGAATATTGCATTTTAATCGCTCAGGATTCTTGAATAGCCCCAAAAAATTCTGAGCGTCAACAGTTGTGCTCGTTCCCTTGAGATATAAGATGTTAAGTCTCATTTAGCCAGTGACTTAACTAGCTACGGCATAGTTCAAGGCAGAAATAGGTGCCGTTATGGTACCCATCATCTAGCTGGCATCCTGTGCAAAGGAGCCTGGTAGCGTAAAAAATATGAAGTTTATTCAAAACGATCTCCATTGGCCTTTGTACTTTTTACTGTTCTCTAACTTCTTTAAGGAAAAATTCTTCATTGCTTACCTTATTTAAGGTCTGTTTATCTTGATCATTTTAGGGACTCCAAATTATCATAGCATTAGATAATACTATGCTCTATCAATTCACAATAAATAATCTCGCGGATCTTGATCAGGCCAATCTCCAGCTATTATGAAGTCAGAATGGTTCTTTTCCAACCATGAATTGAATATAAAAGACCTGGATGAGCCTTACTCAGTGTGAAAATTCTGGAAAAAACGTTTTCCACGCTCATCTTTGGCACACCTGGATCGGTTTTTGTCAGCAAAAATTCGATGTAGTAAATTACAACCAAATCCGTTATGAATAGATTTATCGGTATGAATAAATCAATTATTTAATAATATAAAGTCATTGATCAAAATGGATACTTATGAAGTTATTATGTATATATACCTATGTATACATTTTTATTTATTTTCTTTATATTTGCTCATCCATTTGATACAAAATATACATGTGAATCATGTAATCATTTTATTTGGTTAAAATCATTTGTGAACTTGTTAATAAATTAAAGTGCTAAAATATTCTTTATTGACCAATGAAATTTTACAATGGCCGGGTTTGATTTCGTTTCTCTGTTTTGTATTAATATGATACTATAATGATTCGTAACACAAATATAGTAGCAATTAGAATTAAACTACCTTTTTTATAGATCTAAACAAATTATGCGAGTAATTAATCTTCTCATATGCTCAGTTGCCAAAAAATATTAGAATAGCTCATTCATTTCATTTACCACGACTTTAACTCTCAACAAGAGTCGTGACTCTTAGACTATGCATCGTATAAGATATTGCAAAAAAGGTTTAACTGAATACGTCATTTTACCGCTGAGATTTAAATTAGTATTCGGATTCGCCTTCTTAAAATGCTCTTGCCAAAATATAAATTGTAAGGATGTACCTTTACGTGATTAAGTAAATATTTAAAAACAATATGTTAAAGTCTTTGGGATCATAATAGTATGACTTCGAAAATTGATATCATATTATATCTATATAACCACGTTTTACAAGGGCTTACTTATTAAAATTTTGACTTCCACATTGATTGATTTATATATTTATTTCAAAAATTATCTTTGTTTTTGATTATACATAAACCTTTTCACACGTCCAGGTAATAAATTGGCAAAACTCCAATGTAATCTGACAAATTAATTTTCTTGTATTAGATGTTCAAAACACATTTTAATGCTTACAATATTATTTCACTTATACAGTCAATAATAAACTTAATTTATGACACACAGACACTTATTGTAGCAAGTAACAATTAATACGAACAAATTTGTTTACCGCCTTGAAGTACTTATCAGTTCTGGTGAGACGTACATAATATGTCAACACCGCACTATCAAATGTCAGTAAGCAGCAGTATATTAGAAATGTAAGACTGTTGCTTGGCGCCAAATGGCTGGACCCCACAAGATGTCTTAATATTCGCCCTACATAACGAGTATACTATATCGGCTCTTATCACTAACATATTATTAATATTGATGAGAACATTGAATTTACAAAGTGGGAGGCATTGTTTTGTAATCATTTTTAATTATGCTGCTATATTTGTTGTTATTTTAAATAATAATTATCAGCGGTTGAATGGTCAGTGCCGCAGATATTAATTTACTTTCATACATTGTCTCATATTATATTACTTATAAACATTATTTATTTTTAACCATTAGCTGTATTAAAATCACATTAATAAATAAATATATCGCTTGCTCTTTCGGCATACGAATGTACATCAAGATCGTTGAAGCCATTGTTGAGTTATAAACGGAAAAGAACTTCAAAGAATCGTTTAAAATGTAAATGCAGTCATTAACTTATATATTTATATTGTCGTATTGATATATATATATACTTACCCCCTTATTCATAATAGTCTGCTAACTTAAAGCAGTGCTAATTCTCACTCTGTCTTCTTCTATTGACCTAAGTCAGGATGAGAAAAAACACTCCTTAGCGGACCATTATGAATAAGGGTTACTGTAAGTATTCAATTTTAATGTAAGACAACTGTTTTTTTTTTTATATTTGCATCACCCCCCATCTATTATTTATTACCATGTATTATGTAAATAATAAAATATTTATAACTAAATAGATACCCATTGGTAAAGTGCTAGCTTTTATCAGGATAATTCTAATGTGAACAATTTCAAACTTAAGTAATTATTATTAGCTACACATAACTCTAAATTGTTATTTACGAAACTCTATCATAATTTAGTAAAAAAATAAATAATATTTCTAGAAGTTAGTATGTACAAAATGATATTTCAAAAAACGACCTGTGCTAAGATCATACAAAAGAAGTGCAAACTTCATTATAGTCGTACCGGTCACCTGATGTTAAGTGATCACCGCTGTCCACATTATCTTGCAGCACCAGAGGAATCACATGGGCCTTGCTGGACTTTTAGAAAAGTGTTCACTCTTTCATTGAAGGCACCCATGTTTTATCGTCCTGGGAACACCGTATAAGAAAAATCATACACACACCCACAGCTTGGTTGTACGTGGAAGAAGGTTCCTTGAAAACCGCTCTGAAGAAGAACGCCATACATGCAGGTTGGTGGTGATGATATGCTAATTTGTGGCGTTTCATGCGAAGGTGGATTTCAACGGCAGGGAATCAGATCAAACAGTTCTTCGGAACACTAGACATAAATGCGGTATAAGACGTTATATAATGAAGCACCGTCTCTACGCATCGCCAAGTGATCTAACCGCAGCAGCAGAGTATTGGATTCTCGACAGTTCGAGCAGCTCCGTATTGCACGCAGTCAAATGATTTGAGCTTACTCTGGGGTGTGCCAGACCAGAGATGACAGCAATACTCAGTCCGGCATACAGCCATACCAATACTTAATCCGGTAGAGTCCTGGCCGTTCGTGCTGACGGTAGTGTGACTCTCCCACTTCTAAAACCCCTAATGCACCTCTTACGATACCTAGGGCCTTGGAAACCTTATTATTTTTACGCCCCGGGAAGCACAGGGCAAATTATATCTATTTTGATTTCAAATTGTAACAAAGTATGATGTACTGGTACATGCTTTAATACGTGATTTCCATCGCTTGTATTAAATACACTTTTATTTTATTTATTACTCTTTGAAAAAATATAACTATCACTTGTCTACTTATGTTTTCCTGTAACCTATAAAATTTTCAAAAACTTTTACAAAGAGCCGTTCACTTAAAAATAGCTGGAACTAAAATAAAAGGTTCTAAATAAAACACATAATCAACAGTATAAATTAAAAATACTTTTCCAATATAAGATTTTCTGGTAGCTATTTATTTCTTGTTAATAGGAATGAAGGTTAGATCTGCTGACATATCCATTTACTCTCCCACAATGTTAATGAATATAGACGTGATTCACTTAGAATCGGTTTTGTGACCTGAATCTAATATAAAACTAAATGATATCTAGTGGCATATATTTATCTGACTGTCACTTTAAATTGTTACGATTCTATTATAACAGTATTATTTACACGTCTATTTTCTAGAAAACTTTGATATGTATGATTATTGTGTGTACATGTTTCCTATGTCTAAAGAATTTTAATTAATGTCGGATTAAGAATGTGTTATTGTAATAGTTTAAATCTTTTCTACGAACTTGGTGGAGAACAGTTCCAATTTAAAATATGACTGATGTATCTTTTACGCTTCTTATTCTCCGTGAGAAAGTCAGTGACAACAATAATTTAGATCAATATTTTTATTCAAATTATTCTAGAAAATCGCTAATATACATGCGCAAAGTAAGTTCGAACAAGTATCCTCTGGGTAGTTTGTGTAATATTTAAGTTATGACGAAGTGACGCGGGCTGACTCGTGGCCGCCGCTGACCGATAGGAAAAAGGAAAGAGGAAGCGTAAAATGTGTCTAGAATGAAATTAGCCCCTCGGTCAATTACTTCGAACCGACTGAGGCTTACTAATGGCACGCGCGCGTTCATAGCATACGATTCTGTTCATTTATATGCTGTAGCGCACACTCTTTATTGTTCCATACTTCGGTAATACACGGGAGGACTGGCAGTTTATTATGTAAGTACACGTATACACGATAAACAGTGGCTAAAAGTTAGGGCGAGGACACATTGATCATTCAATCCAATATCATATTGGAAACTTATTGTTATTAGATTGACTTTACTAAATTCATCTGAACAAGAAAGAAAGAAATTATTTTTATGCATAATATTTGTCCTCAGGTTGATAAATGCAGGGCTGTTATATACGCTGACCTCAGCATTGGCTTAGACAAGATAGATAAAAAAAATGCTCATCATCATCACTTTAAAAATAGCTGCTTTGTGTCACAAGGAATCGTATTCAGGTGCTATGTAGTATATGCTTGCATTTAATTATCTTAGTCCACGTATAAACACTCATGAGGTCTTTCATTCTTAACACCCCAAGGGAGTTCATTTGGTCCTCTTCTTTTTATAACATTAATTTATCAGCAATAATTGTAGCGCTTTATTATTTTCATTTATTCCTTGATTTTTATCAAGTCATTTTAAACACTATCGCTGTTTCAAGAACAAATAGCGAGAATAGAAGCTCAAGACTACTTGGAGTGGTATAATATACGTTATTTTAATAATAATACTTTTAATATGATGAAAATAAATAATTTCTAAAGACAATCATTTTTTACTTCCAGGCACTTTTAGTTTATGTAATCTGCAGTTGAGACTAAATGCAGACACGTTTTTTAATAAAACTTTTAAATTTATTATAATAGAAAGTATATTAAATTTCCCTACTAATTATTGTGTATTTTATATAGTCAACTTTAATTAGCAACCCACAATTCCTTATATCGTACGTTGGAGCTATTAATAATAAAAATTTAAGCAAAAAGTAACAATTTTTGTGAACACATTATAAGTATTACTTTTTCATAAATATACTGTGAATACACATTCATATAAACTATTCCCGAAAAGACTGACCATAAACAAACTGATATAGAGCACAGCTCTCTTCTGCTGTGTAAAAGCTTTAACAATATTAGGAAATTTTAGTATGTCATAAAATATCTCACCCCACTCAATGGTTTTACTAAAGGCATATGAAACGAAAATCTGTATGACACCAAATACATGAGCTTAGACATTAAAATTTATTATATTATATTAGGCTTTATACTATCTTCTACTACTAATTACGTGTCAAATTCAGTAACGTTTCGAGTACATACTTCGTGTACTTTTAATTTCATTTTAATACGACACCTATTTCGGTATACAATATTCTTTATATCACTTGAAATCCTTTAATTATATTTATCAATTATAATTTTCCTTTTGGATTGAGATAAAAAGTGGCAACGTATCAATTCTTGGCGTATAGCATAAATGATCTGAAATTATTATTAGTTGCAAGTTTTCCTTGATTAAAAATAAGGTTTTAATGAATTTTATATGTTTTATTAAAATGTAACTAGATTATAGGTCAAACAAGTTCGAAATGCTCTTGCCACTGTTAAAGTTAAAGATAACAATTAGGAGGAGAGACGAAGTTATAGGTAATCTGGTTGTAGGTGATCACCACCGCAATTGCTTCCATTCGAGCTTTACTGGCCTAACAAATAAAAAACATGTTTTTATTTACTATAGTGACAAAACGAAAAAAAAATCTCTGCAAATAATTACATCCATCGAAAAACTATCATAACCACTAATTATATCTACCGTTCCTTGATGGAAATTGAATTATTAAATTTGATTGAAGGTGCAAAATAACGGGTTGTAACAATAATAAACAGGCGTTTGTCGTCCCTTTGATATGTTTCTGACCTTATAGGTGGAGCGAAAACCATGTGAGTACAAGCCGACGATGAACAGTAAGGTGATGTCATGTCAAATAGACCACACAAAACACAGTGACATGTCTCTACTTAGTCGGTAGATACGTTATGAAACTCACCCTTCACTAAGAATGTCTAACCAACTTTTGCAAAGCAAATAATTAATCCTTATTAAATATTCTTTGACTTGCTATATTATGTTCTTTTATCCAATACCTTAAAAAATAATGAGAAGGTATTTTGTTGGGTCGCATGCATCTCTGTTAGGTTCCATTTTAATAATTTTACAAACCCCTAAATTTTATTGTTTTATATTGAGCTTTTTAATGTTTGCAAGACACAAATAACAATAACCTTAGAAAGGATATAAAGGATAAATCCATTGATATTATTTTATACAAAACGGAATATTTTTACTGTATGATACAAACCTAATTATTAATTAATTTATATTTTAATTAATACTAATACAAAGAAGTTTCAATACTTAAAATTTTAAATGAGTTCTATTAAATAATATAACTTTGTAGAAACTAATAACATTAGCAATTCCTATGGATTATGTAAAGAAAATCTTCCACTAAACGCAAAGCTATAAGAAACTTATAGAAAAGAGAGAGATTGTATAAAAATCATATAAATACAGTAGATATATTATAACCAACTTGATTAACGTAATCTAATCAACTTTTAACTTAGCAGGTCGAGTGGAATGTAAAATGTTAAACAAGCTGCAGTAACAGTAGATGTAAATATATCTACTCTGTTATTCAAACAGGCTAGGCCACAATTTTGCAGTGCACCGTGTGATTATACACAACGCATCATTGAAATTTCATCGATGCCGAAACGCACCATACTAATATGCGATACGTTTACATGCCATTTAGTCGCAATCACGATCCGTTTGATTATTTAATGTATCGTTTCGTGCGATAGCTAATCTAGCTATAAATTGAACAGAAATCCTACACCACAATGAAACGAACAGGATAATTTGATTTAATATAAAATAAACTAGACCCATGGGGCCCTGAGGCGCATAGAAATTACAAAATACTGGCTATTGGAAATCCAAGTGCTGCAATTTCGGTCAACGGATCATCTAAGCTATCCAATGCTGCCATTATTCTTGGTCAACTTCCTCGTAGTGGAAAGAATTGTTTTGACTTGAATAAATCTATACTAAAAAATGGGAACCGTATTATTCCTTCGGTTATACTGCCAAAATTATTGAATCGATCGGATAGTACTTTTAATAATTTATGGAGACTACTTCTAAGGAACGTTAATTTTTAATTTGAAATCTTTAAATTTAGTTAGTGACATTTCATTACATATTATGACAATTCACAATATATATATAGATAAACATATTTTCTGTGTCGCTATCATTGGACGACGACCTTTAATACAAGTACATTGGTGTAGTTGAAGCCAGCAGGCGGGCGATAGCTTACAACCAGTTGTCATACATATCAAATTAGCTTCGCATAACTTCACAGTACAACCTGAATGCATGCACACACCTACGCTTAGCATTGATTTGCGTTCGTGTTACATAATAATATTTTCTCTTGCCATATAATTATTTCTTTACATAAGAGGGGCAAACAGGCAAGAGGCTCATATTATGCGGTGAGGCAACCACCCACGGATATCGGCAACAGAAATGTTATAAATTTTTTAAATTTATCATAATTTTTACCTTTTAGATAAAAATAATAAAAATCTTTGTTATTTTGTACAATTTTAATTCATACTTTATTTTATCGATAAAATATTCAAAAGTTTGTCAAAAGCAGTAATCAAACAAACTCTGATAATTGATTCGCAGAGTTATAATTGTTTACACAAATATTATAAAAATGATTTATAATATGCTCCCGTAATTTATAGCAGACATAACTTCATAAAGTTACTGCATTAATAATAAGTATACAAAAGGGTTTTATCCATAAGTAATTAAAAGATTCTCGACCATCCGCTAAGTGCTCATTAAATACGCTAAAACTAAAAACACAATTAATTGATAATCCATTTGTGCAAGCAAACGGGCGCCGGCTTATTGGGAAGTTATAACCATTAGGAGAAAACAATTGCAATTTCTTCCTGTCGTAAATAAACTTTGGCATGAGTAATCGTTACTTTGTGTGCATGATATCGAATCGGTGGAGGCCAAATAGATTGGTACGTGCGTCGCATCCTGGTCAGTCCTGAGGAGCATTGTTTGCAAATATCGCCCATATAGCAATACTCACTAAGTCGATAATTCTCTGATATTGTACGCAATATAATTTTCGTTTTGCTTCGACGAAATTCGTCTTGATTGTCGCGTATAGTGTAGTTGAATTTTCCGTTTGTAATTATACCGGAGCGGAAGTGTGAGTTTGAGTTAGTAACCTCGTCACGATTGACGATCGGGTAACGGGTCCAAGCTTCAAAAGGTCTCCGGCGCGACTAATTCATAAGGGAGTTATATAACATAATATATCTACAACTTACATTAGTCATATTTCTTTTAGAGGAAACTATAGTGAATATATAGAAAGAATAGATTCTATTACTGCGGTTGAAGCGATGAATCTATAAATATACGAGTCTAATAATTTTAAGATAGCAGAAGACCCCGGTTAAAATCCAGATGTCCTATTAGTTTTTTTTTGTTCAAGTTTTGTACAAATCTAAATATCCGAGCAAAGCTCGGTCGGCCAGATATTGGTTTATTAAGTTGAATCCGCTAAACTCATTTTAATAATCTAATAACATGTCATTTTGATGTTTTTTCAGATGGTTGATTATAAAGGCGTTAGATCGTTCCGATAAGGTCTTGACTTTAGAAACGCACCTGCCCCTTTAAATCGCTTCAAAAACTCCCTCTTACACCGTTATTAACATTTTGACACCCTCTAATTAACGAAGTATTTATTCAATTATTAACATCTCTTAAATATACTCATATTGCTAGCGATTCTGTGAAATTGTTTTTGATGAATTTCTTGATGTCAGGTCACACGAAAGGTATTTTGGCGATATTATTTAGTTTATGATCTATCTTAGTCTTTTTAGTAAATGTAGACTTAACGAATTGGTGATAAGTTTGAATTGAGCTAAGGACATTTGCAAATTTGTCCACATCTCTATATAAATGTGGGTAAAAATCAATTACCTTACAAAATTAGGACCTCCAAGTCTGATATTAATGATGTTAAAATGACTCCATCAGATGCACATTATTGCTACCTTTAATAGCTTAATAGTATTATTATTTAATTATGAAACATTACCGACTTTAAGAAATTACTCATATTTGGTAACCAAACTAACAATGTTCATATTCAAATCTTATCAAAATATTTTCAAAGAGAGGTAACGTCTCCAGACTTTTGGTATTTTCTATGTCAGCTTACCTGTAAACTCTTTCCGCTATTAAAAATGCGGATCAAGCTGTGCCAGGGCAACGACCTTTGTAAGGTCACGCCACATATGTAATGTCTACTGTGGTAAGGTGAAACATAGCAAGTCGTCATTAGAGTTAAATAGTATAATTAACACAAAATGAACTACGTTCCAAATATTATACCTATATGATCTATGTATCTATAGAACATTGTAGTTTTTGATAGAATTACATTAAAAGCCTTAATTGCTTATGGGAAGTTAAGCCACCGCGTTAGTTTCATGCACTTTAAAGAAATAGGCGAGAGTGGCGTTTTTGGTCCTTCTGCGCCGTGATCTGCCCCGACGGTGTAAGCTCAATGTCAAAACAGTAAGCTGTATTTGAATCTATAAAGTGACACTAAATTTTGGTTTTTCCTATTTGATTTTATGCAAGTATGAGAGGTTTTAAATATTTTTTCATAAAAAACGCGAAGTTTACAGGAAAAATATAATATGCTTGTTATTTATAAAATATAGTAGACATAGTTGAATGACTGCTGTTGGTGATGAAGACAAATGCTTCACATTAAAACAATAAGAAGATTTATTTGATCGTCATTATTATAAATTAATATAAACAAATTATTACTATATTCTTCAGCTTATCTGTGAGCACTTGTTTTCTTCTTTGAGCCAATAAATTAATTTTAATTAATTGAATTTAATAAATTATTAATATTGTTTATTGTTGATATCACCCTTAGTTGTTATTTATAGAATATCTATTTGTTCACGTTGATAAAGTAACTAAAATGTTTCTTATAAAGTTCCAGAAACAAAGATGTTTAATAAAACATTGGTGCTAATACAAATAAAAATAATTTATTTATCAGATCGTGTGCAACAGTCGGGTTTTTACAAGGGGATCTTGTTTAACAATGAAACTTACAAAAATAAAAATACCCTTAGTGGGGAATCACTCAAGTGCATATTCTTAATGGTATTAATAAAAGAGCACATATCATAATTGTGGGAGAGTTTTTAGTGCTGTATCTTCTCTTTCAGAGGGCTATTTGTTTTCGGAATGGTAGAAGTGATCGGAGATAAATGTAATTTGTCTCAATAGACTCAAGTTCATTGCCAAGCATTGTAGAATATGTCATACATACATGTTGTTTTTTTTCCACTTCTATAAAAGTAAAGGATAGAAGGCAAATCTTAACCCGCATGGTCACCTGGTGGTAAGAAATTATTCAACCAGTCATTAATACGATCAAGCTTTTCTTTTTTTTCAACGTCAGCGCAATTTGTTTCGAAACGATTATTGTGTACTAAATGACGTCTAAAAGAGTTATGAAGGAATAAAATTTTAAAATAATTGAAAAACAATTTAAATGAAAAATTCGATTTCAATTCAGAATTTCGTTACTCTGTTTGAACGTTGTTACATTTTTTAATATTCTTAGCGCATCGAATATACTCAAAATACAACATATTATAATACTATGGCTAGGGAAAGTTGGGAGTTTCAATACAAGATTCATAACACAACTTACTGGGAAGCTTCAGCCACTACATTGTTAAATTATTGTTAAACAATCGAATTTTAATATGTATTAATCGCTGCGTTAAGATTGGGACTGTTCCGGACTTGGAACCAGCAAGACGAGCAGCGAAGATCGTGTATAGAAAAAAATTGGCAGTTTCTACAACTGCGGATAGAAGTGAAATCTTAAAACTTTTATTATTAAATTTTAATTTCATAATGTTTTAGAACAATTAAAATATTAATTTCAATTTATTTATATATTATTTTCAATAATATATCAATCGAACAAAAACACTATATCAACAATGCACTGTATATCTATACACATTGAACTATGCACTAAATCCATTCAATTTCACTTATAAGATACCCAGCAGTAAAGTTGCACAATACGTCAGCTGTATAGCTACAGGTAATCTGCTATAAGTATTTCTGTGACTCGAATCCCAAAAGATTTTGCTCTACCAAAAAGTGCCAAGGGCGGCTAATGATTTTTCACTTCAATCAAAGTGAATATTGTACTCCCTGACAACAGACCTGTATGGGGAAATCTGGCGTTCTCTTTGTGGTATAGTATAGCAACTTGTTATGTGCACAGATCCAAACGTTATCAAATACCAATCGACACCAAAGGTAAGTAAACCCGCAATCAATCAATTAGCTATAATCAGACACGTATTCTTCTCGACCAGTGGACTTCTAGAAATTGAAATCACTATAAATCCAGTTGGTGTCAACAGCTTGTTAAACTAATTCAATATCGGCCATATTTAATAAATATTATGGCTTAGCAATTTACATAATATTTACGAACAAGTGTTATTGAGCCGTTGAAACAAAACTAGTTAGGTTACTTTGAAGGTTATGTGAAATGACGGCAAAATATATCAACGTACAGTGCTTGTATTTAATTTACGAAACTCATATTAGTTGGTACTTATTAATTATGATAATTTTAACGATACCTTATTTATTCTGATTATTCATAGAACTAGTAAATTGCCTCGACTTCGTTCGGCTAGGAATTGCAAGAAAAAACTGGCTAAGTAATTCGTACAATAACACATAATTGTACAATATGTACTTTATTTTGAAGCTATTAGGGCTGGTATGTGTGAATGTTACTTATTATTATTATTATGATTTGGGGATTTCAATGCACTTAAATCCTAGATCTATTGTGACCCCTTCTTGTGCTAGAGCGCCTGCCCTCAACTTAAAAGTTAAGGAGGAGAATCGAGGCTACTAACTAGGATACGTGTTACTGTGCAGGGATTTAAATTATATTCACATTACTTTTAAGAAGCGTAGGATTCTCAGAGGGTCCAGTATTTTAAGACATCCTTTAAGACAGCCTGGTTCTGGCTGTCTTAAAGGATGGCTTCGTATTCTAGAAGGATGAGTATGGGGTCTTCAGTGGCTTCGCAGCAGAATCTGCACAGGTTTGATTCACTGAGACCCATTCTGGCTAAGTGCCCATTCAGCTTGCAATGGCCGGATAGGAACCCCGTGAGGGTGTTGTTTCCTTGGAGTTTTGTCCTGTCCAAGCCTATGCATTTTTGTGAATATGACTTACTGATGTGTCTCTCTGTGCCATCATTGCTCCCGACCAGATGGACCGATTTAGATTAATAGTATGTTAGGGGTATAAAAAAATATGTATATAGGTTTAACTTCATACAATGCGCATTTCACAAACTAATGTCGAGAAGAGGAGTGTTATCTATGTTTAGATAATATTAAATCCTGATGTAAAAAAATTATAATATTTCCATCGAAGATTGAACCTGGGACCCTGCTAGATTGTTTTATGGTACCATTCAATCTACGAACTCTTGATAACTAATACTCTCATAATTGTGGCCTATTTAATATTACGAAGTTATTTAAGTGTACATTATAATTTAAATCCGCGTCCAGTGTTGATAAGAATTATATTATAACCTATTATTGTTTTAATAATACTAGCTGACCCAGCATACGTCGTATTGCCATATAACATATTTAAAAAAATCAATTATTAAAATTTTAATGCAACCGATTCTCAGACCTACCAAATATATCGTACTACAATTATTGTATTTGATTGCCATGTTGCAATCCTATATCGGTTTGGTGGATTAAACCGAATAATATAAAAATCGTGATACAAAAATAGTTGTAGATCGTAGAAGGGCGAAAATTTTAATTTGTATGTATTTTATGTTAAATCATAATAAAATAAAAGTTGTCAAAAAATTAAATAAAAATGTGGTTGACTACCCTTAACATTTAGGGGGATGAAAAATAGATAGTAGCCGTTTTTCAGACCTACTGAATATGCATATAAAATTTGTTAAAAATCAGTAAAGCCGTTTCGGAGGAGTAAGGTAACGAACATTGTGACACGAGAATTTTATATTAATAAGATTGAGTAATTTATTCGTTTTGCTTCAACATTTGAAGGTGAATGATGTTTTTAGGGATTCATAGCCATATGGCAAAAAATGGAACCCCTATAGATTCGTCATATCTATCTGTCTGTCTGTCTCACTGTCGTATATCACAGTCACTTTTTTCCGAAACTATAAGAACTGTTGAATCGTGGTAAGTAGATGTATTGAGTTTGTGTCCCATTACAAGTTATATTATGTGTTGTAGTCAAGAACGACGCACCACGAGCGAGTGAAGTAAAGTAAAGCCTTTGCGAAGTGAAACTGTCATGTAAAATACCAATAACAACCGACAACCACGAAGATCATCACCATGTGACCGGCCTTGCCCCGTTATATGTGCATATGCTTATTAAGTAGCCTTTTGCAAAATTATATAAGTTTAAATTTTCATACTTGTACATTATAATAATACTCTTTAGTTTATTCAGATTTCTTTATCATTATAAGCATTGATTCGAACCTCAAGCTTATTGATTTATTTTGCATACTTACTAGTTTCAAATTTACGTTACATGTGCTTAGAACTCCATGTTCCAAACCTGATTGAAAATTTCCATAAGGTTGTGATTTCTTTCGTTCGTGTAGTTTCATTTATATGGCTGTACTATTTATAGGGTGATGAAGAAGAATTGGTTTGGTATTAATTTCAACTTCATACCTGCACTCGTTCTGGAGGAAATTTGTTTTGACAGACAGATATACGAAGCTCTTACATTATAAGTTGTTACATGTTCAAAACACGACCCTCATATTACACTTGGACTAATTATACATAAACTCCTAATAACTGTAGAATAAACTTGAGCAACAATGTTCCAAGCTTAGAGTAATACATTTTTTGCAGTCATGTTATAATGCTAGGCGTTATCAACTTTGTAAAGAACATTATTACTATTTTTTACCCCGTAGCCAGCAAACTGGAACCGTGTACTTATAATTAGCAATTTATGTCAATTTAAAGGGGAGGAACATGATTTTCCTATTACGTTCGTGTGTACATTAGTTTACGTCGGCAAAAATGTACTCGGTGTACATGCGTTGGTGTTGATTTTCAGAGTCAGGCTGGAACGATTAATAGTGTTTGTAGGTGCTTTGTCAACTTCGTTATTGGCAGAAATACACCCACGAAGAAAACGTAATTAACACGCCTACTGCCCGGTTTAAAACTTTAATATCAAACTGGATTTGTTTACCGCAATTTGGGATTGGTCGTGCTCTTTTGAACATTAAAAAATCTAGTATAAATATAACAAAGCAAAAATCACTAAAAAAATATGCACACTCTGTATCTTGCTAACGCAAAAAACTTTGATTTTGATTTTCACTTAATAGAGTTTATGTTGTAAGGATAACTTATGAAAATTATCCTAAGACTACAATGAACTAAATTTTTTTTACAGTTACTATACAATTGATTGCAGATCTCTAATTGAGACACCTTCTGAAATATGGAACCAAATCCTTTAAATTTTGGTGATATCATGCCTGAGAAATAGCATGGAAAATCTCATGCCTGTAATTATAGAGGTACTCACAAATGATTAATAATTAATACCCTTAAATGAACGATGCTAATAAACAACAGGTTAGGTGTGCCGAATGGGCCAAATATTTCTACAACAAACGGCATACATATGTAAAACTTACTGTAACTGACTATTTTTTAAAAAGAAAAGGGGGACAAACGAGCGTACCCGGTCACCGAGGTCACCCGTTGTGAAGTGATACTCTCATATTCTTGCAACACCAGAGGAAACACAAGAGCGTTGCCGGCCTTTAAGGAAGGTGTACGCGATTTTTTAGAAGGCTTAATACCCACATCGTATCATCCCGGTAACACCGCATACGGAAGCTCATTCCACAGCTTTGTTGTGCGTGGAAGTAAGCTCCTTGAAAACCACACTGCGGACGCCACACATCCAGATTGTGGGGATGATATCCAAATTTGTGGCATGTTCTGCGAAGGTGGAATTCAGGTTGAAACAGCTCTTTGGAACACTTCCCGTGATAAATGCGATATAAGACACAATGAAGCGACGTCTCTACGTAACGCCAGTTGTTCAAGCCGTTCACAAAGCAATGGGTCCCCACTACTTCACTTTGAGCAGTTTTTCGTTGCACGTTGTCAAATGACATCAGAGCAGAGATGACAGCAATACTCCATATGTGACCGGACCTGCGCTTTGTAGAACGAGAACTAGAATATAGGCATGCTTAAAGTATTGCCGTCTGATGTCTTTGACTGTTGATGCAGCAGCTCCAGCACCAACTATGAGTTATATTAGAATAGTTAAATATAAAATTATACGACGATTTGACCAGTAGGTCATGATCAATGACACTTGTGAGGTGAACACATTAATATGTATTTACATGTAGTAGCACCCCAATGACCTTACCATTGATTTATACAATGATTCGGGTTTGATCTAATTATACAGGGTACCAAAATTCAGTTTAATTTAAAAAACAGATGTGTATATGGCCACGCTGCAGTTTTTCGATGGTTTTAGGCATAATAAACGCATTTATTTTCTCAAAATATATTCCTTTAGAATTTTTTTTTATGTAATTTCAAATATACTAGATACTACTACTGCATCGGAAACAAATGGCACTCTGGAAGAGAAGAAGATTTTAATCAACGATCGTGGATTGAGCAAGATGGAGCAAAATGTCACACCTCCAATAATTAATGGGCTCGCGAAATTTTTCGGCTTAAAGTGATACCAAAAAGAGGTGACATTAACTGGCCATCCAGTAACCTGTGTTTATCCCCAGTGTATGTTTTCTTTCGAGATACATTTAAAACAAGGCTTTCAACGGCGGTGTCTTTGGAGGAGTTAAAGGAGTTGGAGTAACTTAGGCTATTATATACGTGGATTTTAGATTTTTTTTTAATTTTAGAAATCTATTCATATAAATAAAATTGGAATGTCTCTTTGTAATTTTTTAATTTGTGTGTCTGTCTGTTTGTTCCGGCTAATCTCTGAAATGGCTGGACCGATTTTGACGGGACTTTTATTGGCAGGAGCTGATCTAATAAGGAGTAACTTAGGTTACGTTTATTTTAGAAAATACTTTAATTTTATAAAAATAATGTAATGTTGCAATGTCCAAGAATCGGTCTAACTCTAAAAATAATTTATATGTTAAAACAACGTTTGCCGGGTCAGCTCGTAATCTATATATATATAAAAATGAATTGCTGTTCGTTAGTCTCGCTAAAACTTGAGAACGGCTGGACCGATTTGGCTAATTTTGGTCTTAAATTAATTGTGGAAGTCCAGGAAAGGTTTAAAAGGTGAATAAAAATGAAAATGCTCGGAATTAAATAAAATCATCGATTTTGATATTCCCGTGTTGTGTCCCCCGTCGTTCAAAAACCAAATTAAAATAATAGTTTAAATTGAATAATAACCTAATTAGAATTTTTATATCTTTCTAACTTTCTCAGGAGGTAAAAATTAAACTTCCTTAAAACACGGGTAAATAACACTTAAAAAAGGGTTCCTTTTGTTTGTTTTAAGTTTATTTTATACAAAAGTTTACGTCTTTTATATATGGATTCAGGCAGTACGAATGCTGCCGGGTCAGCTAGTACTTATATAAAAATATGCACCTGGCTGATATTTAGGTAAGTTAGTGCTTACTAAGTATGAATATGAAATATAAGCACAAACAAATTCATTTATTAACATTGCTGCAAAGTTGGAAATCAATTTATTAGCACAACACGAATATAATAAATAGACTTATCTAACCTTGATGAGATTTTGATAAGATTCGTATTTTCTTTTGGTTGTATAACAATCTTTATGAGGTAGCATTTTCATGTAATTATAAAATTGAACAATACTCGTGTATTTCGTATCGTATTCATATCAAATATTTTTTTTATCTTATATAATTATGTCTTTTATTATATCTTAAGGTCTCTTAAGTTTGCTCGCAAATAGCAAATTAGTTTCCTATACTATAAAAATACAAATGATTTGAGTTTTCTTGAGACTCACAGACTACTTCAGTCTCGTGCCAGATTTTGGCGAGACAACACGTCCTGAGGATGCCTCGTGTAGTGGCGAAACACGTGTCGAATTGTTTAAAGACGGCGGAATTGGCGGAATTAACACTAAAGAAAACTCAAATCATTTGTATAATTATGGATTTCCGCAAAGTACCGCCTACTTCAATAAATACACTATAAAAACTTTTGTTTTCAATATAGATATCGAATTTCTTACACATTCAAAATCATTTATAAAATTATGTACATAAACCTGTTATTGTATCTGTATAATTGATTTTTCTTTAAACGGATGAACATTGGGTTCTTTGATAGTAGGTGATCATCAAATAACCATTGCCAATTGAATATTTATCTTAATATCGAATACTGGGATTATTACGATACTCATTTCACATCCCTAAATGTAGTAATAGACTGCTCGCACTAATGAATGCTCACTTTATTGACTTGTTCATTTTTCTTTTACACTTAATTGCTGGGAAGATAAGATGATCGTGCGTCATGGAATCGTTTAACGGCAGTTTTCAATAACCTATCTATCCTAATTAATAGACGTAGAAAAATCTATCCTTTTACGCTTACTTACATTTCTATAATCTATTGACAGAAAGCATTGGACTATAACTATATTGGACATAACTATGGATAGATAAGATCTTGTCATTAAACGGGGACAGCAATGTATCCGTAAGTTAAACTAAGGATAGATAGGTTATTGGAAACGGCCGTTAATTTGTGACCATCTAAATCAAGAAAGTTTTATAGTGGCAACTTTGTGGCAACCTTAGGGAAAAAGTTCCTAAGAAAAATAACCCAAACATAAGATAAAACATGAACGGGACCGAGATAAAAAGGATACATGGTGTGCAGTAGGAGGCCTACATTATTATGGTAAAAAAAAATCTACAGCAAAATAAGAGAGAAGAAGAATCCGGGAATTAACAAAATATCGAATTTAGAGTGGGCTGAAGAATGTACGAATGCTTCGATCAAATAATGGACAAATCTAATGTCATTAGATTGGCTCACTAAAGAATTCATCCAGCACTCTACTTTAATTTTGTGTTCAAATGTTTCATACCACCCGGTATGAAAGGCGCAGAAGGAAAGATGAAAATAAACGATAATAGCTTCATATTATTTTATCACTCGAACATGGTTTGTTGCTCCTTCAACAAGTCGTTACACATATTTGAAAACAACAGAATTCAATACTACGTTTGGTTACTGTAAATATAAGTCTACAGTAAACATAATTATTATCAAATTGAGCGGCTACTTACAAACAGCTCGACTTATCGGTGAAATTATTAATTACAGATGAAATAATTGCCGTCACAATACTATCATGAACTCAAATCAGTATCGGATACTCTTCAGCCTCGATACCGACATGTTTCTGTTGGTTCGCAAAACATCGATCAGATATCGATAAGTTGATACAACACTCATATCTACAAACTCATGTTTTCTAACCTTTACTTTACGCCGCTATCAGTTTACATAAAGTTCTCTATTTCTAACGATAAAATATTAGAATGCATTTATATTATTACGCTCCCATGCCAACGTTTATACATAACAAAAGTAATGCTAGCTATATAGCTTATATAGCAGTGATTTATCTTAAATAGTTACTTTGAGGATTATATTATACTCCGTTATATAGGCGTTTAGCTCCCGATATTTTGGATTGACGAATGGTCAGTCACCTATCTCATTATAAAAAAAGTGTGTATAAAAAAATACGCACGCATTGGCGTAACAAAACAAATATCCTTAAATATTTTTTGTTTACGTTAGTAGAAAGAACAATATTGTAAAAAATTGGTATTACATGAAATTGGTATTTAATTAAAAACCAATGAAACTATTACTATACCGCATAGTTTAGTGACGAAGTAAGAAACAAATGGTATCTAACGTCAGGTTGTCAAATTTGGATGTCGGTGTGCGCGCGCAAAAATCATCTCTGAAAATTTTTCCTAACGCACCATAATAAGCAAAAGTTTAAAAACAAATGTAAATCTCTAGTATACTTTTGTGTTAATTATATTATTGTTAAGAATATAACGATAATGTTCAGTGAATATAGAAATGATCGTTTTTGAAGACGACGAGAGGAAGTTGCAAATGGTTGCAGTGCACACATAGCACGCAATATCAAACAGAATAAAACGAAGCTCACTAAATGCGCGAACCGGTAATGCAACGACAGCGAAATAAACGCACAAAAGTTTTGAAAATAGTCGTGAAAAAGAATTAAGCTATCGCACATTCTATTGTACAGATTTCCACGTAGGTTTGGTGCATTGAGTAGGTAACGAATACTGCAATAGAACGGTCAACTAAAAATCAATTATGCTTGGTCCTGAGAGCGCTTGCTGAGAGGTGATTTGGGACATGAATATTAGATTTGTGGGTCCAGGTATACCCGATAGTATTGGGGGAGTAATAGGTTCAGCATTTAATTTATTTAAGGCTGTACGTGGTGACAGACTACTCAATTAGTTCGTGATCCGATTGATCATGAGGCCCAACGTTCATAGATGCCTATTTCTAGGTAGTAGCAGCATTTAGTTATTAATTATGAGTAATTTTGTGATATATAAATAGGTGATGCGACAAACCTTGATCCCTTTTTAATCATGTTGTCTGGCATGGATTAGTGATATTTTTGGGATTGACTTCTTTATTTAAAGATCGCTAGAAAATAACATTGTTGTGTTTTTTAACAAATTCAAATAAGAACATAAATGTCTACCGAATAAGGTGACAGGGAGAAGTTGTTTTAAACTTGGAGTAATTTTACGCAGCCATTATTAATCAGATAGCTCATGTTTTAATATGACAATTATAGTCGTGGTACGGCTAATAATTTGGAAAAGACTTGAGCTGAGTAGGATGTATTACTTAAAAAAATAAACATCATGCTATTCTGATAAATTCTTATCGTTAACATACAGCAATGAAAGATGTGAAGTTAAATAGATAGTTTTAGTGCTTTTCTTAAAAACATAAAGAAGTACTTACCCATTAAAAGGATATCCGGCAAAAGCAGCATCATAAGGATGGTAGACTGTCGGGTACGGCCAGCTTGCTGCACTGGCTGCCAAGTTCTCCTTCAGTTCTATGCCTGCTGCCTGTATAAAACAAAGAAATCATTCACACTATTTTTATAACATAAAAAGTCGCTATAGCTTATCTTACGAAAGATATTTCAAGATACCGTTACTAAATTAATAAAAATATGCGTATTAAGGAAAAATATAAAAGGGTTTTTTTATTCTATTATTATCCTTTTAGAGACTATATCAACGGTAGTTATAACTAAAAAAAACATAGTTATCCAAAGTTTTAATTACTTGTATCATAAAATAAAATTATTAACAGTGAAAGCGTATAAGAAGGGCGGTGTAGACGCCTGGCGATATTACGATTGTCAAAATCTCAATGGTTTATTTATTAAAATATTATAATTGGCTGCGCAAGCTCAGTATATTATTAAAAATTCACAAATCATTTTCTAATGTATTTGAGAGCATTTTAGTGACACGAACTTATACTGAAATATGTAAATAGATATACAGAAAGATAATTAGACTTTGCTCAAACTTTGCTTACGTAAAACGTAGCGAGTGTAATGTTTGCATAATCGTTGATTTCCTTTTTATAGTTATTTGACGGCTGAAATTAGGCTGAGCTTCAGCTAAGCCCAATGCAAAAGTCAAGCTCGCGTTTTATCACACTCAGCAAAATTTGACGTAAGTAAAGTCTGCGTACGCCCTAATGATCTCACCCTTAGCGTCGAAAAAAGTATACACTACAAAATCAAAACATAAAAATATTATGCAACAATCCTATACTTTCATTTCCGGTAGCGTTCACTTAATCTTCGTAATGGAGTACATCTGATTGATTTTCTTGATCGATCACTCCATATATTTTAGTTCTCAACTATTATTATTTAATGGCCAAGATACGGGACGAACACATCAATCATCGCGGAGGAGACAAATGTATCTTTTAGAGGGGATTTGTTTCGCTTTTGATTGTCTGATCACTGTTAAAGTTATTTAATTTAATAAACTAACATACTTTGTGGTAAATTGAGGTCCGTTATCTCTGGGAGACAGATGTAATATTGTGATCATTATAATGAACTTACAAAGATTTTTGTTATACACACTTACTCATTTCAACTTTTGAAGATAAAACGTTGTGTGGCTTATGACCACAGCACAGATGTACAAAAGCTTAACGAGGCGAGGTTAGAAATGAGAAATATAATTTATGATGTGAAAATTTGTTGAGCCGCGTTGGGCACTTGTTGGAAAAATCTTATGGGTCTCACATCACCACCATGCTCTTTAATAATTAAAAAAAATGTTATATAAATATATATAGTTACACACTTTTTGGATGGGTGAAATTACGTGAGTTCGCGTCAGCGAAATGCTTACAGCAGTATATCTGTACCTTTACAGCTGACGTATTGTGAAACATTAGTTCTTTGTATATCTTATAAGTGAAATTGAATGGATTTAATGAAAAGTTCAGTGTGCTGTGTATATACTGTTCATTGTTGAAATAGTGTTTTTGTTTGATTAATTAATTATTAAAAAAAAAAATTAATAATAAATTGCTTTTATACATTATGAAATTTAATATTTTAATACTTAATGTTCTAAGTTTTCTCTTGTATCGGCAGTCTCTACAACTGCCAATTTTTTTTTAATTTCTATATTCACAATCTATCTATTCATAACCAATAGTTTATATTATCATAATTATAATTGTGTATAATTTAATCCGCTAAATCGTGTTTGACTGATTGAACTCTTATAGACGACTTGAATCAAATATCCTGAACGAGTGTTAAAACCTACAAAATAAAGTTTTTAGTTACGAAGAAGTTTTTACTTTATAATAATGTACTCTAAAGCACTTTGGTATCAAACTCAAAATATTTTAATTTTCTTTTGTCAAACTAATAGTACTTACTATTACTATTTCATCTAACCTACCCAATGTTAAATTTTGATGACGTGTTTACACTAATCTCTTGATTTCCATTGAACATGTGAAATTATGTTGGAATGCTTTGAGACGTCATAGGACAGAAGGTCCGAAATTTATGGCGTCGTATTAAAAATAACTCGGGAGCGGTCCTTAATGCGGTCACCCAGGATAAATCTATCAAAAGATTTTGTTGTCCAACAACTTCATTGGTGGCCGAATCGAAAATCCGATAATAAATTTTACTCAAGTACGACAGCGTAATCCAGTCGCGATGTAGTACTTTGCTTCTACCTCAGGTATTATTCGAGTTTTCTGTTATTTGGAATAATCGCCTGAACCGTGACGTATTTCTGCAGTTACTCATATCGACTTATTGGTGCGGCCTTATTTGCTTGCCATTTAGCATGTTAGCCAATAAACTAGTATAAAACATTTGAAAAGTTTATGTGACTGTTTCGATTTGAAATGAGTTCATTAAAATCTTCTAGAAATTCATTCGAGGAACAGACATAAACTTATGATGCCTACTACTCGGCTAAGTCGAGTTAGTAAGTATTTTGTGGGGCGATGTATATGCTTTTACAACAAGATCCCAGAAAATGTTCAAAACAAAAGTATAACGTTATTCAAAAGAATTGTTAAAAAATGTTTGTGTGGTAAAGGTTACTATAACATAAATGACTTTCTTAATGATACCACAGATTGGAAGTGGAGTGACCGCCCTCAGGCTATTAAATAATTAGTTTAATTGTACAATATTACTTTGTAAACATATTTATTCGATGAAAAATAAAAGCCTGCTGAGTTTGTTGCGCCCATTCTTCTCATGTCTGAGGCATTCATTTTGGAATGGGTGGTAGTTCTTTGACTTTCAATAGGTGATGTCACATCCTATTTTGAATAAAAATATTTTAATTTGAATTTGAATTCCTTTTGAATGCTCTTAAGGTATTTTGTTTAGCGCAAGTTTAGTAATCATTTTATCTTTAAATATTATTTACTAGTTGTAACAGCGTAGATAAATCATATCCCTTTTATACTTACTTAAATTAAATTGTATTTGCATAATGATATGTATTTCGTTTAACTATCCGAATGCATAAATAAGTAAACAATACCATTAAAAGGATGATGACGCATAAGAATTTGCTTAGACAGAACTTAGTCCCAAACTATTCAGTAATAATAAGATTGAAAATATTAAGAAAAATGTATTTAGTGACAATGTCTGAATAGCTTAGGTAGCACTTAGACTTTATTATCGAAGTTTTGACATTTTTAAGACATTTTTTCGACTATTAGAAATTATACGGTGCCTCCTCCAGCTAGTAATAAGCAATAAAATTAGTTATTCGCTGTAGCGATGTCAGCTATTACATAGAGGTGACCAATTTTGTAAACATTTACGTTAAAATATGACTTTAAAAAAAAACGTTTTCTCTCTGATGTGACACAAACCAATATTTATTAAACACAAAGTCTACAATTTATTCAGTTACAAATTTGAAGACAATCGAGCGTACGGGTAATACTGATAATAAGTGATCACCGCCGCCTACATTCTTCTGCAACACCAGAGGAATCACAGGAGCGTTGTCGGCCTTGTAGAAAGATACGAGAATTCAGAATTATTCAATTTCTGCTCATAATATTGAGCTTGAGCAATTCCTAAGTGGCACTGCATTACAATGGGTAGACGTATCGATTACGTAATTTTTACTCAAAAAAAATTCGGCGTTAATTAAGGGTCACCTACGATAGTCTATATTATGGCATCTTGCTTTGCAACTCATTTGATTCCTTTATTTATTCGTTGTACATTCAGGTTAGCTTTAAATAGGTTAGTTTTTAGATTATTAGAAATGTTTTTAATTTAATACATTTTGAAAAAGTTCATTTTATTTTAATATGTCTCACGAAATAACGCCTAAAGTCCTTATCACCAGTAAAGTTTAATGGAATAATTTCCATTACCATTAATATGTACAGCTATGAGCATTTTACGCGTTGAATATTTTTATAATCCGTTGAATAATAGTGTTGACACGCTATAGAAGGGGAGCGTGGGGTTACCTTCCTTCGTTACTCATTTCGTAGTATTATTACTTCGAATATATTATTAAATAAGGTGGTTATTAATCGTGTTTATTTATTTACTCAACACTGTTATGTATGATGCCAGTCGTGGATTTGTACTAAGCTTCTTTTTTTTATGAAATAAGGGACGAGACGAGCAGGACGTTCAGCTGATGGTAATCGATACGCCCTTCTTATTACAATGCAGTGTCGCTCAGGATTCTTGAAATACCCAAAGATTCTGAGCGGTACTACATTATTGCACTCGTCACCTTGTGATATAAGATGTTAAGTCTTAATTGGTCAGTAATTTAAAAAAGTAATATAAAAGGGTTTTACCAAAAAGTCGTAAGTTTTTGCATATCTAACTATAAATATATTAAAACCGAAACTGATCGATGTCTATGTTCACTGGGGTATTTAATACCAACCCATGAAAATAACTCGTTTATGAAAGATAAAACCACACGAGCATAAATACGGGTTATGATGGTAGGTGATTAATGAATGAGTTATGATGACCAGAATAATCACAAGAGCGTTGGTTGCCAACCTTGTAAACCGTCTAATAAACGTAGATACATATGAATTCGAAAAGCAAAAACACATTAGATCCTGGCGGACAAGGTTCTAACTGAGGCCACCGTGGTAAGTGTTAAAGGTCCTAAGTATTGCGACATCTACTCTTTCTTAATTTTTACATTAATTGTTTATTTCCGTTAATATCAGAAATGGCTTTAATCAAATCAAAGGCTGTTTTTAGATGTATTAAAATAATAAGGGAAATATTTATAGCCTGTATAGCCGAGTGGTTAGCGATCCTACTTACTAAGCTAGAGGTCCCGGGTTCGAATCCCGGTAGGTGCAAGCATTTATATGATGAATATGGATGTTTGTTTCCGAGTCATGGATGTTTAAATGTATTTATGTATGTTTATATGTATGTTATATGAATTTATGTATGTTTAAGTAAGTATATTGTATTAAATATATCATTGTCTCATAACACAGGCTATATATGCTTAAATTGGGGCAAGATAATTTGTGTAAAAAGTGTGTCAATATTATTATTATATAATATATTATTTAGAGCTTGTGCTGTGTCACTGGGTTATAATTAAAAAATATCTTATGAGAAATTGATATTATTTAGATGTTTAAATGAAGATAAATTAGGTAGAAAAGATCATATGAAATATTATTGCTTTCGTGGGCATAAAAATTTGAAATGTAGAAGAAAGTACTAAATGCTTAAGCGAGCCGGGTATAGAACTTGCCAGGCAGCATGGAGGTTGAGATGAAGATTGTTACAATTGACATATCGATTATTGATTATACATTAATTTGAAATAAGTTTTTAATTTAATTTTTATTTAGAAAAGTTTTTGAGACGGGCAAGACGTTCTTCTGAATTTCACAATACAATGCCGCTCAGGATTCTTGAAAGAACGAAAATTTTGAGCAGGATCTCAATTGCGTTCATCACTATTTGACATAAGATTGTAATTCTCATTAGTGCAGTTATTTGCACATTGCTAGTTCACGTCAGTCACGTCAAAACTAATCTAGCTATGTATATATATACCTTTATAGCATGTATTTAAAATGTTAAACTATATATAAAAAATATTTGAATGATTGATTCATTGAAGTGAATGTTACATTGATTTCTTTAATGATTAATTTAATAAATCCTTTTAAGAAGTAAATCGTTGATCTAATTATTTTTTCCGTTTAGGTAGACCAAACCTTATGCAATCCACGGTTGTAAATGGAAAAGTTACTCTAAAAGAAATTTAAGACGTAAAAGAATGAACTATTCAATCTCATAAGCTGTTGTAAATCCTAAACCGACAAAATAAAACGTGCGTATTAAAAAAATAAAAAAAAAAAGGCGCGATCGAACGATGCATGGACGTCTCAACTTAACACTTTCGCCACCGATGCGATGATAAATGATCATAATATCTACATGAATGATTGAATCGTCAGGTCGGACACGTTCATTCCGTCCCACCTTTTAACACCTTCCTCCAAAACTTTACAACACGCCATATATTACGTGCTGTGGTTACTTTTATATTATTATGATTATCATTTACTCACCCACACGCCAGCGCTGTGGCGGCAAGCCTCTGAACACTACTTTATGATACCAATCCTACATCAATAATAGTTTTCACGTGTGAAATAAGTAACGTTTAATTTAAAACAATATGTTAATTAATTCATAATAACGACGCTGTATTACGTAGTTGGAATTGATTCGGTCGGCAATAAGGAGGTCGAGTTGAAGTTATCAATAATTCAAAAATGTCGACGCATTGTTGCGACTGGAATCTTCTATACTAAGGAGCTTTGAAAGGACTTGTTAAATGTATTAAGTTATTAAACCCAGCGGAGGTAGAAAACAACTTTTTTGTGAGTAACATAAGAACATGCATCATCGGATTATGATTCTAATTTATACGAATTCTTTATTAGAGGCTTATTTTTGATGTCTACTTAACACGATGAAGGATGCTTACTGCCTTACTTGCCGGCTCTATTTTGACATCGGATCCTAATTATTTTAATGTTTTTTAGAGAAGGTACGTGATCATGTTTTTATTAAGCTCTTAAAGCATTTTTTGCGCATTGTTTTGATTGCTTCTCTATAATCATAGTTAAATTAATGCGTTACTTATATTCAGATATAACGTTGTGTATTTACACTTATATATTATAAGTTCTAGAATGGGCATGGATTTCACTATTAATAAACCTATTTAATCTCCTTAACTGTTTCGTCTCTTTCCGTCAATTTAAAATTTTATTATATTTGATTGATGATAGGACAACAAAATATAGATAAAATGTTAATTTAATATATTATATTACTTAAAGTAGTGATTTAGGCGTCTGTTGTAACTAACTGAACTCATAAACAGCTGAACCGATTTGAATGAAACTTTCTGTGTGTCTTCAGGTGGATTCTATAATGGTTTAGATTTACAATTCAACTACCTCCTAAGCGGCTGGACTGATTTTGATGATATTTTTGTGTGTTCCAGTGAATTTGAGATTGGTTCTCAATTCCGTCCATATAATATAATTCTCCTGCTCATGTGTATGTTAGTTAACTTCTCCTAACGGCTGGACCGACTTTTCAAATTTAAGACGTAAGTATATAGATTTCGAGATGCCTTATGCCTATGCCTTATAATGATATTGTAAACTCAGTTGTATTGTACACGGTATACAAAGAGACTCGTGTTATAATCAAAAATTCAATCGTATTAATTATGACATTTATAGAAGTGGCTTTTAAATGATTAAAATCTCGTTAGTATATTTATAATTTAATAACATACAACGACCTGATTCTCCATATTGATAAGGTAGATAGTGCAAAAACGTGTCAAAGCATGTTTTGTATTTTCTAATGATTAGGTATATTCAACGTTTTCTTAAAGTTTTATCGTCGGCAGCTGTATATTATGAATAATTTATTATAATTATCTTGTTGTTACTCGATTATTTATTGTTAATTCCGCGTTTTTTTTTCATAATCATTGTTTTGTGTCAAAGTTTACGATTTCGTGAAAAATAATGTGTGTGAATCCTTAGGTTTCCTACCTTTCTTGTGACGAGTAAAACTTGATTCTTTTTACGATCATTGTAAGCATCTAATATTGTTTATAATTTTCAGCATAATTTTTTTTTAAACTTAGATTTGCGTTACTGAATAGTGCTTGTGTACCTTTTTATTTTTAGTATTATCAACTGCGTATTAGTTGATTAAATAACGTTATGATTTGATTATAAATTATTTGAGCAAGAGTACAAGGTTATTTGAAAAAACTAAAGCAAACTTCTTGAAAAGAAAAAGTGCTTTACACCACGTCGTCTATCTACACGTTCTTAAGGAAGATAATATATACAAACACAGCAGAAGATTAACAGGAGCCTTGCCGCCTTTTTAAGTGAGTTTATACGATTTTTGAAAGAGCTCATGTCATTACAGCCCATAAACAAATACAAGGAATCCTATTCTACAGTTCGGTTGTACGTAGAAAAAAGTTCTTTTCTAACAGCACTGCGCGGCGGTAGAATGCAATACGTTTACATGATTTTATTCTAATGGTATCACAAATTATTTTGATGCTCGGAATGAACCAGACCCTACCAATTATAGAAGCAAAATTCTTAGCACCATTATCATCCTTTGAAAATCATGTGTAACATTTGACGAGAAACTTGGAACTTTCTAGATCAGCATCAAAAATCATATTAACGGGTCATAGTTACCTGTATCGAGACTTATTCGGAAATGCCAGTTAAAAGCTCAAGTAATATTGTCGAGTAGAACTACTATATTATTTTATTTTAAAACTTACAATTTTAATTTGACACTATCGGTCGTAACTCAATCATTCATTTGTCATCGCAGGGCCTAACCTGTTTTTAAGCAGAACGTGCGCTAACGCCTACGTTATTCGGCTACTTTTTATATAAAGTCCACCTTAGCTTATAAAGCGTTATAAACAAAAAAAGTTAGCTAGATCACTCTGCATTGCGTAGAGACGTCGCTGTCAGGTCTAGGTCTTCTTCCATTAAAACAATAATAGCGTTTGAAAGTTTGACTATGTATCATCATCATCAGCTGGAAAACGTCCACTGCTGGACAAAGGCCTCCCCCAAAGATTTCCATGACAATCGGTCCTGCGCTGCCTTCATCGAACGTATTCCGGCGATCTTGACCAGACACTCAGTCCATCTTGTGGGGGCCTACTAACACTGTGTCTCCCGGTACGTGATCGCCATTCGAGGACTTTACTGCCCCAACGGCCATATATCCGTTGAGCTATGTGCCCTGTCCACTGCCACTTCAGTTTTGCAATCATTTGGACTATGTCGGTTACTTTGGTTCTCCTACAGGTCTCCTCATAATTGATTCAATCTCGCAGGGAAACTACGAGCATATTCTCCATTGCTCTCTGAGCGACCATGAGCCTTCTAATACGGCCCATAGTTAGCGACCACCTCTCGTACCGTACTGCGTGGACTATGTACATAATTTATTAACTCGATGGAAGCGTTTTTAGTACCTAAACCACGTGAACGACACTTGGTTGCGTCATAAACATGCTAACGTTAACAGTTGGTTATTATATGGAACAAACTACTTATAAAGTATACTTTTTGTTTTTCATTATCTATTTAATAAATTCTTGTTACTATGAGTATTAAGATTTCAGTGCCTTACTATTATAATAAGGAATGCATGTGTGTGAAATACCTTAATAATTACGCAACTTGCAATAATTATTGGATTTTATTACAGTACCTAAAGTTTTGTTTAAATTATCAAAATGATTCGAGCACACTAACAAGAGTTACATTTGAACACATGTGTAATCGTGTTCAAACTAATTATGGTGTAAGTACATAGAACTTTAATACTTACGTAAGGTCATCGCGACACCTGTTATGTCAAAGTGTTTGTATTTGTAATTATAATAACGTCTATTAAGTCTAAAATAGCGTGATATTGATCAATACGAATAATGTGCGAACAAGTTTTTTAAATTATGATATTATTATGTGTCAGTATATTATTTCTGTTTGAAGGTATCAACTTTAGTTAGTTTTTTTTTTATTTACTACCTAGTCCAATTAGTATGGTAAATTACTTTACATGTTGTCCTTTTTTGTGCTTCGTACCTCAAAAGGAAAAACGGAATCCTTATAGGATCAGTTTATTGCCCGTCTGTCTGTCTGTGAAGACCCTTTATCTCAGGATCTTGTGGAGTTGACTGGAAGCTGGGCAATGCAAACTTCTAATTTAACGTAAAAAAAAGATACGGCCGTTTAAGTAATCACCATTTTAAGTATATTTTCCGTAGACCAAGAACTATGAAATTTGGCAATTAATACCTTGTTATACTACCCGGCATAAGGAAAAATCTACAAACTACATATTTGTAAGTAAATCATGAAAAAAAATACGGAACGTCTCGGTCCATTCCGCACTTTAGTTGGTTTTACCTATTTTATTGCACAGAAATTGTGTCAATAATCAACATAAAATTAAGCTATTGAATTGATACTTTTATACCAAAGTTTTGGTTTGAAAGTCGCCGTAGTCAATGAAATTACTGAGCTAATATGACTTAACATCTCATGTCTCAAGGCAACGAGAGCAATCGTAATTTCAGTAATGATACGTAGGTATGTTGTTTTGTAGGTATGTAGTGAATGAGACTGAGGCATCACGCTCAAATATGTAACGCTCGAAATTATACGAATAAGATCTTCGCTTTCTCAAGGTGTATTAAGCGTTTTTAGAATACCGTGTTATCGACAGTTGGTTGTGTCATAACATTATTATCTAAACATATAATAAAATCGTGACAAAAAAAAACTGTACATAGATTTTTTTTGAAAGAATTCTTACTGTGTGTTTTAGAAACATTAGATACAATAAAGTACGTCATAGCATTTTTGCCTGTTTGTCTGTATGTATCCGGACAAAACGTAAAAGCAAATGAATATTAAAATATTAAATTCAAATTTTTCAATACCTATCTCCACGGACAAGAGTATCATTGCGAGTTTGTCTAAATATCGTCGGATTATTTCCGAGGTTGGCTGATAGTATTACCAACGTAAAGTCCGTCGTATTCGTAGTTTCACGGAATCGCAAAACCTAGTTCCACCTTTCATTAGAAAAAAGGTAAAAGCAAACGAATATTCGCGGCGAGCACGCGCGAAATAGCGGCAATTTCGCCGCGAATCGTAATACATCTGTGACATAATGCTTGTCGAAAGAGTAGTCATCACATCACCGTGAAAAAATTGCCCGATACAAACATGAAAAGAATTATAATTTAGAATTTGGTGACATGGCAGTATACCTCTACAATCACTGATAAAATACAAGCTGACCTAGCAAACGTTGTATTGCCGATATTAAAATCGGTATACAAAAGTAACTGATGATCGTAGATGGGTGAAAAATTGAAGTTATATGTTTTTTTAATGCTGACTGCTAATTTGGCGTTGACCACCCTTAACATTTAGGGGGATAAAAAATAAATGTTGTCCGATTCACCCAATATGTACTCAAAATTTCATGAGAATCGTTCAAGCCGATTCGAAAGAGTTTAACTACAAACATCGCGACATGAGAATTTTATATATTAGATAATTCGGGAACAAAACTTTATGTTCACCATGAAAATGAACTTCAACTCAGGGTTATAATACTTTTAACCGAATTTAATTCGATTATCTATCGCTATAAAACTATAATATGAATACCTAGACTTTTCGTGAGACATAGCGTATTTAGGCTTGGATGTAGACATAGGCATTATGGTATGTAGTGTGCACATGGGATGGAAGTTTTAAAGGGTTTTTTTAAACGATGGAAGATCAAAGGCCTTTTTGACTTAAGTACTTCGTGCATAATAATTAATAATACGGTGAAATCCAGTTTTTTTCCAATTTGGTTGAAAATGATGATGTTCTTGGAACATGGGAAAATATCCTATGGCAATATCACTTATTGAAAGAATATGAAAGTCAAAGACTACCTTACCATTCGAAAAGTATGCCTCAGACTTGAGAATAACGGGTGTTAGACACTCAGATGGCTTCTTTTTTTTCATAAATAATATGGTTGCAATGCTATATCGTCCAAAAAATCTTATTATGTATTAGTAAATCTGTAGTATCATTAAGAAAGTCATTTATGTTGTAGTAACCTTTACCACACATGAGATTAGATGTAGTATAACATCATAGAAATTCACATACATTTTATATTAGGTTTGGGTGGTCTTTGCTGATATGAGATTAATTATCGACCATTGTTACACTAACAGCAAATTTACTGTCAACATTGCTTGTCTGTGCACTTAAAACATATTATGTAACAAATGGCGCCAGTAAGTTCGCCTACATAGACAATATTTAGCTAGCTACCTGATTGTACAAGGTTTTATATACAATCTCTGGAGTTAAATTTATATTTGTAGTTATTTTTCACTTTAATTTCCTAAAATAAAGCTTGCCTAACGTTACTTTCTTTGTCGTGAGCTATGAAAGGCCCTTCAATATGATAAGTTCATTACTTATATCCAGGTAATTTACAGTTTTATATATTTTTATAATCGCTAATAAAATCCTCGTATAAAACCAGGCAAAAATAAAGTCAACGTGAATAATTTATATTTATGTTTAACATAATTAAAACTTACATAAACTACTTAAATTAGATGAATTATAATATAATCGAAGCTTGATTGAGTTAGGCTTCGTCATCTAACATTGATAAAGCCAATGCATTACGAGTCATGACACAAACGAAAAAGTCCTCGATCCCATCACTTTACCAAGTCACTCACAAGACTTAAGCTACAACTAACTGCAACTACTCACAGGTCTTCTTCTAGACCTTGTCAAGCTTTATGAGCACGTAGCCAAAATTGTTTTAAGGAATCCAACCGCATAGGTCCTGCCGCAGAACTGACGAAGTCCCTAAAACATCCTACTGTAGTGTGAGCTTGTCAAAAAGTCAGCATATTTAAATAATAATACCTTTACTAAGCTCGTAAGCTTGTTTGACTCTTTAAAATCGCACCACACACATAATTTTTGTCACACCATAATAGTAGTAGAAAAAAAAGAAAGATGACCAGCATTTTCAACCTTCAAAACCGGAAGACCAGTGTGCTATAGATGTTGCAGCATTCCTACACTGGCCGATCTGTATATACAGCATTACTGCTATTGTATAGAAAAAAAAAGTAAATAAGAACTTACAGTGTTGGCATAGAAAGGTGGTTGGTCAGCTGCGAGCGCTGGGAAGTAGGCTGCCATGCCTGCGGCGGCCGCGGCCTCCGGGTACGGTGAGCTGTACATGGAGAGTGGCACGCCAGACGCCAGCCGCTGGTAGTTGAAGAACTCGTACTGGCATGAGCACACCGTCTGCCCTGTGATGGGGTCCTGGAATATCGGGCGGCCGGTGTCGCAGCAACGAGTCGTCGCCGCGGCTGGGGAGGTCGGCCTCGCGCCACTTCCGCTCCCTCCCCCTGCACTCATTCCCGCCTGCGCCGGCGGCGGACTGTTGGAGGCTGTCGATATGGTGCTCTGTAAGTTGTAAATTTTGAAATGCCTTTATGTTGTCACATTCGCCTTTGCAATTGCATAATTTATAACAATATATGGAGGCCTCCGTGCGCACAGCAAAACATTCGCATACCATTTGCTTACGTGGTTATCCATCAGACTTGACGCATATTAAAATTCAAGCGGAAAAAATGGGTTATAGATGAGTATTTAACGATTGCAAGGGGTGATGCATGGGCGTCGCAGCTACCTCATCAGGCGGGTACGCAAATAGAAAACGTTCGCGAAACCCTTTGTGTGTCTTGTATAGAAATTAAATTAGTTGTCATCTTAACGCTAATGCGATACGATTGAATATTTTTGAATATGGATATGGGTATATCCTATTGTTGTTATAATAGAATTATCGTCTGGACTACCTGAACAGTGCGGTCACGGAATAAACATTCATCCGTTGTGAACGAACAAAGAGGAATCGCGATCCCTTCCCGATCGAGCGTCGCGAATTCATACGTGGATAAATAACTTTCTAAATATTTGTCATTCGAATGAAAAATGATCACAATCGTCTAACAAACGTTGTCCTCTCAATAGGATTAGAAACCGAGAAATGCCACCCGACCGCTTGCGACTCCGTCAGTCGAAGAAAATAAGAATTAAACCTCCTTTGTGTCCTTTCCGTGTTATTATAGGACATTTCCGGATAAAATAAATTGTGTTCGATTATAAATCTTCAACGTCGTTATGATCATGACATGTTTATATTTGACGAGGCGTTAACGTAAAGCTGTATTGATTAGGAAACCTTGCTTATGTACGTTTTAACCTTTAGTTGCGTAACGTACCTATATTATAAGCTAGAAGTGGAGATGGGTGGTACTGTAACTTGTGAGCCGACTTGATATGGCTTCATCAACCCTAACCACACACCTATAGCGACACATCTGTACCATTGGAAAATTTCAACCTATCGCAAGGCTTACCCGCCGCCGCAACTGGCTAAAAACATTTATTGTGCCGATAGTATTATCGAGGTAATCCCGAAGCCGTTAAATGTCGAATCCCTGCATTACGTACATTACATACCCTGCATAGTTATTTAATCCTTGCTCGCAGTGTACCGCTTGTTTTAGTTCTATATGTATTGATGTGTTTTGTATACATTGAGCCTACTAATGTGGGTTGTAATAACGCTTACATCGACGCGTTTGAGGCATGATACACCTATGTTTAATATGATTTGATTGTTATAAAAGTTATTTAATGAGAAGAAGTAACGTGACGATCAAAGCGCTAACCTGATAATTGATACCCCCTGCCCATTACTACGCAATGCCGCACAGGATTCTTGATAAACCTAAATATTTTTTCCCGGCATTGTAACTAGAGACAAAGATGTTAAGTGACCCCAGCTTAGTAATTTCACTTGCAGTGCTTGCGCACTACGGCTTTACAGCAAAACTTTTTTTAAGATTTGGTTATGCTTACATTTTTATAACTGCTACGGTTATAACACTATTCGAGTGATTTAGGTTCCCCGATATTTCAATGTTTCATAAACAAAAATTCGTTATGATCATAGGGCTGCTAAAGTTGTCAGCTGGAAGATATTCTTTAGTTACATTACTAAAGGTTTCATTTTCGAACGCAACTCGATCAATATCAAACGACTGTGCGCATCGGTTGATTTTAGGAGATCTCCGCTTTAAAAACTATTTTAACTAATCAAGTACTGAAATATGTATTATTCGAGATCTTTCAGAACACATAAAGTTTGTATTGTATTTGCAAGAATTGTTTATTAACATAGGGACAATAAACTTGTAGTAACAAGGGCTTTCCATTTAATATCTTAGTAGATCATCTGGTGAACTTGAGTTTTTGCCGAGTTGACAGTTGAGAGTGTTATAATCATCACATGTGATGGGTACTCATCACATTCGCACTCAAGGGACCGACGAAGGAAGTGTGCACTTAAGAAGCTACATTTGTAAACCTCGCCTTGTTTTTGTTCATGCCTCGGTCGTGTTTCTAGCAATAAAATTGGAATGCCTGTTTGTAATGTCAAAATAACAACCTCTTAGTTTAGTATCTTAGCATATGAAAAGGTATAAATTACATTTATTTTCTTAAAATTGGTTCATTTTGTATACTTTTGAAATATCGGCGCAGGCAACTCGCGGAGTATCATAAACTTAGAATATACTAACGTTTGGACGACCTATAAGGTGGGACCTATAATAATTGTTAATATTTGCGTTAGCTACTGGTTTTTAATACGCTTTTATTAGCTTCGTACGGATGTGAGTATGTAACGGAATCTTTGAGCATGATTTTGACCCCCTTCAACACTTCGGAAATTTGGTATACTTATTAAGGACGGAGGACAATTCAATATATAAAAAAAAAACAAAAAAAAGGAAAAGTAAATAATAAATTTGAATTAAAAATAGTATAAAAAAAAAGATTTTATTGTAATAAAAGCGTGGTTTTAAACTATTATTTTTATATTCAAAATACTAAGGAGGTAATATCAAGCGTGCCTAACTATTTACGATAGTAAAAATCAAAGGGAATGATCAAACTAACAAGAGATTAGCTTACTTTTTCTATCTTGCTGTATCTCCGTTAGAGATATTCTTCTCGCTATGTATGTTGTCTATAATCTAGTATATTACGAGTCTATTGCGAGCATCATTATTTGCGCTCTTTAATTGAAAAGTTTATTTAAATAAAATACTTTTAAAGGATTAAAACGCGTGTAATTGTAACGGTTTTACATTAGATGTTTGCGTAAAAGTTACATTTTTATTTTAGTTAACCCGACGTATTTCAAGACAAGACCTTTCCAGATCTCGTTCTCAGGGGGACTGCAGATGAAGTGAGTCAAAGATAGTATTTGTCATAGTTGTCACTATGAAGTTAAGCGCCATTCATTTCCTCGAAACGAGATCTGGAAAGGTCTTGAAACGTCGGGTTAACTAAAATAAAAATGTAACTTTTTCGCAAACATCTAATGTAAAACCGTTACAATTACACGCGTTTTAATCCTTTAAAAGTGTTTTATTTAAATGCGTAACACTCGCGTTAATCAAAGAACATATTATGTTCAAAAGTTTATTTTAAAACTATTTTGGGTTTTTGATTTTGACGTTTTTGTGGGATTAACGGTTCGGATAATGTCTATATATGACTTAGGTAATTTTCTTTCTAGAAAATTAAAACAGTTTAATAATTGTAAACTAATTTCGTTATGTGTGATCTATCCTTTAATAATAATGTCATTACTATATTAGAAATTGTAACATATTGTAGAATTGTTCCCACATAAAAATAATGTCGAAACAATATAAAGAGATAATATATATTTGAGATTTGCGGCCACTAAATGCGTGTATACTTTTAAGATTGTTTCAATTTCTTAGCGTGTATCGCCGTACAAAAGAACAGTAAGTAGAACTTATCTTGAACCAATATATCAATAGCGAAGAGTTTATACGATTTTAAGTGGGCGTTTAAAATCATCGGTGATGATTGAAGCGCTTCAGTTATCAAAACAAAGGCATATTATTTCTTATCGTGGCGAAACATTTCGATAATCACAGCCTATTAGCTGTGTAACCATTTTGTTGGGCTTCGAGCTATGGTTTGGAGATTATTATATTTATTACTGTTATATATAATAGTAGATTGTACACATAGAGATTATATACTTGATTGTAAATTAGAATGGTAAATATTTCAAACAGCTCAGTGGTCAGTGACGTAGGTAGCTACTGAGCTAGAGGTTCTGGATTCCAATCCCGGTAGGTGCGAACATCGATATGGTTATTTGGATTGGTTGGATCTTTGTTTCCGAATCATGGATTTATTTATTATTTATTGTTTATATTGCTAAGCAAATATATTGCATTAAATATATCGTTGTCTTGTACCTACAGCAATTTGAAAGGAAATAAAGACTTGCTTTACCTACTTTGACACGTGAGTAGATTTGTAGCACTGTAAAATGGTTTATTTATCAAATAAGTTTTATTAAACTTAAATTGAGTCGTAATGAATCACAAAACGACCAATGATGAAGCTTAACGCGATACGACTTTTTACGCTCACATCCACTCATTACTCTAATTTTGTAAAACATATTCAGTTTAGCTGAAACATTTTCATATTTGCAGTAACTTTTTTGAAATATTTCATGAGAAATGACAAAATTTTCTGGATACTACACTAAAATAAGTACAAAATTATTATCAGTAGTATAATATTATAAGTTAAGCCTTCATATTTAAGCGTGTTCAAATCAACGATCCAGAAATTATTTAAAATCATACCACGCGGTTAATTCTACACGCTGTTTTATGAAGCTGTTATTGTAATTTAAACTCAAATACTTATAAAATTCGTTCGGAAATAGTTAATTTGCATATTCATTAGAATATAATGGTGAGTTTTAAGTACTATTGCAACTTATGTGAGATACGCTCCTACATGTATGTATGTGATGGTTATTAGATTAAAAGATACAAAAAAGTTGTCATCGCATCCTTTTCAAATATCGTATCGTACAGGACTAAAGTGCCGCTCATCTTATCTCTTGCAGACATCTTTTAAAAAACAAACACGACGAGTATTTTCTTTTTGTCATCTTTTTTATCGTAACCCGCAGGATGTGTTAGAGTCGTTAAGCCCTTTTAAGTGTTAAACCATGTAACTGAATATTCGAACGTACAGGGTCCAATCTATTTGTTAAATAATGTTAAAAAAGTTAATCTAAGAGAAATCGAATCGAATGACATGAATTTTGTTATAGGCATGGGAGCAAAAAATGCCGATGACATGTTTTTGGATAGCCGGCGATATCGGCAGGTAAGCAGTGTTTTTGTACAGGCTCCTTTAGCATCATTACAGTATTCAGTTTACGATAACGTTGATCCTAAACAGATCAACAGTCTTGCTAATGTGTTTAAAATTAAAAGCATATGTTCTGGTAAGTAATGTAACTCTTTAATAACATTAAAAATATTCCAATTTGATTTTATATATTGAGACATTGACAAAGTTGCTTGCAACGAAAAAAATGTACTTTTTAATTATTGAAATAAGTATATACATATATATATGAGATTGGCTTACAGAAGATAAAAAGTAAATAATATGAAAACGAAGTTCCAGTAACTACGTGGACAATTTTGCTTTTTACTATTAGCACTTAGAAAGAAATGTCACCATTGACTCACCACATGTTCCCGATTCGATCCTTGCCCCCCTCTTCCAATCTGTGTTCGGTTTTTGAATTCATTTGTACCACTATATTCGATGCTATAAACGGTTGGCACTGCTTACGATGACTCTGGATGTTATCAAAGAGTGATTATATACCATTTGATGACTCTGTCATGACTCTCTTTCTTTGTTAGAAAAAAATATACTTTAATTCACAATTTGAAAGGCTGACCAATGAGGCCATATTCACGTAGCTATTAAGTTGATGTAAAAATATCTGCCCAAACAAAAAATAAAACACAATCTTTCATTCAGAAATTGCTGTTAGAAATTGCTATCAGTATATAAATAGAATTACCTACTACAAATTTGTTTTGCAACTACATAAAACGTATCGGAATATTCGAACAGTAAATTTGGTTGGAATCTGCTTTGCCGAGCGGATTGAACGTGAATCCGTATTATAGGCTATTGTTTACGATCCTGACAATCCACCGTAAGCTAGTTTAGCGTGGCTCGTCATGAGATCGAAAACAGTGCATATTTTATTTAATGTAATTTGATTTGGATGTAAAAAGATTCAACTGTCTCTATTTAAATGCTGCTTTACAAGATTTTATATACACAATATACCTATTGGTTTTACTAATGTTTTTATTTGAAATAATTTTAAAAGATTAATGTTAATATTACCATTTTTACTAGTAGCTTAGTAAGTGATCGAAATAATACACGGAGTATACAATTATTCTTAGAAATCGATACAATCTTAAGCTATAACACTTGTCTCAAGTCACTTAAAGAACAGAAATACCTAACATAGTCTCTCTAATATATTACTTTTAAAAGCCAGACTTTTAATGCCATCGATGAACGCGTGCGAAATAAATGTATTTAGATAAAACTATTTTATACTTGACAGAAACTTCACAGGAAAATATTTAAGATACTAATGTTGCATATTATTTTCTACAGTACTAGATGTTTCCATAGAAAATAATTTCATATATTCCACCGCAGAAGAAACATTTTATAATGGCATAAAATAAATTAATTGTACGCTTTAATAACGTCAACTATCTGCGAAAAGACATAAAGAAGAAAGAAGAATAAGGAAGTTATTACATGTAAAGAAATAAAAACAAAATAATAGAGGATTGATAGAATTGACATTATTAACAAAATCCTGTATTTGAAACATATTTGAAATTTGAATGAATAGTTGACATGTGGTCATTTTTAGAGAGCAAGCAAAACCATGCTATAACTTTGTACATTACTTTGTTGCAAAATACGTATATATTATCATTTGAATTTCATAACAACGTGTATGAATATTAAAGTGCTTCCAACTTACAAGCAGAAACAATCGGTTATCGTCGTCACACTAGATGGATTCCTACGTCTTCACTGGGGATACATTGTGATAACACATTTGATGGATCATGATATGTACAACCTTTAGTGATTTTTAATGATTGCTAGGGAATTTAGCAAATAAATTTTACAAAACAAATAATTACATGGTAATAATAATTAAATCCTGAACATTCTTAATATCTCACTAAGAGTGCAAGTTATTCCACAAAAGTTTTGTATATTATTTTGTAAAAATATTACAAATTGAGAATTTAAAATTTTCCAACAAAAACTGGTCATTTAATTGTTTAAAAATAGTGAGCAACGAAAACAAATAAACGACAATTTGTTACTGTTTGTTACTTTAGGGCAGATTTGATTCTACTAGCTTCCCTAACTTATATTATTGTGATTAATTTTTATTAACAGTTTTTATCATAACTGATAGTTAACACTATGTGAAACTAGCTACAACTATAATAATACTTTTAATAAACACGCAAAAAGTAACAGAAGACTAAATCGATCAAGCTGGCTTTGAACTTTTTACAATTTCCTTTATTAAAACTTCCTTCGTTAAAGATAAGCGCATTCAAAGCGGCTACAATAATTAACATGACACATAACTTACTATAAAAACATCATTATTATACGCTAAAACAATGCATATCTCATAATCATTGGATTTTTAATTAACTAAGCAAGCGTTAAGGAAACTTATTATCAATGTACCTATCACTATAGCACATCGATTTAGAACATGCGAATACACTGCAACATGGTTAAATGTACTATGTAACTTGTAACCATTACTTTACCTGTATTTTCCTTATATTATAAATACGAATGTAAGTTTGTTTGTCAGACTTCAAGCTTTTAATAAAAAATCAATCGTCATGAAATTTTACCAACTCGATATCACTGGCTCAGAAAATGTCATTGGATCAATTTTGTGTTGAAATTTTGAAGAATTCCCGTGGGAGGGAGCTTTATAGTACGGGAACATAAGCTAGTTTAACGTATTGCTTTCCTTCACCGTTTCATTTGTTTTAAGCTTTTTAAAATAATTTTGTAACAGAATAATACTATTTTTAGGTTTGTTATTAAATTCACTTCAACTTTCGTCTGTATTTTCTCAGTTCACTGACTTGAATCACCTTTCCAACGATATAACAGTGTTGTATAAAGCAGCTGTTGAGTATAATTTTCCTATAAGATATTTACATAAAATTGTTCATTTAATTGGACAATTACATGGCGCGTCAAATTTAAATGCTCTATTATTCGGTTGTATTGTGCCGAGATATCAGTGGCGATAAGTAAAATTGGCCCACCCCCGATCTCATGATGCCCTAAAAGGTATTCACACCTTCCCTAATTAAGGTTGAATTAGTGAAGATTGAAATATAGGAAGGAAACCGACTTCATAAATACAAGCCAAAGAAACAGATAAACGCGCTTTTGTGGATACATAAATTATGATTGTTTTGATAAAAAATATACATTTGTGAGTATTATATTGTTCTACGCGTTACATTATTATCATAGTTGAATTAATATTACAGAGATGATTACAGTTAATTACGAATTTAATTCTTAAATGTAGGTATTAGGGTTAAACAAGACTTAGTTAAGGTTACGTGGGCCTAACGGTTTTCGTATCAATAAATTTTTAGAATTTAAATGATAATATCAAGTGATCTAGGATCTAAATGAAACAATAAATATTGGACGGAGGCACAATACAAGTAATAGAACAGTAGTGTAACGCAGCGGTCTTCTTGAAATTTATACCTACGTCGACATACAAAAAGATTGACGACGCAGACGGCGGGGCGCAGCTAACTTAATTCGGATAGCGACTAGTCTCGGCGGCGCACGGCGTGGCGCTTAATAGTTTTGTCTTCCCAAGATTGCTAAGCGGCCGGGTAAAACATTTGTATGTATGTGTGAGTACGTCGATTCGAGCGTTCTAGTATGAAGTTGAAGTACTGTTAAAATACTATTTACTGTATTGTGATGGAGATGAGTGGATGCGAATAGGTGAAAGAAGCTAAACCATGCATAAGCCATAAGGTTTCTCGTAAGCCGATGAAAGTAACAGTATCAAGGTTACTTAAAATAACTCATGTGATACTAACGTGTCATAGCCCTGGCAAAAGTTATCATTTTAATATGTTACCGACATTCCTCTGTGCAGGGTTTGCATGAAGGCAGAAGAGAAGGCCGCACATATCATCCTGGAGCGCAGAAGTATTTTCACATTGGATCACAAAGGACTCTCCAAGGTCATGGGTGACAACAGAGGCTTGAGTAACTTTCTTGAGGAGTTGCTTGATGAAAAATTAGTCTCCAAACCCTACCAGGCATAAAAGGGGAACAGTATAGACGTTGAGTTGCGGAGATTACCGGTGATTACTATACCTATAGGTAGTACCCGAGTAAACTCTTACATATGTCGTTATTAGTAATTAGATTTTGATCTTATAAACAGCTAGTTCAATGCTATTAGTATACAAGAGGTCGTAATTGACTTTTCTCGAGTAGATTTCTACATATTTCATGTAGAAATATGTAGAAATCATTATTTTCATAAAGTTAACTTTTTCTTTGCTATCTGATAGGAATGATACAGACGCTAAATGTTACAGTAAGCTTGCCATATCTCATCAGTGAAAACAATATTTAATTCGGTTTAGCTGTTTCTGAGATCAGCATTGAAAAAATGGATAAAAATAAGTACGTACAACGTCTTTAAATAATTTTTTATTATTTAACTAGGTCATCCCCCGACTAGTCCACGTCATTATTTTATTTATGTTGTCCCAACATCTTGTGTGTGTTCGTGTTAAATAAGAACAAATTCTATTCAGGATTTTTTCATACAATGGTCATACATACAATGAAATAGACAAAAATGTTATTAAGTACTCTTTCCGAATATACAGTTTTTACTTTGTTACTTTTTAATTTTATCATATCTATATAGACAAGGCGCGATTCTAATTCTATTAAGTAGGTGATACAGGATAAAACACAGATGTAGATTAAGATGTTAAGATTGCAGGTGTTCACACTAGCCTCGCTTCGCGCGTGTTTGCACTTTAGGATTTAGCCACAATACTCGTTATGCTAAGACTTGTAAGAAATTATACTTTATCCACGGCTTATATCAAGCGACGCCGTGTTATTGTGTTTCATTCAAACAAGTCATTCATAAAATTGGTTCTCACAACCCAATAATAAGATGATTCGGTCAATCAAATTCGGACGATTTGGTCAATCGACTTTCTAACAAGGAGAGCTAACCCCACCCCGAAGATGATTGGTATACAAAATATATTTACTGGCGATTCTAATTTAAATTTTTGCACAGAATTTATTATTATTGAAGTACCAAAATTTTGTGGTCATTAAAATAAATAAGCTTTACTAAGTTGCTACTTTTTAAGCGCTATTAACTTTATTTTCCTACTTAATTTAGTCTTCTCCTTCTAAGGAGAGCTCTAGCCTAGGCTCTATGAAAATACATACTTTAGATGAAATTTTGATCCTAAATGTTTCCCCATACTTGCGTTTCATAGCTACTCTCAACCACGGGAAGCATATTTTTATTGGCATGTTACGGCAATACTGACTAATATTCTAAATTCTAGAGTAAGTTTGTTCGTTTGTTTCGGTTTCACGCCTTAACCGATCATTGTGAAATTTGGCACTTACTTTATCAGAGACGTTACGTTCACAGATTAGGACATGAGGTACTTTTAATTTCGAAATTATTGAGTATGCCCGAGGGGACGTTTTCCGAATTTAAGAACGGACTGAAATTGTATATTATGGTATAGTAATCCAAGATGGCTGCCGCGCAATATTATCATTGCTACAATTTTAATGTCGTTCTCAAGATTCTAAGGGGTGCAAAGAATGAATTTGGGATTATACTTGAATCCAAGATGGGCACCACGTAAATTTAAAATAATTACCATAGTACGGGTAAACATAGTATGGGTATACATAGTATGGGTATACATAGTATGGGTATACATAGTATGGGTATACATAGTATGGGTATACATAGTATGGGTATGCATAGTATGGGTATACATAGTATGGGTATACATAGTATGGGTATACATGGTATGGGCATCGTTTTCAAGACTCTTTGGGTAACCAGACAAATATGGTTTTATTAAATGCACTTTACATACGTTTTAAGGTTCTGTACGTCCAAGTGAATAAATCTGGAACCATTATAGGATCACTCCTGTGTCTGGCTGTCAGCTTATTTTATTGGCTTATGGTTTAAGTAGATTAATACGATATTTTAATATTCATTAACACGTTTCAGACATTTCGCACACAACATGACCAATTTTTTAATACTTAGTTTCCTAGGGATCAATGATCATTCGACGCGGCTTGGATAAACATGAATAGGTATACGATTTGTTATTTCGATTATTCTGATCACGTGACATGATGTAGTTCCCTTAAGGATCCTGCATTTCTAAGCTACCTATATTTTTCTCATTCACTCCCCTCAACGTTAAAATTACAAATAATCATATCATAAAATATTTGAAGATTAATAAAATAAAGTTATGGTCCATGTTGCAATTGTTTGGGTTTATTATTTGACAATGCCTTGGTAGAAGGAGGAGATACAACCAATATTATAAGTATAGATTAGAAATACACAATCATATAATAGCATTAGAAAGGTTTTTAATCAATCACGTGACTGGGAACACGGATTATTGAACTAATGAAGTTGTGTCAGAATGCTCACGATAAATTTATTAGCCCTTTCCTTTCAACATACTGCATGGATTCTAATAATAACTTGAGCGTTTCACTTAATATTGATCAATTCGTTATAAGTTAAGAAACGCGGTTATTTAAGTATACACTACAACCACTAGCACTAGTCAGTAATATTTATTTAAAAATATATTTGAGTCAGTTGTACTATTAAGATTATAAGATTTATTAGATTGTACTATTAAGTTATACACTAAAAAATATTTATGTTTCATTTTTTCATTCCAGAAAGTAAAATATATAAAAAGTGCTTCCCAATTAAAAAAAAATTACATGTCTTCTATGACTTTACATAGTATACATCAATGTATTTCTGTACTATCATTTGTTTTGCCTTCTATCCATACCCAGCCATTGATTAATATTAAATACAAAATAATATTTGAAATCAGCATAAAATCTATGGAATTTACTCACAATGCAATCGTGGCTATCTTCACCTCTCTCAGCACTAATTTCACTTTATCATCGGCATCATAAAACCCGATAGCCCTACACATGTTCAGATCGCATAACGCAGCCGTATATTGAATTATCGAATATTGGTGCCATTAAATAGCTGCCGATTCAAAACATCCCGTGCTATACCCGACCGATCCTTTATTACTGCCTGTCGTTACCTACTAATCGACCACTATTACTAAAATAACTGCGAATTCCAAACCGTCCACAAACAACCCAACACGTATTTGCCAAGCGATTTAATTGAATTATAGATTATATTTGTAGTTTTGAGTTTCTATAGTCAGTTTATTGCTTCATTATCTCATACAAAAATTCATTCATATCGTGTAGTGTTCGCAACACTAATATCGATAAAGGTTAGTTTTACTTAGAACCATATACAAACAATGTAATAAGTAGCCGACAAAACTAATAATCGGTTGATCGAATTTGATTTGAAGTCCCATTCACTTGTAGATGGTGATATTATGCAGTAAGTAAGTATTATGTGCAGAAGGTGATAATAAAACTTATCTACTGCGATCCTATCTCAATTCTACACTGAAATTGTTGAAAGGTTATCAATTAAAAAAAATATTATATATTTTTCTCATTAGGTACTCCGACCATCAAAAGAGTTTGTTTACAATATAGTAAACCATAGAAATGCTGATCTAATGAACACATAACATTGGTATGAATTAATTTCACACCAGTATCTTTTAGCTGAAGTCTGCTGCCTAAAAGATACTGTTACTAGGTAGCTATGTTATAAATACTTTCTAGAATATTTTAAATATCATTAATTGACTACTAAATACAAATATAAATAAATAAAGATAACACCATTGGCTTAATAAACCTATCTTAGGTGTCGCACTGTTTTGTCCCATTCTGTCAAATTTCATTTCAACTTGACAGAAAGAGACAAAACAATTGGATAAGCTAAAGTAGGCTTAATAAGCGGTGTTATTAAGAAACAAACGGTTGCATAAGAAAATTATTTTTCCTAACATAAACTTTTCTATCACCTCTGGTATGGTCTTCTGAAATAGTCTCTGGTCTTTTGATATGTAAACTTTGTGCGTGATTTAGCCCTTTATTTTGTAGATGTGGTGAGTGTATGGAATGAAACTATCTATGTAACACTCGTTAAATACAGAGCAAAATTTACCAGAGTTATTGATACATAATTATTATTATAATAGTATTGATGTTATATTTTGTCGAAATAAAAAAACGTTGTATTTCGTATTTAAACTGCCTTAATGAATTTGTCACTTTTGATTTGTCTGTGTGTCCGTTAGCTAGTGGTTTAATATTCAAAATTCTAAGGATGTATTCCAAGCGTGGCTGACTGCTTATGACTTGTGAATAAAAATTGGTAATACACTCGATTTTCTATCTTGCTGTATCTCCGTTAGGAATGTCCTCTTTTGTTTGTCAATATTATGTTATTATATTATAAGACTTTGATGACGGTTGATAAAGTTATACACGATTTAAATACGCACCCATGCATTATTGGCTTGGATATAGCATGAACAGAATGAAACAGGCCATATTGACGTCTGAATGACGTCAGCAAGAAATCGTCAGCTTGTAATCGGCACCTTTGTATGACGGTTTTTTGAAGTGTATCTTGACCCTTCACTAGGAGGGCGCTGTGCGGCCAGTACAAAATTTATGGCAATGAGGATATTTAAATTTCTATATTGAAAAATTTATAGGTTTATTCAGTAGATATGAATATAAATTGGTTGGAGAAAGTTTGAATTTTTGGATATTTGTTACTCAATCACGCCAAAACAACAGCATTCAATGAAAATAGTTAATCCATCTAACAATATGCACACACAGATTATTAGATGGATCAAAACATAGAATATATTCTGTTAATGTCATGTCAACGCGAACAAAATCGCATTTAGAAGATAGTACCCTATATATATATAGGGTACATATATATATATATATGTACAAATCAGTTAAATCTTTACAATAACAAAAATACTCAATGGTATAAGTAACGTGACAAATAAAAAGTTAAGAAAACAAAGGAGTTATTGAGGACAGCAGATGAAGCAAGACGCGCAACAATCTCGGCAAATGATAGTATTTCACTCAGTAGGCTTGTTTTCGTGTGTGACATTTATGCGACGATGTCTGAACGAAATTGTGAAGTGGTGACAACAGGACTATGTGAATACCTCGTTCATTACAAGATCTTGTGGGCGATACAACGCCACTAATTATCTAACATGTGTATTTTGAGTTCACGAATGCTACAGAATTAGATTATATTGCTGATTATCTGAGCTGGAGAGAAATGGAAGGCAACCGTCAAGATTACTAATCCCGCCTTAAACTCTTCGATTTAAAGATCGAATCACCTTTGCAGAATAAGAATACCGTTTATTAGTTTAGTGATGTTAATGTAAATAATGATAGATTTTAAAAGATATGATCACTCCAAAAGGTTTTCTCACAGCCCAACCATTACGTTGATGTTAAAAATAATAATGTATTTTTTGGTTAAAAATGATTATTTATCAACATACTTTTCAATGTTTGAAATATATAAATAATCTAAGTTAAAACGATTTTCATCTACACTAATAATGTCTGAATGTTGTCAACTTTAAAAAAATAGTTTCGTTTTAGGCAATACCACTCAACCGGGAGAAAAAAACGCTAAATGTAATGAAAGTCTAGTAAACAATTAGCCGATTTATATAAAATAATTAAACCGAAATAGGTATTTTACGACAGAATATAATTAATAAATTATTTCTCCATAACGTACACTTATGATCAAAGCTCAGAATTATCAAAAAAAGAATGAGAGAATTTTCGTTTACAATCGGCATGACTGAAATGCTGTTGAAAGAAATGAAAGTAATTTATTGCTTAAAATTTTCATTAGGGTATAACTTTCGTATCGTTTCAATGTGATTATCAGTTACCAGATTCCCGCCAGGTGTTGGCTTAGCGATCATCGTGAGATTTTACACTCGATTAAAAATCGACGCCTCGTGTATGAAAAATTCGATTTTTTTGATCGTGGCTAATTAATTAAGGGATGGTCCATTGGGCAATTATGGTGCTAAAATGCGATTTAACGTGCTCATTATGAACCTTGGTAAGCCTATATTAATTTACAATTTATCGGTCATGGAAAAAAATCGCGTATTCTGATATAAAGATTAAATTTCTTAAACCATTTATGTAGGATCGAGTCTGTCATTAGCTACTATAATGATAGAAGGTTATGAATATGTAATAGCTTCTTTATCTTTGGAGTTAACGTAGAAGTATATATTATATTGGTATCACTTTGAATAGGTGTGAATTGAAAAAATCCGTTAATTATGAACCTGTAAATATTGATTTTTTTGAATTAAAAAAAAATATTTAAAGAAAAGAAATAAAGATAATTATTTCTACGCTTCGCCCGTCCGATTGAAATTGAGACAAAGATCACCTCAGTAAGGAAGGATCAAGTGATGCTGTTAACTTTTTATCAAGAGCGCAAAAAGATTACTGTGAGACTTCCTTGCGGCCGCGTCGTTTCTTCCCTCTCAGCGCTCTATTTGTTTCCGAAGCAGTGGTGTGCTATAATTTACATAAGTAAGATATGATATTCAATTTCACTTTTATTTCCATATCTATCTATTAATATCACGCATTAGAACAGTTAAACAAGTACTATTTTAAATATTAATGCGTTTATGCAAACTGGCCATGTCGGGTTATTATAAAAATATCAAATTACGAAATATAAAACAAACAGAATCCTCGTCAAGAACAATAGAGAGGCAGGTTTACTTAATTACGTCTTTATTATTCTTTGAAAATCGAAAAGGTAAGCACGAAACGTTAAATTGCGTACGAACAAAAAGAGGTCAGACGACGCTGTGCAAACTGCAGAAATGATGAAGATTGTTCATGGCTCATTATGAACATAAATGAATGGTGCATGGTTTTGTTCGCTTTACGACTTGCGCTCAACGCTTGTGTTGGGTTTTGACTAACTTCGAAAGAGGTTATGTCCGTTAGTGCTTTCTTTTTGAATTATCGCTCCATTTGTGGCATTTAAAGCTAATAGAAAATTGTAGATGATTTACGGGCTTAATATATAGCAAATCGAATATTGTTTATTTTTATTTAAATAAAATATGCATGTTTATTAAGATTTAGTAAGAGGCAAATTGCACCATATTTCCAACACTATCGGAGCGCTGATAGATTTATATTTTATGTTTTTTTCTGTCATTATAAAAACAAAAAGCTGTATTTATTTTTTGTCTTGATTATAATAGTAAACGATTTTTAGGTTTTTCTAGCCCCTTTCTGACCACTTTCGAAACAAACATCATGAATGCAGAGTGCACTTCACACTATAGTAGAGGAAGGTTACCCACTAAATTCAGTGTCGGAAAATTATGTAATGGTACACGTGCATTGTAAAAAGTCACTGTAATATTTATTCCAAAACAAGCAGTTGAATGACATTTAATGATAAATAATAAATCATTTAATGATTGTGTTAAGAATTCTAGTTGGTGATCATCTTTCTGATGTCCCAAGTCCCAATTAGATAGCACCTTCTGTCCTATATCCCAGCGGATACTGATCCATAGAGAGTGCCGCTTGCGCCTCTCTCTCTCCAAGACAAGGTCGCCTTTGAAGAAGGCTTAGAGGGCACTTGCCCAAAGCCAGACTCAGGTGGTATTTAGTAGGTAGGCACTTAGGTTTTACGTGAGTTCCACATAACCAACGCAGACTTAGGCTGCGTTGGTATGCATGAGCATTCACCACCTCCCTCCCGTCTTATCCCGGAGGGTAGCCCTTTCCTTTTGGCTGGGCGCAAAAAAAAATCAGTTAAATCAAACTAAAGTATGGTTAATTGCACCAAGTTCAGCGGGCTTAAGCTCTTCAACCTTCGACACAACCATGAATAAGCATTTACAGCCTATTCTTGTACTTAATTGCTATTAAAATAAAAACCGTAGAGCAGTTGAAAACTGCGTCCGGTGTACTTTGAAATCATACCAGTGCAAGTAAAAATTGTAACGATTCTGTTTTTACGACGGCTTAAATTTCAATGAGTTCTTTGTTAGGCCAAGTTAAAGAATTTTGTAATTTATTTTATGTAATAGGTTCTAAATTAAATGCTACAAAAAAGCCATAGTGACAATTATCGCATATTTTCTAATAATTCTATTTCATCTCAAGTAAAGTTATTATAAAACCACGGAAGAAAACAATCTCATATGTACGATTTAAAAAAAATACTGCCTCAAAAATATAACGTTCATGTGGATAAGATATTGATACAAATATACTTATTAAATTTTTGTATATTAAAATATAAATCGCCAAAAATTTGCGTAACTTTGGATAATTAATTACAAAAAACCTCTTGAAATAATATTAACTGTAAACAAAAGTAATCATTTTATTATCACTCTTATCACAATAACTAAGTAAAATTAAGTATTAAATATTACTTTTGTATATCATTACATAGTAAGAGGTTTTTCTTCATTTAATAAATCATAAAGTTAACTACTTTTATAACCAGCTAACTTGAAAGTATTCAAATTTCATTAATTATTAATAAGATGTAATTTTAATTTAAAAAAATAGTTAATACGTACGAACAATGTTTTAACTGTTTATAAGAGTCAACAATAAGAACCTATGTAGAGTTTTATTCATGTTAATTAGGAATAAAACAATAATAAAACTACATATTAAGTATTGTAATTAAAATTAAGTAGGTGATGATTCTCGCATAGTTTTCAACAGTTAAATTTAATCAGTGGGACTTGTCGAGTCTTTGGGAGCGGAACTGTTATATTATTATGGATATCATGTTATTGTTATTTATATTTTAATATTTTCTATGTTCATATTTATTTTGAATCAAATTTATTGGTAGATACTTTAAGATGGCTTATAAACGAATCAATCAGATGACGCACTGAGAGATAAATCATTATATATTTTAACTGTTTGTATAACAGAGGATATCTACTGTGGTACATACCTTTTATTTTAGTTAGGTACCCTATGCTCATTAAGTCATTATATTTATTTTGAAACTTTTGTCAAAAGAATGTATTACGATAATAATATGTGAACTGCTTGTGACAAATGAATAAATAAATTATTAAGTTAAACAAAACGTGTCTGTTAATATACATTTGTTATAGAAGTTGTAATATTGGAAATTAAAATGAATTAATCTTAACATTATATAACCCCTTTGTTTAATTGAACAAAATATATGATAATTTTTATACCAACAGGCTATTTGGCATAATATCTTCACCAAAGAATGACGATATCAATTAAAAAGTACATTTGTTAAAACAGGATAGAGTTTTTTACCAAGTATGTACTTTTTCTAGATAACTTATACTTTATACCGAGTACACAAATATGGAAAGGTTTATAATCAATTATCACTAAATTTAAAAATATTTTGTTCAAATAGATCCAAGCTACAGATGTACATGATCCAGGACATACATGACCAGCCCAGCCCTGTATATTGCTCCAGGTTTTCCTGTAAATATTTTCAAAATTGTAACTTTATCTCTATATTACTAGCTGGAGACCGTGCGTTTTGCTTCACCTAAACAAATGCATAATTATAATACCTATATAAATGATCATATCCAATTTTTTTTTATTAATTACTAGCTGATGACTGCGACTTCGTCCGCGTAGACAAACGGTTTTTAAAATTAATAAGCAAGTTTGAAATTGAAGATTACCTTACGTCCTATTCCAGTTCCGGTTCCCGTTTTCGCTCCCGTTTCCAACATATAATATGAATCTTAACTTGAGGAAAATTGCTCTGGACAACTAAACCTAATATTGGTATAGTGAATTTAAATTATTCACAAATCCCGCGGGAGCCATAGATTTTTCCGGGGTAAGCTCTAGTCTATCGCTCTGCCGAATTTCATCAAAATTGGTTCAGTAGTTCCTTTGTAAAAGCGTAACAAACAAACTTACAGTCAAATCTATAATATAAGTAGGGATAAAGTAGGGTTAAGGTACAGTCAATACAATAATGATTTCGTTTTTCTCTGTACTTGTTATGAAATAATGTCACGGTAGAACAATCAAACTGTGCGTTAAATGTGTTTTTCTCTGTATTCATTTAGAAATTACAAACAATTATGGGATACGAAATTAAAACTATTTTATCTCTCAACTTGGATCAAACTGCACACAGTATGCAAAATTTAATTAATTGGTTCAGTAGTATAAAAGTTTATCGCGGACAAACAACGTGACACAAATTTTCAATAAATGAAGTGTTTTTTTAGTTAATGGCTGGGATATATTGTCTTAATGCGTACTAGAAAAATCAGAAGTTTTAGTAAATTAATTCTAAAAGATTCAAAAAGAAAAAGGATTGCAATACTAATGTGCTTATAGTAATGTAATATTACCTAATAGAAATTATAAAATAGATGGGGCTCAACTACTTTTTAATTGTACCTACTGTTTCAAAAATATCTAAACGCCTCTAATACTGTTAGAAGTATTAAATTTATTAAATTATAATTAGAACGCACAAGACAAAAAGTACTTGATAAGATTTAAGTCACTAAGCTTTTAGAATGGAAGACGAAAGGCGATTGACCGCCCACAATATAGATGCTATTAGGTAGCAGTTGGTCTGCGTAGTAAAGCTCGAAAATAAGAAATAATGAGGATAATCCTCTAGAGTGAGGGTCCGGCCCTTCAGTACATGCTGGCGTCTTATCATGGAGATAGCAAACGTACTGGCTATCAGGCACGCACGCGGCATAATGATTCCAAAATAAACCTTTATTAAACTCCCACTATTCACCTAATATAGTTAAATGCAGATAGGATAATATTAACACGACATCCATGAAATTTAATAAACTTTTATCAGGCAACCTAACAAAAGTCAATTTAATAAACATCCACTCACAGATAGTGACCAAATTGATTTTGATATTAATGAACACCTAAGCTTTGAATATTGAATTTTCGGGGTATTAATACGTTGTAACTATCAGCTAAATTTGTCAAGAATATTGTACGTGACTAGAAGTACTAACAGACTAATTATGTGTGGGTAATTGTAGATCCGTTATACAAGGATAGCCTGTAATTACATGGAGTTTATACTTGTCTTCAACGTGTACTTTGTGTGGGTTCTGACAAGAAAATTGTCTTAGTTTTACGATGAAAGGGGTTAATAAAGTTGATTTACAATGGAATTTTCAGGTGGTTAATAATAGGTGAAAATTTAAATTAACTACAGCAATAAACTTAATTTGTTATGTTGATAGAGAAATTGTTGTGAGACAATATATTATAAATATGCCATTGTGTTTGTTATTGGTTATATTTTAGCATTATTGATATAGTAATTTTATATATTGGTATATATGTTATATATAAAAACTTTCGAAAGGCCAATTATAGTAGGTTTCTTTTGTGGAAGATGAGGACAAATGTGCGCACGGGTCACCTGATGTTGACTGATCATCGCTGCCAACATTCTCTTGCAACACCAGAGGAATAACAGGAGCGTTACCGGCCTTTTAAAAAAGATGTACATGCTTTTTTTGAAGGTTGATCTTACTGGAAACTACGCACAATGAAGCTCATTTTACAACGCGGTTGTACGTGGAAGGAAGTTTCTTGATAACCGCACTTTGGAGGAATGGCACACATCCAGATGGTGGGGATGACATGCTAATTTGTGGCGTGTCGTGCGAATGTGGTATTCAGCAATAGGAATCGGTTCAAAAAGCTCTTTGGAACACTAACTAGGTAAATTAACTTGGGACTCTTGGCAACCGCGATTGTCGATTTACTTAAAAAAAATCATGAAATACGTAGAGATATCTATATTCTACTATACTAAGTTCAAGATTTTATGTGGTTGGATTGTATTAATAACTAGATACCAAAAAAAAAAAAAATTAAATGAAAAAGACTTCAAGTTATTTTCTATGCAACATTATCTTAATATGTTGAGTCAAAACTCTACAATTCATAAGCGCTCAGATAATAACCATTTAAAACAGAATCACACATCTGACTGCCTATATAGCCTATATCTTTTGTTAGTTGATTTATTGATTTAAATAATTATATCCTTGGTATGCTTACAGCAACGCCATATCGCATACCAAGTCAAAGGTTGCATATCCAAAGTTTATTAAATTCATATAAATTAACACTAAAAATACTAGAAACATATAGTTCTTGGTACCTGAAAAGTTAGCGCATTTTCGAAAAAAAAATGTTCGCGTTGTTGCTTGAAAATAACAAATAGTAGTAAAAAAAACTAAAAAACACGCTTTTTATAGAAAAACAAACTAAACATTAGAAATAAATTTTAAATTAACATCAGTTCCTGCCTTATCGACGATGGATGAAAATTGTATAATAAAAAAAAAACTTATTTTGCAAATTTATAAATGGAATAGTTTTAACGAATTCATGTAGGTATTGTCATCGGTCCTCGATAAATCTACGAAGTTTTAACGAAATCTGGCCGTTTAAAATGGGTCAAAATCGCGCCCGAATTATTCGGTTACAAACAAACATACATACAGGTGAAGCTAATAAAAAGGCAGACAGATACTTAATTTATATTTATATACTTCAATGCAAATAACTGAAACAGTTTAGAATGAAGAAATAAATTTTGCTTAATTTTTTGTATGCTTATGATTTCATCTGTACTTAAAAAGAGCCACTTATTAGATTCAAATATAATTTATATCACTCAGAGATATGTAGCCACATACATATGTGTTGGTTTCAAAAGATATTAATATTTTAAACCTTCTAACGTTAATAAGTTGAGACAGAGTTAGCACACGCGCAAGAACATGCGGGCACAGCTCGTATTTCAATAAAATAATATGTAGGTCTCCTAACATTGATTTAACAATAATTTTTTCATAGATTAAATTATTTATGTGTACATTAAAGATTTTCAAACAAAAATATTTAATAATTACCTCAATACTTAACAAAAGAAAATACTTTCAAATCTAGGAATAGGACTAGGTAAGATCTATAACCAGCGCAGTCTTTCTTACCTTACTATAAATAAAGTATATAAATCAAAGCTTCCTTGTGCCGTGTTTTCGGGACGATACGACATGGGTACCTTCAAAAAAAGCGCAACGCTCCTGTGATTCCTCTGCTGTTGCTAGAGAATGTGGGCGGCTGTGATAACTTAACACCAGGTACGCTCGTTTGTCCTCCTTTTCCAAAAAAAAAGCATATTTTTATTTTTTTAAACTTTGTTTAGTTTTGTCTTATGTATACCACATACGAAGGTTCAATTAACGGTTAATCATATTTATAACAGCTTTTGTAGTAATATCTAAGGAGGAAAGTATGTTATACGTATATATACCTACTTAAACCACCTTAAATTTTATAGGTATTTATTGAATTTCTTTGTTATAATTGTATTTCAAAACAAAAAAGTTCTTTATAACTGTTGTTTAAATTTGTACACTTTTAACTGTTTCAAGTCTAATTCAGATTAATGTTTTAAACAAATAAAAAAATTATTACTAATTCTCAGGTATTTTCTGGTAGTAATATCGCGTTCATAATGAAATACAAAAATTTCCAATGTAGGTAGTGTTTCTGCATCTTCTTGGGAATTAATCGTTGAATTATAATTTTATAGTAAATAAATAAGTTATTCTTTGAGAACGACATCGACCGCCGCGGTTATCTGTTTTTCGCAACATAATCAAATACTTCCGAACGGATTTTCATGCTCTTTTCAACAATGGATAGAGCGATTGATTTAAAAGGTATAAGTATATAATACATTAAGGTTTTTTGAAAATTATGATTAATATTGAAGATTTAGGAAAAATATGCCAATTGAACCTTAATTGCCTTCCGCCGCAAAAATCAATTGATTTTGTTATTTGAAAACAACGCATTATGTAGTAGTTCCTCTAAAAAATTTTAAAATAAGACGACATAATATTAGTAGGTATCTACTAGCGTGCGAAGCCGGGCTGGTTTTCTAGTATTATCATAAAAGACACTAGACAACATTTACTAATGTGAAAATAAAATTCATAAAATAATAACTAAGAGAATTTAATTTGAGAGTATTAATCCTTATTATTCTAGGCTGTTATAAACATTTTTTTTTATCTATTATGAATTTGTAGTGTCATAAAAATAATTAATTGCTTCTAAATACTATAGGAACATGTAAATGTAATTTTTATAACATTTAATCTATTAATAACAAAATAAAGAAGCTTGTTTTGATTTGCTCTTGGCTATAATCTATCGGAATTTAATTACAATAAAGCTATGCAATTAATTAGAAGAATATATTGTTTATAACTTATGATCTGGATAATTTCAATCTAAAGCACACACACTTGAGATTGCAAGCAAAGAATTTTATTTAAATAATGATTCAGCGGTGCCTAAATCCAACTTGTAGATCATAAATCTAATACCAAGCTAGGATTAATATTATATTTTCAATCATTTTGGCGACGGGCATAACGTTCTTTGAAACCTGAAAGAGTAATTCTTCATGCGTTTTAATTCTTTGAACAGTGTTCCAATTATTTTGAATTTACAGTCGATTCTTGCAGTGTTGAATATAGGTATAATATATAGGTTTGAAGCCCTGTATATATAATATAAATTGAATTATTTCTAAATTACGAGTACAATAGAATCTATGTCACATCGTACGTACATTTGATAAGAATAAATAAGTACCTATTTTAAACGCTACATTTATCAATCTGAAGTAATAACTTTAAGAATGGTATAGTATTTCACATTGTAAAGGGTATTGGAGATATATAACATTGATTATTAATGTTATAAGAGTCTATTCATATTAAACATTAGATGGAAAATAATATAGTTACAAACTTTTGAAAAAAAAATGTTTTTGCAGTCAGTGAAATGAAAATCCTATTAAGAAATCCTATAAGTATTTACTGTACCTAACTATCTCTAAGTTCGGTTTGTCTATTGCTTAAACCTACTTCTGATACTAAGCATAACTTCGTTACAAAAATATGCGGTGAATTATTTATTTTATTTTTATAATACACCCATTTCAAATCAAGTTACGTATTTTAGTATGTGACTCTACATTCAATATGTAAATATATTCCAAGACATAAATAACCACGTAAACAAATAATTTAATTTTGAATTAGATTTTAGTTAAACAATAAAATTTTTATTATTTCGCTGGGCTCACAAGAAATTGTTTCTCAAAGTTCCTGAAGTTGTTACCTGATTTGGCGGAGATCCACGAAAAGCAAACTGGGAGGTCATTTTCACAAACTTCGGTCCGTAAACTTAACACGCAATGTCCGTTTCACAGTCTGCACTCGATGTCACTTCACAGTTTCGATAGTCACTAGGGTCCGAGTCATAGTAGGTGATATTTGATAAGTAGGGTGCAGTCGCGATCGATCGCGAAGACGCCGGTGGCCCGGAGCAAAATTACCGCGTGTTCGCGCGCGCGGTGGCGATGGGTAATGCGGTAGCTAGCCGCCAGGTGATAGTAATTGGCACCGGCGTGCCGTCCCTCTCTCGCGTCGTCCGTCCCTCTCGGCGCGCACACGCACACTCGCGGCTGTGTGCGTGCGTGCTCTTCGCTCGTCGACCGCCGACCGTCGCGTGACGCGTCGCACACCTCTCCTTCTTTTCACGCTCGTCGCCGTTTGACCCCGCGCGCAACTCGCAAGCCGACGCTCTCGATTTTTGCGCTGCGATGGGTGGCGCCCGCTTCAGGGCGGCCCCGAGCGGTGGGGGCGATAAAGGTGGGGGAATGCACTCCTTTCTTTTTTAAAAGCGTCTCTTTCTTTTCTGGTATTTTTTACGCTGCTGTTGGTATGGAGCGCACTCTTTTATTTCATTTCTATACTTATATATTGTGATAATTAATAGTGGCGACACGCACAAGGAGTGACTTCATAGCCGACTTCTTTATGATAGCCTTGCATGTTAATAAAGGTAATCTTTACATTTGTAATTGTATGTATATACTGAAGTTAGGTAAATGTTGGGTACAAACAGATTAAATATGCGGGAACGATTAGTTTCAGAAACTTATAGGTGAACAATTACTTTATAACACATGAAGTGACGTCACTACTAAGAGTTTCAGTGTGTTGATCGTCCTATATATTTGTGCTTACCTCTATATGTAAGTGATTATGCTTTGTTCATCATTATTCCCTTATTAAGGCTTAGTAATTATTTAGTAAGTGTAGAGGTTTTAATGTTACTATTCCTAAAGTTAGTCAATGCTGAAATCAAATCACTGAGTATAAGTTATTATTGAAATGGAGAAGCAGTCTAAAGAAAAATTAATAACTACCAAATCTCTATTATTATTAATTCGATTTAGAAAATTAAGAACTTTGAGTACCTACTTGCCGAACAGAATACTATGTAGAATTCATCAACGTGCAACAAATGTCTGAACAGTAATCGGCAAGTACAAGGATGAAAACTTGAGACCACAATTAAACAAAAGCAAGTGTCGAAAAAGCGCAGCACCCGATCGATCCCCTCTTTCTTATCGCGCGAATATTTCACAGTGAACGCAAAAAACTCACACAGATATAAAATATTCAAACGGTGTAACATAAAATAAATTATCTTAGGTGATGTTTGTGTGTGTGCCCCCTCCTCTGGGCGGTGTCGGCGACCAATTGGGACGTACGTCGAACGGCGCGATGCGGGTGCCGGCTTCATTCGAAGCGTTGTTTGCAACGGTGTAGCACGCTCTACATTTAATACCGATACAGACATGACATATCTAGGGCTCACACACAGATTTATTTATATCAAAACAAATTAAATTAATGTGCATTCATATTGAGCATTTATGTCTTAGGACTAATGCTAATAAGTGGCAAGGAACCTCATCTCAAATTACACTAACTGTTACGAAATTAAAAAGAGAAGAAACCAAGATACAATTAAATAAATTCTATACAACAACAAAGTTTTGATGACATTGCTAAGATCTCGTCAAAACTAAGAAATGTTTCAAAAAGCCGCACCATAACCAAAATATTTACTACATTGATACTTTGTATAACTAAGCTGAAAACCTCTGTAGGTAAACTCTTGAATTTAGAGGCCCGAGGCACAAATGTATTGTGCCGCGAGCTTGCTTTAGACTTTTAAACCTACATTCTTATTCATACAAATTTAATAAGTTTAATTCAAAATTTTTATAACATCAACAACAAACGTAAAATAAATAATGTAATTTACCTAATTATTCATCTATGAACACATAGATAAGAGTTTGGTTTTCAGTAGAGCTACTCTAAAAAAGAAATGGAAAATTTTACCATATTTCTTAATGAAAAAGAAATAGTTACCAATATTACATAAACATGATTTCATCCTAACGCGAGCAACATATTATTACTGTAGGATTATATATAGTATCTTTGTATATATAGGGTAAATAAATGATAAAAATATTTAAAATTTAATTTTGATTTTAAAATCACCTAGATAACGAAACTCTGAATACTTGCTGAAGCATCTCATATATCCTATAACACAATTCAAATTTTAATATAAATTAATATAAAATATGAAATAGCCTGAGGGCTATCACTAGTATTTGTTGTTCTATTAAAAAGAAAAATTTGTAGGTACAAAATAATAATTGTAAATTTTTCAATTATTATTTTTTAAACAAAATGTGAAAGTCTGTTATATGCATGGGTCACTTCTTTGCGGCCGGATTCTTGAATGGCTTAAGAAATTATTACTATCTACTTATATTATACCTAAGTAAGTAACTACAGTCGTGTGATGAGAAGTGAAGAGTGTAATCTACGTGTCGCCCTACGTCATATTCTGTCAGTCCAACCCTATTTTAACTTCTGCTCATTTTATGAAATCGCTTTTAGCTCCGGTGTGGGCCTATACTTGTACAATTACAAGTACTGGAACCGGACCGTTTTCCGCTACGTAATTTTTCTCGTTTTTAGCTCGCCGTTGACTCCCAAAAAATAATCTCCAGGTGAGTTCTTTAGCACTGGAAGCTATTACAAAACATACATGTTATTTGTAATTAATGAAATAGTTTATTAAGGACAAACCAGTTGTATTTAATCATACGTAAAAGTTTACGCCAACATAATTACCGAAAGGTATTTCATATTCGAAAATTAATAAGTGGAAAGTGACAGCCCTAGAAAACATAAATCCTTCGAATCAATGCGTTCTGCAGTTTACCTCGATATTGAACAAGGCAGCTTCTCTCATACAAGAATATCTACAGCAACAAATAATTTTAACTACATTAAGTCTTACCAATTATGATTTCTGCCTACCTTGGTAAAATTATGCATCGAACTTTCATGTAGATTGTCGATTGATTTACAAAAAATTTAATAAAATACATGAATTAATGAATGCAATAATTGTCGTGCTTTTGTTAAGTTTTACATTTTATCACATTAAATTTAATTAAGGTATTAAAATTGATTGTTAACAATTAGGTACTTGGCTTGCTTAAGATTTATTTGGAGAAGAAGTGTAATAAGCTAAATTTATTTATTACGTAACGAGTTTATGCCTGCGACTTCGTCAGTGGTTTTTATAATAACATGCCTGCTAGGCGTTATTCCAGGTTATATACAGGCTGTGTTGAATCTTACAAGAGAGTGTCGTTATACACCCATTTGCACACGATACCTTTTTTTGAGAGGAGGAAAATACATTTACGTATCGAAGGTTCCGAAACGTGGCCCATATGTCGGGATCAGGTTTAAACACACCCTACTAAAAACCTCCTCTGTGCTGATAGCCCTACAGACTTTTACAGCGAAGCCGAGCGGGTGTCTCGGAAGGAGACTCGAACCTCAGACTGCCTGCTCACTAGGCTGGATGGGCGATACCTTTATCAAAAACTAGCCGCAACGGACAATCATTGTTCAGCCCTAGCTGGTCCTAACTTGATACGTTCAACTACATACTAAAGTTCACCTTACATTAGTCCGTAATACTATAAAATTTAAAAAGGGGTTGTAATCGCATTCAAACTTGTAATATAATCTTAAATATTTATAAAGATAAAGTATATTTAATTATTTTTTATTATTAAATTTCCATATTTTAATTGCCACGCGCCATCTTTGATTTGACAGGCTGTATTGATATCATATTCCTATAGCCTATCATTTGCGTTATCAATGCATGTTCTTACTGTTTGATAAGTAATCTAATCAAAACTCGTATAACACTTATCATGGAGAATCCCGCTATGGGCACTCTGACCGGGGAACACTAGTAGGTACCTACTACAAGAAGATTTTGATCTTATTATTTACTTATATTTAATATTACTTTATTCTTATAAATCCTCTTGATACGGGGAGAGTTTAAAATTTTAGTAGGTACTTATTAAATGGGGAAAGGAAGGTTTTTAAAATAACTTAAATAAATATTAGTTATTCCGTTGTGTACATTTCATCGCTTTAATTAAATTGGTATTTATATCAAATATTTCAGTCCCGACTGCAAACTAATTTTAATATTGACTGCTGCCACAGACTGTAAAAGTTAAATAAGTTGAGAAAGACCGCTTGAGTACTTTGAGTTGACCGTTACTTAATAAATCAGAAATCTATACATATTTAAGTGAAGAGTAAACTTTACTCTTCTTAAAGCATATTGCGGGTACGAGTAGCAAAAGTTGTGGAATAGAAAGTTAAAGGACTGGAGACACTTAATATAAAATGATCACTCCACAGTTATATTATTAAATAAATGAAAACTCCTCGACGGTTTTTCTTTATTAATATTTTTTATGAGAATAAAAGAGGAGACGAGCAGGACGTTCAGGATTCCTGAAAAACCCAAAAGTTAAAGCTGAGTAGTACTACTGTAATTGCGCTCGTCACCTTGATACATAAGATTTTAAGTCTCATTTGTCGAACAATTTCACTTGCTACAGCGCCTTTCAGACCGAAACACAATAATGCTTACTGCTTCACGATCATTGTGGAACCCATCTAGCATTCTGGAGTCTCCCACTGGTAAATCTCCTCAGTCGCCTCTTATGACACTCTTGGGCGTGGGACTTCCCTATTCTTTTTATGCCCCGGGGAAGCCCAGGACTAGAAACCCCAATGAGCGTGTCATACGTCCCATTAGTTATAGTAGTAGTAATAAGTTCGTTTTCTTCATTACGGATTAATACGAAAGAAATATTATAAGAATACCAAAAATTACAATGAAATGGTAAAGTAATAATTATTCATCGGAAATGAGACACCTAGCGCGTCCGCACGTTGCATTGGCACCAGAGGTGTCAAACGCAACTGTAATATGGACACACGTCTGTTTTTGGCCGTATAAATAAAATTGGAGTGTCTGTTTGTAATAGTGAAATAACCGTACATATACCAAAATAATATTTTTTACAATTTTGCTCTGTCTGTCTGTCTGTTTGTTCCGGCTAATCTCTGAAATGGCTGGACCGATTTTGACGAGACATTTGACGAGATTTTATTGGCAGGTAGCTGATGAAATAAGGAGTAACTCAGGCTACTTTTATTTTAGACAAATATTTTATTTTAGAAAAATAAAGTAATGTTGCAATGTCCAAGAAACGGTATAACTCTAAAAATAGTTTTTGTGGCAAAACAACGTTTGCCGGGTCAGCTAGTTTTATATATGTATGTTATCGCTTTTAAGTAACCCAGGGAAAAAAGACTAGAAATATTTCTTTCCTATTCAACTTATAGTATATTATATTTTACACTTCACCTCAGTCTCAAAATTCTGATTTATAATTGAATTTAACCCTGTATAGACTCTTACACAAAAGTTTTATTGCACTATTATCTTTTATTCACTATTTTAAACCAGCCCAGTATCACTAAAAACCTAATTATTCCCGCTACAACATCATAGCCTACTCATATATTCTTACTACCTACACAAATTTTCAATATAGTCGCTCAATTTTAGTAATATGGAAAACTACATTCATACAATAAAAAAAGTAATACTAACTTTAAAAATCGAATCCTGATTTAAATAACATACAACGTACATTATTAATATTTAGATATAGATCGTGTAGTGTGTTATCTAAAATGAATCCAATCAACTGTTTTTAAACACAAATCTTTGTAAGTCGTATAATTTCATATTTGTCCATACTGACTGATCTATATAGGCCAACCTATATAATATAATTCCACAAAACCTCAAGCATTAAGTAATAAGTTTATAATAATAATAATAATCTTCCCCAAACTAGCCATAGCCTGTACTATGGGTACAAGACAACGATATATTTAATACAATATACTTACTTAAACATACATGAATACATATAAACATCCATGACTCGGAAACAAAAATCCATATTCATCATATAAATGATTGCACCTACCGGGATTCGAACCGGGGATCTCTAGCTTAGTAGTCAGGGTCACTAACCATTCGGCTATATGGGTCGTCAGTTTATTTCTGATTATTGAATATAATTTAAACCACTTTGATGGCATATTTTAGGTCACACATGTGCGATATTGCTCATCTATTCACAGGCACCGATCGCAAACGCAATCACCTCAATGACAGACATCTAATAAAAACTCAATTCAGCGGCATCTCCAAAGACTTAAAAATACCACTATTTGCTTTAAGCAAATGAGTTCAGCGATCTCATATGCAGAGTTTATTAACGTTTGAGATTCAAAGACATTCTAATATCAGGCTAAAAGCGTCAATCTACATACGTCCTGTCTCAAACCTAGAGTGATTTATACAGAAACTCTATTCGAATGGAGCTGATTACAAATAATGAATAAAATTGCATACGAAATGAGTCCACTGAGAGAGTCCGGAGTTGTTTGAGGGGGTTGGTAGGTGACGGTATATTGTCAGCAAATACTTGGGGATGTGGGCTTGTGCAAGCATAAAGCTTTGATCTACTATATTGGCACCTCGCACCCGACTGTTAATCGTTCATTGAATTTTAGTCGCAGATAGTAGACTGCATTTCTATGTTATTCCTGCTCAGTATGTGGAAATAAATTCAAATGAGATGTATTGAGTTTTGTCAAAAAGGCAACTCCTAATCACAATGAAAAATCCAATAAAATGTATACGCATTCGAACCCGTTGCCTAGTTGCGTTGTAAAAACTTAACTTAACTTAAGGTACTTATGTATGTATCTGTGCTGAAATAAACATTAATTGTTTCATTTATTTTTTCTATTTCCCACAAGTGTATTGAAAAACGTCGTGTGATGTATATCTGCTGTATGGGCGTATAGGTAATTGCAAACTCGAGATATTAAAAGGTATTTATTTTCTCAAAATTGATTCCTTTAGAATTCTTTTTGATGTCATTTCTAATATACTAACGCTTCGGAAACAAATGGCGCTCTGAGAGAGAAGAAGCGGCGCAAGAAACTCTCCCAGCATCCTTTTTTTGCGCTCTTTTCAATAAAATTATACAATATTGTACAGTCATTTCTATCGCTATAAAATAATCGCAATCTAGTCCCAGGCTGTCCGATCATTTGGATATTCAGCTGTGGAGTAATAGGATTTACGACAGAGCCATATTTTTTATAAAACATTTAATTTTATTTATAGATAATGCCTGAACAGTGGCTGGGACTTTATTATAGAAGTGTATACATTTACCCTTAAAGCTATTATGTATCCTATGAAGCCTACTAGAATTAGTTACAAGCAATCCCTTATTTCTAGTGTTATAATAATGAAAATCACTATTAAGAGCAAAAAGGTGACGATTTTTGTGAACGAATATTAAATTTTCATAAATGTACTGACAATGAACAGTCATAATATTTATTTCTTTAAATTTTTCTTTGAGAGACTGTCTATAACCAAGCTGATATATAGCACGAACAGCTCTCTTATAAACCCTCGCCTTGGGTCTGGGATGTTAATAACAGCTAATTTGTAATAGTCTTCATTCCGCCCTAACATCATAATGTACTATTCTACGCTGACAAGAGTCAGCTCATCCGAAAATGTCCTGTAAAAAAGGTAAGGTTTACCAAATCACTCATGTTAACATTCAGTAGGCATTACAGTGCGATACTCATAATAAAGTTAATTGAAGCCATATTAAGCTGACGTCATATAGGTCAAACAAAGGCTATTTCCACAGGTATATCTGGTCATTGAAATCCATTGTAAATTATGATTATTGGAGTGTAATCCTGATGGTGAAAATTTCTAAATAAGATTAGAAAAACCTTTCAGAAACGACTCACATTGCGTTCACAAAGGTTTTAATCTCTTCCTGATCAAAGTAAATTCTCGCTACTTATATTACTGGAAAAAATCCAAATATGATACACGTGTTTGTGTCGAGAAATAATACAATTAAAAATATAAAGCGTTTAATTGCAACACCGACTAAATGCTATTTACTGTGAAATCGGTATTTTATAATATTGAGTCGAACAATTGTTTCGCGGTTTTAAAGGGTATTTTACTCTTCATTACAAAATGATTGTTTTCACTGAGAGAGTTTACATATTGCAATTATTTTTAAAGCAGTTATGCAACGTATTTAACTTATAACACCATGGAGATTCGTAAAAATTTGAGGGCAGCTGCTTATGATATTACATATATCAAACCTCCTGTCACGATGTTTGTCCGACGAAACTCCCGAGAAGGATCGGATTTTATAGAAAATTTTTGGACCGAGTACAGTTTGGTCCAACTTGAGGGATAGGGTAGTTTTTATTTAGATTCTTAGACCTTAATTACTTTCTTTTCAAATTTTGATTGTTGTTTGACAATTTCTATGAGATCAGACCATGATACAATTCTACTGTGACATTACAATTACAAGAACGGGATAAATGAAAAAAATGTAAATGTAAGTCGCTAAATGCCAATGCTTGTGGCGTGGGACGGGGTTCTCTTCTCTAAAATACGGTCGAGGCGATGACTGGTCCATGCATCATGCGCTACTTGTGGTGTCCGTGCCTGTTACCGGGAGGTCTGCGTAATGTTTTGTTTTTACTTTTTTATTTAATTATTTTAAAATTAAAGTTAATGTATATATATTTTTAATAATAGCTAATAAAACGCTTGCATATTGCCTTTATTTATTACTACGTATATGTATATTATATATACAGACTGGCCGAACTACAGTATTTTGTAAACACATGTTTATGTAATGCTTAGCAAGTACCATAAAAAGTAGTCTTTATATTATAGCTATTGATTATAATCATGGATTAGACTATTCGAAAATATAAATATAGTACGAAACAAGCACTTCCCAAAGCAAATCGTAGCTTAAAAACCACGATGAAAGAGTATAAAAACATTATGGAGCTGATCCCTATACTTAGCCTGGTCATAAATAGTGTGACATTTTAAAACAATAATATTACACCTGAATTTGCAACCTGTCATTCTTGTATGAATATTCATTGTGTGTTCGCATTTTCGTGCCAATCTGTGTTCAATATACTTGTGATATTAAATTGGAGTGGAGAGGTAAAGAGGACCGAATTGCATTGCACGGTAGATATAGAGTCAAGTGAAACTTTTAAAATTTCATTCCCTTTTTAATCGACTATTTTTGTACGGATCTATATTGATAGGTAGAATTTAATCTATTTTATGACAGAATAGGTGGGTCATTCACGTATTATTCATACTAAAAAGGCGATCAAGAAATGAAAGAAGAAATGCTGTTCAAGGAAAAATGATTTTATTTTTAGAATTGAACATAAGATCTAGAAGCCTGACGCGTATTTGAAAAGATGATTAAGGTGTTCGAACTTATAGGAATTTACTGTGTAAACAAAAGTTTAAAATCAATTCGGATGGTTAAATTAGATCAATTTCCTAAGCAAAGGGAGAAAATCTATCTGCTATTGGTCAACATAACTATTGATTAACAAGCACAATGACATCACAGTTGATTCTGAAAGGTTTCACAATTAAATGCACATTCTCAATAATTAGTCAGCTTGAGCTTCCAAATTCAGTGATGATATTTTGGCGGTGTATTTGAATGTCAAGGAGTGACAGAGCCATGTAATATCGGCATAGAAGCATAAAGATGTGATTATTGAGAAGGTGGTTAATAATCTAAGCAATAACATATTCCTTAACAAAGATAAGCTTTCAGCAGGGCTCAGCACCCTGGTACACAAGCGTGGTTGAAACGGTTCTTACTTTTTAAGAGATGTGGCTTAAGCCATCTTTTTTTATTATTTATTGTCGCGATCTTTATGAATGATGACCTATTTAGAGACTACGGCATGCGGCATGCCCTTAACGTAATGACAGTTTGGAGTCATTAGAACATTTCATAATTTTGAAAAAAAAATTCTTGGCGTGTTTTAATAAATGATAACTGGCCTCAACGTCTAAAGAATTGTTGAAATGCTTATATATTAGGATCATTTGAAATAAGCTGCATGGTTATTCAAACTAGCACAAACTACATGATTTTTTTCGATGTTTTTTTTAATTAAACGTAAGAAACCTTTGAAATTAAATGACCTTTTAATTTAAAACAGCTTTAAGATATTTTTGATCTAAAAGGGCAGTAGGATAGTAATAAGGCTTCTGTTTCTCAGAAGGCTCTTTTGCGTGCAAGGTGGGCCGGTTATTCCTACTAGCTTAGCTCTTTCCAGCAGTCCAGCGCCTTCCTGGGTTGCTTGCAACTTCTTGGAGCGACCTCTTATTTTTACGGTGTATGGATGATGCATCTACTGTACTCAATAACTTTTGTTTTTTATTAATTTACATTTACTTACTCGTGTAAGGCATTGACTATTTGATGTTTGAGTATTTTTCTTGCACCACTTTACATATATTGTAATTGAAATGATTTTTAAAACGATTAAGGTGTAAATGTTGATTTAAAAGAGTGGCAATGACTTTCTTGCCTGAGAAGGAGTTCTCATTAAAGCTCAACCTTTTACGAAGTGGCCGTAAATGTAATAAGAAAATTAAAACTTTTGACATGAATTTGAAATGAGCGTGTACTATTCTTGCCACGGTGCTTAGCCCAATAGGGGGCTGTGATATTGTGCCCTTTATGCCAGTCCATACTCTGCAAAATTACTTAATGACTGTGTTCCTTAATTAACTATAGACTCAAAACCGTTGTCAGAGGCAACTTGTTCCAAAGATTAGCGATACTAGGTAGGTTTATTAGCGCTTTTAGCAATACTATCGGATATATTTCAGACATTGTAAGTACCCATGTACGTTTCTTCTTAGTATGGCAGTTGCGACTTTTTTCACTCATCTTGGAAGATGGAGCAGTATTGCCCAAGGTATTGGTGTCATATGATTAGTTCCAAGCCCTAATGTCGAAATGTTTCTGTAAATTCTCAAGTGATAACACCCGACCGGTTTTTAACCTCTTTTACTAAACTATTTAACAATTTTAATTTAATTTAACTATTTATGTGTATCACAAATGAGGAGTACGTTATTTTATTTATCGAACCATTACTGATTATCCTTTGGATAGTATTTCGATAAATAATAAGTTTAATTGTACAATATTACTTTGTAAACATATTTTTTCGATGAAAAAAAGAAAGCCCGCTGAGTTTGTTGCGCCCATTCTTCTCAGGTCTGAGGCATTGGTTTTGGAATGGGTGGTAGTTTTTGAGCTTAATAAGTGATGTCATATCCTATTTTGAATAAAAATATTTGAATTTGATAGTAAAGAGGCTAGAAAAAAAAAATTATGTGGTCAAATTCATATATTTTATTCAAATAGGATTTTTTAATGACTTATTGACTGTCAAAATCAATCACACATTTAAAAATATATGTTTCAGACCTGAGAAGAACAAGCGAGAACTATAACTAAAGAACTAGATGAATGTAATAATTTATTGTAAATAAAATTTAGTTACAATAAATTATTACATTAAGTAATAAATTATATCGTTATAATAAAACTTACTTACCAAATAAATAATTTAAACAGTTCTGTTTAAATTTCGTAAAACATATTTTGTATTGCTAACAAAAGACTTACTCCACTAAACCGAGTAGTAGGTATAGTATTAGGTAACACTACTAGGTTCTCTAAGCTTACATTTTTTATCTATTTTGTATAAAAATTTAAAGGACTATTTAGGTGTATTAGTTTTAATTATTTGTATGTGAAAAAAATTGTATAAAATACCTAAAAATGCATTACATCCCTATACAGCTTGAAGTCATAGTAATAAAATTATCGATTTCCGTATAACATCTCCAAGCAAACCAACGAACGATCGAACTATACTCAAAAGCTCTAACTGCCATATTTTTATAACATTATCAATGAATTGTTAATTGGACAGAAGCTCTGGAAAGGGCAGGAAGTGCCGTACCGGGCACAATATCCGCTGACAAAATACAATATTGATGTGACAAATAATTTATATTGCTTTATACATATTTTATAATACGCAGTAAAGTTTTTGTTGGATATTAGATACATAACAAAATGATTCTTGATAATCTATCATCCGGTTCACAAGAGATCCTATTATATGTTAAAATAGCTGAGATGAATTCTATGATTTCTTTCAATTTTTTAAATTAATTACATCCAATAATTCAACTTCGTATTCAGCATCCCCAATAAATTCAGATTCCTTAATATTATATTGTTTAATTTTAAGCTGCTGAGTTAACATATAGTTCTTCATAGATGCACCTTTATCAAATCAAATCAAATCAAATCAAAGTGGATTCATTCATTAGGTTCACAATTTACACTTATTTTTTATTTTAGAAGTGGCATGTTAACTCTTTTCATTGTTTAAAATCAATATTTACAGCTTTATTTAATAAATTATTTTTACCAAAGTTTACGCAAAGTGTTGGTACAAAAATGTTAAAGCGTTTCAACTTAATTAAGTAAAAAAAATGTAAGTAAATCATAAAAAAATCAAGTGTATTATTGTGTACAGTGGAAACATCAATTCACACACTGAAAAAAAAGGTTTTATGCGATATATTGTACATCAACAAGACAGACAACAAGACAGCCCCCACCACCAATGACTGATACGGGATGATGACCGCGTTACACCGTTCTGATTTCTTTTAGTCTACTTTAGTACTTAGACTTTGTGATTTTGCCTGTTGTGGAGATCTTTAATTCACCAAAATTTATCATTACTAAGAAATATAAGTATTTCTACTCCATTAACCCGTGATTTGGGAACAGCAAGCGTTTTGCAATTATTTTTTCTGTGGGTATTCATGTTCTGTATAATATCAACAATAAACAGTCTTGTTTTAGCAACATATTTTCTTTGATTCGTTATAGTATTTTGGTGAAAACTGGCTTTAACAGAACGTTGTTGCCCCTAACTTTTATTGTCCTCGACAATGAAAATATTGGTACTTCTTACGATAGTATGTTTTACTTGATAAAATTATGTACGTTATTTAAGACTCTTTAAAAGGTAATCAATCTTATCTTTGAATCTATATATCACACCATTAAAATATTTTCTTTCTATATTATAATATAATAAAAGAAAGTATATGATATAACAGGAAATCATCGCAGTTTTTATTATTATAAATGTGTTCCTAATTGGATACAGATAAAATTTGGCAAATAATTATGATACAGACTAGCTGACCCGGCAGATATGTTCTGTTCATAAAAAAGAAAACTCGTGCGGGTTCGTTAAATCCGTTTTAAGCCGACCTCTACTCAGTAAATGGAATATTCCAACAAAATTTCAAGTCTCTACACCTTATGGTTCCGGAGATATCGTGATGAGTCAATACATAGGTGGCAATATCTTTTATTTTATAAAGATAGATTTTATATTATGTAAGCGAAATCTATTAAGCCTAAAGTTAAGATTTGATAATTATAATTAAATTAAATAGTTATGGGTATAACTAAAATAAATAATCAATAAAATAAAAACTTTTTATATAATTGTTTCTTGGAGGTAGGTAGGAGTAGTAACCTAAAAACTAAACATATGTCACAAACAATTATTTAAATTTTAATGTTCTATCTTATTACAAGATTTTTAAGTTTTCATTCTCTGGACAGACCTAACTGAAGACTTATTGTTAATTTTAAGTGTTTATGTTGAAAAAGTGTTATAACGTTGCCAGCCCTGATGTTATTCCTTCAAATATTACGTGACTTAAAAGATGCTATAACATTTTCAACGCAACACAATACTGCATAAAAATGGGTAATGAGCAATGAAATATCTAATTATGTACTTGCACAATTATTATTAATGTTCGACCCTAATTAGTCATATTTAACACTGGTACAAGGTTATTTCATAAATTTGTTAAATAATAATATGCATGGTCATATAAAGAGTATAGATATGACTATATTATATTTGGCCTTATCATGGGACATGTAAAGTATTATATAATAAAATGTTATGATCATATAACTCCACGTTATCGAATTTTTTAAGTTATTGCATAGCTTCTATTGCGGGCCTTGAGTGTGGAGACCGAATCCAGTAATTCCGTAACGAAAAAACCTAACACTTACTTACTAGATGTATATAGATATTTCGGCACTGTGAATACAGTTGCCGTGGAAAAGCGGTTATCACGTATGCTTTTTGTGCAGAAGGTTCGAGCCTGGGGTACATCTTGTTTTTTCTTAATTTTTTTCTTTATTTTTTTATCACGTTTTTTTAATTTTTTTATTATGACAAGCATTTTTATTTAGTTTCACCTGTCCCGTTGTCTGTCTGTAATCAAATCTTGCAAGTTAAATTTTACTCACTTACTGTTTGCTTTTTTTAAAATTAAATTTATCAAAAAAAAATACTGCATAAATAAAATAAATAAATAATTATAATTGCATACGTTGATAAAAAATGCTATGCAATAGCTTTGCCGCGGCAGTCCCCGAGTGCCACACGTCTTTTTTTTTGCTGAGTATATCTTAAAAACCACCCCTGTAGTAGATCATGTAAAACAAAAGAATATTTAAATCGGTGAAAAGCAAAACCAATTCACAATTAATGCATTGAATTGCTCTATGAACTAACTCTAGCCATGTCCAATCTCACAGTCCGTCATGCGCGACATATGATTGAAAACGTATAGTATGAACCTTTTTGCCTTTGTACAGAATAACGTGCAAAAATTGTTGTTTGATGTAAAATATTTAATGTAAAGAGGCATGCTTATGTTTTTTATTAAACGTATATATTCAGATTACAGGTCTTATCACCTCGTAAGTTGCCTAATCAGTGATCACTGCCACGTTTAAACAGAGACATTTATGTAATAAAGCCAGTAATCGATACTTAGTTATCCAAAAATATAAATAACAATAATATGAAAAAATATTGTCTTGTAAACACCATTACAGACCCTTGTAACATAATGTTCGTAATTTTAGATGAAAGTTTAATTTATATTATATACTCTCTCATACTAAGTAGCTATTTCAGACTGTACTAAAGAAAGTAGGAATATGGTAAGTATCATCATAAGTGACTGGTGTACGGGTCATATAAAATTTTGGTTTTATTTATATCTGAGATATTTTAATTGAGAAAATACGCTCTTCTTCCATAAATAAAAACTACACCTTCAAATAACTAACTTTGATAAGCATATAAATGTGGGATGCACACCCAACTTAAATGTAAGTGATACAATAAGTTCGTATACATAACAAAAAATGTCTGGATTACATCAGATATGCCTATTAGAAAAGTCTTAATATATATAGATATATAAAGTCTTAAAACAATTACTCAGGTGAAAAAATGTCACACAATACTCTCGTTACGTTAGTCAACTGTTTAGTATTCATATATTATTTATTTATTTAATATTGTAATAAAACGTTTCAATTACAATATTAAAGTAAGTAATTAATAACAAACAAACAAACCAAACATATTACACAACAAATAGTAAATAAATACAAAATTTACTGTTTATCAACTAACAATTAAGAAACATGCACATACCGTTCATAAATTCCTATCACCAAAACGCAAATACTATGTTCAAATCGTCTGCCATCCATCCGCAAATATATCACAAGCAGTGTTGGCTCCGAGAAGAGTGTTCAAAGTAGAGAGAGACCTCGGTATAGGTGAGTTGGTGCGAGCCACAGTACGATGTGTCGGACTCCCGAACAAACTATGTTTGTGCCTGAAACAGTAATAGCCCGGTGCAAAGATTCTACATAGCTCATCATGCAAACTCGGCGCATCTATATCAGCTCTGAAAACATTGCACATAACTGTGAGCCTAATGTACCCAAATAAAAATTATATTATTAATATTATATTATTACCCAAATTATATTATTAATATAAGTAATTTACCACTATTACCATCTATCACACCTGTACCCTATATAATATTTAAGTAATGCGGCTTAAGACCACTTAGGACCACGAAAAAAATATGGGTTGGACGTTTATATTGAATAAAAGGACATGTTTATTAAAACAAAAATCTTTATTAAGGCGCATCCTGAAATTTATGTTTAAAGAAGCAATCGTCGTCCCTGAGTCGAATCAACAAAACGTAATCTAAAAAGACCTTTCTAAGACAATAAGAAAGTTCTATTTCATTAGCAATGAAGTCAGCTTACAAAAGCGGGAGGAATCAGTAAAATAAGTAGGTAAACATTTTCTTCGTGGAGGGAGGACAAGTTACAAAAACAGTTTAAGACAAAAAAGAGTAGCGAAAACCAGAAATGAATCTGGGAGGACGGGAGGCTCTGGGTGGGGTGTAACAACGTCAAAGGCGTGCGCTACAGGAACAGTAAATGATAGACAGAGTAAACTATTTTTGAAATCAATTTGTGTTACCCTGAAGTATTTTGAATTAGTTTCATATTCTGTTGTTGATCACTTCATAAACACATCAGGATTCGGGTCAGTATTCGTTTTGCTAAGGTCCATAATTATGCAAGATAAAGCTAAGCAGTTGGCATAATTTGACGAGGATTTTTGTCGAACTGAAAGCAAAGCAAAAAATAGCTCTTCCCATAACTTGGTTGTATGTGGGAGAAACTTGCTCGCTCGCTTCTTTGATATCAAAACTGTGTATGGACGCCTCGCAACCAATTACCATGGTACTTCAACGTATGTGGTTTACTTATTATTCTTAAATACCCATATTATCCAAATTTTACAAATAAATTGCGCTTAATTGCATCGGACCGTGAAGAATTTCTTCCGTCATCGCTATTATAACTTTCGCCATATTTCAATAATGGCCATCACGTCAATATGTAAGAACCACGCGTTTCACATAAAGTTTTTGCTGAATATAGCCACATAATGGACTCATAAGCATTAAACCTGAACCGTTATGATAAGGGACCTTCTAGTTAAGAGTTAACTCCCATCCTTAAGGATGGCAACGCGTCTCTTAGTTTCTGGTATTGCGTGTGTCTATGGATAACTGACTTGTAATTCATATTATTTCACCTCAGAATGTGCCTTCGAATTGATGAAACAACTGAGCCAAAAGTACGTCATTTATTACGTACAAATACGTGGAGCGTGAAGTTATATGAAAATCGAATATTAAAGCGTTTTCACTTATTTTCTTATAAATGTTTTGAATTTTTGAATGAACTGCGATATTCTGAGATATTGGAAAGTGAAAGTCTTTGTCTTTTTCTTAAAGTATGAATCAATATTTTTAGTAGCGATCATCATTATCATCATCAACTGGAAGACGTCCACTGCTGGGCAAAGGCCTCCCCCAAAGATTTCCACGACGATCGATCCTGCGCTGCCCTCATCCAACGTATTCCGGCGATCTTGACCAGATCGTCGATCCATCTTGTGGAGGGCCAACCAACACTGCGTCTTCCGGTACGTGGTTGCCATTCGAGGACTTAACTGCCCCAACGGCCATCTGTCCGAAGAAGTGTGTGCTCTGCCCACTGTCACTTCAGTTTCGCAATCATTTGGGCTTTAGGTCATAGAACTTTCGTTATTTGCTATATTATATGCATCCAATTCATATTGTCATATTATCAGTCATGTTTGCAATATGTTTGTCAAAATTATACTTGGCAAAGTGGTAGTAGTCATGAGGTTGACCTTTTTGCTTGCTGCTCTTATGGCTGCCTCAAATGTGTTGTTTATCTTACTATCATTTTGGTGAACTGCGATTCCACCACTCGGGAATATGCTAAGTGACGAATCAATAGCTTCCCCCTTTGCCAAAATAATAATACATAAGTTTCATTTTATAAGACATTATTATACAGTTGTTTATGTTTTTTATGAGTTATTTATATAATACGACAAAGCTATTTGATTAAGAAGCTATATAAAAATATAACGATGGTCAAAAAATAAAGATTAATTGAATTTTTACTTGAACTTTCATGAAATGTTTAGTTAATTATATCATTTCAAAGCAAATATAGCTTGGCGTGTGGCTGCAAGATTTAACAGTAATAAGGGCATGTTTTTTTCATGTTTACAATCGATTGCAAACAAAACAAAATAAGGTACATATATTGCCATATTTTTTTGTTTTTAAAAACATGTTTCTAAATTATATTATTTACAGTACCAGAACGACCAAGCATTGCTCGGATTTTTAAGAAGGTAGAAAACTTGAACAAATAAATACCAATAGGACATCTGGATTCGAACAGGGGTCTTCTGCTTTCCGGATCACCCAATGTCTCATCTGAGCTATTATAGTCTTGTACATAGTGGCGAAATATACCTTGGTATTCTGATATTGTAGCAGTTTCTCATTAATACATGGATAAAACTACATTTTTTTAAATTGAAACCTAGCTAGATTGGTTTCTCGCCCCCGAAACTACCTGTATACTAAATTTCGTTAAAATCGTTAATAAACAAGAATTGCTCGTTTAAAGATTTAAGATAAAAGATAGCAATGACAGTATGAACTGTGTTTGAGCTATCAGTTACTTCTCCCCGATAATAACCATAACCAAGACAACGGGGCACTGCAGATTAAACAAACACCTCTCAATCTTAGGTCTCAGAGATTGCAGAGCGTGTAGATTCTGTAATAGTGCAGATGAAACCCCGCTACACATTCTCTCTGAATGTGGTCCGTAATACGTAAACGTTGCATCTCTTTGGGAAGTCCAATTCTTCAACCATTTGAGATACGTCAGCTCACTGCAAAAGACAAAGATAAGATTCATGAAAATAATCAATGTTTGCAGTGAGCTATAGTTAACAGTGGCTATCACAATAGATCACATTGGTCGCAGTGAAACAGGGCTGAACTGAACTGGATCAAAGCCACTTTACGAACCATAACCACCATACTTCTCCCCGATACTAAACATAATTACCAAGTCAAGTCAAATAATATAAAATAAAATACCGTCTAAATACTAAAATAAAAGAAATTAAAATAAAAGCATAACTTCTATGTAAGTGTCTGTGGGTGTTTGCAATAAAATACATTTATTTGATCATAGCCGTTTATAATATATTTAATTTACTCAAGAATGATTTCTGCGTATTTATATACTGTAAGATATATTTCCAAGTAAATTGCCGGTAACTATGCCAAGTAGTTACAGATAGGTCCTGTCTATATATTCGTTGGTGTTAATCATTTGCCGCACTTACCGAGTATGCTGTTTGCGGATACGGTACGGGTTAACAGAGGGATGGTCATTTAGTGGAAGGTACACCTCCCTCCTCCGACTCCAGGCCCCCTTTGTGCGGGATAGACTGATTAAACGTTACGTTGTGTGTCTCCACTTGTTTTGCTCTGTCGATACGCCAGTATTAAACTGTTCGCTCTATATTATAACTATAAGTTATCTTTTAGGTAAACTCTTCGTTTATTTAACATCTTCAGTTGTTTCGTGTGTTGTTCTAATTATGTTTTACATTATTATAATAATATTGGTTATGTAGAAACATTTTGTTTCTTATAATGAAGTAATAAATAATAAACATAATAGCTTACTTATTATATTAATCAATTTCTTTTGTGTTTAAAAAATCTAAAATAACAGCACATTAAATACGTATGAAATATGTTATCAACAAAATATTATATTGAGAGATAGACATTAGAAAGAAAACTGTATTATTAGTAATGATAATACAATATAAAATATTTAAATAAAAACTCTTTTAGGCGCGTTTTACGCTTTATTTTGTCGATATTGATTGAGATTGAGCCGTCATGCTTAGTTATGTAATACTGATTCAGCTCGAATCGACTAAAGAAGCGCATTGAGTTAGAGCAAAATTTAAAAAAGTAATTTAAAAACAATAGTAAAAAACTTTAGAGTTTTAGAGTCTCTTGCTATTATACATCTTCGATGAAAACAGGCCAGCTTTACTTTATTACACTATTTTTTTTTATTACTTTAGCGTGCGTGACAAGCTACGTTTTACACTGGCTATTTATATGTTATTTTGTCTTAGTATGCGTGCCTTACTCAAAATAGAGGTTAACTGTTGACCTCAATTTTTTCGGCGTTTTGACATATTATGTCACCGTCTATCTAGTTGTATAAACGAACTAAGATAAATATGTTCTTCTTTTGAGTGCCTCTCTAAATAGTGGATTCTGGCAATCAGCTCTGAAAATTTCACCCGGTCTTCAGTGAGATTGAAAAACTCTGTGACACTTGTGATTTCATTCCATTTCCAGATATTGCGCAGAGCAGGATATTGGACTAAATCCACGACTTTTTCCAGGTCAAGGACTTTGTCTAACTGCTCTTTTTCCAGTCACCTTGCCCATCGTTATCAACTGAAGGAGTCCGTATGGTGACTGATTATTCACTCTGTGTGCAGAGACAAAATATATTTTTTGATTGTCTGCAATATTTAGTTCTCGTTACTTTAGTCTCTTGATGCGTTCATAGTTATAGTCAACATGGGTCTGTATGCCAACATGAGTTTTTTAGCCAACATGAGTATGAGTGGGAGGCTCCTTCACTAGATTATGGGTAGCATAAAGGTGCCTATTTATGCCGTGAAGCTGTAATGTGTAAGTGAAGGTGTAAGCATTACTGTGTTTTGGTGCCGTAGCTAGTGAAATTACTGGGGAAATGAGACTTAAAATCTTATGTCTCATGGTCTTTTCTTATGTCTCAAGGAATTTTCGGGTTTGTCAAGAATCCTGAGCGGCACTGCATTGTAATGGGCAGGGCGTAATCTATCAATTTGAGATGCAAAACAATGTGTAGTGGAATTGTTTCATTTTATATGATCAGTATAAATAACTTTAGCTGTTCATTAAATAAAATGTGTTTAAAAACATATTACATACACATTTATCAGAATTCAGATACTTTAGAGTTTCCACTATTTTATTACGCAATAAAACCAATGGTATTTTAAAATGTGACATTAACCATAATCCAATTTACATTAAGGTGAAATTATTCAGTGTTAAATGGATATTGTTTGAGTAATAACGACGCAAATATTCATTATTTTCATAGTTGGCAATTCAAATGAGCACTCTGTTAGTTTTGGGTCGTGTAGCTGATCCCTGTTTTAATTTAGTACATTGGACGAGGATAGGTGCATTGTTGTTAATTGAGTTTTGTTTGGAACCATAAGTCAACAGCTGTATTTTCAATTTGTAAGATTTGAAATACAGGCACACTAATTCATAATTTACTCATATTATTTTGTTTCAACAATAAATCGGTATGTCCTGATTATGTAGAGATTAATTAATTTACTAAATAATGACCGAGCAAAACTGGTTTATTACTACTGAGCCGACTCTACTCGAACAAATGTGGAGTGTCAAGTCTTGATTTTAATGTTTTAACCGCCGCTGAATTCATATATTATCCCCACCTTCTGACTGTCTGGCATTCCTCCACAGTGCGGTGTTCAAGGAACTTTCTTCCATGTAGGTACACCCAAGCTGAAGAATGTTCTTCCTTGTAAGGTTTTTCCAGGACGATACGACATAGGTACCATCAAAAAAGCACATACACTTTTCTTCTTTCCTAAATGGCTAGCGACGGTCCTGCGACTCCTCTGGTGTTGCAAGAGAATGTGGGCGTCGGTGATCACTTAACATCAGGTGACCCGTACGCTCGTTTTTCCTCCTCTTCCATAATAAAAGCTAAAGTGAACTGAACAACATAGCTAAAATAAAATTCTATATATTTAATACACGTGGTCTTTGGTTTGCCATAGAACAGTGGAAAAGGTTACAGTAAACCAAAAATTATGTGTTATTTCAAGTACAGATTTTATTTTATATAAGCTATATATATCCATAGGCCCATACAATTACATCTCTGTTTATTGAGTTAAAAAAAATGAAAAAGAAGTTTCATGACCAGAGACATTGTTCTCGCTTATTTTGGAGGTACTACCGACAAAATTGAATCGAGACCCATCTAAATGTCATTTTCCAACATTCATAATGAACAAGAAGGTCAAAATTCGCTTGAAATTACATTTCCAAAGTAATTACTGTTATCATTTAAAAGATACTGGTAGTCCACCAATTATCGTACAACATCTTCGTGTAAATATAAACCTGTTTTTATGAATTTAAAAGAATTATCAGTAAAGTGGATCCTGAATCAATTTTGTTAATGGTACAAGGAGGAAAGTATCTACTAAAACTGAAAACCTTGCATTTTCCATTGCACTTAACTTATTTATAGCTGCATTTCATCATCAGCCAGAAGCTGTCCACAGTTGGACAAAGTCCTCGCCCTAAGATTTCTACGACGATCTGGTCTTGCGCTGCCCTAACGTATTCCGGCGATCTTGACCAGATCGTCGCTCCATCTTGTGGGGTCCTACCAACAATGCGTGTTCCGCCATTTGAGTACTTTACAGCCCCAACGGCCCTCTGCCCGTCGAACTATGTACCCTGCCCTCTGACACTTTAGTTTCACAATCATTTGGGCTATGTCGATGACTTTGGTTCTCACAGGGATACTTCGAGCATAGCCCTCTCCATTGCCCTCTGAGCGGCCATAAGCTTTTAACACTTAGCACACACTGTTTAAAACCTAAGTCTTCAGACAGTGTTCCAAATATGGAACGAGAAGATTTTACGGAGCTTATAGCCTGTAGCCGCATAACTGGTAAGTATTCTTCTTCTTCGCGTGCCTCTCCGACTAGCGAAGGTTGGCAGTCAGCTTTGTAGTTTTAATTGTTTGTCCTTCGCGAGGTGAAATAGTTCAGCCGCACTCGCAATGCCAGTCCACTCTCGGATGTTGCACAGCCAAGACTTTTTTCTGCGACCTACGCCTCTTCTTCCGGCAACTTTTCCCATCAAGATGAGTTGTAGGAGTTTGTACCTCTCGTGCCTAAGCACGTGCCCTAAATATGCGACTTTCCTCATCTTGATAGTTTGCATGAGTTCGCGTTTTTGATTGACGCGGCGCAGAACTTCCACATTTGTGACCTTGTGGGTCCAACTTATGGCCAACATACGTCTATATGCCCACATTTCAAAAGCTTCTATACGTTTTCCGAGGTCTTCTTTTATTGTCCATGCTTCACATCCGTATAGAAGTATGGGCCAGATGTAACAGTGCAGTAAACGAATGCGCAAGGAAATCTTAAGACCACGGTTGCACAGTACTTTTTTCATTTTACTAAAGGTGCTATGCTACGTCGCTATTCCAGTTGTAATTTAACCACGTACCTAGATATTTGTATTTGCGCACTCTTTCTAGTTTTTGGCCTGCTACTGTAATGTCAAAGTCAAAAAATTTATTTTGACTCCACAATCTTAGTCCTCTACTGCTTCTGCTATTATGGTTTCCGACTACAAATTAAATAGCGTAGGTGATAAGATACAGCCCTGTCTGACACCCCTTTTAATATCAACTTCTGCGGTCTCATCATTATCAACCCGAATAGTAGCTCGTTGATTCCAGTACAGATTCCGGATGATTCGTATGTCTTTGCCATCCAACCCGATAATTTGTATTATTGCAATTAGGCGGTCATGAAAAACTCTATCGAAAGCTTTTTCGTAATCGATGAAGCAAAGAAAAACTTCCTGCTGCATATCTAAGCATTTTTGCACCAAAACCTGTACTGCAAATAGAGCCTCTCTTGTGCCGACTCCTGATCTAAAGCCGAACTGGTTATCTGCGAGTTGTTCGTCACATTTAGTTCGTGAATGATATTTAGAAATAGTTTTAATACTTCACTCATCAGGCTAATTGTTCGAAATTGTTCGCACTTTTTCGCATTGGCTTTCTTAGGGAGCGTAATGAAAGATGACGTTAACCAGTCTTTGGGTAAGTGGCCAGAGTCATAAACGGCGTTCAAAAAATTTACGAGGACATCAATATTTTTTAGTAAGTATTGTATCCCTTTAAATGAACTTTTAAATTTAAATTTTAGAACTCTTTGGTAACCTAATTTAGTATATTGCATTTATTTGTCATTTGTTTTTGTGAATTGGCGGAAAATCTCTTGAAAATGCACCTAACGCGAGAAAATTTTCGGTCAGTGGTTTATCATGACTTTTGTTGTGGGCTTACTTACTCAACAACAAAGCTACGATAGGCTGCGAATAGCATTTCTTAATGAAGCCCCATCTCGTGCCACTATTTACAATTGGCTTATCTTACACTATTTATAATCGTCACAGGTGATGAAAGCAGGATATATTGCTACGAACCCGAAACCAAAAGACAATCAGCTCAGTGGGTGCTTCCTTTCGAGGATCGGCCAACTAAGGTAAAGAAAGAAAGAGGTCAAGGAAAAAAGATGATTGCCTCATTCTTTGGTCTTAAAGGTCATTTCGCGACAGTTGTGCTAGAAGATGGAAGGACAGTTACTGCAGACTGGTATGTCAATCGCTGTTTGCCTGTTGTCTTGGAAAAAAATCGACAGCAGCGCCCTCGAAGCAGAATCCTCCTTCACCACGACAATGCTTCAGCGCACTCGCAAAACGGACTGTTGAATATTTGACTATGGCAGGTGTCGAGATAATGAGTCATCCGCCATACAGTCCTGACCTGGCGCCCTGCGACTTTTATTTATTCCCAAGAATTAAAGATAATATGCGAGGTATTCGCTTTACGAGCACTAAAGATGCGGTGAAAGCATACGAAAATGCCATAGAATGGCCCACTGCTGAATAGGATCACTGCTTTTCTCAGTGGTTCCATCGAATGCGACGATGTGTAGAGAGGACCGGAGATTACTTCGAAAAACAATAAAAGTATTGCCAACTTTCTACATTAAGCCGTTTTTCAATTTCTAAACATTTTCAGTGTTACCTAGGTATTAGGTTGTAATTCCAAGAGATAATTATTTCTTTTCACCTCTATTTAATAATTTGCTTGGCATATTTAGTGTCTTCTAATTCATCAGTTTCATTGAAGGGTAGAAACTGGACATAGACTATTTAGAGACTGAAGATAGAAGTGCAACACTGATAGACTATATGAAAGAGCGAAGTTATGTAATCCAGGATTGATTGATTGGTCAGTACTCTTCCGACTTTCCGTTTTTGCTCTGGTAAAATTCTAACACTTTAATTTCAAGCGTTTTTGTATTAAACTATTTTACTTTTGAAAACTGTTAGCATTCCTAATCCCTATTTACCATAGTTCAAGCATTATTTGAGTTGACTGATTAACAAATAGCTATGTTTTAAATAATTAATAAATAATAATAATTTTGTCCTCCCAAGATTGCTTAGCGGCCGTGTAAAAGGTGTGTGCGTGAGTTGATTCGGATGCTCGAGTATGAAGTTTAATTTATAATTTATTTAAGTTTATTGTGCTTGCTTGGCATCAACCAGTAGCAATAGCACCTTACATAATATTATATTCTTTTTTATTTTAAGGTTTTAACACACTTACAACCTGATCCATCAATTCAACAATTCCATCCACTTAAACTTGACTAAAAATTTGTTCAGTGAATCTACTTTCACCCATCCCCTGTATAATATAAAAATATCACCCCAATATTTTCTTACGAATATTTATTTGTATTCTTTTACTCCATATCGCTCTCATATGTCAATTTTATTCTCTTTTTCAAACTCACTCTACATATAATATGACAATAAGGGTCAATACGAGCAGGGCGTTCAGCCGATGGCATTTGATACGCTTTGCCCATTACAATGCAGTGCCACTCAGTATTCTTGAAAAACCCAAGAACTCTGAGGCACTACTCTTGCGATCGTCACCTTGTTAATTAATTAATATTCGTAAATATTAAAATATTCAACAAAAAATAAAATTATTAATAATTTGACTATGTATAAGTGTTTGTGTCGTTTGTGTATCAGTATTTATTAAAATTGTATCTTTTCAAAGTTTTCTGCTTCAGTATAACATGCAAATGCATATTGCTTTTTGCCTTCAAAGTGGAAGTTATCTTTGAATTTACGTTTCCAGACTAATCTTTTGTTAATACTGCCGTACAACGAAGCTGAAAAGCGTCGTGACAATTGCTTGTCGGTAGGGAGGGGTACTTTAAGAATTCCATTTCAAATAACAAAATTGTGCTCTTGGGGACTCTGGAGTGTAAAATATTATTTTCTGAGCATAGACTTGTCATTCTTAGCGACGAAAACTGTAGAACCTGAGCACCTGAGTATCGCAACAAGTTATTCCTTCAATACCTAATTGGTTTTCTCCAAGCGACTTTAAGACCAACTCTTTGCGCCCTTTCCAATTTAAAAAAGACAGAGGAGTCTATATCTTGCCGAGCAAGACTGCACTAATTTAATATAAATTGTCTGAAGTCTAAATAAAAAGCTTTTCTAAGAAAACATTAGCTGTCTGTGTATCTGGGGTTTGGTATCTTTTGTTGTTTTAACAAAGTATTTTAAATAATTAAAGGCTTTGCGCTTAAGGGTAACAGGTTTAATTAATTTGAAGCTTTTTGTGTTTTAAAATGACATTACGTAACCATTTCCATGTTCTTAATATAAAATAACAGCACTTGTTGAACAAATGTGTCTTGAAAGTTTCATTTAATTTATTAGATATTAATTAAGGTACAAAAGCTAAAAATATTACAAATAAATATTATATAAAAATAACCATAGCCACCATTTTGCTTACAAAAATTAGGAATCGTGGTCAACGATATTTATCAAAAGAAGAACTATCGAGACTTGTTAGGTGTGTGTTAAATAGATTTGACGTTTCATAATAAGTTCAGTTGGCTGTCTGACGAAAATATGTAATTGAGTATTATTCTTACAACTACTTACAAAGTCCACACGTAGCTGGCATAACAGGAAGTGTGATACGAGGAAAAACAATGGCACGTAAAAAATATGCTTACAGCAAGGATCAAACTTTACGCTAATTATAATTGTTTTTGTTTCTGCTAATTACTGTAATTGCTTAGTATTTAAAGTGGACCGTGATAAACTAATATAATGAAACCCAACTAACAATTGTATTATTTTGTTAAATAGCGCTTCATGTTATATGTCATTACGAGGGGTTTATCAGAGAGTTTCGAAGGAGCTTGAATGGTGGCGAGCACTTCGTCAAGCACAAGCCTTGTCTGCCTTGCAAGCTTGTCTGTCTTCCTATTTAAATAAAATATGTAAAGTATAATTTTTTTAACTCTTATTTTTCCTGCAATCTGTCACAATAACATTTAGCTGGATTTTAAGTATTTGTATTAGGAGTCATGTTTGGAGTAGAATCCAGTGATTTACCTAAAGATTATTCATAATCTATTAGTCCATCAGATCTTGTGGCGCTCGTCTTTTCAATCTTATAAACGTTGCGCCAGGTTTCTTTTCATTATGTTCCTTGCAAATTAGTATGGGCGGTTTTTCATACGCTTCTGATACGTTCGTAGTGAGTCTACTACTGCCTTCTTTATAGTTTTTATATTTAATTCTCATTGTAGTACCATGGAGCATTAGTGATCATTTGAAGCATTTTGAATTAGAACCATTAAAGTATTTCAATGTTCGAGTTTGAGGCTGTAGTTGTATTCCGTATGTATATATCGGTTTAATTATGACTTTCTATAGAAGATGCTTGTGGTGATAGTTTAGATTTTCAAGCCAAAACAACATTCTTACCTGATGTCTTAGGTGAATGCCTAAGTATTTGAATAGAATAGAGTAGAATAAAAATTTATTGATAACAAGCCACCACCACACAATTATCAAATGACAAACCAGAAAGCATAATAAATTCTTAGAACTAGAACAAAATAAACCAATTAAATAATACAATTTATAGCTAATATAAACGAAAAAGGTACTGTGCGGCAGTGAATTTCACCAAATGGAGGTAACTCAGTAATAAGCTGCAATGGGGTGGCGCCAATGTAGCACTGGTTTTCAGTAGCCCCAGCATTATTGAGTCCTGGCGTAGAAGCGACTAGTAATTTTTAACCTATAATTATGAATATAATTCAATAGAAGTTAAAATCAGTAAATAAAGGTAGTATAGAGCAAAATTTCGGATTTTTAGCTCTTAAAAAAATAAATTAAAGAAATTGAACGTAAAAAGAATATCATTTAGACCTTAACGATTGAAATTTGAATTTGATTATTTGGCGCTATCGGACTGAGGAATCCCTACTTGATTAAGTTCAACCTCGGGGACAAGTATAATTATGTTCACTTAATGTGATTTAGTCTAAGATTCACTATTTAAACCAATGTTTGTTGACCATCTGTAACATAGGTCGCATACAAATAAATTTATGTACAACTATTGCACACAAAAACCTAAACAACATAAAAATTTAGATTAAAAAAAATGAGCATAAATATAGATTTAAATAAGAGATGTCATAAAGAAGCAAACAACGCAATAGATTGTTTAATTCATGATATTTACTGTCAGATTTTTATACATATTGTAAGGGCAGATATAGATAAAACTCAACTTGTCATGGTCCTGATAGATTTGTGTCTACCACTCATATGAAACCTTTTAAACAGAATTCTAGGACTTTTAGGTACTCTTTAACGCACAGTTATAAGAGCAGTGGTTAAGTATACTTATTAATGGATAAAATTATAGAATCCTACCTAACACCTGATAATTGGCAATCTTGAACTGGCTCTTTTTTTATCAACAGTTGCCACATCTATTACGTCACAGCGCTGGCTCTTCTTTTCTCGCTGTCGCTTCTGTCTCATTATAAAACTCACCACATATTCTCAACTCTATCGGATGGATACTGTTTAAATTTTCATTAGCAACAACATTGCTTATTCATCCAACGTTCACTACCATAGGTAGATGTAGGATAGATGTAGGAACCAATACGCATCTGCCAGCCAGGCGCAACTTCTTTAAATAATTATATCGGTTGATTCTGGGTGAGCAATCTACTTGACTAGGCAGCAATGGTGGGACTCATCAATGCCGGAGGAAATACTCCGGCATATCGTTATCCTTAAGGTGCTTCTCATCTTGGACATTCATAAATTTAAATTCAAATATTCATATCATCAATATATGCGCAAAAATTAGCGGCAATTCTAGACATAGCGACAGTCTCGGGTGTGACACAAAGCGCTTCTTACGTAGTTGCTATTCGACGGGCTTCCCGAGAAATTAAGCAAATGCACTCATTTGTGACCGCAAGCTGTTTGGAGATAGGAGAATAAAGTTTGCTATCGATGGACATGCACATGCTCCTACTTTTCTACTAAGAGGCTGGCAAAGCATCTCTTGAACTCTGTCTTTTTGGGATGTCCATTGACAGCGTGTTTTTTTTTAATCAGGTGAAACGTCTTGCCTGTATGCTGCTTCAAACATCAATTTGTTTCTCTGAGAACACGTACTCTTTCTTTATATTATTATGATATCCGTAACCACCGACCAACCTTCTTCGAATTGTTCATGCCGGCCCATATATAATCTCTCTTCAAGTCGCAGGTTCATCTACAATTTGGCTTCAGTGTGTGTTTTCTACGGCATTTAGCCCGAGGAGTATTCCGAAGAGCTGTTTAACTTGATTCCTGAAATTCCCCTTCTTGAATCTTCAAACTTGGATCTCAGTCGCAATCCGCTTCATCAGGTACAACTGAGCTGTGGAATTAGCTACCGTGATGTCTCCAGGCGTTATGACATATTACTTGCAAAAATAGCGCGTAAATCGTAGAGGCTGCCAACACACTTTTGATTCCTTCAGTATAGCAAGGCGGTGTGGAGTTTGTAATAAAAACGAAACAAAAATTAAATATTATTTTTTTAAATAATACTTTACGAATCATATTTTTGACTTTGGTAGACATTACAAATTTGAGGTATATTTAAATTTTATGATTGTTTTTGTAAGATTTTACATTAAACATATTTATATGCAGCAAAAAATACAACAATGATGTATAAAGCTGTTATTTGCATTATATATCTTAATTAAGTTGATATTCTAGGATTTATTAGTAGATAGGATTGCAAAAGTTAGTATTTTCGGATTTTAAGGATTACTAAGTTGTCTGACACTTGACCAAGTTCTCTGGATGCGTACGGCATAAACCAGGCGCATATTTTGAGTGAGTGTTGTATTCCACCGTGTGCTTGTTTTGCCTTTTGTTTATGAAAATAAGGGACGAGACGAGCATGACCTTCAGCTGATGGTAATTGGTACGCCTTGCCCATTATAATGCAGTGCCGTTCAGGATTCTTGAAAAACATAAAAGTTCTGAGCGGCACTACAATTGCGCTCGTCACCTTGAGACATAAGATGTAGAGTCTCATTTGCCCAGTAACTTCACTAGCTACTGCGCCCTTCAGACTAAAACACAATAATGCTTACACATTTTTACTTTACGGCAGAAATAGGTACCGTTGTGGTACCCATAATCTAGCCAACATCCCGTGCAAAGGAGCCTCCCACTGGTTGGCTGATATGATTTTGCGCTTTTAGTTTCCCATTTAGTAGCAGTGTAGCTAAATAGCAACAAGCCTTAAATAAAGTAGTAAGTACGTCAACTTACTAATACAGTATACAGTATTAGTGGGAGGTAAGGTAAGGTTAAGATTCGAAGAGATAATTCCACCTTCGTGGAGCCTGGTAAGCTTATCTATAGCAGATTAGTAAATAAACTACGATTCGGCTGCTGCAACATTGCCAAATAACAAATAGGTCATTAATTTATTCGATACTTTTATTGTCGCTTTATGGCTACATTGATCAAATATTAATGTAACCATGCGAGTTTATATGAGCGCTGTTTCAACTTGGAGAATGATTTAAATGACGTTTTTTTTTTGAGTTATAGAATAACTTGATAAGTACCATTAATCCAAATAAAATCTTCTAAATTTACGAATGTTTTATAAAATAATTAAAATTAAGATCGCATTGAAAATTTTATTGTAAGCTAAAATTAAATACTATAAAAATTCATTCACTCATACCAAGAAACCGATTCTTTCCATGTGAGTAAGAAGGTACCTACTCAAAATTAAACGTATTTCATAATTCGACTATATAAACAATAACTCATGAAAATCTTGTAGTTTGAGTAAACATTCGAAGTACTGCAGTTCAAAAGCAGGCGCTACTCGATTCAATGCAAAAAGTATAAAATTACATCAGCTCATTTAATTAAAACGCTGAATTAAAACCGACCTCTCATTGATAATCGAGCCTTGCTCTAATTATAAAAGAGCCGTGTAATTCCCTTGTCTTTTTGTTTCAGTAATACAGGTTAATTTAATGTTAATGTATGTTTTATTTTATAATCATGATTGCTGACAATGTATGACAATATACGAGTATCGATTGATATTGTTTAACCTATGTTGCAAATTATGGTTGCATGATATATTTCTTTATGATATCATTTTATGTTGTAGATTTCTAAAGTTAATATTTCATAATACACATTGAACACTTTTGAAAATAGTACCTACATAAAATACGGAGAAAAGTTAGCGATTCCTAATGACGGTGTAAGCAAGAGACGAAGTCGAGAGCCTAGCTGGTGAAATTACTGGGCAAATGAGACAACATCTTATGTCTCAAGGCGACGAGCGCAACTGTAGTGCCACTCATAATGTTTGGAGTTTTTCAAGAATCCTGAGCGGCACTGCATTGTTATGGGCAGGGCGTATCAATTACCATCAGCTGAACCTCCTGCTTGTCTCGTCTCTTGTTTTCATAAAAAAATCCCTTGTAGTGGAATTGAAAGAAAGAAAGAATTGCACTGTCCCTCGAGTCATACATAGTGCTTTTGGACATACAAGCAGCAGTTTTTTACTTTATATTAAAACATTGATCTTTTAATTAAACTTTTAAATCGACTTAAAGTGACGACATATGATGAACGCAGAGAGCGCTGCTTGCTGTTCGGCAATGATGACAACAGGCCAGGTATACAGGTTATAGGTTTTAGCAGGCTGTCTTCCGCAACTCCACGTCTTATGTGCGCTTATTTTGCTCATGGGCTTGACTATGTTATTCCAGTTAACCCAATCCTGCCAGGAAGCCCAGCAGACCCTTGATGATGCCCATGACTTCTGGTAGTGGCCTCGGCCTACCTTGGTATTGTGCCCTATATTTCGCTTCCACTTGATACTCAAGAATGAATGCGTGGCTGTTTCTTCCGTCCTTAAATAGGCTCAGCAAAGAGGGCTGTCAGTGACACCTAAAGTAAACTAGTGTTTGTTTAGTAGAGCATGATAGGTTATAGCCCCGGTTAATAACCTAAGTTTCTGTCTCCGAAGCCACCACTTCTCCCGTGACAATCCGGGTTTGATTGTCAGAGGAGCCTCTCTGGTTTGCCTGCCTTTTCTAAGGTTAGAAAGAGCCCCGTCTTGCTAATTCATTCGTCACATCATTGCCTAGCGATCCACTGTGTCCTTTTATCCATTGTAAGGTTTAATCATTGTCGTTGCATACATCAAACAGGGTCTGATGGCATTAATTACCTAGCCCCAACCTGATGTTGTAGCTCTGTAGAACTGATTGGCTATCGGAAAGTAGAAGAAAATGAGTTACCTTCCTTGAGCCGATTGCGTGAGCAGCCATTATGATGCCCATACATACTGTCTGTATTGTGGGTTCCTAATGGTGTATGAATAAAAAAACATGTAAATATTTAGGTCCTCTGAGAATACCCCACAGCCAGTAACTGTCTGATCTTGGATCCATTTGTGGAAATCCTTAACTCTTTCGGGTTAAGTGCTACCCAGGGCTCCTCGCAATTGTGTTTTGTATTTTGGTCAAAAACGAGATACATGGGTATCATGTCAGTGACCGCGGTCCTAAGTGGTTCTTTACCTATTGCCTTGTAGAGGATTTTGGAATACGGTACCCTAGCTAGCTTTCTGATCTCTTGATCAATCAAGAGATCAAGAAGGAGGCGACAGCCTGACTGATAAAGAGATACAGTGGCTGCAGGTCCAGTACTGCTTCCAGGGCTGCAATAGAAGTTGTCCTCATGCATCCCATGGCTGCCGTACAGGCCAATCTCTGAAGTCGTTGAAGTTTGGCTTCCTCGGTGGATAATTTAGTTCGTGGCCACCAATTCATTGATGCTGCAACAGCGTTCCATGATGACCAGTGCAGAGCGGGTCACGTTGCATACCGAGCAGTATTGCTATATCATTGGCATATCCTACTGTGTAGTAGTGGTTGTCGTTCAATGTGGTAATCAGGGCATTTACCACCAGTTTCCATAGACTTCCTTTGCCACCATCGCCAACGGCATCTTATCGGTTCTCCGTTTAGTAACTATCTTGCTCAGCATGTTATTTATCCATTCCCTCAATGATGAACGTACCCAAGCACGTTTACTTGTTTCTGATGGCCTCCTCAGCTTTACCGACCACTGTGTGAAATGTTGATTTGGTAGCCTTGGCTATAAGCATGTTGATGTGGATATAGGGGTACATTTACCAGTGCTTCTAACTCAGGTGCCTGTCGCATAATCTTTCCAGACATTTCAACAGGTATGAGGTCGAGCAGATGGGTTTGAAGGTTCTAGGATGTGAGTAGTCGCTCTTACCTGGTGAAAATCACTCTGAACTCTCTCCATTGTTTTGATCTTAGATTAGTTATACGTCTAGATAGACTATGACAGTTGTGAAAACGTCGAAAAATTTTTAATTTAGAACTAACCTCTATTAAGACATACGACAAAGTGTCATACAATTTGCGAGAATATTTTATTCATTTTATTAATAGATAAATCATTATATTTCATTTTATCAGTATGCTTTTTATCTACAATTAATTCCGATTTTGCGATTTAAAAAATTTTTTTCATTAGAATTAATTTGGAATGGTTTCTTCAAACATTTTGGCAGTAAAATCGACCAGTATTTTAATGGCTACCGATCGAAACACATTAATGCTTACACATAACTGCTTCACGGCAGAAATAGCCGCAGTTGTGGTACCCATAATCAAGCTGATATCCTGTGCAAAGGAGCCTCCCATTGGTATACCCTATCATTGCTTAATCGTAAAGTGATTAGTATAAAATTTGTAATATTTTACCCCATATTTATATTGACTATCTTTCAAATGCCGTATATTCCAAGATGACTAAACTTCGAATTAGAAATCTTTAAAGTTGTCATTGTCTCAACTCAAAGGCCGACAAAGCATTAGATTTCATGGGCTGGTTTTTATTGAAGAGAAAACTTCTTTATCCGCGTTAGGCACTGTTTGGTAGAGGAAAAATCTTGTCGGTTCGCATCACCGACATGCTCATGACTGGTGCACGTGAAAATAAATATAAATATAATTTATAGTTAGACACTTTTTGGGTGCATTAGTGCTGCGTATATCAATAAGTGAAATTGAATGGATTTAGTGAAAAGTTCAATGTGTTTAGACTGCGTATTTTTGTATTTTTTTTTTGTTTGATTAATATATTATTGAAAATAAGTTTGATAAACAAGTTTAAATTAATAACATATTGTTTTTAAACATAATATATATTCATACATAAGTTCTAAGATGTCACTCTATTGGCAGTTTTTACAACTGCCTGTTTTTTTTTATCGGGCAGGATACTTATCTGTTTACTGTCTCTAATATAAAATGGAAACAGTTGTTCTTGGCAAGCCTAGTTTCGTGAATATCACGTGATAGAAGAACATCATATATCAGTCTAGAGAGGTGCCTATTTATGTTTTGGATTATTAGATTGTTCGAATCCATTCTCTTTCATCATTCAACGCTCAGAAATTTTCAAGAGTATATAATGATTCCTTTTTTTATGGAATAGGAGGATAAACGAGCGTACGGGTCACCGCCGCCCACAATCTCTTGCAACACCAGAGGAATCACAGGAGCGTTGCCGGCCTTTAAGGAAGGTGTACGCTCTTTTTTTGAAGGTACCCATGTCGTTACCCATCCTGAACTTAATATGTATAATGCACCCTGATGATATAACTGCAAGTCTTAAAACGTAAAGTAATTTTAAACATATTAATTTGAAGTAATGTTTCTTTTGGCGCGTTAGGAAAAAATTATCAGAGTGAATTTCTACGATAGGCGCGCACACCGTCATGCACATTCGACACCCTGAAGTTAGCTGGTCAACCAGACCAATTTGTATCATACTTCAGCTACCAATAAATGAATATTGTATATAACCACATAAATGCTAATACTTTTATCTAGATATATAAATCAATTCGTTCGAAATTATTCGCTAAACATTCCGAAACATTCAAAAATGCACAACGTTAATGTTCAAGTTTTCACTTATCCCGGAGTGCAACCCGTTTTTTTATTACTAGTGATCAATCATTGGTATAATTCGACCAAACTTAAGATATAATGTTTACGATATTTTTGAAGTCAAATCGTGTGAAGACGTACTGAGAACGTGACTTTTTGTATTTTGAAGGAAATTGTCACGCTCTGTTAAGTAACAATCATTCAGATAAAGTCGGCTTCAGTCAACTCGTGATTAGTCGAAGCAAAATTACCAAACATTATGAAATTAAATTGAAAAAAATGATTTACGTATTACTAACCTCGTATTGATGAAGTATTCAATTCTATTGTGTGTAAGCATATAACATTTTTCATTATCAACACGTGATGATCGTAAATTTTCGACTATCATCTGACTTTCATACTCATTTTTAACAATATTAAAATACATTGACACTGAAGGTTTACATTAAAAGGCATAAAAATTGCCAAATGGCTTAAAATTGATTCCTTTAGATTTCTTTTTTATGTCATTTCTAATAACTACTTGATACTACTATCGCTTCGGAAACAAATGGCGCTCTGAGAGAGAAGAAGCGGCGCAAGAAACTCTCTCAGCATTCTTTTTTTGCGCTCTTTTCAATAAAAATATACAATATCGTACAGCCATTTCTATCGCTATAAAATAATCACAATCTAGTCCCAGGCTGTCCGATCATTTAGATATTCAGCAGTGGAGTAATAGGATTTACGACAGAGCCATTTTTTTATAAAACATTTAAATTTATTTATAGATAATGCCTGAATAGTGGCTGGGACTTTATTATAGAAGTGTATACATTTACCCTTAAAGCTATTATGTATCTTATGAAGCCTACTAGAATTAGTTACAAGCAATCCCTTAAAATCCCCAATCCATTATTAGTTATGCCAATACTTACACTACAGATTAATATATAGATAGCACTAAGCAATAACTACATAATATCTCTTTACAAAACATGCGATAATATAACAAAAAGCTTCATTGAGGTGATACCGACCTACGTAGTCACGAACTTTGTAGAGCAGGTAGAACGCGTTATCTCACAGCGTCAAGTATCAAATCAGTACTGTACCGCTACTATTAAGCGTCACCTTATCTAAGAAGTTAGAAGTCGGTCTCCGTATCATTTATTGGTAGTCGTTTATTATCAAGATAGCTTATCTCTGAGAGGCCAATTAAATTTGAAAACAAAAGGTAACAGTATAAGGCGCCAAGTTGTTCGAGATCTCCGAGCGTAGGAGCTTTGTAATTTTTATACTTAATGATGTGTGATGTTACATTTTTTTAATGAAATAAATTATATTTGACTTGATGTTCATCACGTTTTATGTTTGACTCTATGAAGACCGCCAGTAGCTCCCAGCAGCAGGTCTTCCACTAATCGAGGATTTGTAAATTTCCCGGTATTTCGATATACCTTCAAAAATTCCAATGTGTTAACAATAAGATCATTTGATTAAATACATTCAGACATTTATTGGATGATTTATCAAATTTTTATAATTTGAAATATATTTTTTAATCAATTAATTACTATATATATTTTAAGCGCAGAAATAAAATGTAGCTAAAAATATATATAATGCAAAATTAACGACTCAATGACAAAATGTCCTTTATTTTTGTATATGTTCATTTTTACGTCTTTCTATAACTCTAGAAAGACTGTGCGGATCTTAATAAAAATTTAGTTAGGACATCATTTCATAGAAAAATCAGTAAATATAATATGGCAAATTTAATAAATTACACTAAAACAAACTACAACTTCCATCAATATTATAACGTTTTGGCACGTATGGCACACTTTGCTCCCTGATAATAACATCATTATAATGATTATTTTCATCAGCGTCGATTAAGTTTCAAAGTCCACCAGTGGCGTGCATCCCATATAGGCAATTGGACAATGCCTACTTTAATAAGAACCTAAATTAATATATACCACTAGTATTAATACATACATACATAAAATCACTCCTCTTTCCCGTAGGGGTAGGCAGAGACCACTTCTTTCCACTTGCTACGATCCTTACATACTTGTTTTGCTTCGTCCACTTTCATTATTCCTTTCATACATGCTCTCCGGCTTAGGGTACTCTTGACCTGGCCTTTTTTCAAGACGTCCCTGACTTGATCTTGAAACGTTCGCCTAGGTCTACCCCTTCCAACACTTTCATTCACACTGGCCTTATACACTTTCTTCGTCAATCGTTCTTCATTCATTCTCTCGACACGTCCAAACCATCTCAGCTCACTAGTATTAAAGTTCACTTAAATTCGTATCTACAATCAAACTTCTATTGAACACCCACACAGTAAGGTCAACCTCTTCTCGTTTTGCGTGCAATATCTAAATTTCTATGTTAGGTACCTACCTGTACGTAGCATGACACAAACTAAAGTATAACGTTGACCCGGAAACTATATACGAAGCACAAAAAATTTCAATATTTTGACCTGAAAACCTAGCGCTGTGCCTACCTTGCTAGAAAACCAATGCACGCCATTGAAGTCCACATATTAGGTTATTATCGATGGTACTGTAACATCACTAGTACCAAGGAACCATCACTAGTGTAATAAACTTCCATGACATCAACCTTGTCGAGACCTCCGATCTGCCAGCTTTATTGCCCTTATTTCTTCCGATGAAGGACACAAAGAACTGTGTTTATAGCTAATGATACTTAGGTGTGTATTTTAACACAAAACCCGAACCTACAAAAGATACATGTAAAAAATACACTACATGGTAATATAAGCATTCGATGCTGTACAGCTTTCAATCTTAATAACAAACAAATACAATACTTGCATATGAATAGAGTTTTTATTCCATCGAAATAAGAGTCGCTATTGCATAAATGTTTGTCAATTTAAGGATTGATTTTGTTGTTGGATTGTTCATCGATTCGAGATTCTCTTCGGTGGCGCCTATTTTTTGTGTAAGTATTTTTTCGGCACATTAAACTGAGAGTTGGCAGAGTAATAAAATGGCAACAGTAAGAAATATAACAGACACTTTCGGCAGGAATCTTCGACGTTATAATAGCCATCTGATTTCGTGGGAGAACTTTGAATCGTATCAAAGACACACACTTTGATGAGCTGCTTATGATTAATGTTAATATATATATAAAAAAAACATTCTTATACTTTACCAATAGTATCTTATTCTATTAAACTTCTAATAAATATGAAATATGACAAACTTTATATTTAATTACAAGAAAAAAAAGATGCAAAACGTAGTAGCCAAATTTCACAAAAACGAAACCATTTAAAAAAGTTCTTTTTCTTACAATAAATATTTAATAAGCGCTCTCATTTGTTCTCCTATTCGATAAAAAATAAATTTATATTAATTTATTATTAATTAATAATAAGACCTCCCACAACTACATCCGCATGTAATTCAGTTTTATAGCACTTTCAGGAAACTTGTTAGAATTTTAGGTTAAATCATATTATATTCATCCTCGTAACTCATGATTTCTATTTAAAATTTCATGGATTTCGGCAATTAATTAAATCAATACTTTTTACGGACGCACTAGACTATTAGAGTTACTGCCGCATTTATAAGATTAATGTGTATGTATTTGTTTTGATAATCTATTATAGAATTATAAAACCTATAAATTATGTAAACCAAAATTTGAGTAACGTGTATAAGCCGGCTGATAATCTTTAAAGTTACCTTTAATGATTCTTTTGTCTGTGCATAACTATCCGTGAAGCATAAAAGCGATACTAATAAAATATTCAATTTATGACCCACGGTTCGACAAAGAATGTACATTTGGTAGACAAGAAAAAGTACAAAGTAGTTGTAGCGGCGTAAGGAATAAAAGAAATGAATAAATAAAACGAAACTAGGGTAAAAAACTCAAAGCGCAGTTAAGTTGTCGATCACGCAATGTTGCCATCTTGAAAATTGTTTCTCCACGAAATATTTCCTCCACTAAGCCTTAAACAGGACGTTATTAGAGATTACAATTGTTAATATAGGTAACTTATTACTAGAAACTTTGAAACACGAACTGCCACTGGGAACCAATTAGGCACTTATAGGTAAAGTATTCCAAAAATACATTTATACTTTGTTAATTAATAAATTATACTTGGAATGAACTCATTGAAAATATACTCTTCATTTTATATTTATTCATTGTTCTATATAATATGGTACTAATTTTTCTATTAAAGATAATCAAATAATAATAATAATATTGTTACACTCTTACACAAATTATCTTGCCTGAAAATAGGCATATGGGTGCACGACAACGATATATTTAATACGATATGCATACTTAAACATACATAAATATATATAAACATCCATGACTCGGAAACAAATATCTATATTCATCATATAAATGTTTGCACCTACCGGGATTCGAACCCGGGTCCTCTAGCTTAGTAGTCAGGGTCACTAAATAAATAAATTCTTTCCCGTTATATGCCATGTGTATTGATTTTGTAGTAATCATAAAATGGACATTATGGCATTAATTGGCGACTGTTCTAGAATGATAAAATTATGGTTTATTGATCGGTTTGTCAGATGTATTGAATTAATATTAATTAATTAATTTTAAAATTACATGAGGGCTTTTTTTTCATCAAAAAATATGTTTATAAAGTAACATTGTACACTTAAACTTATTATTTAATAGCATGAGGGCGGTTGCTCCATTCCCAATCTGTGGTATCATTAAGAAATTCATTTATGTTATATTTTCTGGGATCCTGTTGTAAAAGCATATAAGTAGTAGGCATTATAAGCTTATGTCTGTTCCTGGCGTTAACATAATGGTTATGACAGTTTCTAGCAAATTCACTTATGTGCCTATGAACATACATTACATTATCAAGAATATATTGACAAGCAACAGTCAAGATGTTAATTTCTTTGAATTTTGCTCTCAATGATTGCTTATGGCCTAGGCAATAGCCTAATAATAGCGCCAATAGCCCTCTTCTGCAGCACAAATATTGTATTAATTTTGGCATTACTGCCCCGCTGCTATTGTTATACATCCTATATAAAGGTGTACACGTTCCTTACTTCAAATAATTACGTAATGTTTGAAATTAAATTTCTCTTGGACCTTAATCAGTTTTACAACAAAGACATTATAGAAAATTCCACTTAATTCCAAAGTTCAATCGAGGTGCAATAGCTACATGACATTCTATTGACGATAAATGAGATGTCCCTCATGTGACCAATAAAAAGGTATGGAAACTAACGAACAATCTTGATAGTACTCTGCAAACGTTGCCCGGTAGCTCCATTAGTGAAAAGGTAGGTGTCACGACTTGCGCCTGGCCACATTTTATTATTTAAGTACTGTGCACAAAGTGTATATACAAGCAATTGTTTAAGAATGTTCCAGATCTTAATTAAGAATACATAATTATAAGTAAACTAGCTGACTCAGCAAACTTTGTATTGCCATATAAAGTAATAAAAATAAATTCAATAATTACAATTTTTGGGGTATTTTAAATAGATGATGATCTATTCTCAGACCTACCAAATATGTCGTACTACAATAATTATTATATTCGATTGGCATGTTGCAACCCTATTACAGATCAGTGAATGAAACAGAATAACATAAAAAACGCGATACAAAAAGGTTTTAATCGAAGACAGATGAAAATTTGTTGTTGAATGTATTTTCTTATGCTTTATTTTTTTTTCAAAAAAAAGAAAAAATTTAGGTATAAGAATTCACACTTGTCATTTAGGGGTATGAAGAATAGATGTTGGCCGATTCTCATACCTACCCGATATGCACAGAAAATTTCATACAAATCGGTTAAACCGTTTCGGAAAAGTTTGGTAATAAACACCGGGACACAAGAATTTTATCTATTAGATGTTTAGTATCATTGAATACTTTTATACTAACTTATTACTAACGAACGGGATTTACCAGTAGGAGGCTCCTTTGCATGGATGCCGGCTAGATTTTGGGTACCACAACGGCACCTATTTCTACCGTGAAGCAGTAATGTGTAAGCATTATAGTGTTTCACCGTAGCTAGTGAAATTACTGGGCAAATGAGACTTAACATCGTATGTCTCAAGGTGACGAGCGCAATTGTAGTGCTGCTCAGAATTTTTGGGTTTCACAGAATCCATAGCGCTACTGCATTGTAGGCAGGGCGTATCAATTACCATCAGCTGAACATCCTGCTCGTCTCGTCCCTTACTGTCATAAAAAAAATGAATAGCAAATGACAATTATATGCGATTCAGGAAATAAAAGACAAAAAAGGATAGTTGGAGTTTTATTTTGAATCATTGTCGATGTCGCTTAGTGCAAACAATGCCGCCTAAACTGTTTAATTTACATCCCTAACAGGTATACAAAAAGATTGGATTGGTGACATGTACAGGACACACCAAAAGCCTAGAGTAGACCTAAACGTTCGCCGCGGCGGTCGCACCGCAGCAAAAAGGCAATTCATTAGGAGGCGCCACACGAGATCCCATTTAAAAGTATGAGAATATTTTCACAAAAAGCTACACATTCAAGTCCCGGCACATTCATTTTATGAGAACAATGAGTGATTTTTGTATTTCATTTTATTTCTATGTCGATTTTATCCGCGGAACGTGGAGGCGACTCTCTGGTTGTCTCCTCGCTCCGTCTTCGACTTTTTGCTATTGAGAAAGCGCGGGCGTTAACAAAGAACGGTTTCGTTCACAGAGCTGCTCATTTCCTCCCTCACCTCTCACAAGAGGCGCCTCGTTTTACGCTCTCAATAATCTAGCAAACTTTTTATCATACCGCAATATATATAGGAACTGAAGTGTTACTTCAGTTCCTTTATACTGAATTACGTGACCAAGGAATTGAAACCTGTGTCAATTATTGGAACTATCTTGTTGTAATAAAGTTTATTAGTAGAATACATTAAGTCATATCATAAACAGGGGATAAGAGTTTGGTATCATTCATGTAAAGCCATGGATTATGGATTTTAGCTACTGTTGAAAGATTTAATAACAGAAAGCTAAACCTATGTACGTCTTTTATATTTCAATATACGAGTAGGTATGATGAACAATATATATGCTCCATAATTATCGACTAATCTTAATTACTTCACGATGTTATTATCGCGTTTTTGGCGTGTTTATTTAAGTAATGCGTTAGAGTAATGAGAAGAACTCATGTGGTTTCGCTTTTGTAGTATTTCTAATGGACTAAGACTGGTATGGCTGGCGGCATGATAGTTCGAGTACAATGGACTTCAAGACTTCTTTATTGAGTGGTTGGACTGCGGAGTTGTCTTGAAGTAGACGTGTGTAAGAATGGAGGCGGCGTCTGTGTAGATCGGGCCAATGGTAGCGGCTTAGCTCAGTGGGTGGAACAAGTAACCATGCATTAAGGAGAACCACTATAAATGTTGAAGATACTACTCAATGCCAATACAATTCATTACAATATAAAACGGCATCGTATCATTTGGATCAAATTAAATGTTACTTACTACTTGCGTGATTGACTTCTGGCGGTCCCGATGTTCTAATAGATAAAAACGGTTTATTAAACATTAACGAGATACTTATTCTACATTATTAAATGAATTCGTATAGTAACCTTATTGAAACTGCACAAATTTTGTAAAAAATCAAAACTATTTACCCGAACAGGTAAGCTGAATTTAACGAGCCTGTTTCTCATGCTGTGATTTCAAATCAAGTTGGGTTAAACAAATTTTGAAAAGTTATTTTATAATCTCATTATTTTAGAAGTAAGGTTCTTTTGGGATATTAGGGATGTCGGAGTGTATTATTTCTATGCGCGGGCACACCGAATTTAGCTGGTCAGCCACAATACCATTAGTACTTCAGTAACCATAAGCCAATTGTAACTCACATGTCTACTGAATCACAACCAATGTTGTTTTGCAATTAAAAAATAAATTTAATTTCTTTTTCACTCTATAAAAATCTATATTTAACGAAATTTTGCGGTATAATAATATTTTCATTAGTTGTATTTAATACATAATTTCTAACAATTTTGTTATTTCTACAAACGTAAAATAGCAAGAGGCACAACAAATGTTTGTTTTGTAACAAGGAGTATAGCGTTGCGTACGTAAATAAGTGCACACACACGCACACACACACACACATTTTTTAATTACACAGTTAAGTAGGTTTTGCAAAAAATAGAGCACCTGGGAACCTAAACGAAGTTCACTGATCGCCTATTAATTGTAGAGTATATTTTGTAAAATTTTAGTTTAACTGCTCTATGAATCATTATATCTCAAAAACAGTGGCTTTTGGGAAAAAAGGTATACAAACACTTTATATACATAATTATCTGATCCAATATTTTTGTTCAAACAAATTTTATGATAAAACGGGAAAATCGGGAAAAACCCGTTCTTGTGACTATTTGAAATCATTTGTTTCCAGGTACCGGATCAGTGAAGACTTTTTGATGTTAATTATAATGGTGTTTTGAACAATCTTACCACTTTTCAGCTGAATACGATTTTTTACTCTCGGATGTCTAAATTGACCGAACTATTCATAAAATAGGATGGGAATGGGCATGGCTAGATGGGAAACAGTACTATGCCGCTATTTTAATCTTTTGAAGGCTGCCATAGCCACTACTTACTAATCGGCTACTGGGACTTAACATCTATTATCTCAAGATTACAAGCACAATAACGGTACTGCTATTGGGTTTTTCACGAATCCTGAGAGAAACTGCCATGTTTTGGGCAGGGGATATAAATTACCATCAAGTAAACGTCTTGCTTATATGGACATCTCTTTACATAATAATACAAATTTGTTTGTAGGGTGCACAAAAAATCTAATAAATATTAATCACATACGTTTCCCATACTGATTAAACAAACCAAATTGTGCAATGAATTTACTTACACGGTAGCAGGTGCGGACGAGATGAGTATATTAAATATAATAATATATAATATTAAAAGCCGGCAACTTATCTGTGGCCAAAAATCATTTCACATATAGTATATAGTAGATAATGTTCCAAGATAGGAATAACTCGGAATTGACCATAAAGTAGTATTGATCCATTTGAAAATAGCTCGATATTTGGATGCCTCACAAGCTCCCTAAAAGAAATCTAATGAACCGTGTAAATATTCAATTAGCATTCCTTATTAAGACGTAAAGAAACCAAACCGTCTTTGAAGATACTGATGACTGGTGATGAAAAGTGGGTCACAAACGACAGGGATTTCCAAAGAAAGTTGTGGCGAAAATTCGTTCAAGCTTCACAGACTGGCATTACCTGGGTTCACTGGGTTGAAAGGGCATTGTACAGTATGGTTTTATTACCGCCAGGCAGAATCATCGATTCGGATTTATCATCATCATCATCAGCCGGAAGACGTCCACTGCTTGACAATAGCCTCCCCCAAAGATCTCCGCGACGACCGGTCCTACGCTGCCTTCATCCAACCTATTCCGGCGATCTTGACCAGTTCGTCGGTCCATTTTGTGGGGGTGCTTACCAACACTGCGTCTTGTCGTCTTTCGGTACGCGGTCACCATTCAAATTCATACTGCCAAAGAATAAGTAAAAAAAAAACTAGTTAAATCAGAAGCACTGTCTTAGAATTTCGAACATAAATTAATATTCATGTAATTCACATAATTGAACGATTGCTTCTAGATGAATCCATACATTAATTCTATAAATACGCGCTTAATATACAATTATTGGCAAAAACAATTCTATCGGAGACATAACAAGCACATTATCTTTGCAAGATTTATAATTTACGCGTGCTATATGAGTTATTGCGGGCAGAGTATAGCAATAAAAGCCCCCGTGTACCTTGCTATCTGTGAGGCATAAATAAAACTTGTCGACTTACAACATACCCGATCACTGATTAGCTGGCTTGCGTGACAAAACCCTATTTGTAGGATTATTGTCTTAGTCTACATCCTTGCTACATAAGAACACAGGACACACACATCCTAACAACACTGCTTGAACACTCGCTTCAAATTATACAATTACATATTACGAGTATTATAATATGGTTACTCTGTATAAGCGTCATTTAAGTGTCTTATTAAAATAAGATAGAATGCAGACATAATTTGTAATAATAAAAGAGAATATATATTATTTTATTCATTAAATACAATAAATAAAAATGATTAGTTTATTAAATAGAATAATAATGTATTGTTTAAATTAAATAAGACAAAATCTAAATAATTACAAATTAATCAACTCGTTGTCAATAACGTTCATAGTTTTGCCTATATTAAATTCTCTAATAAACTCATGTGGATTTTATAAGCACTGTAAGAGAAATGTTTCCAGCGAAGATTTTGATAGTGTTAGTTATTAAGTTACAGGACAAAACCAGGGACGGCTTGAAGTGTGAGTATTACTGAAAACAAAGCCCTCTTACCAAGTTCCACTAACCTCTAATTTAATGAGGGACAACGCTATAGCAACAATGCTAAGTTTATTTACTCATATATTTGCTCTTTATTTAATTTATTCAGTGTGAGAGTTTCCGATGCTTGTTACGATACGATAATCTCAACTTACAGGATGTTTGTCGAAGTTTAATTGGCACTTGGGATGGTCTCTTGTTTTTGCTGCGTTTTAATACTGAGCTTAGTACATAGGTGTGCATACATTGGAATCAAGGGTACCTGTAATCTGATTGAACACCCAACGATCATGATTGAATAATAAATATATTTCTTTTAATTGTTCAACAGTGACGTGTTTACTGTTGAAAAAAAGAACGAGTTTTTGGATTGATACTGAGACTACATTAGGTATTAATGCATGATTTTCGGATTGTGTTACACAAAGACAGGAGTGGTTGCACGCGATTTTGGATACCTTGCAATCTGCCGGTTGAATTGTACTTTGCTCACGGTTAAATTATGTTTTTTTTTTGCAAAAACTCTACTTTATTTTCAATGTTACGGCTTGCATCATAACTGTTAGTGAATTTCAACCATAGTTGTTTTGTTTAGGAACCGATTGGAATAATCAACTATTAAACGTTTTAAAGTATTTTCGAATTAAAATTTATAATTTGTTTGATTTGATTAAAAATTGTTGTACTTAATAAATCTTGAAATATACTGCCCTTCCAACTCGGAAAGCCAGCGTTCGGGAAGCTCCGTAAAATCTTCTCGTCCCAAATACCACAGTGTCTGAAGACAAAGGTTTTTCACCTGTGTTTTGTGATGACTTACAGACGTGGTTGTGATTAACTATCGGCCTGATGAAAAAGCTCATGGTCGCTCAGAGGGCAAAGGAGAGGGTTATGCTCGGAGTTTCCCTGCAAGATTGAATCAAAAATGAGGTGAGATCCAAACTGACCGACATAGCCCAAATGATTGAAAACTGGGCAGGGCTCATAGTTCCACGGAAAGATAGGCAGTAAAGTCCTCGAATGGTGGCCACATGCCGGAAGACGCAGTGTTGGTCACATCTTATGACGATCGGCCGACGAATGAATATTTAAAGCGACACTAAATGCCAGCGACTTTGAGCGATATGAGCTCACGGCTGCCAGCCCGCCATCTATGTAACAAAGCCAATTTTTTCAAAATTCTTGCGTGGAAAACGTAATATTTTAACAGGTTCTAACTGCTTTTATGCTTAAAATCCTCGTTATTCATTACTAATTTGAATGAATGCACCTACACAAAAAAAGTACAAGCTATTAGAATAACTTTTCTGAGAGTAGTACTAAAAAAATGCGTCATGTCATGCCAAAAAACTTGTTTAACTGCAAAGAAAAGTGGTAGTTCAAAAAGGCTGTGGAGTATTTTAACTATAACCAACAGCAAGCATTAGCAACCTACAAATAAGACTTAAGGATATGTGTAACAGGATTAAGTAGTGTTCATAGCTCCAAATGCTACTTTTTCACCACAAAACTTGTCTAAAAACACCTTGTTTGCGTGTTTTCTGCTAACCCTTCGTCTTAATTAAAAAATAATAATTAAAGTTTAGATTTTATAAAGTTTTTTTTTCCTCTCAATAGGCAGTCCTTACATTGATTATCTGTGTTTCCTTGTTGTTTAATATTCTTATTTTTTGCTGTGAGTTTTCTTATTAAAACACAATTATGAATAATATGGGTTTGTCTGTTATATTGTCACGTTTTCACGCCTCAACTACTCATATCCTTCGATATTGCTGTGTTTCAAACAAAGCACGTACACCTGAAACTTTAGCCTTACTCATATGTAATATGTTATAACTTTATGAGTGTTATGTGCCTTATTTTTCTTTCTAATTCTGTCAAGATGAAAATACGACAAGGCTTCCTTAAAATCTTGAAAATTATAACAATTTGTTGTGTTTTAAAGTAGAAATATACTGAATTCGAACCAACGACCTCTCGCGTTACGTGCGAGCGGTCTTACCAACTGAGCCAACAGTTTGAGTGACGTGTCGTTGGTAAATCTTATATATGTCTTGATCTACTCTCACGTAGTGGCTGCATCTACAGGATCTACTTCACAGTTAATAACCTGCTCAACCCCAATATTTGCATTTTAGGAAATTGAGTTGAGATGTCGATCGTGCAAATCTAACAATCATGAAAATTATAATTAAATTCACAGCATTAACACTTATCTATGCAGATGTTACTATCTGTCAAATATAGGAGATATAAACGAGAACTAACTCTACGGTAACATTGGACAAGACTTTTTATTTATAGCAAACATAAAATTTCTATAAAGATAAACTTTTTATGACCAACGGTAAGCAAAGTATGAGGTGATTCAAATTTAGATTTAGGACGCTTAAACTCAAAATTACATCAGCCTGCCGATAAAAAATGCTTAAATTAATAGTCGATTAATTAGGATATGTTTTTATGAGGCTTGGGAATTATTTTGAAAGTCCGCGCTCAAAGGGAACGATGCTTAGTGTAAACTTTAGGTTTTATTGTTCGATTTACAAGCTCGTTAGGCCTCTTACCACATTTTTACAACGCTTGATTTACTATTCACGGGTAATGAGTTCGATTACAACTATCAAAGGCAAAGTCAAAGAAACTTTATTCAATTGGGCTTAAACTAAGCGCTTTTAAAACGTCACTAGAAATAAATCGAGCTCGTGAGAAGAACATACAAGAAACTCAACGGGCACTCTTTTCAATCAAATAGAGTATTTTATAGTGGTGGTAATATACATAATATAATAGTTTGTAAGGTACTGCATCCAATATATGAATCGTGTTTAAATAATATAAATTATTGCATAAAAAGTAATAAAGAATTTACTGCACAACTATAAATTATCGTATATTGGATGCATCAACCTTTAGAGCCTAAATTCATTGTAAGGATGCTTCGTGAACATGATGGTCGTGATGACTGTCATAATTAGTAATTGCATTCAACAAATACAATGACTTATTAACTGACAAGTCGACCTGGAACCACAAGCAAAACCCGTTCACGAGTTGATGCATGGACCAGCTATCGTTCCCTTTGCACATATTTGAGGGAAGGAGACGCCGCCGGAATCAATGCCATTCAGCGAGCATATAGCATACCTACACATGATAACTACAAAGTTAATGCTCACAAAGCAAGCCCACAAAATATGATTGCAGCCCATAATTAATGTCTTACTTTAAATTATGGTTGGTTACAGCAAATTTACAGTGTTTCTTATATTATTTATGTCTAGAGGCTGAAGTTAGAATAAAATCATAACACAAATACATATTTATATTGTCTTGTAGCTATTATTTTACATTAACTTATTTTAGTAATAAGAGACAATAAGCAATTCAGAAAAGCAGCTCGAATTGTGGGGGACCCAGTCTCTGTGAACGGCTGGATCACTTGGCGTTGCGTAGAGAAGTCGCTTCATTGTGTGTCATCTGCCGCATTTATCACGGGGAGTGTTCCGAAGAGCTGTTTAACCTGATTCCTGCCGCCGAATTCCACCTTCGCACGACACGCCACAAGTTAGGATATCATCCTCACCATCTGGATGTGTGGCGGTCCTCCACAGTGCGGTTTTCAAGGAGCTTTCTTCCACGTACCACAAAGCTGTGGAATGAACTTCCTTGTGCGGTGTTTCCGGGACGATACGACATGGGTACCTTCAAAAAAAGCGCGTACACCTTCCTTAAAGGCCGGCAACACTCCTGTGATTCCTCGGGTGTTGCAAGAGATTGTGGGTGGCGGTGATCAGTTAACAACAGGTACGCTCGTTTATCCTCCTATTCCATAATAAAAAACAAACGCCTTAATTAATCATCTAGTGTTGAAGTGCAGGGTCCCCACATTTCGAAAGTGCCATTGGCATTGTTGAGAAAGCAAAGTCAAACAGGCTTCAAAGAAACTGGGCGTCATCTATAAATTGAGACAATCCTTCACTCTGACCAACGAACTAGTACTCTTACCTAGTCTGTTCTCTCCACACATGGCGATCTACTATTATTCCTTCTCTGTTTACGGTTCGATCCCTTGAGGATACGTTGAGACATCGCTTCATAATGTGTGTTTTGCGGAAAGTTATTTGGAGGAGCCATTTGACCCGATTACCACCTTCGCATTACATGTTACAATTTCAATTAGCGACTGTGTTGTGTTTATAGCGATTATTAACATTACGGATCTCAATGTTTATTCCTACGTTCCATCAAGCTGTAGAACGAACATCCGTCCACGATATTTCCAAGTCAAAATTATATTTATCTACCTTCTTTGGCTAAAATAATTGAATTGGTTGTTGAGAACTTTCACATGAAAGAAAACTTGTTGATGATATATAAATCTATAATAATATACTTGTTGGATGTGATCACCTGTGTTGATGTATCGACATTTTCTTTGATTATTTTTTTAATGTAGTCCTGATGGATAGTGAAATCCAGCCACCTATGTGATAATAAATCAAAAGATGTTGCTGGGCTAAGAAGTGGTAAAAGGCTCTTAGCTTTAAGATGCCTAAGTCATCGGTATAAAGTATTTTAAGATGCAGACAGAGCCCACGTTTCTACATAATGCCATTGAAGACTCAATCATTAATGATTCAAGCCGCTCACTCTTATCTTAGTCTATGTTGTATGCCGTCTCGAATTACTGATCACACCTTGTTTTATTCAGGCTGATTCAGCTTTCTGTAATAATACTACTGTGTCACTAGATGGTAAAGCTTGGTAGTACGTGGAACAAGTGAGTACAACATGGATACCATGCTTCACTACATATTAAAAAACAAAATCCTCCGCCGCGTCTGTTTGTCTGTCCGTGATAAATTCAAAAACATGTTTTCACTAATGGGTAGCGTGATTGTCGAGGAATATTATAAATTGTTTAGTTTTCGAATTTATTTTGTATACATATTTTGCCATTCATTCCGCCATAACAAAACCAAAATCAAAATTTAATGTTTGCTACTTGGATGAATGGCACTTTGGATGGTGAATTGAACTCTGTTTTAGATGATTTGAAAGTTGTAATAGAGAGTTTTGGCTCAATTGGCCTTGAGTTAAATTTTTCGAAATGCGAACTTTTTATCGGCGAATAATTTCAAATTTCAGACCGGGTTGATATTACGAATAAATCTAATGTTAAGGCCCCCAATATTAAAGCTTTGGCTAAGATTTCACCTCACCTTCTTGGAGCTCCATTATTTCCAGTTTCAATTCCAACGATCTTAGTTGATCACATTAAAAAATTTAATAAAGTTTCGGACGGATTATTTAAAATTAATTCTCATATGACCTTAACTATTATCCGGTCTTGTTTATTTGTTCCAAAATTTACGTACCTGTTTGGAACACACACACACACAACGGGCTCCAGCCCGTTATGTGAAGTTCCAAATTTGCTTGATGTAATTGACTTAAAAATATTTTTGAAACCGTTTTGAATTGCGCGTTTACACATGGCCTCTTTACCGATACGGCTTGGTGGTTTGGGTACTCGCTAAGTTTCGGGCGTTGCCTTACCAGCATTTCTATTTTATGTTCATAGTGCGTAGCTTTTGGTTACTAGAATTGTAAATCATGTACCAGGTAACTCAGAGATTGCGTATTTGAAGGAAGCTAACAATGCTTTGCTAAATATTGCAAGTATCCAAATTTTTCCAGTTGATTTAAAGTGTCAAAAAGCATGGGGCGCACTTCTGTGTAAGTCAGGCTTTGATGATCTTTTGATCTCATCTAATGACAGAACAGAGCGTGCTCGTCTTTTGGCCGTGACTCAAAATGAGTCGGGCTTTTGGTTACAAGCCTTGCCTTCTGCGCCGATTGGAACGCTACTTGACAATATGCGTATCACTCCGGCTAGGTATACAACTGAATGAACCTCATCAATGTAGATGTGGCGTTCAGGTAGATGCTCTTGGGCATCACGGGTTATCCTGCCTAAAATTGACATACCGTATCAGTCACGCCAGCATCAATGAAGTCATCCGCAGGGCATTTGCTGCTCTTAATATACCAGCTGTTTTAGAGGCAAATTCCCACCGCGATGGCGAGCGTCCTGATGGAATGACGCTGGTGGCTTGGGCACTGTGAAAGAAAGCTGATGTGGGACGTGATTTCAACGAAAACGCTGTCTAAGTCCATTGAGTTATATACCAGTGGGAGGCTCCTTTGCACCGGATGCCGCCTAGAGTATGGGTACCACAACGGCGCCTATTTTTGCTGTGAAGCAGTAATATGTGAGCATTACTGTCTTTCGGACTGAAGGGCTAGTGAAATTACTGGGCAAATGAGACTTGCCATCTTATATCTCAAGGTGACGAGCGCAGTTGAGTGCTGCTTAGAATTTTTGGTTTTTTCAATAATCTTGAGCAGCACTGCATTGTAATGGACCGTGCGTATCAATTACTCATTTATCAATGTTTGGTGGAATTGTGTTCTAGTTCCACAGAAAAATCCGCTATGGCATGTCTATCTCATAAGGATAATAATAATATTAATAATATTTTTATTCTCTTAAAAGCATCGGTTTACGGAAGTTCGTGGCCGGAATCACCTTTTAATCACATGATGCTTGTACCAGTTGTCAGGATAAGATACTTTAACCATGTTTATACTTTAAAAATTTGCAATAATATAAAAGCTGCTTACACAAATACGATATTAATATCTATCAGCTTATTATTACATAATATTATAGAATCATTGGTTTCCGATAGCTAGACTATATTATTATTTATATAGCTTAGACTTTATTATTCACGAATACTTAAGGAGGTACTTCATTTTTTTTTCAATTAACTGAACAGGATCTATAGGGTCAGCTAGATGATTATAAATTTAAATATTAGAGTATGTTGCCTATAAACCTACAAATTCATTGAAATCTACGGAGACAATCAACTTGTTAAACCTCAGGAATAAGTATAATATTATTATTAATCGTTCCATTAACGTTTCGGGCTTCTGTTTAGACCGCAAATAAATATTTTCTCATCCCAATGAGTCCATAACATTTGTTCTAATGTTTCAATGTGAGATGTTTAATGTGTTATCATTTATATTTGGTTGTTGACAGCATAATGATGGGGTGCCCTATATTCGTGGGAGTGTAGTTTAAACATACGTGTTTGCATTCCGACTTGCCCTTCATTTTTGTACCCAAAGGGTCAGTCTTCGTCAATATTGATGTACCCAATACTGAGTAAAGGTCTCTTCCATTTTTGACCATTTTGTGCGGTTCTGAGTTTTTCGCATCCAGTCCATCCCAGCCGCTCGCACCAAATCGTCCGTCAATCTTGCTGTCTGTCTCTTAACATTACTGAATCCCTTTCATGGTCTCCACTCCAACAACTTTTCTTCCCGCCCACTCCCAGTTCCCAGAGGCTATGGTTTTTGCTATGTTTTAGTCCCGTTCTCTTGCGGATTTTGGTGTTGCGAACGTGATCGCGTAGAGAAATCCCCCACCAAACATAGCTCTTTCCGTGGAGGAGACTTGTAGTCGGTGGACGAGCTGCCGAGTCAGCGTTCAAGTCTCGGCTCCATTTTTTTTTTATGGAATAGGAGGACAAACGAGCGTACGGGTCACCTGGTGTTAAGTGATCACCGCCGCCCACATTCTCTTGCAACACCAGAGGAATCACAAGAGCGTTGCCGGCCTTTAAGGAAGGTGTACGCGCTTTTTTTGAAGGTACCCATGTCGTATCGTCCCGGAAACACCGCACAAGGAAGCTCATTCTACAGCTTTGTAGTACGTGGAAGAAAGCTCCTTGAAACCCGCACTGTGGAGGACCGCCACACATCCAGATGGTGGGAATGATATCCTAATTCGTGGCGTATCGTGCGAAGGTGGTAGATGCGGTAGAAGACACACAATGAAGCGACGTCTCTACGCAACACCAAGTGATCCAGCCGTTCACAGAGCACTGGGTCCCCGACAATTCAAGCTGCAAACATCCATTAACAATTACGGGTAGGACGCACTGTTCGAAAGTGCGGCGCTTTTAAAAATCTCTAAGTTGAAATGCTTTATACTTCAGTTATAATAGTTATAATAATATAGTAATAATAATAGTTTAAAGAGTTTTGCAGATTCTTGGTAATTCCTTCACCTTAAAAACTATTTTCCAGTGGATCTATTTTAAAATATTCATAACTATTTTTGAGTGTACAAAGTGGTGACGTAAGTATTCTTAATTATGTCTTAAAATCATAGACAAAGTGAAGCATTGTATTACCCTTGGTGTTATAAAAATAAATTACATATATATAGCCAAGGATTTATATAGACAAAAATAAAACCATTGTGCCCATTATGCTTTAACGGCAACTTTTAATTACAATTATAATAATTATTATTCTCAACTCACCATATTTAGATAAAATTAGTATTGTATGCCCAGTTAAACACTTAATGTTTTGAATTAAATTGCTTAAGAGCGCTTTTAATTGTTGAGAATTGAAATAACTAGATAGAGTCTATGTAACCCTGTTATTGTGTATTACAAGAGTTTACTAGACAACTAACCGTAATGCTAAAGCAGTAAGATCTAATTTTAAATAAATTTTGATAAAAGGAATCGTTGAAAATGTGAATAATAAAAGATTTACTAATTGTGTTAAAATATTTTGACACCGAAAAATATGAATGGGATTCAAGCAAAAAATGTTGCAAAGAATTTCGACAATACGTTTCGGTATTAAGATATAAGGAAAACTTAGAGCGCTATCCCCTCGGTCATAAGTCAGGAAAGATCCTCCTTGTCTATAATCTGCGATGCTCGAACAATAGATTGGACAACAGAGTTGGGCGCCGCACATACCGGCGCGGTTATAAATCATTGGCATAGCGGAAGTGCCGGCGAACTACGGCCAGCTCAGCAATAACGTCTGTTCCTCTCCGACACCCAACGATAGATAAATTGAATGCCACCACAACTGGCGGGACAAACGCAAAACCGCTAGGAATGTCCAAATAAATTTTTTGATAAACGCACCGGAAGCCAACGCTATTACGTGACGCTACTGCCGTTCCGACTTACGCCTGCCCTACTGTTTTTCTTCACATTTTTGGGATTTCGGCCGACCATGCGATCTAACACACGGGTTGCGCGGCGCTTTGAATCGTATAGATCTCCTGATAACCGTCTTTTAATAGGTCAGTTTTGTGTCGGAATTAATCAGGCATCAAAGGCAAATGAGTGTAATCGAACGGCAAACAGTGTGGGTACGTCGTATATCTTATTAATTAATGGATTCGCTAGAAATGTTTCGGTCACAAAGGATACCGCATTAAAATTATCACCGGTTTCTTGATCACCGTATGTAGCGTGCTTCACTCCCGAATATTCGATATTAAACTAGGGTATAAAGTAGTATAAAGCAATATTAATATTATGTTTCCATAAACAGGGAGTCAACGACGATAATTTAAAGACATAAAACAATGCTTTATCTACCATCGGTACGCAGCCCCAAGAGAGTTCACTGTGAAATGTGTTTGGAGACACCGTTTAGTAGCATAATACGCGTGACTATCGTACAAATGATGCGTTTCGGAGACAAGTCGATTTTATTGCCGCGGAAGTGACGTCAATAAACCACAATACAGAAAGTTTAATGTTCGTTTCGTATAATTTCCGATCAGTTCCTTCGTGATATACATCATGCTTTGCACGAAACACAAAACATGAACGGAAATATAATATATAGTTACAGTAACATTGAATCCTTCTTTAACTGTATTTTGAATATCTCTATAACAAACATTCAGTTAAAGAAGTCGTTATATTGTTAATAGCTGGTCTAAACTTCTAAAAAGTGTTTACACGAGAGGACACCCTTAATATATTGAGTGTGACATTCGCTTACTAACAACACCCTAAGAGATTTCGAATCGACCCAAAAAATGATATACTCGGCACCTTATATTGAACGGAAAATAAATCGTATACTTCCTTTAAGTGCCAATAAAAGTTGAAGTAAATCATAAAAGTATCACTCCTCGAAAAACGTCTATAACAAGTGTGTTATTGCAAAATAATTCAGTAGCCAAGGAGGGAGTATTGAAGGATAGCTCCCTCAAGAACGAGTCGAGTATTCGACCAGGAATTCTCGACGCTCTATCACAGCCTTCAATTATTTATCGAAGCCGTGTCTACTTTTCATTTTACTCCTTTCCAGGGCTTTCAGTGGAAAATAAACTTGTTACCCCATTGGGAATAGTGTTACACGAATATTGCTCTTATGACTTACCCGTATTAGTCGCTCGTTCAATCAATAGCGGCATTGACAAATGGCCAGTGTTATTTTAATTATAGGCCATCGGAAATATATCAAGGGAACACCGTGCTATTTAACTGAGGATTTGAATTGTTTATAAAGTAGCAGTATTCATTGGATGAATCACTATATCTGATTTCACTTTGCCAGTTACAGAGTAATTAAGGATAGTTGGAAATTATAGTTGCGGCAGCTATTATACTTAGATTTATGTCTGAGTCATAAGTGAATATATGTATTAGAGTGGTACCAATATGGTAGAAATAGGAAAAGACAAAGAGGACGTCAAATTAAAAGATGGGAGGACGATTTGCGAACAGGATGGAGAAGGTTAGCTCGAGATAGAGATAAGTGGAAGAAACTGGGGGAGGCCTATGTGGAAAGACAACCTGACCAATAAAGTGGTTGCTGAACAATATTTTATAAAATTTTATTTAATTTTATTTATAGATTTAAGAAAACTTGATTTAAAAAAATTGTTTTATAAGTAGTATATAAATAAAAATGTATGGCCAGTGAATAAAGACTTTTATTATTATTCTCTTTATTACAATTTAATCTTTTTTCTACATTTATATATATAACATATTTATAAAAAACAATATTACAAATATAAATATAAAAATAGAGTCCCGCCGGCGTTAGTTCAGTTAGTTAGTTAGTTAGTTATTATTATTATTATAATCAGTCAATGTGTGGTATTTCAGCTGATCCTATTAATCTCTATTATAATAATACTTAATGTGTGGCAATTATTGACATGTGTGCGATTCTTATCCGTGGTATAACCAGCTCGATATAACTTAAATAAGTGTATACTTTAAAGGCCAATTAATATAATAATAATATAGTTGCTTTTATACACAAATTATCTTACCCCAAACTAACATAGCCTACTATGGGAACAAGTCACCGATATATATAATACAATATAGTTACTTTAACATACTTAGATATTTATAAACATCCATGACTCGGAAACATTCGGATGAATATTGATATTGGTGTTCAATATCATTATCATCATAGATCATCATAGTTCAAGATCATCATATAAATGTTTGCATCTACTGGGATTCGAATCCGAGACGTCTAACTCAGTTGGCAGCCTAACCACTGGGCTATAAGGGTCATATATCTCCCTTTATTTATATAACACTTCTTTGATTCCTCCTGTCAAATCGGCCGTACTGATTTTGATCGGACTTGGCCGAGTTTAGCCTATATAATTTCTATAGTGGCTTTAGCAGATTTGATCTAATTTGATTTAATTTCAATGATCAGATTGCCACATTATCTAAAACTACGCGGGAGAACTAGCGGCCATTACTCGTTATGAATAAAATACATTCAAAAATCACTACATATTATAAAAAAAAGTCCTTCGCCGCGTCTGTCTGTCTGTCTGTTCGCGATAAACTCAAAAACTGCCGCACCGATTTTCATGCTGTTTTCAACAACCGATAGCGTGGTTTTAGAGGACAGTCAGAGTATATAATTAGATAAGATTTTGTATAATATATGAACGGTATTTATTTTTTTTTTTGTATTTTTTTTTATTTTTTATTTTTTTGAAGGTGTCGGAAAAAAATAAGCCGTCTGGGAGCTTTCAACCCCTTTGAGATATATCAAAATAACGTATGGTGGAATTATGTATCTTATATAGGTCTTAAGCTTAGTCCTCGATTGCATATTATATCTATCTATTAAGGAAAACACACTATATCCTCTTTTTAGTTTCTAACTATTACCGGAAAAACAAGCTGAACTATGTTAGTTATACTACAGTCATAGCTTTATTACTCATTATTATTTAATTATATGATAATTTATTAACACAATATGTTAAAAGGATGTGCATTAAAGCATACCCTTGAGAATCATTTTATAACCTAATTAATATTTTGAAAAAGCCTGTTGTATTTCAATTTGTGATAGAGTGATGAGGGAATGATGAAGGCTTGTTGAACTTTAAGTACCTACTAGGTAGATTCATATCTCGAATATTGGTGAATAATGGTAATACCTCACTGAAGCAAATCAGCATCCGAGTCATACTGAATCGTAGTTCGGCCACGTTAGGCGTCCACTAGTTGTGGGCAGGTGATCAAAGCATTGGCGACGCGCTATCGCGTGTAATTTAAATAAATAAAAATATATAATAATAAAAATATTGGTAAAGTTTTAGGGGGTCATTACTTGATATACTGATCCATTTTTGAAAATTCTGTTACCAATAGAAAGACACATTTGTAAATGTCCGTACGCTATATATATATTAACCCAAAAATGAGAAGACTTTTTCATCTTATTACGAATTTGCATGTGGCACCAATGGCATGATGCTACACGCGAATGAAACCGCGGGTAGCAGCTAGTGCTTGATAAAAGAAAATATGAAAGACGCGACATAGAATACGATCATCACATTCGAAAGTAACGCTGAAACGGTTGGATGAGATGACAGCTGTGGTTAGTTACCGAGTTGATAGGTTGCGAATGAGGTGTTCCAGTGACGGGATTTTACCCTCAGTAGGCAGTCTTCAGACCGTATTCTATGCTCAGCGAGTTCAAACTGAGACCCGTTTCTCGTTAATTAACTATAAACATAAAAGGCATAAAAAGGCATTTATTTTCTCAAAATTGATTCCTTTAGAGTTCTATTTGATGTCATTTCTAATAACTACTAGATACTACTACCGATACTACTATAGTTTGTGAAAATATCTTCTCATATAGCTGAAGATATATATCAAAATGAGCTGGCTGCGATTTTGGCAGTGTATATTTTATTTGCTAATGGGAGGCTCTTTTGCACAGGAAACTGGCTAGATTATGGGTACCACAACGGCACCTATTTCTGCCGTGAAACAGTAATCTGTAAGCGTTATTGTCTTTGGGTTTGAGGTGCGCCGTAGCTATTGAAATTACTGGGCAAATGAGACTTAACATCTTATGTCTTAAGGTGATGAGCGCAATTGTAGTGCTGCTCAGAATTATTGGGTTTTTCAAGAATCCTGAGCGGCACTGCATTATAATGGAGAGGGCGTATCAATTAATATCAGCTGAACGTCTGGCTCGTATCGTCTCTTACTGTTATAAAAAAATACTTACCATTAAATCGGTACATTTTCATGCATTTAATATTTAACGAGGAATATTAAGTCGATCAAGTTACTCATTTAAACAAAAGTTAAATCCACATAGTAGAGATGGATACCTACGAATGTTAAACTAAGATGGTAAAATATGAGATTAGCGACCACACAAATAGAAAAAAAAAAACAAACTTTCAAAATGTGTTAATTGTTGTTATTTTTATATAACAGATAATTTAGTTTTATATAGAAATGTATGCCCTACTAATATAAAGCAGTTATGATTGAAGTACATAAAAAAAACACATTTTGTGTGCAATCTCTTCTAGTCTTGTGTTCTAATCTACTAAGATTTGTTGAATTGTTGTACAATTTGGTAACTAAATATTCGATACAGTAACACGTTTTCGTTAACAGTTTCAAATCATAAAACGCACATGTTCTTATATATGATACCAATTTAACGGCATCAGTTACGACTTGGTAAACTATGCATGCAATCATAATACTTTTGTTATAGTAAATAAATCAACACCAAATTTATATTTACTAGACTCTATAAATTATACCTTCGCGGAAGCATTTGGGGAAGCATAAAAATTTATATTGTTATCTTTTAACGTGTAAGGATCAGCTTTAATAGGCAGTAAATATTGTCAATTTTAGATCGATTTTAATACTATCGCATGCATACGAGGCCTATTTTGTCGAACATTTCGCTGAATATCTCAATAACTCAATAATAATTGCGAGCACAACGTAAATACTTGCATAAATAATTTTAATACAGATATTTCTTATTTTTACTTATGTTAATTTAAGTTTCTGCAAATCAACATAACCTTGACTAAATGTTAACCCATCATCACTTTTATATCTCAAATTTCAGCTGATTTAATAATATTAAGAAAGGCTTTTGGAACGTAAATTAGACATTAAACGTTGTCTTGCATAAATATACTAGTCTTAAATTTCCATACATACTATTAAGATTAACAGCATCGGTTCTTTTAATCTTATTATTAAGAATATAATGAAAACTGTTCCTTACTCTAAATTACCTTTGTGGCAAACATATTAGTAGGATGGTGAGTAGATACGTGGCAAAAACTGATGATAATGAGGCACGCATTGGCGTAAGGGCCCGGACAGAGAAGCTCGAAGAAGACGCGTCTTGAATAAAGATTGTATAAACTCGGCAAGATTGGATGAACTAAGAAAACTTTAGACGGAGCATGAAGCTATTAAGGCGCGGTCATACCTCAATATTCACAAAAATTGGTTCCTTAGAGAGTCGATTACAACATAACGCAATAAAAATATTCCGGCGGATAAAATACATTACAAAAAGAAGGACTTAAAGAAAAATTTGAACCGAATAGAATATTTATATATAATTTAAAATATCCAATAAAAATTTGGAAGTTGCTTCCCAAAAATAAACTTTGAAGTTAAAAATCTCTGAATTTTTAGCGATAACAACATACGTTTTTTAAAGAATTTAAAAGAATTTGTATTTTTCTAAAACTTAAACCGAACAAATATTCAATTTAATATGTATATTTTGAATAAACAAAAGAAAATCATTAAAATAAATGCCCATTTGCAGCTTAGCCACATGATCAACACAAATATTGTAGTATTGGCTGTAGCGTTTACAATCCTAGTCAGTCCGCGCCTTAAGCTTTAGGGAATCAACCAAACAAAAAACCAAAACCTACGAGCTGCCTTTTTGTAATAATTTAACAGCGGGAAGCTTTTTTGCAGACAATTAGGCCATTAGTACCATCAAGAAAAAGATTGCAACGTTACTGTGATTCCTCTGGCATCGAAGAAGAGTTCTATTTCATTCAGTTTCAGTTCCAATTGCATAAAAAATCCCTCAGTCACCATTCCATCACTCTTTTAAAGTGTATAAATTACTTTAAGAAAGTAGTCAATTCATTCTTCATTTTTGATCATAATAATAACTAGGACTTTCCCCTTATTAGCATAAAACCCGTATTTTACAGTCCTAATCAATGCTTTGCAATGTCATTACTTTCTAGCGTACAGAATGTAAAAAGGGAACTGATATTCCCTACGTAAATCTGTTTAGACATTATTGTCAGTTCTAACATATTCCTAGGTCATCATTATCTATAGTCATTCTGTTACTTACACGAACTTGGTGAAAAAGACCCTAGAAATAGAAACGCACGTAGGAAGTAAATACGTCGGTCACGTAATGTAATGATGCCGAATTACTCCTTTGCGTAAACTAGCCCTTTATTTGTCCAAAAGTATCGAATTGCTAAGTATCTTATATTGTAACATGAATATTTAGATATAACTTGGATACTTCAATATGATTAGGTTTTTTTTTTATTATCTCTGTTAATAACCAAAATATGAAACAAAATGTCTAGTCATTTTTTCTACAAATTAATCCACAGAAATAATTTCCTACTAATGTATGTGTAAGACAATAAAATATTACATGTTACAGTAAGTATATCAAAAGATTTATTTTAAATGAATTTAATATCATTCTTTATATGAAAATCAAGAAGACAGTCTACTTACTCCTACCACAATATATATATCATTTAAAAAAACGGATAAGTATGAGTCTGCAAGCTCACCAACGGTACAGAAATGATGAAATAAGATCAACAATCGAAATATTTAAAGGAAAATCATGTATAATATTATATTGTAGGCGATAAAGCCTGCTTGTCAACTCTTTTATAATTTTTGAAATTAATACAACTCTAGAATATTTATGATTAATAATGTCTATCGACGAACATTTCTATTTGGAATTACCAAATACACCTTGGGGGTATGGCTTAAGGGTGTGGTAATCTTTTTCCAGATAGTAGGGTCGATACCGTAATTTTAGCATGTTGTGGGAAGGTGAAACCAGTGGCAGGAATCACGTCCAACAGCTCTTCGATACACTACCCGTTATAAATGCGGTAGAAAACACACAATCAAGCAATTTTTTTACGCAACGTCGAGTCATGGATCCCTGAAAATTCAAGCGGCTCTATGTTGCAATCGGTCAAATGGTTCGCCCTGATGCTGGGTTGCGACTGACCAGAGGTAACATCAATACTGCATATGTGGCCGAATCTGCCTTTTGTAGAGTGCTAGAACGATGAACTTGAAGCCATAAGTGTAAACGATACTCTATTTATGACGCCCACCCTCTTCAAAGCCACTTCTTTGGTTTAGTGTTATCGAAGAGTGATGATATGAAAAGTGGGGCTTTTTGTGGTTAACGCGAAAACTCGAGACTTCTGGGGGTTACATTGGACAAGGATGATTTTACCCCATTCCGTGACCTTATCAAGAGAAGACTCGATAGAAGACAAGTTTTCTCCAGCATTGACGGGTATGTCCAGAACGCAATCTGCATAGCAATTCATGTTGAAGGACTCCAAATTATCATTGAAATGCAGAAATAGCGCAAAGTCTTGGGGATGTCCAAATCGATTTGAGCAGCAACCGTATACTACGACCTACGTATGCTGAACTCTCAGTTGCTGAATCAGTTGGCTCAATTTTGACTTTCACCAAGAGATACCTAATTTTATATAACCGGAGTATCCATGGTTCTATGTAAAAAAATATGATCTATTCAATAGCCAACAAAATTTATTCAATTGATAGGAATCCATAAAATGAAATCTATGCCTCCGAAGTAGGAAATAGTCACTTGAATGATATAAAATACAAACCTTTTAAAATCTTTTTCTAACTTGATAAAATTACTTACCCACCCTTCGATAGGGGTCTGGCGATATTGTGTACCCATCTGTGACGACAGAGGGTATCGAAAAGACATATTTTTAGATTTAACTCGTAAATTACTATGATTCAATTGGTTTACGCTTGTGAGGTAATAACTATTTTATTTATTATGTGGTTGTAAATAGAGTTAGGGAGTTGGGGATATTAATAATAAATTCATGGATAATATTCGTGTAGAAAATGTCGTTATTATAATAGTGTTTATAATGATACAAATGAAGATCTTTACTGAAAATTCTATAAAAAATTTATAAATTCACTTGAACAAGGAGTTTAACTCTGACTGCATCGTTTAACGAGTCAACATTACACCAAACATTATAAGAGCTGAAGCTCTTGAAATTCTCGTAGATACTCCAGCCAACTTACCCAAACAGGCGTTACATACCGGAGCGTGAAAGCTCATTAAATATGCTCAAAATAAAATACATACTGCGCCTAATGAACTATTTCCCTTCAATAAGCAATGTGAATTATTAGACTTATGACAAAAAGGGAAGGGCCTTTAATATTTTTTTATAGAAAAGGAGGACAAACGAGCGTATGGGTCACCTGGTGTTAACAAATGCAACATCAGAGGAATCACAGGAGCATTGCCGGCCTTTAAAAAATTATACGGATTTTTCGAAGATACCCATGTCGTAGTGTACCGGAATCACCGCACAAGGAAGCTCATTCCACAGCTTTATAGTACGTGAAAGAAAGTTCCTTGAAAGCCGCACTGTGGAGGAACGCCACATACCCAGATGATGGGCGATGATATCGTAATTTATGGCGTGTCGTGGGAAGGTGGAATTCCCCATTATGGTGGAAGATAGTTCACATTACGAGCCGTAGTTCCTTTAACAAAAAGTTTCTGACTTCATCATAGATGAAGACTTGCTGTCATCTACGCCCAAACTGTATCCGCTGGATCATGATATTTGGTGAGTCTTAAAGAGTATGTAATGTGCTAAGCGTCATGATAATTTGGAGTCCCTGAAACAAATTATAAGATTGCAAGTGAAGAATTTAGCCAAGGAGAAACAGTGTGATTTTACTTATTATCTGGCCTCAAAATTGAAAGATTTCAGTAAACTTATGACTATAAAAAGATAGAGATAAACTTGAATGAGCTTTTTTTAACGAATTTTTTATTAATGCTATTATGAAATGAATGTTTTATGCGATAGAAAAATCTTTTCCTTATAATAATATTTATGACACGAAAAGATATATTTGGTAAAAAGGTGATATTTACTGCACAATCAATGAAACTTTATACATTTGCCTTTAAAAATCAATAAATTATTTATATACATTGAATTAACTCAAACTAAACTCATTAGTTTGATAAAACTCCATAACAATAATACAATATAATCAACGCTTAAATAAATTTTAAACCTTTTAAATTTTAAAATTTTCTATACTATATTTGAAATTGCCTCGCTTAAATAGGATGTTAATATGTCATAATTAGGGGCTACGTCTTGCATGAAACCAAGTTAGCAACCCTCTTCATACCGTTTCAATTCAGATTATTACTCTAATAAGTTAAATATAAATAGTTGTAAATAACAGTCAGTATAATTTTGAACACAGATTGTAAAATGAAATCGCTCTAAAGAAAGGGGTAGAGAAATCCCGCTCCATTTAAATTAGTCACACACACGCAGCATGTCGAAAATTAAATTTTTTTAAATTGGTTTTTTATTGTGAAACAGGATGGAAATTGTGTTTCGACGTACGTAACATTTGTTTCGCAAACTAGTTTTCAGAAGCAATTTTATATCTGACATAAAAATAAAATTGAAAGGTATGTTTGTGATACGAAAATTGCAACTAAGTGCATACCAATACTTTCCAAGTCCTGTCTATTCTGCGTGAAATCCAAAGACAGGCACTTCATAATTACCAATTTTTTGACTACTAAGATGGATATACTTTGTTATTCTTAAGAAATAGGCATGTTATGTATTGCAGCCTTTTCTGCCTTTCCACAGTACATTATTTTCTTATATCTTTTCCACAGCGTTTTCGTTAACGGATGACAGACGGCTTTCTTTTTCGACGCCTCCAACAATTAATATCGTTGATGTATCAAATTATATACTCAAATGTTCCTCGAGAACCACGTAATCCATTGATGGAAATAGCATGAAAATCTTTGCAATAGTTTTCAATTTTATCGCAGACAGACACGACGGAGATTCTTGTTTTTGACCGACTTTAAAAAGGAGGAGGTTCTCAATTCGATTGAATTTTTTTATGTATGTACATTGGACAACAATTAGGCTGAGATTTATGAACCGATCCACGTGATTTTTCTTTAGTTTGATGCGGAATAGTTGCCATTTGGTCCCATAAAAATTTCACATAATTTGACTCCGAAGTTTTCATTTTGTGAAAATTTTTCATGAACATTCATGCTTACGTGGATGATGTTATTGTTTACGTGGGCGATGTTATTTGATCCTGTGTACGAATTTTTCTTTTCTTTAATAGGCCTACTCATGGATACTTAATAAAATGACTATTTAATATATTATGACAATATAATGCAACGAAATATTATAGTTTACTTGATGTAATCGAGAATAAACGAGTAAAAAATAAAAATACTATTACATATTTGTATATGCCACCTATTAATAGGTTTGAAGTCGGTGCCAAGCCAAATGTAATGCAGGTACCTACACTCGCCACGCGTGACTTTGAGCGGGATTGTTTTTATCTAGAACAAAACAACAAGTGGGCAGATGTGGTTGATAATTAATATGTAGAGATTAAAAATTCAACCATTATTTGATGATGTCACCATAATATAAATAGGTCATCGTTAAGCTGTTAATTAATTATTCTAGAAAAAAGTTATCAGAACCTTCTTACATAAAGGTTCCTTAATACATTAGTATTTGTCATGATGTAATAAAACAGAGAAGTAATTGAAGTGACTTCCTTATTGAATGTGTTATGAATTTTAAGTTGTTTAAATGTAGCTGAGCTGTTGAGTAATGCTTCCTTACGAATGTATGAATGAACTGATGTCTGATTATGGTAACGTATTATGTTAATGCAAGATAATTTGATGTAACTAAAGTATGACGTCATGATTTCATGTTCTAATATAACTGAGGCTCCTAATTTTACCCACGTTTAATTCCTATATGATTACTGGTGAACTCTTAAAAATGTAAGCGGTGAAACTACTGTACCTATATACTTTTTAAACCATTGCCAACGTATGCGTAAAATTTAATTATGTTTAGCTTAATAGCTTTTATAATTTAAATCCTATCAACAGTCACATATTCAATTTGATAATATTGGTAAGTATGTATTGGTTATTTTAAAGTGATAATCCACACTTATGGGATACTCACCAAGATATTAGCTTTACTTGTTTGTGGTCGACAGCTTAAGATCGCCATGGAGATCTACGTTATGAACGAACCACGGTCTATTCTGAACCATTAACAATCTGTATAACTAGCTAGGGGGTGCGTGGACCTACACGACGCTTTCGTAAGAAATAAAGGGACGTACGATGGTCTTGTACAATGTCACCTTGTGGCTGCGGTATATTGCTTCGCTTGCACACAAGTGGATACAGACGGCTTAGGACAAACAGGGCGCTATTGCATACCCTGCCGATATGTTTGGCGAAGTTCATGTTACTGTTGAACGTAACACCTAAATATTTATTATATTGGGCCCACGGAGTAGTGTTCCCATATATCTTAACAATAGGTATAGATGCCGAAGATTTTATTTTAATACCAATTAAAGAGTACCGCTGCACTCTTTGCGGGATTGACTTCAAACTGCCATTTCCTGAACCAGTCAAACCGAAGCCAGTTCATCAATGGCGGCTTGAAGCACTCTTATATTAGTCGCGAGGTGCCTCTGAGTGGCGGCATAATAAAGAGCAATTTCATCCGTGTATTGTGCAATGAGACTTCGTGGGGTCACTCGTGAAGAGTGAGAAGAGGGTGGGCAGCTTAAAGATAAGCTAAGAATCAATCGTTTGTACAGTTTACCTAAAGAGTTTATTAAAGGTAGTGAGAGGCAGGCTTTTAAGAACCCTGTTATGTATTATTGAATGCCAAAATCTCTCAAACTCATAAGAAATACTATACCTCAGACCTGAAAAGAAGGGGCTCAAGAAACTCAAAATTCATAAAACTGGGCAAGCAGAATATAACTACAATAATATAATATCTGCCCAAGATCAGTGTTTCAAGTAAATTATACCTTCCGTTATATTATTAAAAAAAATACAAAAGGAAAAAACAGCTCAAGACACTGAAACTTCACTCGATAGAGATTTTCAATAAAGTCTTGAATTGTAATTAGTAGTTTCTGGAACGTTTCCTACTGATGCAAGAAGCAATGAGAGTCTGGTTTTGAAGTTTCGTTGAACAATCACACAGTTTCTCCCCGTCTATAAATAAACCCGAAGTTAATCGCTGGCCGAACAACTTGTCTACGAGAAACACTGGCTTATTAATATTTTGATACATATCTTTATGATAGTGCAATATATATATTAATACGAGAACCTTGTACCCTCTTAGGAGTTCTTTGTACCATGAACCTTTACTATTATTAAATTAAGTAATTCAAAAATAGTTTACGTTTTTATAACAATATCCAACAAGAGACAGAAAACGATAACGGTGGCCCTAACTGTTCGCTTTACACATAATAAACATCTATTTAATATAGGCAAAACTAACAACTTCCAGCGCTTCCTTCCTCCCTTCATGATGACAGAAGAAATGGCTGCGCATGTACTTTTGCACGGTCCAGGTCTACTAGCTTACCGGGCTCAACATTAACATCACACTCCCCGAAGGAGAGCAGGTTACTGAGGTTTCTGGAGTTTGGGGCAAGAATAACAAATACACGCACACGCACGATAGGCGCACAGTCATCGAGCTGCGTAGATTTGACCGTTTATATCATACAGGAGACAGAATCAGATAATCAGATAAAATTGTAGATGCAAGAAATAAGATAAGACAAGAAAATTCAATTATTATTATCAATTATTCAATTATCTTTATTTGTTTTATGGTGTTTGGCTAATTATGTTAAGAGATCAAAGAATTAAATTTACAAAATGATTTTATTTACTATTCCATAAGAACTCTACAAAGTAAGAAAGCAATTATGGACATCTATTGAAGCATGACCAGGCATCATAGTTTTCAATAATCACTTCTGATTGTGTTCCTTCGAACATAAGTGCGAGAGATATTGACTGTTTGTGTGTATCATACCAACAAAGTAAGCTTTCGTTGAAGAAAATAGAACCAGACTTCTTTCCTTTTATAAAATTTGATGAAAGGTATGGTAATGTTATTCAAAGATGTTTCAAATTTGCTAAATGTTTAATTTGACATAAAATTTTGGATAATTTTGATACAAATTGTTTGAATAATATAAGAAATCTAGCTGATAACCCAAGCCTTGTATGATAAACCTGCCCTTAGCATATTAATTTCTTTCAGATTATTGTTTACCTGCTTCTGACTTTATTTTGTTTCCATAATCGAAAGACTAAAAAACTAACTGCATACGAAAGTGTCAATGCTTTTTTGTGAGTCTGGTGCAACAGTTAGAAAGAAAAATAAATGAATTCATTAATTTTTCAGCATACTATAATATTATAAATTATTTCACGCAAAATGAATAAATAGAACGTACAAATAACGAGGTTATACTAGAGGACGAGAAACAAATTTTATATTTCAGATACTTGCAATAAACATAAAACAGTGTACGGTCTTGACGCTCAATGCGCTCGCCAACTACGGTAGTTTAATACGGCAATTATATGTATGTGAGTTAACATCTGCACGTTGCGCTATGTAAATTTTGTTGCAAGAATAAGCCGCCTTCTAAAGGTCGTTCACACAAAATCCGAAAAGCAAGCGCGGCAACTTGAGACGACGAAGAAAACCCGAGTGTGACATTGTATAATAACATATTTTTTTCAACTAAAAAGCAATCAAATCATTCATTATAAATAATTATTAAAGAATTAAATTTTTTCCTATACAAAATAATTTCATTAAATATATTATAATCTTATAAAATTAGTTAAATATCCTTTAAGATATGAAAATTAAATTATTTGCATTCAATTCCATAATTGACTTTTGTTAAATAAATATCCAAAAATATTATGGTTTAGTTACTGTCTGAACAAATTTTACAATAATGATGCTTTAAATGCTTTTATTTAGATAGAAAAATAAGAATTACTCTTAATAAATGATAACCGCTTGGCACCCAATATGACATATTAAAATGAAAATAAATTATAATTTAAACATCCTCTAAGATCTGGGGGCTACTCAAGAACGAGTATAAAATTACTTCAGTTAATTATTTACATTACAAACATAATAGTTAAATTTATTTGGCATATTTTCAAAAGCAAAAGACATAACTAATTAACAAATGCGGTCCGCATGATTCTGTGTGAATAGCCTTTTTATGCGGTTCAGACGCGACTAGTCAACTTTGATACAGAATACGTAACTATCTTGCTACCTCACGGTAAAGTAAACTTAATACAAGCTGCGAACTTTCCCTTGATTGCGAATTTGAAAAGTTTCTGTATTATACCGCCGCGCACGTAACTGAAGCAAATAGCGACTTTAATAACTCAGCTTAAGATATAATATTGTCTGAATTTAATACTGGCTATTGATTTTGCAAGCTTGTATGGCTAATATTATGTTTTATCTTTAAAGTACTCCAGGTTTTCATATCTGCTTGTTTTATATGAATGAGGGCGACAAAAGATGATACGCTACCTGATGGTAATTTGATCACCACCTCACACTTGTAACATCGGAGTGCTTTTATTGGAGGTACCTATGTTATATCACCGTGAGTATAATTTGTTCCTTGCTTGCAAGTAATACTCCTTGAAAACCACACTGTGTAAGAACGCCACACATCCAGGAATTGGTTAAACTAGAATTAGGTGGCAAGGGTCGTGTCAAACGGCTCTTTCTACCTTTGATAAATGCGGTGGAAGACACACAACAAAGCGAGTTCACCTCGCAGCTGCAAGACAATCGTTAGTATCGAGCCATTCATAGAGTATTTGATCTTCATTGATTTCTTATCACTTTGCCTCCTGTTGCTTTCTGTCAGGACTACGATGAAAATTCACAAACTTAGAAACGATGCATATGATGCTGTGAAGCGCCATATGAGATTGATTTCTCCGGATTTTATGTCGCTTTATGTAAAGAATTCAGCCTATTATTAAGATCGATATATTATAACAACACTAGATAAACAATTATTTGATGCAATATTACAAAACACGCTCAAATTTTGATCAACATTCCAGTTTGTATCGTAATTGTTTTCTCTATAATAAAGTCAGTCAGGAGAAAAACATATTCAATTCGTCAGTACATAATTTCAGCAAAGTTCTGCTAGAAATGGCGGATTGTTGCGAGGTTGAACTATGTTGTTCTATAAGCTAATTTAAAACTCTAGGGCATATTTAAAAGCATGCTTTGTTGACTTCGAGAAGGAGGTACTCACCAATTCGTTATATATGGTACACACAGTAATACTGTATTATGTATATTTAATAGAATATTTATGAGTGAATTCTGTTTATCGACTCGTATAAATATAAATTATAATATAAATAGTAATAATATAAATTTAATTAAATTAAAACTGCATCAACAAATAAAACATCTGTTACCCAATGCAAATTATACCTTTGTTAATTCAAAAATATTCGCTCTTAAAATATAATGAAGATAAAATTTTTATTATTGACTTTTTTATATTGTAGAAGTAGTATTTATAGCATATTTAAAGGAACATGAACGTTCGCACGTTGTAATTTGGCTATACTAAACACAACCACATTCCCTCGTGTACACAAACACTTATAAAGCACTTCACAGCCTTCGACATGTGCTATCAATGTTTTGAATCAGTTTGAATAATGTAATAATTAAATATTCTTAGTATCCGCAATATAACTATATAAAAAAAAAATTAATAATCCCCAATTAAAAAATAAATAAGGAACAACAGCATTCATACTTAGTACCCTGAAAACGTTGAACTGAACGAACAACGGAACATTATGATACTTGAAAAAAAAATTATTAATACAAATACCACTATCATATGACAATGGCTAGTGACTCAGATTTTTTTATGAAAATAAGTGACGAGACGAACAGTATGTTCAGCTGATGGTAATTAATACGCCCTGCCCATTACAATGCAGTGCCGCTCAGGATTCTAACTCCCCCAAAGTTTCTGAGCGGCACTACAAATGTGCTCGTCACCTTGAGACATATGATGTTAAGTCTCATTTGCCCAGTAATTTCACTAGCTACGGCACCCTTCAGATCGAAAATCAGTAATGCTTACACATAACTGCTTCACGGCAGAAATAGGCACCGTTGTGGTACCCATAATCTAGCCGGCATCCTGTGCAAAGGAGCCTCGCACTGGTGAGGTCACTAATAATCTATATATTATACCGTTGTCGGGCACATATACACTTATTAGAAGCTAAATAATTTTTGCAAAAGTTGTTATTCCTAAATATTAAAGAATATATAAACACCTACAAAAATACAAAATACGATAAATGATTTCAAAACAATTTTAAAGGCACAAATAAATCGCTTATTAGAATCAATTAAAGATTACAAGCATTTCACATTAACAGTACATTGAAACTATCGGGGCGGTTGTAAGAATTTTTGCACATTTTACAATGAACCTCGAGGGCTGCCAGAGCGAGGGCCCCAGGCACTCTTAAAAATAGACCATCTTTGAATAATAATTGCATTTATTTTAAGCTTGATCGAGTTCCGCTTTTAACTACCAAGAAACAATTGTAGTATCCATCTCCGGTTTAATAGTTGTTATTCGAACGTTGGGAAGGTTTAATTATAAATTATTAATTCTCACGAAGCAACAAAGAACGACTCACATGTATTTGATCCATAAACTTAAAATGACAACGGTGTGTGGTCTTAAATATACAAACACACACACACAATCAAGAAGTGAAAACTTCCTCATTCATCATTTTAAGAGTGGTAGTGGCGTGGTGGGTCCTAACGGACACAACCGAATCAAATCGGCACGCCCGGGAAATACCACTCTCCCTCTTGGAACCGGCCTGAAATAGCGGTGTATCGTTCGGTGTGTGGGCTATCCTAAGGCCTAACACCCTCCCCCAGATACAAATAGGAGCAATATGGACTAAAAATAGACTACTCCAGGACGTTACCAGGCTATGTAGCCCTGGAGAATTCGTCCCTTGGCCTCCACAATTAGGACCTATACCAGTACCTTTTCCCAGGCTGCCCTGCATATTCTGGAATACGCAAAACTGTGGTGTCTCGGGGCAAATAGAGCAAGAGGCTCAAATCACCCTACTCTACATTATCTGTGGACTTTTGCAACATCGGGGGGCTTCGCTCACATTTAAATGCCGTCCACTTTTGGAGACCACCTTTTTGACCGAGACACAGATTCCTCCATGGCTGATACATCTTACCTCTCATACCCGGGGTATAATATGGAACTCTCCTTTATACCGCGGGCTGATGTGTGCGTTTACGTCAGGGAGGATGTTTGTTCTCGACGAATGAGTTTTCTTGAAGGACAGGACCTATCCACTGCGTCTTCCAGTACGTGGTTGCCATTCGAGGACATTACTGCCCAACGGCCTTCTGTCCGTCGAACTATGTGCCCCACCCTCTGCCACTTCGGTTTCTTCCGTTCCTGTACTCATGTGTATCATTTGTGGGTGTGCTGATGTTACTAGTGTCCACGCTGCTTGGTTATTTCCGTCTGTGCGGCTTCGTTGGCTGAGTGTTAGTGAAGCCCCGGTTCCTGCGGGATCTCAGCGAGGGGTACTACGTGTACTCGTTGGAAGAAGACACGCTGCGAAGACGAATCAACAACTCGATCACCACTGGTGGTGGCTACATATCGCCCGAGCCCATGTACCCCGAGCGTGGGGAGGTGTCAGCACCCGTTGAACTCAGCTACAGTACCACCAAGGAGACCCCAGTATTCCAGGGCAAGGATGTTCCTCTCTTGAGGCTCAGGAACGGCGCGCTGCAAGCATTCCTCAATGAGAGCTCCATCGAGTGGTAACTAAGAGGAAGGAAGTGGAGGTGAAGCAAAATACGTCGTCACTGTAGCGCAACGTTGAGTGGAGTATCCACTGGCGATGCTGTTGCTCCTGGCCATCACGATTCTCATGGTACTGCAGATCATACTGGAGCTGCTGATAGGGATCAACGCTGTGCCACTCAGTACACGGTCATTCACCCTGGTTATAGCGTCGCTGTCGAAGCTGTGCTGGCAGGCGCCACTCTGAAAGCGTTCCTCATCCTGTACCTGCACGCAGCCTCGCTAACCAGCCTCAGCACGCCTATGAGCACCCTGCATGTGCTGCTTCGCACGCGCCGTACGCCTCTCACCAGGATCATTGCGCTATTTGCCTTGCTTCTCGCGCATTCCACGGTGCAGCCATTGCTTGTCAAGATATTAGGTATTACAAGTTTCGATCTCGCATCGAGTGGCTCGGCAACTTCAAACTAGTGTTACTATACAATGCGATATTCATGGCCACCGTGAGTCTGTGTCTCATCAACAAGTTCATAGCCAGCGTGCGCCGGGAGCTCTACAACAGGTTGGTAGAGAACGTAAACAAGGTCGCGCATTGTGTTTCTTTCCTCAAGAACTAAAAAAAACGTTATAATCGGTTCTTTAGTATATACAGATAAGAACACAAACATTCTTCTTTTTACGTTGAGGGGTTAAAATAAATTTTTATTATTATAAGGTTTAGTATCTGCAACCAGCCCTAACAGCATTGTCATCATATTTGTCGATCAATACTTCATGGAAAAATATAATTTGTTTTCAAATTTTATTTGTGTATTAAATCCTAGAAGTGAATCACTTTAAAAATATAACAACTTGCTTAAAATATAAATAGACAAAAATAGGTGCATGGAACCTTGTTGATGAGAAACACAATAATTATTTCCAATAGAGGCTGGCAGAGCTCCTAGCTTGTCCCAGAAATACTTTCATACTAACTATTTTCTTGGTACCCTCAATGGTTTCTTTCTAGTATAGCTATCCATCATTGATTGTGCTATGTATCCCTAGGCCATTCGTTAAGTGGGATTGAATGAATATACTCATGTTTCTCCACCAGCGACCCGCCACAAGTCAACAGCTTGGGATAGGATGCGTTCCTTTATTGCATCCTACAATTGGGGCAAGGTTTGTTATCCCTCGGATGATCCTAGTGTCTGCGCCGTTGCAGTAGCCGATGTGATACTACAGGCCATGGATATTTTTATACCAAGCTCTGTAGTACCGATCGGTGGCAGATCACAGCCCTGGATCGATGCGTCAGTTAAAGCAGCAACTGACTGCAAAAAACAGGCGTATTGAACAAGTGGTTGCGGCGCTGGGCTCAAAGGATCTGAACTGCAAAGTTCTGAAGAGGAAATATAACCGTGCCTCCAGATTTTTTAAGCGTGCGAAATCGAAGCACGTCGTCAAAATTGGCGAGCAGCTTTCCAGTTACCCGACTGGAACACGCAAGTTCTGGTTGTTGTCGAAAGCTGCTCTTGGTAACTTCAACCATGCCGCCATTGCACATGAGGAATGACACCCTGGCCCACACGGAAAAAGAGAAAGCCGATCTCCTGTGCTCTCTTTTTGCCTCCAACTCGACTCTTGACGACAGCGAAAAAACAGCGCCGACCATCCCGCGGTGTCAGAGCTCTATGCCTGAAGTACAGTTTAGACAGAAAACTGTTAGGAGAGCTCTGTTTTCGTTAGACGTCAGGAAGTCAAGCGGGCAGGATGGTCTAATTTAACTCTTAGAAGACTCTAGTTTGCGTGTTTACCATTAAAAAACCCCATTTACCGTATCACCACTCTACGAAAACACTTCCCTTAAAGCCACGCCTAGTGTCGGAATACTGGGTCTCGCAATCTCGAGCGATTGCCATTTCCGTGGCCATCTGGAGGGCAAAGCCAAATTGGCTTAGAAGAAGCTGGGGGTCATTAATAGAGCACGGTAATATTTCAAGCCGGCCCACATTCTAGCGCTCTACAAAGCGCAGATCCGGCCACACATGGAGTATTCGCACCCCAGTATCAGCTCGATCCATGACCGCGTGCAACGCAGAGCAGCTCGAATATTTCGGGGACCCAGTGATCTGTGAATAGCTAGATCACTTGGCGTAGAGACGTCGCTTCATTGTGTGTCTTCTACCGCATTTATCACGGGGAGTGTTCCGAGGAGCTGTTTAACCTGATTCCTGCCGCCGAATTCCACCTTCGCACGACACGCCACAAGTTAGGATATCATCCGAACCATCTGGATGTGTGGCGGTCCACCACAGCGCGGTTTTCAAGGAGCTTTCTTCCTCGTACTACAAAGCTGTGGAATGATTCCTTGTACGGTGTGTCCGGGACTATACGACATGGGTACCTTCAAAAAAAGCAAGTACACCTTCCTAAAGGCCGGCAACGCTCTTGTTATTCCTATGGTGTTGCAAGAAAATGTGGGCGCTCGTTTGTCCTCCTATTCCATAAAAAAAGGTTTAGCAATCATTTGGACTTTATCGGTATGACTATGCTATATTTTATTAGCCCAGTAATTTAACTAGCTACAGTGCCCATCGTACCCGAAACACAAATTGTGCTTCCCCACTGCTGTTTGGCGGCAGAAAAGGCACTGTTGTTTAATCCATATTGCGGGATCCTGTGCCAAAAAGCCTCCCTTTGCTACGTACACTCCCACGAATAGGCTATAGGATTTACCTACAAAATAATAACGTGACTTTACATTTTGTTTGTTAAAAGACGGAGGATTTTAAAAACAGTTTCACCAGATCACTTAGTTGCATGTAAAATAAAACTTAAATGAATCGGGAAGATCGAGGAGATTTTTTTTTATTTGTTATAAATATAAAGCTGCGCAGTGCGTAAGCATGTTCAATTCTTCAATAGTCGATCCACCAACCGCAGTCGACACGATCCAGCCTAGTATACCCTAAATATTGAATATATGGATATTGAGTTAACATGCCGCTGTGTCTAATTCAAAAGATTTTTTAATAGCTAAACATAATAATATATAACATTTTTTTTTAAATAACAACAATTTTATGTTTATAATCAAAAAAAAATTTTTTTATTTATTTATTCAACGAACAAAATTATCTTAATATATATAATAATAAAGACATACTCGCAAAACCTCTAAGGTTTATGTGCGAGCGGTATGTTCTTGTAAATGTAAAGTAAATGCTTGTAATATCATGCTAATCATCTGGTAATCGCCACACGATTAGAATTATATTACAAGCACTTATACAATGCAGTACTAAAAAGCTTCTCCTATATAAATCAATTTATGCAATGAAGTTATCTCTTTAATAATAGACAACAGTTCCTGTGATTCTTCTGGTGTTATCACCACATCGTTTATTTGTACTCTCATTACCATAGAAATAAAAAAATATATTCATAATAATCTACTTTCCAATTACTCTCAATACATTATATTATAAACATGTACAGTATTTTTCATTGTAATAAATATTAACGAACTCTATTGTATGCACTTGAAAATGTCCAATTAGTGAAAGGAGTATTGAAGAGCTAGCCAGAGGGTTCTGCCCACAAACAAAGTAAAAACCTAGCAGCAATGGGAGAACTGTTTTAGTCCCCCTGGCAAGCCATTCTGTTATTCATTAAAATCGATCGATTATTGTGTATTCAAATCATGTTTGATAATGTTACAAAAACGAAACTTTAGTTTTTAATTTCTGTTCACTTTTAAAAATTTGCTTTATGGCTTTCATAATTATATCTTCACCAAAGAGAATTTAATCACTACGTTCAATCTTCACTGACAACGCTAGACATGGAATATTACTTAATATTATTTTATGTACGATGGTTCATCTTAGATGATAGTTTAATATTTTGAACTGGTACTTTAAACTTTGTTGGTTTCAGTTAAAAGTTGAGCCAAAGCAATATTGTGCATACACATTTTGGTTTGAGTGGATAACTTCATACATTTAGATTAATGATACCTTTATATAAAAATGCATCAGTGGTGCAATAACCCGAACTGTGGACTATGAGGTAACTGTTTCCCAATAATATTATCATAGTATTAAAATCATCCATCCCGTCGCACCAATGCATATGTGTTTTCGAATTCATTGTCGCGTCGCAAGGCTTCGACATACATGACGAGAGTTCAAGGCATTGATAATTTCGATAGCTCTCTAACAATACTCACAGCTCAGCGGAAAAATGTTTAATTCAGACGCTGGAGACTAGGGTTCGATACCTACCAGTGTAAGGTACTTTCTGGTTTTGTAAGATTATAGGAAATTTCTAGTGAGTTCATCAAATCAAACAGAAAAAAAAGGATGAAAAATGTGTAAACAGGATAGAAATAGTTAAAAGAAATTTCTAGTACAATATAAATTTAAAGATAGTAGAGAATCATTTTGAAAATAGAACAGACCTGGGGGTATATAAGCCGTACTAAGCATGGCCTACGGCAGTTCTAGATTCGAAAGTAAAAAGAAAAGAAGGAAGAGAAGAAGAAGTAGTGAAAAGTATTGGAAAGTAATTCGGTGAGGAGAAGATAGAAGAGAACGAGTGTTCGGTGCGGTGTGATCTGCTGAAGGCACAGCAAGAGGAACAGCGGCAGTCTGGCGAAGGATTTTTGCTGCATCTTCTACCGAACATATCATTGGGAGTCTTCAGAGGAGCTCTTAGGGTTGACACCAGCAGCCAAATTCCACCTCTGAACATAATGTGAACTTTTCTATGTAATATATATTCAACCGATTTTATTTTACAATGACGGATAATAATATATTTACGGGTACTACGGTACAAATAATTTTACGAGCTGTGACTTTGCATGCGAATTTTTTTTTCAAACTTTGAGACTTGAATTTTCTTTACATGTTTATAGTGATTTAATATTAATAATATTTTAATATATTAGGGGTTAAAATATGAAATAGCCGATTTGTACTGAGAATTTTAAATTCGTTTCTTTTAATTTAACATATTTATTTAATAAAAATAATTACCATTATTATCTAAACATTGCTGCCAACTAATAGGAAGGTTATTTATGCCTTTGTGATAGAACTGTGGTGATCTAGATTTGACGTTTTGTAGGTACTGCCTTCTGAGAAGAAATATCTTTATCACCTAGAAAACTGTCCAAATCAAAAAAAATGGTAGTCCGTTGGAGCAAAGTCTGGTGAATACAGAGGATGAGAATGGTTTCTAATTGCGGTTCCTGTAGAGTTAAGAGGGTTTCTCGTGCTGTATGAGGTCTCGCGTTATCGTGGAGCAATAATGATGAAGATCGATTCATGAGTCGGGGCTGTTTCATTGCTAGTTTTGCTATCATCTGTTTCTATCGGAGTTCGGAACAGTAGACATTATTATTGTTATTATTTGACCATTACTGCTTGACTAGATCGGAGAAAGCTATAGTGAATAACACCATGCTGAGACCACCAAACACCTTTACTTTACCTTTACTTTTTTATTTGTAAGCTTTGCATTAGGACAGTGTTGCGTTCCTCCGGTCAGCCATTGCATTTTTCCTATAGGGTTATCGTAATCCACTTTCATCGCATGTCACAATTCGATCCAATATTCCTTAATTTCTGTATTGATTCAACAAGACAACACAAGTTTCAACACTCGTTTCTTTCTGAAGATCAGTCAAATCACGAGGCCACCATTTTTCATACCTTTTGGAATGATGGTAGTTTTTGAGGTACAATATGTGATTATATTCCCAATTTTTAATAAAACATTTGAATTGTTGATAATGTAACGTTAAACCATGCCACTAATTCCTGTGTTGTTTTCTCGGATCGGTTTCCACCAACTTTTTCAACTCATTGTTATTCACCTGTGTAGGCGATTTTCCACGTGGTTCGTTCTTCAAATCAAAGTATCCATCACGAAAGCGACGACCAAGATCGCACGGTGCGTTCATTAGCAGTCTCCTCTCCAAACGCCACATTGATATTGCGAGCTGTTTCTGCCGCGTTAGTTCCGCGTAGGAAGTCGTATTCAAAAATAACTCGAATTTTCGAAGTATCCGTCTTTTTTGTATAAGCTGAACAAAAAAAAAAAAATCCATAATCGAATGTTGCACATTTTTTTGTCAATTCGAAGTACTTATTACAATAAAACAGCAATAGCAGCATACTTTATTACTTATCATTTAAAGTTTTTTTTAGGAAAAGCACTTAGTGTAAGTATTTGGATGAAATTTTTGACTGAGAGAAAAAAGCCAGGGAGAAGTGCCTGGACCGTAGCAAATGGAAGTCGATACATTATGCCTCCCACCACAAATGTAGGCAAACTTGGTCCAGACACGTGTGTTATATGTATTTTGAAATATTCATCAAACTGTTCCTGTGCATTAGTTCCTTAAACATATTGATCTTGTAAATAAATGAATACCTACCAGATAACAAATTTAATGTATAATTATCGCGATGCCAGTGCTGTGTGAACGACTAGTGGCCGTTTTTGATAACCTATCTGTCCTTAGTTTAACTTACTACAGGAAGACAAATCTATCCTTTTACGCTTACCTATATTTCAATAACGTATCGACAGATACTATACTAACGGACTATAACTAATAATATATAATTATATTGGACATAACTATGGATAGATAAGATCTTGTCATTAAACGGTGATAGCAATAGATCCGTAACTAGAGATACTTTATTAAAAACGACTGTAAATCACTTGGCGTTGCGTAGAGACGATAGATTCTGTGTCCACCGCATATTTCACGGGGAGTGTTTCAAGGACCTGTTTGATCTGATTTCTTCCGCCGAAAACCACCGTCCCACAATACGCTGTAAAAGTAGGATATCATCACCACCATCTAGATGTTTGTCGTTCCTCTACAGTGCGGTTTTCAAAGAACTATCTTCCACGTTTAACCAAGCTGAGAAATTAGCTTACATGCTGTTTCCATGACATGGGTACTCATACCTTCAAAAAAATGCGTTCACTTTTTTAGCAGGCTGGCAACGCTCATGTGATTCCTCTGGTGTTTGCAAGATAATGTGGGTGGTGGTGATTACTTAACGTTAGGTGACCCGAACGCTCGTTTGTTCTCCTCTTTCATAAAAAAAGTAGTTTTCACTTTGATATTTTTTATCGAAGTCACTCCGTCAGTCAACTACTAAAAAGAACAAAATTTCCTATTTTGATCAGAAATAACTGAACATAGTTTTATATTAATGTCTTTGTACATCATACTCTTAAGAGGATGTATTTGATGTTAAACGTTTATTGTTAGTTCGTTAATTTTTAAGGGAAGGCCAATGTGAAGCGTTATAGGACTTAGCTAGTCTATTATAAAGTTCAATTTTGAAAAGACACGTTTTATAATCTCTGCTACTCTATCAACGTGTTCGTATTCTTCGTTAGTACGCGATCAGATCACAGTTTTGTTGTAAATATTATGTCCCAAAGAAACCTCTATCCGGTCTTCGGCCGTGATTGGTACACACGGTATTGAGAAACATTGGACAGTCTTAAGATATTTGTTAAAGATTCGCTTTTTATTTTAATATTCTTATTAACATGACCTTGATTTTTCACTAGCCCAAGGATCAGAAACAACATAATGGTGTAAAGTAATTTTTAATCATTCTTTGTGTATAACATATTTTTTCAAATAGGGTATCCATATTATATTTTAACATTAAAAAGCCGTTATAAGATGCCCGGCAGTCTTAAATGTAATTAACATTGATCTGTTGTTAACTTAATTAATATTATCAAAATTAAAACGCAATAAACAAAAAGCCTTCCCTGTCCCATAGATAAGTGCCATAAAAGCTAACATCTGCTGTTATTTTATCTTTTGTCGTGTCTAGAGCACATATTGCGATGTATACACGGATGACGGGTCCGAACGGACACAGATACTCCAATGTCGGACTTGTCGCTCCTATCTGTTCCGATGCATTTGTCGTTTAAACACCAACCTATAATAAATCAGACCACCTCATGCTCATTAATAAAGAACACACGTCTCATTCAGTATCAATCAACATTCATATTAAACACAATCGCATAAGCTTCATTTTAGATCGACGCACTGGCTGCTTTTATCACCTGAACCACAAGGCTAATTTAAGCCTATCTCAAATCCACGACGAACACTCTTCATTCAATACTTAAATGAGATCCTTATCGCGTCCTTAAATAGATTAGTAGATTAATGATGTCTGTAATAATTAATAATGGATTGTGAATTTTACAACGACAATAAAAGCAGTTTGGTTGCCGTCGTAAACTTTACCTTGCATTTTGCGTTGATCCTTAATGTTTACAGCACGTCAATATATTCCATATATACTTGATCTTAATTACTTTCAAGCCATCATCACCGCTTTATGGCAGGTATGTGATTGTAGTTTACTTCATTGGTGGTATGTTTTTATTTGAGATCATATTACACTAGTATCAATAATGTAAGAAGCTATAAATTCATATGCATTTTTATTCGATGATTTATAAGATGGACTTTTGCCATTCTGCTAGTAATTCAAAATACTTTTTAATGACAATAAAGGATGTTCAGTTGGTGGTATTTGATACGCCTGGCCCATTAAGATGCAGTGTCGCTCAGGATTCTTGAATAACACAAAAATTCTGAGCGGCAATACAATAGCGGTTGCCACCTCGACATATTAAGATGTTAAGTCTCATTTGCCCAGTAATTTCACTAGTTACGGCGCCCTTCAGAGCGAAACAGAATAATGCTTACTTATCACTGCTTGACGGCAGAAATAGGTGCCGTTGTGGTACCCATAATGTAGCCGGCAACCTGTGCAAAGGACCCTCCTACCGGTAAAAAATCAGGTATCAAATATCCCTTATGTATGCTCGATTGTCCTCATCTTCCATTAAAAAAATAGTCAAAGTCAAATAAACTTAATTTAATTAGGCTTTAATTAAGCGCTTTTGACTCATCACTGTAAATAGTTCTTTTAAATTACTGAATCTTCCGTATAATATATTGTATATGTTCGAAAAATGTTGATCTAGTGAGAAGAACATGTAAGAAACTCAACGGCCACTCTTTTCAATCAAATAGAGTATTTTACAATGTACCTAATATACAAAACAAATTAGTTTGTAATCGTTTTAAATAATATAAATTATTTAATAAAAAATAACTAAGAATAAAATGTATAAAATATATATATTATCGTATAATGGATGCCTCAACCTTTACAGCTTGATTTCATTGTTTGTATATAGGACGCTTCGTGAACATGTTGATCGTTATTACTGTCATAATCAGTAATTATATCCAACAAATCCAATGATTTATTAACTATAACTGGTGGCCCTAGCCCCCTTTCACGAGTTGACGCATAGACCAGCCATTGTTCCCTTCGCACATATTTGAGGGAAGAAGACGACCCGGCACACGACGGCGCCGCAAGCAATACTATTTCAGTGAGCATGGCAAACCATGTTATAGCATACCTACGCATGATAACTTCAAAATTAATGTCACAAAGCAAGCCTATCTATAGGGTATCGATCAGATCTATATACTTCTCAACTCCGACCTTGGTAGTGCACCAATCCATCCAAAACCATCGAACCATCAAAAGGCGATACAAAAATGATACAATTGCCTTAATTTAATTGCACATGGGTGTCCCATAGACCACCAGTGAGTTTGTACTTTGTAATATATATAGCATGCATATGAATTATTAGTTTGCATGGAATGGCGGAAATTAATTCATAATTTGCAATTATATTATTTAAAAATATGTAATTTTATCAGTAAGTTTTTTTTACTAAACTGCTGTATTTTAAACAAATTTCTTAAAAGTGTAATGTATGTTCATAGGCACATAAGTGAATTTGCTAGGAACTGTCATAACCATCATGTTAACACCAGGAACAGACATAAACCTATAATACCTACTACTCGTCTTCCGGCTGTTTTCAATAACCTATCTACCCTTAGTTTAACTTACGGATACATTGCTCTCACCGTTTAATGACAAGATATTATCTTATTTCCAACATAGTTACAGTCCAATGCTATCTGTCAATAGGTTATTGAAATGTAAGTAAGCGTTAAAAGATTGATTTTTCTACCTCTAGTAAGTAAGCTAAAGATAGATAGGTTATTGAAAACGGCCGTTAGTCGAGTAAGTAAGTCTTTTGTGGGGCGATGTCTATGCGTTTACATCAAGATCCCAGAAAATGTTCAAAACAAAAGTATTACGTTATTCAAAAGAATTGTTAAAAAACGTTTGTGTGGGAGAGATTACTATAACATAAATTACTTTCTTAATGATACCACAGATTGGGAATGGAGCGATCGCCCTCAGGCTATTAAATAATAAATTTAATAATTGTACAATATTACTTTGTAAACATATTTTTTCGATGAAAATATATAATCCCGCTGAGTTTGTTGCGCCCATTCTTCTCAGGTCTGAGGCATTCGTCTTGGAATGGGTGATAGTTTTTGACTCACAATAAGTGATGCCACATCCTGTTTTTAATAAAAACATTTCAATTTGAATTTGAAAAATGGCCATGGTTTTTAATTATGATATTCTGAATTATTTGTCTGGATCTTGTGATTGTGATCTTGCATACTAATGCTACATACTCGTAAGTCCCTCAATATCAGGAGCGTTGCAATCGTACGTAGTAATATAATATGAATCAGCAATTATATTATTTTACCTTTCTAATTAGATTTCAATGGCAATAGAACATAACATACACGATTCCATACAATAATTACACTGAATACTACCCGCAGCAACATAATATTTCTCTCTATTTACATAGCTATCTAAAGCAGCAGCACAAGTTAATAAAAAATCAGAACACGCGTCATTGATTCGCGCTATTTCACTAAGATTAATTCTTTTCTTATTTATTACTAGCTGACCTGGCAAACGTTGGTTTGCCATATAAATTATATATGTAAATCTTCCTTGTGCTTCAACGAATCTATTACAAAAGATTTCATTGAGATCGCTCAAATAGTTTAGGAGTTATTAGGGAACATACAAACATACATTTTTTTTATGTATATACATTTCTATTAAGTATTAATACAGCAGAATATAGCTTAATTTATGACAATTATTTTCAACTACGATAATTCGCTTAAAAATATTATATACAAATATTAAAAATAATCATAACATTCAAAAGTTGGTAAGAGGAAAGACATAATTAAATCGATACAACAATAACAATCCACAAATTTGTTTTCAATGACAAAATAATATTTTAGCATTTTTCCCTCTGCGTACAAAATATTAAAACTAGTGTATTTGTAATCTGCCCATTAAATAAACTTACTCATTGCTATCCCTAGCAAACAAAGTCTACAGTAATAATAATCATAACCCGCGGAGAACAAACGAATCCAAGGATCCAAAATGCTGTTTGCACCCACTTATCTTTTTATCGACTTAATTGAAATCCATACAAGAACCATTGAGATTGATCTAATCAGACAGTAAAAAATAACGAATGATCCCGAGAGCATCTCGGTCAACGTACAAGCTTTAAAAACTTAAGCCCTTTTTTGAAAATAAGGTAAAAAGAGTGGTCCTAATTGATGCGTCGTCTTTGTTTAGTTTAATTCTAACATGCTTTTCCCATTAAACTGGTCAGAAATCGAGCTCGTGTTGGAGATAAGGCCGCTTCTTTTACTCCTTACATGTTATAATATTATAAGGCAGGGCAATATGTTTTATATTTTTAACTGAGGTTTAACCAACGTTTTACAATAGTCGATTTGATCACGCTTGCGTTCTGCTCCATCGCGTTTGTACACAGTCACAGCGTCCCTGGGGTGCAAGGAGCATTGAGAATCGATATGTTTGCGTTAAGTGCTTAAGTGCTTGCAAGGGATTGCGTTTCACTCATGAATACGCAATGCAAATCCATCGAAACCTACATTACTTTAATTTGAAACTCATAAGCCACTGTGTTCTGGTGCTTAAAAACGCATAAATTTGTTTGATCTATAAATTAATAAAGAATTGAAATTGATTGTTTATTTAAAACTAATAAGTTTTGTACCTTAGTAAGTACTCAAAAATCACTCATTATAAAACCTGTATAATTCATTTATAATTTATAGTAATCAACTTAACCAGTATTTATCATTTTAAAACTCGAAGAATTCATAATATTTTTCAATTTTATTTTCACCTTTAATATATTCTCGTTGTTATTATTAAGAAATTTATAGACCAAAGTTGTTTTTGTTTTATAATTTGTAACCGATAATTAACCGGTATAATTAAGTTAATTTATGGTTAAAGATGTAGGTGCAAGTCGGCCTTCGATACGCGCGAAGACAGTTCGGCACCTTTGTAGTTAGCTAAGTTTTATGGATAATCTTCGCTTAACGTGTATTAACATGGGGATCTATGTCCGGTCGCACATTCAATTCCCGATCCACACTCAGTCCTACATTATCGCAAGCACAGTCAATGTTTGATAATTTTATTACAGAAGTTTTGTCAAATTGCTAAGTCTTCAAATTAAATTATGCCTGTTCTTTGTTGATATGAGGAATTAATTTATACTGTTTTTATATTTACGTTTTTATTATGTGTAGTTTTAATTTGACTGACGATAACGTGTTTAAATAATATTGTGCATGTTATAGTTTATGGAATATAACATTTTTCAAACATCAAACGTACTTTGAGTTTGGTTAGCTATAAATTAAGGCTTGACTTTTGAAAGTTGCTATTTATTGTGTCTGTTTAGTCATTGCCGCATTGATTATCTTTATTTCGACGTTTGAAAATGCTAAGCTATGTTTGCCATCTTTAGCAGTTTTCAGAAATTATCTGCTAATCATTGTTTTATAATAGCTGTAACTTGTATTATATTAAACGATTGATGTTTTTGTTGTCATTTATTTGATTGCGAAAGATTACAAATCACATATATAATATATCACTGATGTATTTCTTATAAAACTAGTAGCTGACCCAGCAAACGTTGTATTGCCATATAATAATAATAAAAAAAAAAAATAGTTAAAATTTTTGGGGTATAATAACGACCGATTCTCAGACCTACCAAATATATCGTACATAAAATTTATCGTTCTACAATAATCATTTTATTCGATTGCCATCTTACAACTCTATTGCGTATGTTTGGATGGGATAGAATAATATTAAAATCGCGATAGAAAAATAGGTGTTGATCGTAGACAATGAATGAAAATATGAAGTTGTATGTATTTTTAAGGTTGAATCATAATAACATAACATTATTTTTCAAAAAAAAATAAAAAATTATATTTAGGGGTGGGTGACCCTTATCATTTAGGGGTATGAGAAATAGATGTTGACCAAATTTTCTAACAAATTGGTTTAGCCGTTTCGGAGGAGTTTGGTAACAAACACCGGGACACATGATTTTTATACATAAGATTTGCTATTACCGCCTTGTACGAACTGTTTATGAATTGCTGACAGATTTGAATTTTAAAGAGGGTATTGGGAAACCGCTGAATCAGATGTCTAGGCAACTTTGTGGCTCTAACATTGATGAACAGTAAAATGATACCAATACAAAGTAAAATACACTCATACAAAACGCTTACGTCTTTGAAACACTTCATAAAACTCTCTTGGTTTTAAATAAACAACAACTACCAATTATTTAAAAGATTTTCTTGTGGATAAAAATAGGAAATAAAAAATAATCTTATGTAAGACTGACATCAATATAAAATTATCTAACTCCTAGATCATTAATTATATGTCTAGATAGATTGTGACAGCTGTGAAAACGACGAAAAAATTGAGGTTCACTGTTAACGTCTATTTTGACCAAAGCACGCACAATAACAAAAAGTGAAATACAAATCGCGAGTGTAAGAGGTACGTTTTCACGCACACTAAAGTAATAAACGATAAGTTGTTTAACATCAAGAGGCACTTTCTACATAGTATAAATTATCTAAAATATAACTCTTATATTATGACATTATATAATTTTTTGAAATATCTGGAATCTTCATTGTTACGTTGTAACTTTTGTTGTTAATAGTTCAGTAATTTCTGTTATTCTGTGTCGCTTTAATAATTCTAACAGAAAGATATATTTTTCGCCTAACCCAGATTCTTTTATTGATTTTTCATCATTATAATAATAATAATCAATCTTTGTTTATTTATTAATAATAATGTGTAAAATGATAATGTTGCTATCACTATCACTATCCTAGTGATGCTTGTTTTGTACACCGTAACAAAGCTACGATGTGAAGTCATCGACGTGAGGTCCAGAGACAACGTTACACACTACTGTTACAATGTTAGCATAAATTAAATTATGATTTAAATTGTTGAAACTTTTGAGAATAGAATTTCTTAAGAACCTAGAGAATCGTAGATGGTTCTACTAGATGATATAACGAAATACTTTGATGCTATACTTCCAATCACTTGTCTAAGTAGTTAGACTTGAATTTGTTCATGCAGCTAAAACAGCTCCTTAACGAGCACTTTTTCAATAAGTTTAATTGTAATTCTTCAGTCTTGTGCCAATTTTTCTTTACGATTTTATATAGGTATTTTTCTTTTTGTCCACTCAAATCTTATGTCATATATTTATTCCAATCTGTGCAAACTTTTAAATTGTCCGTCTGTAACTACGTATGCTAATTATTTTGTAACTGTAAGTTTTCCTAATACAGTAAAAAATAAAATAAAGTGTAATATGGTGACAGAGTCCTATCGGGTTTTTATTCTTAATTTGGACTAGGGTTTCAGAATCTGTATTTAACAAATTTTTATTTATACTTATACCGCACTGATTTGTGTATACTTTTTTATTACTGTTTTAACGTGACTTATAAATATCATCAAATGCATTTTCGATATAACTGTTATCAATTTTCATCCATAATTCCAACAATTCTCACATTATTATCATTATCATAATTATTTAAAAGCTACTGGTTTGTGGAAATTAAAACGAAGCAAATAATTTTAATTAAATTTTCAAATCCTTTTCAATTTTTATATACAACCAGCTGACTCGACAGATGTTGTTCTGTAGATAATAAAAAAATACTGTTTTATAGGAATTTGCCAATAATATTTCAAAACATCAAGAATTATTTCGTAAAATATGCTCCCTGTTGTTATAATGAAATTCACAGCAGAACTGTCAAACCGTGCGTCAATTAATTCTCTCATGGAAAATATGTCCATACAAAACAAATATTGGAATTAAAAATAATTATGGGTCTCAAATCGAAATAAAAACTATCCTATCTCTCAAGTTGGACTAAACTGCAATCGATGAAGTAGTCCCCATTAAAATCCGTTCATTAGTTTAGGAGTCCATCGCGGACAAACAATGTGTCACAAAAATTTTATATATTAAGAAGATATAAGAATGGGCAAACGGGTAAGAGGCTTACGTGGTAACCGCAACACTAGATCTCAAGAGATGTGTTGCCGGCCTTTAAGTTAAGAATATTCTCTTTTCCTCGTCGAATAAATTAAAATTTAATTTGACTTTTATTTTGATGAAATCACACAAATTTAATGTACAATTATTGTTCACGATGACTGCTCTATGCCTTCTTTAATCTCTTTTTCTTTTTACATCTAACAAAAGTGCTAAATACCCCTGATGATGATATCACTTCAAAAAGTTCTCAACAATATATTAAAGATTCTCTGAATTTACACATAACCATTTTACTATACATAATTATTTTTTTGTTATACAATTTTATACATACCTACAAAATATGTTACACCATCTTGTTTCCCTTTCAACCTCGAAAGACCCTCGTGTCAACAATGACACTTTAAACAAAAGTATCATATAAGTTTATTAATTATACGGCCCCTTCAACTTGAGCCTCCATGAATATTAATTACTGGATACCGAAAAGCCTTAGAAAGCTCAAGGAGGGAAACTTTTACAAAGAACCTTTATTATTTAAGATGTTACTTCAATACACTGAAATGAAATATGCCCGCGTGTGATTTTGTAACGAAATCAACTTAACTGCATTGATTTAAAGTTATATTTTCATTGTGTGTTTCATCGTTTATCATAACTCAATAAGAAAGTGGTAGAAAGTCAATAGAAGCAGGGGTAGGCCGATGTCGTTTCGTCACGCTACCGTGAGCAAGTTATTCTTGTTTTGAAAATATAATTTTAAATTTCATAAAAATTAAGCGTTCTGCATGGGAACACCTAAGTGTGTTGGCAGGAATTTTTGTTATTAAATCTAGATTCACAAGAATAATAATTATAAGTGAAACAATCATCTAATATTGTAAGTAGAAGTAGAATTATAAATAAGTTATTATAGTTGCAGTTAAAGAAGTTAATCCTTTAATATTATGAGGCCATGAAAAAGTTAACATTGCAGAAATTCTAATGTCATGAGAATAATAATATACCTAGTCTAAGTTTAACAAGAACATCAATACTAGGGGAAAATCTTTAAGGTTAGCGTGAACGAGATGCTCATGACTGGCGCACCCGATAAATAAATATATAAAAAAAAATATAAAGCAAAACACTTCTTTTAAGGGTGATATATCGTGAGTTTACGTCACCGAAATGCTTGTCACCGAAACATAAGTGATATGTATTGTGTATATATTTAAAGTGAAATTCAATGGATTTAGAGAAAAGTTCTATGAGTTTGTACTTGTTCACTATTTCATGATTATATATCATATTTTTGTTTAATTAATATATTATTGAAAATAAATTTTAAAAATAAATTGAAATTAATAGTTTAATTGTATTGAAACATTACGAAATTACAAATTTAATACTAAAAGTTCTAAGTTTTCATTTCTATCGACAACTGCAAATTTTTTTTTTATATAATTTTAACTTGCTGAGTATTTACTAGTTAAGAACAGGCAATTACAGTAGTATGGATTAATAAATGAAGTATTTATGGTGAACATTTAGCTGAAGATGTTAGAAATTAATACACGAGATTTGTCGTGTGAAAAATTTTTTAGCAGTACATCACCAGTAATATAATTACAACTATATAGAAATAATACAATTTCTCGTCCCTATAATCATTGATCACTATCATCAATGCTGAAGACACTTCAAAACCACTCACGAACACATAATCCGAATTTTATCAAATAAACACTAATTTAGAAACAAAATTGCTATAATATATGGATTAGATATATTTTTTGGAAATATAAGTCTTATATCAAAATACAATTTTGATTGTCATTTAATTCGCTAATATCCGGACGACCGAGCCTTGCTGGGATTTTTATGAGTGTAGACAACGTGAAAAAAAAAATAGGACATCTGGATTCGAACCAGGGTTTTCTGCTTTCCAGATCACCCAATGTCCCATCTGAGCAATTATAGTCTTGAATATAGTGCCGAAAGTTACCTTTGTATTCTAATGTTATTGTTTCTCATTAAATCACGGATAAAACTGCTTTTTTTTAAATTGAAACTTAGCTACATCGATTTATCGCCCCCGAAATGCCCTGTATACTTAATTTTATGAAAATCGTTGGAGCCGTTTCCGAGATTCAGATTATATATATATAAACCTACACAAGAATTCTTCTTTTAAAGATACAAGATATAAAGACAGGTCTGTTAGCTGACATCAAATTAAAGTAGTCATGCCTTTAACAACCTAATCTATACTTAACAAGAGTTTTGTCTGTTAACTGGATAATTTCTTATTTCAATCTTTTAGGAACTGGCGGTTAAACAATGTTAATGTTAATTCAAGCGCAGTAAAATAGGAGTATAACAGTGAAGACTCATAAAAATAAAAATACATTTCATTTCGTCGTTTGCTATTTTACCCTCGCGAAAAGGACAATGAGGAGAATATATAAAGGAAAATATTTATGTAATAAGTGAAACCTCTGGAGGGCAAAATTGCTTGCGGCATTTAATGTTTCAAATGTGCCTCTCGAGAAAGATCTGTTTAACAAGTGACAGTGTAAACGCAGAATTTGACCTTTCAACTCCATGCTTGAATAAGATCTCGGAGAATAAATATCAGAAGGTTTATTATTTTTGTGGCATTGTGTAGTTCCGGATTCGTAAACGTCAAACGTTTCATAAATTTAAAAAGGTTTATGTTTAAGGTTGCGTACATCAAAGGCAAAAGGCGCCCTTGTAAGATCATTTCGTTGTTTGTTTTTTTTTTTTTAATATTGACACACTCTTACACAATTATCTTGCCCCAAAGCCTTTACTATGGGTGCAAGACAACGATATATTTAATACATAAACACACATAAATACAAATTTCACAATGCACACCATGTCAGGATCCTTTCGTATTATATATTCGTTTATACAATCACTTGAAACTGTCACATAAATAAGCATGAAAGCAATTAAAAAATGCCGATATTATGACAACACTCACAATTAGAAAATTAACAATCGTTAATTTGTAGTTATATTATTTTTTATTAGTGATAGCTCTGCTTATTACAATGCAGTACGGCTAAGTATTATTGAAAACCCAAAAGTGTAAACGGCATGCATTGATGTACAATAAACAGCTAAAGCAAAAATTGTCTAAAGCAAAACTCCGCGCTTTAAATACAACGCCACGCAATAAAGGCATAAAAAGGCATTTATATAGGTCTGTTGCATCATTTTACATATTATATTGTAATTTAAATGATTTGTAAATCGATGGAAATGTAAATCTTGATACAAAAGAGAGGCAATGAGTTTCTTGCTACTTCTTCTCATTAGCTCAACCCTTTACGAAGTAGCGGTAGATTCAATAAGAAAAAAATTTTTTTGACATTCATAAGTGTCATTTCCGTGACCCACATGAATAAAGTAATTTTGATTTGATTTATTTTCTCAAAATTGATTCCCTTAGAATTCTTTTTGATGTCATTTCTAATATACTAGATACTACTTCCGCTTCGGAAACAAATGGTGCTCTGAGAGAGAAGAAGTGGCGCAAGAAACTCTCCCAGTATTCTTTTTTTTGTGCTCTTTTTAATGAAATATACAATATTGTACTGTCATTGCTATTGCTATAAAATAATCATAATCTAGTGCCAGGCTGTCGGAGCAGTTATAGATTCAATGACAAAGTATTCAGTGAAAAATTGTACAAATAACAGCAAATTAGACGAATGATTTGATTTTTTTATAGATCTTTACTAAAAATTACAAAAAATATTATCATTTCATGCTCATTCAAGTGTAAAAACTGTCCTCAATCAAATTTAAGTTTCATAATGAAAAGCTGCTAAGTAATAATTTTCCTGTTTTTTATGTGTGTGATAATCTATTATTAAAACTATCAAAATGTCCAGAATCATAATAGAAACCAACGGTTACCACCATACTCAGTTTTTTCTCTCTCCTGTAAACTAGGTAGAAATGGTCGTATTTCACGTAAGTGCCTTTTAATTAACAAAATTGTGTTAATAACTTCACGTTTTTAATCATTAATTTGTTAAATAATTGCGTTTCAATTGCAAAATAAAATGTTAGTTAGTAATTACACAGTAAGTAATGTTTGGACACTAATGCTCCACGTAACAAAAAGGATACGCTGTGGTTCAAGTCAACATTCTGTGCAAAAAAAATCCACTGCTAAAATTACATATTATACTATATATATTTTATGTAATAAACATTTTTTTGACAAAAAACAACCGACTTCAATATGCACTAATAAGTATAAAAATATTGCGTATTTTTATACAATCTAATTAAATAATCTAATTCTAGTTACGATTATTGTAATTTTTGGAATCGGTGTCCTTCCGCCGCGACCCGATCTCGCCTCTCTCCTCCTCACAACTCAAGCACATCTCACCTATAACTATGTATGTAGTTACAAACCTATCTTGGATGACACCGACTCCAAAAATTACAATAATCGTAAAAAAAGAATCATCGAAATCCGTTGGCGTGATATTGAGTTATTCGTAAATTTATTATCCACTTTGCTATAACTAGCAAAATTAAGACTTTTATGGTTTTCTCATTAATGCCATTGTCAGATCTGGATGAAAATACAATGGGACCACACGGGAAAGCACCAGCTTTCAAATAAAAAAAGAATTATCAAAATCGGTTCACCCAGTCGAAAGTTTTGAGGTAACAAACATAAAAATAAAAATAAAATACCGACGAATTGAGAACCTCCTCCTGTTTTGAAGTCGGTTAAAAATACAACACTAATTGGACGAAAAATTGATAAAGGATATTAATCAGTTGTAAAGTCGTCTGTTTTCCATATTAATATGTGTGGGTGCTTATAATGTCTTGAATCTTCTTAACAAGACTATCCCAAGAGTTATTAAATAAAGTAATTATTTAATTAACACGGAGAGTAGCAGTGTTACCCTCTTAAGCGAGTTAGGACAACAAGGAATTAAGTGTGGGGCTAATGTTAACAAGAGCGTACGTAGCCGTTATTGTGCCGAGGCGTAGGACCCCCGTGGCGGTATTTATGGCTCCTATACCAAACTTTTGGCAAACACACTTCAGCCACCAACACGAAATATACGATCCAGAATTAACAGTGAACGAAAATAAATCAGATCGTTACATTGCTGAGTTTGAACTGTTCGTTTTCTAAAGTCGTGTATGTAAGGAGCAACGAATTGAATGCGTTACAAATTCTAGGTGGTTCCATTGCGTTTTGCTATTGTGTAACAGTCGAACTATGACTGCTAACAATGTTACTGTTACCCTCGCTTTAAATGTCATTAGTTGCGCGAGATTTCGTACGAACTCATAATGTATTTGTTTTCATAAGTATATATTGCACCATTTTCAGCCGCCCTTTTATCCTCTATGCGTTTAATCATTGTGGGAAAGTAATTCTCCGATCTGACAGAGTTTTTATTTATTATTATGATTTAATATTATACGAATGATATAACATTAATAAAATATTTCTATCTAGATCCTATTCCTTTAAAAAAAATATTACGTTGTAGCAATATTACATTATTTGTTGTTATTTATTAAATTTACTTAGAAACCTGTTCGCTTTAAATTTTTTCTGGAATTGTATACCTGACGGTAATTAAGTTTACTGTCAGTGACTCTTACCCCTGTTTACAGATATGCATTATGACAAACTTATAATATTGTATTTGGATTCATAGCAGGTTGGTTCATAATTTCTATATATTTTTTTTTCAACCTTGACTTGAGTTATGAACTGAATAACTACAGGGTCCATCTGATGGTAAGTCTTGAAACATTAAAATCACAGTTAATCACAGTTAAGTTACCCTCCTTAAAAGTGGGTATAGCTTTAAGATTTTTGCGTTGTCCCATCAAAATACCGTATAAAGAATCATTCTTAAAAATTTCAAACAATATCAAGCAGAAAAAAAACCCTTGGATTGATAAGACTCCCTTTTGCCTTGAGCCTAATGCAACCTGTCAAGTACTTTTATTTACTTACAGAGAGCACTTTCATCGAAGGCTTCGCATTTAGCAGCTCCCACACATCTTCCAGGTGGCCCGATAAATACTTAAAAATTATTCAAAAATATGCAGAAGCTCTTAAGACTTCACCATCATGTGAACGCTGAGGCTATCCAGCTCTTCGACAACATGAACCTGGAATACAATAACACCTTAATATAGACAATAAGAATAGTGTTAATGGACACTTTCTTAGTTTTACTCTACTAAAAATATTATGTAAATTAATTTTCTTGTATGCTAAATTGTAATTAAAATAATAAAACTTTGGTTTTCATCATAGAGGTAAAAAAATGAATAGTAATATCTAAGTTTAAAAATACCGTATATAGCACTCAAGTATTAAAATATATTATATCAATAAATATATAACATGCGACTTTAGATAATTTCATACGCCAAGAGGTAAATATATATATAAGTATATTCCTAATTAACTACCTCAACAAATAAAATTAAAATTTCTTTGTTCTTGAGTAACATAATCTTTAATTAAGCGCAATTAAATATAAAATGTGTTCACATAATTACTTTAATACCGTGGCGATAAACCTAGTTTGTATATTAAGCATTCTATTGCATATCAACTACCAACACAAGCTATTGTAAGCTTTATGTGTATTTTTCTGGCAATCAACATTAAATAAAGCTACAATACAACCTTACAAATAATAAAAAAAAATCATTTGACTCAAAACGACTATAACTCAGGAAACACATTTGAAAGCTTTTCTTCCTTAGAATTCATAACTTTTAATTAACTGAAACGCTAACTCAATTACTGGCTTTATGGTCATATCAAAATTTCCAGAAACGGACTCTTAGATGTCGTAAATTGTTGAAATGATTACAAATTTTATAAAGTAATGCATTGTAACGCCGAATTTAGTGCTCGTAGAGTAACAACAGCTGGTGCTTCACAAGGGAAGCTTTTGGGCTCATTCCGAGACGAAAATTGTTGCTTGCAATGATTCAATTTGCTTGAGTTTGTGTTAATTATGTCGCGACGTTAGAAACAGATGTTTAAGTTACCTAGCTTCATGTAGCAGAATCAAAGAGGCTATATCTTAGGATTTAGAGCCAAACCTTATTATTGAATCTTTAGATAGTTTTTTTATATAGAAAGAAAAGCTACAAAAGAGAGTTGTTCATGCTATATATCAGCTTGCTTATATATTGCACCATTTTCAGCCGCCCTTTTATATGATATGATATATTATAGCCTATAGGCAGTCACTCAAAGAAAAATTTCAAGAAATTAATATTATGACTGTTCATTATCAGTACATTTATGAAAATTTAAACGTCCACAAAAATGATCACCTTTTTTCTCTTAAAAGTGATTTTAATTTTTATAACACTAGAAATAAGGGATTGTTTGTAACTAATTCTAGTAGGCTTCATAAGATACATAATAGCTTTAAGGGTAAATGGCACTTTTATAATAAAGTCCCAGCCACTGTTCATTATCTATATACAGGCATTATCTATACATAAATTTTAATGTTTTATTAAATAATATCTCTGTCGTAAATCCTACTACTCCACAGCCACACAATATCTAAGTTTGTAGAATCGCTTATAGTGATGATCTCTGAATAGTTATTTTGAAATAGACGACTATTCATTGTATATTTAATTAGTCCTCTCTATAGTAATAACTGGTAAACAGATATCTGCCAGGCCGCTAATACGGGTAAAATGCGAGGCGACAAATAATATTTTGCATACGAAATTAATAATGGAACCAAATATGTGCTTCATGTATTAACTCTTGTTTAAATATACCGAATATAAGAAATACGCAAGATTTATTCTCTTACTAAGACAGAGCCAATTAACAATATAAAGGCAATGCATCACAGAGTCAAATATTACTAGTTCATAATTACTGTGTACTTATCCTTGTTAAGTTAGTCCGCATAGTGTGTAAGTGGTAGATTGACCATGAAAGGGGTTTCATCTTCTATAAATTTTAATATTTTATAGTCAACCTGACTATATTCTTGCTTTGAACTCTAGATATAAATGTAGGTGTTAATAAGGCTTTTTGCAGGTATAATGTGAATGAAGATGTGAATACGAGAAACCATCGCTAAAAACGATTCATAATTGAGAATTAATTGAGGGCGTGAGAGAAAGTTTATTTAAATCCAAATAAACAGATGAACATCACATATTCTGAAATATTCACAGATAAATATTAAACAACCAAACAACTGCTAACCCGACAGACATTGTTCTCTACATAATAAATAAAATACTGTTTTTTATGAGTTTGTCAATAACATTTCATAACATCAAGAATTATTTCGGACATAATGCTCCATGTTATTATAGTAAAATTGTTTTATAATAGAACTAAAAACCGTGCGTCAAAAAATTCTCTCATAGAATTAATTTCCATACAAAACAAATATTGGAAATAAAAATAATCATGGGTCCCAAAACGAAATAAAAACTATCCCATCTCTCAAGTTGGGCTAAGCTGCACTCCATGAAGTTATAATAATCCATTCATTAGTTTGGAGGTTCACTGGAAACAAACACCAGGACTCTGGATTCATATATATTAAGGTACCAAAACATTGTCAGGAACTTCTTTGAATTTTACTTCAACTCTACCTGCAACTACTACAATATGGATAAATAATAAATCTTCGGTGGAACTCAGTTTTATCTTTATTTTATCTTATATATAGGATATTCCAAAAGAATTGTTAACATATTATTCTGAAATTGAAACATCCTATCCAAATCCTATTTAGTCATCTCTATCCACGACATAGCATCAAGAAACGCTAATATTGAACACAAAAATCTGCCCGAGTTCAAAGCTTTATTGAATCAAATAAGTTCGGGCTTTATAATTTAATTCCCATTTACATCCGAACTAGATCGCGTCACTGTCGCCAAAAATTTTAATAACAAAATAACTTCCCAACTTCGACTCGTCAAATTTAATAGCAAAGTTTGAAGTAATAAGACAAAATTTTATGCATAATAAGGGTAGCCATTGAGGGAGGTGTTGGGTGGGGAGCACTTGTCGGCCTGCCTAGACAGAAATGAAACGTCAGGCTTCATGAAGACGAACAACTTCTTAACAAATATAAATCTCTATTTTCATCCCGCAGAAATTTTTTCAACGTAGTCAAGGGCGATGCCAATTTACTGCTCATTTTGTTGAACATTTTTTACAAGCTTTTGCGATTGTGATACCTAACAAATTGTTCATAACATTTATAAGTTTATACATGTTTTTTCCGTGATATACATCGCTAACGTAATTACTTACATTACTTAAAAAAACTAAAAAGTATAAATAAGCATGCGTTAATTCTATGTTTTTGTTAGCTAATTATACAATAATAAATCCTCACACCTAAATTTATAAGGCTTATTTTAGTTTGATAAAAATATGGATGGTACACTTTGAATCTCATACTGTCTACGAACGTCTGTGGAAGATATCGTAACAAATTGACGCGGTGCGTCACTCGCAGCTCAATATAGCAGCTGCATAAAGATTTACATACGACAAGGAAATATATTAAAATGCTGTCATCGCGATCCAAAAGGCAAGCGTCGAGGCGTCATCGACACCGGTTGCTATCAGTGATTAGCACAGGGGGTGGCGACAAGGAAAAAGGGCTGCCAAGTAATAATTACGTTACCTTCCCTCTGCATAATTACCCTGAAGATCAATTAAGTAAACGTTTTATGATTGCTAATATTGAAGCGAATTTTCATAAAATAAACTTAATTTGAAATGAAGCACAATAAATTTTATGAAACGTCTCACGTCTCACATGTCACTTCAAATAAAGAATAATGTATTATACTCGATGATTATGCATTCCTGGTATAATTGAAGTAACACTAGCGTCTCATTCATTCACAACCTCCATTTATCTATACGCGTAAACATGAAAAAATACGTCAACAGAGTTCAAGATGCCATAGTGATAGAACCAGTTTGTCATAGCTACGCACACAAGTCGTTTAGCATTTTTTTCGCTTCCTACTCAAAACGATATTTCGACTTACCATATGGTGAACTAAATTATGTTACCTATGTCTAAACGGCAACAAAATAAAAATGTCCAAACATTTGTATACATTAAATAAATTTATCATCTTCGTTTCGTTTACAGTCATCAAAAGGAAGCTGGCACACATGGGGGCCGTTAAAATCCCAAACGTATTATTTTTTCAATATCACCTTGCCAGCTAATGTGAGATAACAGAATTCGCGACAATCGGATGAATGTTCGCGCCGCGTGAAATCAGTTCCTTTGTAACGTTGACGAGTAGTCAGATCGTATGAGAACGTCCCTACACGTGTATGTGGGCAGAGGAGGGTGCAGAAATGCGACGATACCTGTCAAAATATGACGACTCGCGTTCAACTACAGATGTCACTATTGTCATCGGTTTTAATCTAATTTTGTGATGTTGAGCGTAAAAGTGTACGTGGAATTAACACATTTCGTAACGAATTATTGGGAGGCTGTCAGTTTTGCGTAAGCCGTGACAGGAGATTGGCAGGGAAGGGCGACACCGAAGGGCTAAATAGTGGCTACTGGAGCGTTAAAAGCACAGATTGTTGCACAAGCCTGCCGGCTGTCGGCTGACGTGGATGGTATGTGGAGGAGTGGATAAACTGACCGCACTTTCAATTAAAACAATCTCTATCAGAACTTTATGTATCAAAGTTATAATTGCTAAGCCAAACTGTGACGCTTTGTAGTGTTGGTAAAATCTTGATGGAATCGCATTGTTAAATTTTAGCAATGTTCTTGTTCTATTGTGTTTATATTAATTAAAAATTTATTATGTCTCTAAACTGGTATTAAGTAAATGAATATATATTTTGAATATGTTATGTAATTTTTTGGTTGCCGCTTTAGTTTCTGCTACCAAATGAGTATTGTGATGAGGAAAACTAATGAGCGAACAAAATGTGATTCATTAAAATTAAAGCTACATAAAATTATCAAAACATCTAATCAGACAATATCAACAATTATACTATGGTAGCCACTTCATTGTAATTTAAAATTTTAACTTAATTAAATATAAAATGCATCTGTAAGCAATTCGCGATAGTAAATCTCGGCGGGGTAACTATATTTATAACGCAAAGTGCAAATTAACCTCGAAATTGCAAATCTGATTAAAAGATTGTAATGATAGCTCCGGCAGTGAAATGAACGCAGTCCCTCACAGATACGGCTACTTAGTAAAATTAGAGGGTTCGGGCGAGTGTCACACAAAAGTTATTTAGATGTTTACGTGTGCATCCTTGCATTAAATAAGCAACGAATTGGTTGGGGGTGAATAGGACGAGGCGCATTGACAGAGCCACCCGGCTGCCGGCGCGAAATTATATGATTAACTTTTATATTCGGCGAATGTTTCTATTGATGTAGATGATTCTTGAAATATTGTTACTTTTTGTTGATCTGAATGGATAATATGATTGAGTTGTTGACTTTTAAAGGACACAGGCTCGAAATTGTCTTGAAGCAAATATTTGAATGTTTTGTGTAGTAACGTAATTCCTAAATAAGTGATGATACCATAAAACGGAGTTTTTTTCAGAGTACTGATTAAAAATAACTGTGTCGAGTAGAGTTATGGATTCAATTCCCGCTGGAGTTGTTATGACATAATACAAAATTGTCATAGTAATAAGTAGTAGTAATTTGAGCGCTACTTATAATTTTTTATGAGGTTTACTTGAAATGTATTTAAAGTAGAATCTAAAACGAAGAAACATTACAAATATATTAATAGAAACAGTTAATCTTAATCAATCTCATATAAATATATAGAACTAGTGTCTGCGTATTCAGTTACGGAAACCTACCTAATAGCAAGATAATGCTTAGACAGAGGAGTTAATTGCAAGCACTGCACCGCATTGAGGCGTCAGAGCCCTCCTTATTCCCCAGAGAGGTCTTCGACCCCCTCACAAGCCCTCTTATAGAACTGTCTGCAGTATATCTCTTAATCATTCACTCCTAATGGAACCCATCGGATGTCTATCGCTAAAATACGCATGAAATTTAAATGACCCACTCAAGAGAAATCAAACCAAAAAAATGTCGCCCAAGAATTGTTTGTCGAAACGTGTCTACGATAACAATAGCAAAGCCACCAACGCTGTTGCTGATTTCCCGCAGAGAGCCTTATGAATAGAATAATGTAAAGCACAAAACCCGTGCGAGTGTAGTGTCATCAATCAATGTATTTCGAAATGTTTCATTAGTAAACATTAAGATGTTTGCTTACATGTCCGAGCGTTGTCCAAAGCAATACGGCCGGATTCCGTGAAATGGACGTCGGTGCATAATATATTGTACGTGAATATGTTGTACCACAATGGCAGAAGGTAAATAATCGCACGGAATAAAGTGTCATCGCGGTAGGTGTCTTGACCACTGGCGAGGTGAGAATCATACAAATGCAGAAGAAACATTTCATTTGGAACGCTCTAAATATGCCATCCCATTGTACAGAATGAGTCATGAGAGTAAGTAAGAAAAAGTTAGATATCAATATTAAGTTTAACAACAGTAGGTACTGAATGTATTATACTACTTTATACAACATTTACGTTGCTATTAAGCCATTTTTTTCGAAGGTATTTTTGGTGCATTGTAGTAAATATGATAAATGTATAAACTTATCTTTTCGATAGCTACTTTTACTTTCCCAAACAGTGAATCGAAAATAGTGTTGGATTTTTTGGTACATGTCTTGGTTTTAGCTAGTTTAGATTCCATCCTGTTAGTTTCGCCGGTAGTATGCGATCTCATCAAATCAATTCAAAGTATCTCGGTTGGTTTTGTTTGCTTTGCATATTGTGTATCTGATAAAAAGGTGTCAAGGTGTTATTTTCGCCGTTGTTTTTTGATGAAAGACAGGAAGGTGTTGGAATTTTAGTTTGACTTTTTTCATCGTGAGACTGTGGGAGGTTTTAGGTCACAGTTTCATTTTATTTCGAATTAGTTTTGCAACTCAAGATCATATATATGTGAAGTTTTATATGGGGTTTAATCGATAAAGGAACGTTTGCGTCTCCTGGATCTAAGTGATAATAAACGCATATGCTCTCTGGGAATAGAGCGCAAGCAAGCTAGTACATAGTTTGATTGTTGGTAGCAGAAATGACTCTTTAAAGAACACTATATAGGAACGCCCCACATCCAGAAGGGAAGGTTTTTCATGTTTCTGGTGTTTTATATGTTAGTGGAATCTTTCGGAAGGAAACAGATCATCCAGCTCTTTGGAACGCTCTCTGTGATAATTATAGAAAAAGACCCTAAACATAGCGACGGCATAAGGTAACGTCAAACATTATTAAAAATATAATTACAACAGATATTAGTAGTCGAACGTTTATCAAAATAAACTATCATCAGAGAAAATCAAAATTTGTTTAACAACAGATAAGTTTAAGGCACTAATGGAACGATGCCAGCGTTTACGAACCCAAAACCTGTAAGCCCAATTGATTGAAAGGAACAAACAAACAACTTATAAAATAACAAAAATATAATAAAAAATGTTAAGACTATACTTTCATTCAACTTGATAATCTGTACAGCAAATCTCATGAAATTCACTACAATAATTTTTGGCGGCAAAAAGAACAAACTAGTCACGTCTCATCTCAAGGAAAACGCTTTTTACCGAGTTTTCAATTGTATCCAGCTATCTCTCTCGCTCTCTCTTTCTTCCCATGAAGCCTTTTCTGATTCAATGTTTTGGGTCAACCTTTTTTATGTAGCAGCAAGCCTTTTAACCCTTTACATAACAACGAGTAGACTTCGGCCACCACATACACATATTATAATCTAGGCTATCTTAAGGGTTAGATAAGTGTAAGCTCCTGTTTCATTTAAATATATTAACGTTAATATTGCCAAATTATTGTTACCTGAGTATTAAATTCCATTTATCCTTATTATTTCTGTACTCATACAAAAGGGTCTTGTATAATTATTGTATAGTTAGCATATTGTTTAACTAATCTAACAACTTGCAAACAATAAATTATTATAAAATAATACTTATTAAGAAATCTCTGGAATACGGACGTTAAGGGCGATCATTGCTGGATGTATTGCAATTTTTCCACGTCTGGGTATTTGTTGTCGACAAGTAAGAATGTCTTATAAATGAATTCCGATATATCAGCTAAATGTCAGAGATATGAAGTGTGAATGGAATTTTGCAATATCCGTTTGTCTAGATCTTGTTTATTATCACATATATAAAAAACAATTGTATGGGAGGCTTCTTTGTACTGAGTGCCGCCGACTAGGTGACTAAATCAAATCAAATTAAAAAAGTCACTTTATTCATCTAGGTCCATAAATGATACTTTCGAATGTCAAAAGTTTTCTTATCTTTTTAAATTTACCACCACTTAGGAAAAAGTTGACTTTTAATGAGAATCAGTGGCAAGAAACTCATTGTCACTCTTTTTAATCAAAATTTTCAGCTTCATCGTTTTACAAATCATTTCAATTACAATATAATATGTAAAGTGATGCAACAAAAATACTCAAACGTCATATTATACTCAATTTACACGAGTAAGTATATATAAATTACTACGTAAAAACACAAAAAATATTGAGTACAGTAGATATGAAGTCACACACGCTGTAAATAAATGAAGGAATTATGCGAGCATTTTACTAGCGTACCACAGCGATACCACAGTAGACAGTACATATGTCTACTGTGGCGATACCTAATTCTGCCGTCTAGAAGTAATAATATATGGAAAATTTGCTGTTTCCGATTGAAATTATTGGGCTAATGAGACTTGACATTATGTCTCAAAGTGACGAGTACAAATGTGATGTCACACATAACTTTGGGTTAATACAGGAATCAGGTAAACATCTTCCTAGTGTCGTATTTTTTTTAATAAAAAAAATTAAATGAAATGTGGACAAGTTATTAAACAAGACTTCATGATCTGGTGGTTTCTTACCATCAAGTCTAACGTAAGAATCCCGGGTTCGTTTCTCAGTAGGTGTATTTGTGTGATTATGACAGTTCGTTACCAAATCATGTATCTGTAATTTTATAAATAGTTATAAATGTGTATATTTTTGTAAGCAAAATTAAATAAGTCCTAATTGGAGCCTGGCCTAATTTGGAGCCACATAATTGTGTGAAAGTACTTCAATTATAATTATTAACTATATAATAAGTTATAAAAATGTGCAATTCGGTATATTTATTGTGAAATAGAGTTGAAGATACTTTACTTTACTTTAATAGAATAGAAAACATTTTCGAACAAGACGGTGAACTTATAAAACGCCTGATCGATTGTGCATAGCAACGACTAACAATGCGACTTCAGGTGAACCGATGCATGTAGGCGATTCATTTAAGTAGTTTGTTTAAGCAAATATAATAGTAGTAAATCAATAATAACATTATAAGGTGCTTAACTCAGGAAACACTTGAGAATATATTTTACATTGGTTGATGTTAGTCCCATACTTACAAAAATAAACTTAAAATTTCTTCGATTTGAATGCTTCTCAGCGACAATTATTATAGTAGCATTTTGGAGAACTGTTTTTGTAGAGATGCTATGTTAATATGTTTGGTTATTAATAATATAAAAGTATTTACCAAACAAAATAAGGTAAATTAGATAAAAAGTAATATATTTAATTATTGATTTTAAGAGATATTTGTGTACCGTTCAATTATAATTATTACCACGTTATAACAACTTAAGTGTATATGTATATACGTTTTGGCTTCGGTTTTTCAGTGGAACATGGATATACTAGCTACGAGAAACTTATGAATAACTGGACGATATTATTATCTATTGTCCATAATAATAAAATATAGCTAACACTTGTTTTTGGTAGGTTAACAAGGTTATTATGACTATAATATTAATTCTGTTTCAAAGCTTCATCGATTCGGATTAAATAGTTTATAATATCTAATGGTAATACCGTCTATGTATGTCTGCATTCGTCCGGAAAACTTCAAATTTTTTTGATTCTTTTGTAGTTATTATTAAAAATTCATATTAACACAGTTAAAGTAAGGAACCCTAATTATTTATTTTAATTATTCAATTCTTCAGATCCTGTGTATGTAGCACTCTATCACTAGAAAAAGAATAAACAGATTTTTATGAAATATGCGTGTGATTTGTGCGGGTTTCTGGATGGTTTAGATATATGTATATCAGACCAGGTAAGTGATTTATTTTAAATTTTAAAGCATTAATATTAAGATTTTCTGCATGTTTCTTATCAAGGTCGTCTGCTGGATATTTCATTCTCTTTCCTCGCGTGAAGATTCCTCTTTCTTTCATTATTTAGTTTCACCAGTGGGTTGCTTCTAAACAACGGATGTGGTGTGCGCTTATAGCCACACTACAAAAGTGAAAACATTTGCGAAGTAATAATAAAAAATAATTATATAATAAACATGTATAATATTCTTTTATTAACAAAAAAAAATTCGATAAACTCTTAAAATTATAATTGTAAATAAATTACTTGTAAATTATTACTATATACTCGTATTACAGTGTAAGCTAAAATCTGCCCATAGCATTCATTACGTTACTTAATACGTGGTTCTTAATATTTAATCAACTCTCAAATTGAACACGAAACTAATAGAACTCATGTATTAACACTTCTAAATAAGCCCGTATAATGATTCACGTTACATCTGATCTAAACACATAACTGCATTTGTTCATCAATATATCATATCGGCCGCTTATCCCAACATGCATTCCACGAATTCAAATCATACATACAATATTTCTCTTAACAATTATAATAACTCGTGTTCATTAATCTCTTAATATATTATAATTTATGACTTCGAAAGATTAATAAATTCTGTATTGAAAAATCCGACTTTAATAAATATGTGAGATATAGAAAGTCAAACAAGCGTTCGGATCTCCCGGTGATCAACGCGTGCCTTGGATTAGCCACATTTTCATATCAAAGGCCCAAATCTGTTTTTATGAATTACTTGGGTCGTGCTTTCGATCAATATATTTCTTTATATTACACCCAGTCAAACATTTCGTGGGACATATTAATTTACAATTGCATTAGAGAGTTCTTAACGTTTGTTTTGAATCGCTCTGCATTACAAATTTAAGTATTTATATGCAAATGTGCACATTTTTTTAAAGAAAACCTTTTAAAATGTTGTAAAATGCATTTGGATATGTTTCAGCAATAAATCGTCATGATTTTATTAAAAGAGAACGGTATTTATTTTAAAATTTTATTACCATCAGATTATGCTTTGAACTTATACAAAACCGGTTTTATCAATCATTTTATCTCTGGAGCGATTATTTATTGTTATTTTTATCACATTTAGGTCCCTTTTAAATTTTTTATGTATTTTTTCACTAATAATAAAAGTACGTAATGAAGAAATACTAATTAAGTAAATTGAAATGTATAATATGACTCAATAGATTGTTTTTAAGCCCATATCACGTGAAATATTCTTGTGAAAAAATCTGGAACACCTAAGTAACGTAAGGGTTCGTTCTTATTAGATCAATTATTGAAACATAACAAGAAACTTTAAAATTTAACTTTAAAAATGAAAATTAAAACATGAAAAATAAAATGAATTTTGTATTTGTTTTTATCGATACAATTCTATAACCTATTAAATACATTAGGAAGAAATTAGATTACTTATTAGATATAATTAAGTTAATTGTATAAAAAACGGGAACGGAAAGTCCTTGAATTAGTAATAATGTTTGCAGTATAATAGTTAATGTTTTATACACTGGAACCTTTGCCAGTTTTAACCAGGTAGCATTCCCGATTGTTCAATGTTTGCAAGACCGTAAATCATATAAATTGACTTTAAGCTCATCCATTGTTATCAGTATAAAATATTAAAGTCATTACGTCTAATGTCAACTTTTTTCCTTCAATATTATTAGGATTAAAAAAAATCTTTCACTCGCAGCAATTGTAAATGATAATTCCTCGTGAATTATGAATGTGCTGGGGTACTTTTAGCCACAATTGGGTAAGGGCTTCCATTATTGTTGCCGGGATACAATTGTTTGTTTGTAAAGAGACAATTTTGTGAAATGTAAAGCAAATTTGTTAAAAAATGTTTAACGTCAACGTCATTGTCATTTGGTTGACGCAATTATTTTTGTAATAGTTAATTGTTGTTGTAAAGTGTTGTGATTCAAACATAAAACATGCAAACATAATGATAATATTATTTTCGTGTGTATAAGAGATTAAGGCGACTTTCTGCTTTTCTTTTATTTTTTGAATGAATATAATCTTCTCCTTATTGTATTAAATATAACTTTTTCTGACACCTGTATTACTGCACCAAATCATAGCTTGTACTATGATGTACCTACTGAAGTACAGAGTATAATTTGGTGACTCAGGAACAAACATCCATAATCATCATATGAAATTTGACGGCCCCTGTAGCCCAGTGGTTAGTGACCCTGCCTACTGAGCTAGAGGTCCCGGGTTGTAATCCCGGTAGGTGCAAACATTTATATGATGAACATGGATATTTATTTCCGAGTCATGGATGTTTATGCATTTATATATGTTTACGTAAGTATGTATATTGTATTAAATATATCGTCGTCTTGTACAGGTTATGCCTAGTTTGGGGCAAGATAATTTGTGTAAAAGTATGTCAATATTATTATTATTATATTATTATTTTTATAAATATTTGCACCGGGTAGGATTCGCACCCGGGACCTATAGTTAAGATGGCAGGGTCACTATTTTTCAAATCATATCTTTGAAGCAATGGAGGTTGTATTAAGAATAACTTATTGCCTGTATGAAATTGTTAGACCTAGATAGACTAAGACTAAGTAAATTATGAGATTTCTAATGAATTAAAAGGTTACAAAATAATATTGGTAATATTGGAGACATTCCTTAAAAGTGTTACGTTATAAATTAATATTAATATCTGTTGCGTGGGCGAGAATAACAATAATTAGTAAAAGAACATAACTTAAAACGTAAATGCCTGTGCGGTTGGAAAACGGTAGAAAGGCGTGCGAATTTGTCGACAAAATGTCATCGTAGTAGCCTCCCAGAATGTGGAAACGTGAATGTCCTGTGTAAGGTTTGGCTTGCGATGGGACCACCAGCACAGAGCATTGTACGATTTGCTCCCATTTCCATGAATTTTGTTTATTCAATGTGCCCTTTTGTTTTTTCCATTTGGAGTTCCGTCGCAGAACTCTGTTGCGATGACTTAATCTTACCTCAGTTTTTGAAGTTCTCTTCAAATGATTATAGTTTTAGTAGGATATTTTATATTGGTTTTTTATTGGATATTACAGGATGAATGAATAGATAAATTCTATGGCTTTCCACATAATAAATGAAGAGATTAACATTGATTGAGTTATTAATAAGTTCAACAATCATTCTTTATCATATCTTTCTGATGATGTGTTTTTCTATATCTTTCAAATTATATACAATATAATTGATATAAGTATGCGATTTTATCCGACTAAACGTTGGAATTTTGAATTTTGGGCCCTACTAGAACTACAGATTTAGACATAACTGAAATTTTTGTAATAAAATTTCTCAAATTTTGTCAGTCAGGTTACCATAATGAAAAATTAAATTAGACCAAAATTTGACAATGCTTATCAAAACGTTTAATTTGATCAAAAAATCTTTATTCTTGCATTTCCTGTTAACATGAATATTTCTATCTGTGTCATAGCTGTCTTAAAAACATCATATTTCATACTAATAAATATTCCCAAACAATATATAGGCACCTTCAAATTCACCTATGAATGATACATTTAAAGCTACAGAACCAGCATTTTCAATACAATAAACCCTCAATCATTTCTTTTAGCATTTTTTATGTTTACTATAATTGATTTATTCCTGCCCATAACGTCACAGTTGGTAATGCACCACGTCGCAGCAGGTTGCCCGATGCGATCACTTAGATAACACTTACATATGTTGTCAACTTGTATATTTTCATCCATTATGGTAAAAAACGTGATATTGTGTATTTTGTTTGATTCATCACTTTCTGTTGAGGAATTTTGATCACAGAATTAAGGTGACGAGTTGTTTGTCGAATTGATTAAATATTGTAAAAACGGGTCCGATACTGATTATTTACGATTCTTTATTACATTATGATCTACTCTATATATCTATGAATTCAAAAATGACTTTATAATGAATAAATAAAATAAATTCAAAGTCTTTTAATTAATATCGATTTAAATTTAAATAAACTATATTAACTTAATTGTTATTTTTATTGTTGAATTTAGTTTTGTTCAATGAACTACAACAGTTTGTATATTAAATACTATATTGTAAGTGTAAATTCCTGTTTTTTAACCGACTTCAAAAAAGGAGGAGGTTCTCAATTCGTCGGTATGTTTTTTTTATGTTTAAATATAAAATATAAAAAAAATAAATTTAGTTTGCAGTTCTGAACGTGAATGTGCATAAGTGGTATATATTATTGACAAAGACCAACTGTACTAGATAATTACAGAAAAATCATTTAAACAACTTCATTTCTTTAATAATCAACCTTTTCCGAAGTGCTGGTAAAAGTAAAAAAAAGGAAACTTTTGACATTCAAGTGTCATTTCCTTAACCTAGATGAATAAAGTAAATATAGTTATATATTTTTATTTTATTTATTGTACTTATTATTAATTTTATCTTATATTATTTTATTTATTTATTTTATCTTTGGTTATATTCTATTTTGTTGTTATAAAAGTATTAAAGAGGACTTTTGCGCTACTAACTAAAAATTCAATCAAACGACGGCAACAGTGACCGATCAAAAACAGAGCACGACTTTCGAGATTCTTCCTCGCAGATAATATATTACAAATTTGACAGTTAGTTAACTTTAACTTGAATTTTAAATTAAATTGAATGCCTATTTAGGTATAAATGTATATTTAGTGTAAAGCGCAGCACTAGTGCTCTTAAACATTTTACACTGATTAATTTTATTTAATATATAATTTCTAATACTAAACAATTACAATTGAAGTTTACGAAAACCGTTTGTCATATTATCAATTTATGGAGTTAAGTCGTGAAGAGACAACCACTAGGTCCCAAGACTAGTGGTTTTTAATTTTTCTTTTGTCTCTCTGAATCACGAAATGTTTTGTATGCGCTGCCCCAGGGGACAAAGACCGCCCGCGGTGTATCCTTCCTACATAGTCTGAAATAAAAACAGTTATAAAAATACAAGAAACAAAAACAGTTAACGCTGGGTGACATGCTTTGTTTAATATGTTGATTTGTTTATCTTCCTAACACCTGATGACTTGCGGATTATAGGTATTTGCTTTCAAGTCAAAGTTCAATTTCAAATTTAAATTCAAACTAGATATTATTTCGTAGAAATCTCTTAAGAATTGTTAGAAACTAGTCAGTTGACTATTGACTTTTCTACAGTGCAGATCGGTAGACTAACGCGGCTAATAGAAGAGATTTTACAAGACGTGATAGTATATAATAAGATGTCTACTTTTTTGTTTTCGCTTAGCGGCCGTTTTCAATCTTATCTTAATCTATAATTTATCCTTTTACGCTTACTTACATTTCAATAACCTATTGACATATAGCATTGGACTATAACTATATTAGACATAACTATAGATTGATAAGATCTTAAACAGTGACAGCAATCTATCCGTAAGTTAAACTAAGGGTAGATAGGTTATTGAAAACGGCCGTTAGTCAACATTTACAGCTTCATCGTTTTACAAGTGATTTAAATTACAATATACGAAAAGTGATACAATAAAAATTCTCGTCGTAATAATCACTGACCAATGCTAGAAGAAACATATTTTTTTAAGGATAAGAGGAAAAACAAGCGTACGAGACACATGGTGTTAAGTGATCTCCGCTGCCCACATTCTATTGCAACACCAAAGGAATCACAGGAGCGTTGCCTTTATGAAAGGTGTACGCGCTTTTTTTGAAGGTACCCATGTCGTATCGTCCCGGAAACATCGAACAGGGAAGCTCATTCCACAGTTTTGTAGAACGTGGAAGAAAGTACCTTGAAAACTGTGGTGGACCACCACTTATTTGTGACGTGTCGTGCGAAGGTGGAATTCGTTGGCAGGAATCAGGTGAGATAGAATTTTTTTTATTCTTCTATATAATCCTCTCTTGAGAAGGTCCTGCATTGAGGTAAACTATTCATATTAAATTTAACCTACAGAAGAATCCAGTTTCAAAGATAAATTAAAACTTAAACTAATAACTCAATTTTTCGTAGCTTTTTGAGAACATTCCTATTAGCCTATCCGCGCTTAATTGTCAGTTTTGAGGTCAATTGGACAGCAAAACAAAAATAGAGCAAGACACTACTATTTCAAATACCTATATACCAGTTGCGAACCCATATACTAGCACTAACTTGTAACCACACTAACTGGATTTGCGGCGGACCCTACTTTGAGGTTTTCATGAATTTTTTTTATGGAAGAAGATGACGAACGGTCGTACTACGAAAACTTTGGTTGAACTTCCAGAAGGGTGTTCCCAGAAAGATACAATATATCCTATACTCTCCTTTGTCTTCTTCTTCCAGAAACAAGCGATTTGTTTTAATGGACGGAATGGCTTATTATCTATATGGCTTTAATACACTAATTAGCGCTTTGTTGATGTAAATAATAAGTTTGATTGTGTACCAACTTCCATAATAAGTCCGAGCTTCAGAAACAAGCGCAATATATTCTTGTGTACGAAAGTATCTTGTTTAAGAAGCATCGACACACGACTGTTATTTATGACTATTGATGGAAAACGGAGCAATTATTTCTTGGACAATTGAAGTAATAAATAGTTTGTTGAATGCAAATATTATTGTGTCTTCAAGGAATCTTCCAACATACTTGTTTGTACTGCTGAGTTGATAAGAACTATAATAATATTTTAAAATTTAACATATTAAAAAATGTATGTCAATAAATATTGGGCTATAAATGTGATAGTATAACATCAAGTACTCTTTCAACACATTATATGATCAAAATTTTCAATTTTTTATCATTAAAGGCAAACATTTGGAGCTTAACGTAACTTAGTTCACATCCCCGTGCCTCATATCTTTACATCGCGTAATATCCAAAGAGTCTACGAGCGCCTTACGCCACACCCTGAGGAACCAATTTAAATCATTTCAAAGGCATTCAACAAATAGAAACGCGAATGAAGCCTATCAGGAGCAGGAAAAACCTATGCATACTCATCAGGGTACTAACTGGGCACTGTCGTCTAAACAGGCACCTCATTGTGGTCGGAACCAAAAATAAAAAAAACTTGTAGATTTTGCCTTGAGGCTGATGAAACGCCTCTTCATTTCTTTTCTCCTCTGCGATTGTGGCCCACGAATGCATAAGCAAGACCTTGGCGACAGCACCCTGCTTCAAAGTGTTTTTGTAATACTTCCGTTAATAAGATACTGCGGTTCATAAATGCGGCAGGGCTTGACGACGAGCTATAAGTATGAGTGGCGAACACAATAGTTCAATTCTGATCGTGGTATTACTAGGACTCATTATGACTAGCAAATAGTCACCCTCTCCAAATAAATAAATATCCAATAGGTATGTATAGGATACACACTTTAAGTATATATCTCACACCAACAATGGCCTCAGTTGACGCCGGTGCTAACGCGTTTATTCCGGCACTCTTATTCCAAAGGCGTAGTCCCTGACTCATGGAAGTCAGCCCTTGTCCATCCGATCCAAAAAAAAGGAGACAGTTTGGATCCGGCAAACTACAGGCCTATTGCTATTACCTCCCTGCTCTCCAAAATCATGGAGAGCATAATTAGCCGTCAGCTCTTGGTATACCTAGAGGGTCACCAGTTGATCAACGATCGACAATACGGGTTTCGCCATGGTCGGTCGGCAGGTGATCTTATGGTATACCTAACACATAGATGGGCTGCGGCTATTGAAAGCAAGGGGGAAGGCCTGGCAGTTAGCCTGGATATAGCGAAGGCCTTTGATCGTGTATGGCATAAGGCACTCCTCTCTAAACTTCCATCATTTGGGCTTCCCGAGAGCTTGTGCAAGTGGACCTCCAGCTTCCTCACTGGGTGCAGCATACAGGTCGTTGTCGACGGACATTGCTCGAACCCGAAGCCCGTGAATGCTGGAGTGCCCCAAGGCTGTGTGCTATCTCCTACGCTGTTTCTTCTGCATATCAATGATATGTTGGAGACCTCCAACATTCATTGCTATGCAGATGACAGCACTGGTGATGCCGTATACACGGGCCATTCACGTCTCTCTCGGGAAATCGTCGACCAGTGCCGGGAGAAACTTGTGTCTTCTATCGAGTCCTCTCTTGAGAAGGTCGCGGAATGGGGTAAATTGAACCTTGTCCAATTTAACCCCCCGAAGACTCAAGTTTGCGCGTTTACCACTAAAAAAACCCCATTTGTCGCATCACCGCTCTTCGACAACACTTCCCTAAAAGCCTCGCCTAGTATCGGAATACTGGGTCTCGAAATCTCGAGCGATTGCCAATTCCGTGGCCATCTGGAGGGCAAAGCCAAATTGGCTTCAAAGAAACTGGGCGTCATTAATAGAGCACGGCAATACTTCAAGTCGGCCCACATTCTAGCGCTGTACAAAGCGCAGGTCCGGCCACACATGGAGTATTGCTGTCATCTCTGGTCTGGCGCACTCCAGTATCAGCTCGATCCATTTGACCGCGTGCAACGCAGAGCAGCGCGAATTGTCGGGGACCCAGTACTCTGTGAACGGCTGGATCACTTGGCGTTGCGTAGAGACGTCGCTTCATTGTGTGTCTTCTACCGCATTTATCACGGGGAGTGTTCCGAAGAGCTGTTTTACCTAATTCCTGCCGCCGAATTCCACCTTCGCACGACACGCCACAAGTTAGGATATCATCCTCACCATCTGGATGTGTGGCGGTCCTCCACAGTGTGGTTTACAAGGAGCTTTCTTCCACGTACTACAAAGCTGTGGAATGAACTTCCTTGTGCGGTGTATCCGGGACGATACGACATGGGTACCTTCAAAAAAAGCGCGTACACCTTCCTTAAAGGCCGGCAACGCTCCTGTGATTCCTCTGGTGTTGCAAGAGAGTATGGGCGGCGGTGATCTCTTAACAACAGGTGACCCGTACGCTCGTTTGTCCTCCTATTCCATAAAAAAAAAAAGATTCTGTCAAATTGGATATTTGGTGTCCTCAGTCTACACAGTCTGAGTTCACTGTGGCCACTATTGGCTAGTTATCCATTCAGATAGTTCGAATAGGATACATGTAAGAGTTTGTAGTTGTATCTTATCCTTCTTTTTGTACAGTATATACTAACTATAAATAGTTACAGCTTAAAAATTGGCGACGTAAGTCTTGAACTCTCGTATTACGATGTCTTCGAATGGTGACTTTTTCAATTCCCATGACATGAGCTTTTTTCCCGTTTGGCCCCTCAAATACAGAAAATCCGGCAAAATAAGTCCCAACCATTTCAATTAGCCGTAAACATTCATTATTTCCAAATGTGTTATATTGATATTAAGACAAGTACAAAATTTATTTTATTTACTTATAGTAGATAATATGAAATAACGTATTAATTAAATAGTCAAACAAGTTATCGCTAGATTAGGTATATTAAGAATTTACTGTTTAAAATATGATACATTTTATTTATATTTGATATAAATAGAGTATTCCACCTTCGCACGACACGCCACAAGTTAGGATTTCATCCCCACCATCTGGATGTGTGGCGGTCCTCCACAGTGCGGTTTTCAAGGAGCTTTCTTCCTCGTACCACGAAGCTGTCGAATGAGCTTCCGTGTGCGGTGTTTCCGGGACGTTACGACATGGGTGCCTTCAAGAAAAGCGCGTACACCTTCCTTAAAGGCCGGCAACGCTCTTGTGATCCCTCTGGTGTTGCAGGAGAGTGTGGGCGGCGGTGATCACTTAACACCAGGTGACCCGTACGCTCGTTTGTCCTCCTATTCCATAAAAAAAAAAAAAAAATTGTATGGTTAATGTTTTAGAGATAGACTGTAGAAGTTTTAAATCAAATTAAATATATTGTTCTGCAAATAACTACGTTCACCTAGAATTAAGTAGAAGGGAAAGGACCCCATCTTTTTCTGGACCCTCCACAATGTTTGTCTAAAACATCATAATTGTTGCTTTAGTAAATTTAAAATTACTATTAATTTACCAATCAACTTAAGGCACGTTAACCATGACACGCCTTCATTCAGATAGATTTATATTATTTTTCATAGACTTTTTGAGTATTATGTCACATCGGCAACTTAGCTGGCTTTTCTAGATTACTTATTGCCGGCTACTGCTTTTATTTCATCATCCCATATTTGGTGTTGTCTTCCTCGTTTTGTTCGTCAAGACAATAAAATTTGAAGTTATATTAATATCAATAAGGGTAAAAAAATCATTATGAATCATTATAATCTGCACACAGTAATTGCCAATTAATTTCAAAATATCTACACTAATGTGTTATATTATCGTATCTTTCGCTTTGACAATAAAGCGACCATAATGTACCAGTTAACTTATTTCATGAACTGTTATTATGAAAAAGAAAATTATGTACTGCTAAGTACTTAAGTTAACTTGAAATAATTTCAACCGTTAACACAAACAGACAGTTGCAATGGCGCCGACGCTCTCAAAACACGTCATGATTTAATTTCAGCTTCAACAAAACAAACACAATCATATAAAACATAAATTGGAAACCCGCCGAGTGAACCATGGGTCCTACACTGCGCGCATGTTTCTCGTATGAAAGCATATTTTATTATCAACACGGTTGTACAGACTTACGGTGTAACATTGCTGTCAATTTTGCGCTATAAAATTCTTTTTTGGACATGATAAAAGCCGCTGTCATCGCTATGTGAAGGGTCTCTCGGTCCCTCGGGGCTAAGCTCCCGACCTTAGACAAAGACACGCACGACTACGCGTCCTAATCTCACCTACTCTACACATAAACCCATCTAATTGATAATAAAAGGAATTCGGAAGCGTGCGGTTACATAACACGAGTCTCGCTAATCGATTTATACGACTCGAATACGATTCTCTAATCGCCTCTAAATATTACTTAGTGATAATTGTCAGGAGGTGGTCCCAACATGTGAGAATTGAATTTGTTTTTTTATTGCAACCAAAAGTGGTATTTCATAAGCCCGAGAGCGCTGAATCATATTATATAGATATATGGGTTGCATGTAAATGTAAACAACTTAATATTAAATCAATTACATGATTCTTTATCATATTATTTTATATTGGCTTAATGAATTTGTATGAAAACAGAGTTTAGCATTCAAATGTGATGGTACTTATATCGTAGAAATATCAATATTTGCCTTTTACTATTTAAAAATATTTCATTCCTAAGCTCGTATTCATACAGCATTTGTCAAGTAAACAATCTCAAAGGGAGACCAAACAGCGCCCACTGTCCACTGGGATAAGGACCGCGTTTGTACTTCGAGTATTAATAATAATAACGGTCAATATTTTTTGTGAAATGTCTTATTTTCGAGTGAATGAGAATTTGTTGGGAGTTCCTGAGCGTGTACAACATAATGTTATTATAATTTATGTCATACTAAGCAGGTGAAGATATACGGAGAGTCATTTATTTTATTAAACATGCTAAGACTTCTATTTTTTGTCGTCGTGTCTCGGTATTGATCACACAGCGAGAGGTCGACCGTGTAACGATTTCCGGACACACTTAACATCTCTGTACTTCGTTTTATAAAGTGACCAGCAACTATATTACGGGCCAACCTAAATTTTTTTATGCCTCTTATGTAATTTATAAATCAGTATCTCAATTACAGTATATTAATAAGAACCTTGATAAATATAAATTAACTCATTAAGCAGTAATGTGTAAGCATTTCGGTCTGATGGGCGATGTAGCTAGTGAAATAACTGGGCATATGATACTTAACATAGGTATTATGTCTCAAGGTGACGAGCGCAATTGTATTGCCGCTCAAAATATTTGGGTTCTTCAAAAATCCTGAGCGGCACTGTATTGTAATGGGCAGGGCGTATCAATTACCATCATCTGAAGTGCTCGTCTCATCCCTTATTTTCATTAAAAAAAACGTTTCTTAATAAAACTTATAATATATAGATAATATTAGCATAACCCTATCTATTCCTAAATGGAACGATCCAACAAAGAATACAAATTACATTAACACGTCGTTATAGCTGACAAATTAAAAGCACGACGTTGAAATTAAAAGCTAAAACAGAATTCATATTTTTATAAAGACAATAAAAAGGATTCGATAATAATAAATTTCACGAATCTCAAATAAGAGGAACATTTGTGCAAAACGTACCTTCGGCCATCCATTATCAAATGTCGCCAACAGCGGCCACCTTCGTAAAAGCACTTTGTATTAAGTCAACAAATCTAAAAACCATTCAAACGACATTTGTTTTCATGAATAAATAATATGTAAATGCTTTATTATATACACGAGTGGCATGCATTCGGCTACCCTGTATCTTATTGTGTTTTGTAAACAGATAAAAATATGAGTTAAAATATTATTATGCAGACGTCTCATACTTCTTATTGCTTAAATTGTTTTAATGTACAGTCGCAGTCCTGTTTCCATTTCAACTCTTTGTTTTATTACATTAAGTATTTCACTTTGTGCAGCTTAGGAATAATAGTGACCATTTGATAGAATTCATTGTTAGCTTTTAATATTATGAACTTTAAACGAGATGCCTTCAAAATTCTTTTTAATTTAAATCCTTTTTTAATATAATACTTCATCAAATTGTTTGTTTTTACGAACATTCATTCATGTTCGTTATAATATAACAAGCTTAAGGCGGGAGGGTGAGTTTGACCTTCAAACTACTCTTAGTTTGAAGGTCAAACTCAAATGCAATTAATTTCATTCGAAATAGGATATTATAAAATTACTCATTGAACACTACTAGCCATTCAAAAAAGCTTGCCTCAGATCTGACAAGCAAGGGCGCTTGAAAAACACCCGCTGTATTGAAAATTTTCACAAATCTAATAGTTTTTCGAAAATCTAGTATTTATAGTTCGACGTTTTAAGGTCCTAGGTGCCTGACTATTCCCGCGATGGTGTCCGTACGTCTGTTTGTGTGTGTATGGATTTATGTAAGCCTCTGGTAACTTTAACAAACTTGTGGCATGTGCGGCAGAACTAAGTACTTTAGCCAATCCTTTTACATCCCCATATAATAGGGTATCAGGGACCTACTATATCCCCATATATGGGGATATAGTAGGTCCCTGACTTTTCCCGCGATGGTGTCCGTACTTCTGTTTGTGTGTGTATGGATTTATGTAAACCTCTTGTAACTTTAACAAACTTGTCGTATGTGCGGCAGAACTTAGTACTTTAGCCAATCCCCATACAATAGGGAAGAAAGAGTAATGCCAAGAAATATAGCAGATTCTAGTAGGTTATACCACCCCCCCTTTTAATAATGCATTCGCTTTTGCATTTTTGACATTTGGTGCGGCAGTTTTATATTTATTTTATGGATAGTTTACAATTATTAAATTAATGAATAAAAATTAATGGTAGTGGACTAGTACGCAATGCTAGATAAAAATATTGTTTACTTCATGATATAAAACTCGGCTCTTTTTCACTTTGAATATGAGTGAAACGCAAAAAATACTACCTTGTGTGTTTTCGGTTGATCCTTTATGTGGAAAAGGAAGAGCAACGGTTCAAGAATAGACACTTGCGGTATCCCCATACTGAGAGGAGTCCCAGATAAGCTCTTGCCATTCACATCAACCTTCTTAATTCAATTGTATAATATAAAATCAGAAGATTGGGCGCAGTTCCATTTATATCATAGTGACAGATCTTCGTTGAATGTTGACACAATCGAAAGCCATAAACAAATCACAGAAGATAACAAGTGCATCCAGTGATTTCTTCCAGGCCTCAAAGATATTCTTGATAAGCTCAACACCTGCAAGACTGAGGAAGTAACTGAGCCTTAAAATATAATGGTTTTCAATGAATTGTTTCAAATTGGTTAGTAATATTTTTTGAAAATATCCAAGTGTATTTGTTTTTTTGAATAACAAAAGTAGTATTGATTAAAACAAATAAATTGATTCTAAAGTTTTCAGAAAATTTTAGACTTTTGTGACATCCTTTAGTAATCAATAAGAACGTTATATTGACCTTTTAATACTTTCATATCATTGATGTGCTAATAATCTAGCCTTCAATTTCTCAGCAATCAAAAGTTCTCAATTATTTTCTTTAATGATTGAATATTCTTAAAGTGGCATTTTTGTTTGGCAAAGTGCTTAAAGTTTCTAGCAAAACGCACGCTTCATATGCAGACATATCAACTTGATGCAGCTAGTATGTCCCATTTGTAGCAATGTCTATGAATTAACACCCCACGGTGTAGGGTGCACTCAAACAAGGCAGTCCTAGTTAATTATTTGGATTGTATTTATATCCCTCGATAAATAATAACCTCATGAGATAGCAATGAAATTATCAAGTTGTTACCAATACTCTTGCGGGCAAATTCGTGGGCAACCACCAGTCTCTATAATACGACAACAAATCATAAATCAATAAATTAATCTCCCAACTTTAGACATTAAACATTCAAGCCAACTCTGATAGCACAATCTGTTAATCGAGCACGATGAAGAATCTTCACTCTCAATTCATTTACTTGTTGTACTGCCGAGGCATCCCATTCATTCACTTTGAAGCGTGGAAGTATTTCCTCACTTATTTGATCCTGCAAAATAGCAATGGGACAAAATCTTTGTACGCGTTTCGGTAGGCCGCGATCGTTTGTTGAATTTCATATAAGTTGGACAGATAATATATTATTTGTATTCTAGTCGGAATTCAGCACTGTAACACTGCCTCTTTTGATTGGTTTATCTTTTGAGTGTTCTTTACCTACACGGGAAATTTCGAATTTAGTTTGTTAAACGATAGATCCATCTATGAATAAAATTTGATAAAACGAGTCAGTGAGATCAATTCATCAACGACCGCTAAATGGTTGCTGGACGTTAGAATTTATATACTCCGTTCAAAAATGAATACATATAAACTGCAATGTAGTCTAAATTACAATATACACGCACCTATGTTTCCACTAAAGATTTTTATCTAAACCCAGCTACGCCTCACTATCTAGCTACAAATGATACATAGAAATGGTGAGAGACTAAAAAAATTACTCTTTCACTACCAAACTTACTCTCCAGACTAGACTGAAGATCGCTTGAACATTTAATTTAAATTGGTCCAGCCCTGTAGAAGTCCATTAAAGATTCACTTAATGATGCGTCCGTCCAGGTAAATTTTTTGAAGGATGTTGTCATAAACATCAAATACTAAGTACGTGATTTTTTAATGATGTAAAAAGATAAATAGTAACATCACCTAAATACAAGATTGTGATCGTAAATAATGAAATGATTGGGAATGCAGTGAGACTGAAATGACCGATTCAAATGGATCGCCCTATTGACATCCAGTAGGCTGGTTTTTTCTATAGAATAATTCATACTCTGAACTATATCACTGCTAAAATACTTTTAAATTTCTGGTACCCAAGTTTGAAGTTCGGTTTAAAGAGTAGATCCTGTAACAGAATTGAAAGCGATCTTAAATAAACCAAGCACACCACCTCCTCATTTAAAAAAATATATACGCAGTATTGCAGCAGACAAGATTTTTTTGCACGATTTATCATAATAAATTTTCAATCCACTTTAGAAGCTATACTTACAGAAGTGCAACCTAAGCTACGGCAATAGCTCTAATGCTGCCATATTTATTCTGAACTGCGCATTAGTTGGCACCACACCGAAGAGTAGCTGTATTTTTGGGTACCACTCTGTTAGCATAACACTAATTATAAGAATAGTAATAACCGTCAGGAGCGATCTTCTACACGGCGAGCGTCGCCAGTGGATTAGAATTGTATAGGAGGCCCATAACTGAACCTTTCCTGAAGGACATTATGTCTGTATTTGTAACCTTCAGATGTACGACTGGCAACTGGATGGCGGAGACTGTGAAATAGGAGGTACCTATAATTAGTGAACTTGAAAATTTCTGATTTACGGCGCATAGCATATATTGTAGGGAATCAGGCGCAATGATGTTTATAGGAATAATAATGGTTCTATTCCTTTCAGATGGAAGTGTCGTTTATTTGAATTCTAAGTTCTCAGTTAGAATTTTTCAATATTTACTAATATGTTTTTACTTCTTGAGACATGACGCGAGGCGAGCCGAATTATACTTCCGATTATCTACAAGTACTGCATTAATGGGCAGCTGAATGATATTAATTTAAGAACATACTCAGCAAGGATTCATAAATTGCATTAATTGATTTGTTTTGTGTAAGAAAGTCTTTTGATAATTTCACTTGAAGGGACGCCACACGTGAGGCTAACATTTTAGTTGGTGGCTTGTGGTGTTTTGTAGATACTCCCATAAATGTGGTACTTTCACAGAATGTCTGACAATTAATCAACTCATAGTAATTCCAATTATATTGCATTTTTATTTTAATCAAACCAATATAGAGCATTTTAAGTTGGTCAAAAATAAATTTATTTTCTTCTTATTGTTGTATAAATTTCCATATGCATATCTGCATATGGAAATTTATAGGTTATAAAGAAAAATTCACCAATTTTCTGCAGAGCCAAAATACGCACTGTTGTTGTCCCATGACATTTTCTAGTTCAAAGCACATTGGAAGCTTTAATAGACTATCCGAACGAACAATGTACACCAATCTCAACAAAAAAAATACCGCTAGGCTGTTTCGTCGGTATAGCCGTGTTTTTAGCGTGACTATTCACGCTACCTATATATAGGTACCTATGTACCTATACATATACTATTGTGAATATGTGTGTGTCTCTGTGTGAATTTGAACACTAAAGTCCTTTTCATATTTATGCAGCTCATCGCAATTTTTTCATTAAGGATCAGGTATTTAACTAAGTAAACCAATATATACTTGTGTATGTTAGTACTTAAACAATAATAGTCAGTGATACTAGAAGTACAATTAATAAAGAAGAAGTACAAAAATGTAAAAAACATAAACCTTATAAACAGATACCTACATAATATGAATAAATCATAATTATATCATCAGCTACTTACACAGTTTTAATTAACGTATTATGAAGCACAGGTTACATACTATCTCCTCAGGCGACAATGTACCTACTGACGCTGTGGCTTATGAATTCGAGTTCTTTATTTCATTTATATTCCCGCATTACTTTATTCTATTATATTTTGTATTATTATACCTCTCGATTGCTTATGATAAGCCCTCAATTTTTTTGTTAGTAGACTAGTAGACCAACACATTTTTTATGTATGTAAACAATTTGTTATTAGTGATATCCCTTACTTCTGGGATTAGTTAATATAAATTTGTAATCAAAATTTATGAATGATGTGGGACTCAAACCCGCGACCACTCAGTTAACGTCCGATCGTTCTTCCAACTAAGCCAACAATTCGAGTGATAAATGGTTTGTAAGTTTTAGTATATCGTCTTGACCAAAAGTATTGGAAAGATTATCTGATGTTAAAACATTCGTTTAAACATTGTGTATTATGCAGAGGTAAGAGATGCATTGCCGGTTAATGAAGAACTATGTTGAAAATATGTAGTCATGAACTACCCCACCCTTTACATTTAAGGCTAACCCTTGTATTACAAAACCAACTGACATTTCAAAAATCTATTGAATGCAGTTCGACTCTATTTAATTTTAAATAAAAACACATAATTCCTTCTACAAGATATTATTCCAAATTTAACCAGAACAGGGGCACGATTGCAGTCAATTTATAATTCCCGGAAGGTAATATTATGCGGTCGAACAGGAAAACCTTTGAAATCTGTTTAGAGTAATAAATAAGTTAGGTTATATCGATGCATATAAAGGGAATATTACGCAGTCGCTGATTTATCTATTCGCAAGGTGTTGGGTCAGCCCTCCCTAACCTGATAATATTCACCTCGCCTCGACCGATTCCCTCAACCCTGAATTTCGAATATTTGATATATTATGAGATCGTTTTGTTTTACGTCCCTCGAATAACTTTCGAATTCGCGCAGAATATTAAATTTGCCAATGTGGGAGTTTGATAATATAATAATATGACAAAAGTAGATTCCATTCATCATTTGCTCAAAAGGTAGGAACAATAGATCATTCGATATTTTACGCTATTGGGCGAGCCATACTTGTAAATATATTTAATGTGTCTTTGAAGTCTAAGCTCTAAGAATTTTGAAGAAATATAAAAATATAATCTTACCATGCCTCATATACGCATGCCAATGATGGGTGCTCACAAAGAAAATTAGATATCAATTACTTACAACATAATATTCCAAGGAGAGATGTATCTTGAGGCTAAGAAATATACATAAAATTTGTAACAAAACCACTAGAAACAAAACCAACCTTACAGATGTTACCTTAAAAATGAAATGGCAATGGGCAGGACAAGTGGCTAGAATCCCAGATCAAAGATGGACTTTAAAAGCTACAAGATGGAGTGGTCCCTGGGGTAACAGATACCGAGGAAGGTCCAAAATGAGATGGAGTGACGAGTTTCTCACACTGGCAAGGAAAAACTGCTAAAGAAAGCAAGAAATAGGGAAATTTGTAGGAAGACAGAGGAGGCATAAACCAGGATGGGATTAAAATTATAATATAAAAATAACTTTACTTAATTAAAATTAGTTATTTACAGTCTTGAATAAACATGCTTAATATTATTATTATATTTATTATGGTAATTTTTATTAGCGACAAATTGATACAGCCAAGTCTCATGTTTGAGAGGGTCTCTCTCTTTAACAAGTTTAACATTTAGCGTTAGTGTTAGCTGGCGTTTCCAGGTATCATTCTCTCATTCTTTAAATCAAGTTTTATCTCTATCTGTGTTTAGGGTCATATTTTTAATAGCAGCAAGCTCATTAATTTTATCTTTTCATACAGCGAGTAGAGATAATATATCTTTATGGAAGTCCTAATTCGAAGCAATATCATGATATCAGTATAGTAAAAATTGCAGAGTATATAGGTACGACGGATGACGTCACACTTCTCCATCACCATGAGTCTTAAGTATAGAATGCCTTGTGTTCAAATTTTACTTCGATGCCAATTGTATTGGTTTCCATGTAACTGATAAGGGCAAAAATGTTCAATTGATAATAATCACTGTATCAATCATATTACATATTTATAACCTAAAATTAAAATTTCTATATTAAATTTAATATTAAAAACCGTGTGTGCTCCATGTTAACCAAGCGAGACACGTGAACGAGCGTGAGATAGCCGTGACGAATCAGTCTTATTCAATTCCGACAAAATAAAGTCTTTTAAGCGCCTAAAGAAGCATTCACTTCAATATGGATTGATTATTTTGCTTTTCTAATATTATTATCAATTCCTTGAAGATAACAGTTTATTAATTTATATATCAAAATTACTAATGATTCAATAGCTCTATGAGTACCACTACTATTAGATATCGATTGATTTATGTAGGTACTTGAATAATTCAAGAATTCACCAAACACAACATCTGTATTTATAAGAACAAAGAACCAAGTTTATTTTGTGATAATTAAAACTGTAACTAATTTAAATTATGTATTTATTAAACAATGCGAAGCTGCTTGAAGCAAAAATATATTAAGTAATATACATACATCTACATTGCCTTACGTATTGATGAATTCAATATTATAATACACTTGGGGTGTGTAAGAATCTAAGGGTTCCCAATGATGAATGTACTGACATGAATAAAATTGGCTTTGGGTAAAATTTGAAGTGTTTAGATTTACCTAAGGCGAAGCAGCTGGTATAAGTATTATGCATCGTATTTGATGGTCATTACACAAAATTTGACGCATCCGTCATAATTTATTAGACATATGAACAATCTAAATTGTTTTGCAAATATGTTTTTACGAACATACGATAAATTGACGGAATAAATAAAAACATATTTTATTGCATTTTATTTGTAATTCATATTCTCTGTTATCGCTGTGTTTTTATTGTAATTAAATATTCTGGTCAATGAGCGGTAATAAAACTTTATGGAATGAAAGTAATCAACTGAAAACTTGCATCGCCATCTTGCGATATGCATATAAATCAAGTGCCTGGCTACGTACGAACTCTTATCTAGGTCCTATTTTCCAACCCTTTATTCAAAACAGTAATTCTACTCCTACTGATCATATTATGGCAGTGATAATAATCTATCTTAGTTGACCTGCGTCCTCTCTTGGCTTCAACAAAAAAGTGACAGTGGATTTCCTAACCAGAATGATATACAGTGCTGCTATAAACAAATCTCTCTAATTAAGATCTGTAAATTCAGCAAACAATATTTTATTGCGGCAATCACAGGCTTTGCTCATCTATAAAGGTTCACTATAAAATATAGTCGAATCGAACTCAGTTTGATTAGTTCTGGATTATTAGCGTCTATTTGTGTTGTCAATGTTTATGGCCATTTTATGAGTACTAGAGACTTTTATTACATATTCAATTGATATAAGGATTTGATTAAGTAGATCTGTGGTTATGTTTTATTAGATACTGAGCTTATTACTGCCAATACTTTTTCTACGTGATTGTCAATGAAATAAAAAAATATAAGTACGTTGCTAGTTATAGTACAGTTTACTTTGTAGTTAGCCCCATACATATCAATTTTATGAGATACCATTGCATAGGTATTTGCTAGATCTTTTGTATATTTAAAGAACTAAAAAACATTCAAATTTTTTTTCATAGTTCCATTGACTGACTTAACCTTTATTGTTAACAATTAAAGTTAATTGTCATTCCAACAGTAGATGTATCAGGAAATTGTAATGGTGGGTAGGTAGTCACTATCAGGCATAAATTACAAATTTAGCAATAATAATCACAGAATTAGTAATCCATAAAGACTGTAATAATTGCAAAAAAAAAAAAACAATATAATATAGAAAAAATGGTTAAAAAACTTTGCACAAAGATCCATTTGATATATTTCCATTGATAAAGTTTTGATTTACTTTTTTATTTAGTATAATTCTACTATTATTTCGTGTTTTTTTTTGCCAAGTGCCAACATACATAAAGTGTCCAGCATTTTATAATACGTTAAATATTCATGTTGACACTCTCTAAAGCTTCTGTCTTGTAAAGAATATATACACAGCATGCATAATTAAATAATAATTCCTTTAAATTTTCATATGTGTCTTAGTTTTTTTCCTCATTTCTGAAACGCCAAGCACATTTTTTTACATTCGCTGTCTCTCTGGGTTTTGTTTACAGATTATAAAGGCAAACATTTTAAAAACGTTAAGCATACTTCTTCTAATATTAATGTGTCATTTCGTCTTTCCCTTCCTCTAAGGCTCTTTCTTTATAGAGGTTATGACATCATATATACCGTTTATACATCGAGAGATTTTTTAGTGAGATAGCATTAGTCATTACCTACACAATTCATCTCTAGGAACACTTTATGATAGCTGTTTTTATAAATGAGATAATAACATGACCTATGTCAATAAATTATCGAACTGCATAAAAACATTTTTTTTTATGATAATAAGGGATGAGACGAGCAGGACGTTCAGCTGATGGTAATTGATACGCCCTGCCCATTACAATGCAGTGCCGCCCAGGATTCTTGAAAAACCCAAAAATTCTGAGCGGCACCACAATTGCGCTCGTCACCTTGAGACATAAGATGTTAAGTCTCATTTGCCCAGTAATTTCACTAGCTACGGCGCCCTTCAGACCGAAACACAGTAATGCTTACACATTACTGCTTCACGGCAGAAATAGGCGCCGTTGTGGTACCCATAATCTAGCCGGCATCCGGTGCAAAGGAGCCACTGGATCCCACTGGTAAATGATGTAATTTTAATCATAGGCTTCACATTATGTTTGTACGTTTTTATAAAGGTATCTTTATAGGTACACACACACGGACCATGTCCGGGACGTGGCTGCAGCATATTCCATCCGGTATATAAAAAACATCCAAGCATACTTTATATAATATAAACTATATCACGGTACTCACATGTTCATGTCTGTGCCGGGGCTTCAGTGTCCGATGCCGTGACGTGCTCGATTTATAATTTAATTTTCGATGCAATTTGTTGACATTTTTGCGGGTACACATAAATATCCTACTTTCTTGGCGTGCGTCCGTGCATAATGAGATGTCGTTATGCCAACTTAATGGCTGACAGACTTGCCTTGCATGTTTCAGTATGACAACTCTCTCTGTTATCCCTGCTTAAACATTTTATTGAGATAAAACCTTTAGTTGCGAATGCAACAGGCAACTACTAGTTATGTTGTAAAATTAGGGTGTGTGTGAACCCAGAAACTTCGTGTTTTTATTCACTTTTATTCTGTGTTGCTCCACTTCCTTTTCATCTAAAGCAATTGCGCTATAAATTACTTAAATTATCTGTGTTAGATGATGCCAACTCATGTATCTCTTCTATTATTACATGAATAGTATAATTCAGATAAAGAATGAGACGAAGATTGACAGAAGGACAAAATATGTAGTGCTTGGATCGGTCCGTGGCCCGGTCACGTCACTGAAGTATGTGAACAGAAAAACTGTCACGGGACACAGATGAACGGCTTTGTCACGTTCAAGGTAATGCCAAGTTAAGGGCACGTATAGACCATTAGTTTAGTAGAATTATGTTTGTCATAATATACTTAGTGATAGGTCCTACACCGGTTTGAAAAAAATATTTATTCTGTTGATAGTGAAATAGATTAAGCCGTCACGCTCATCTATGTAACGCTCAATGAGGTAAGTTTGGCTTGAGTCGAATAAGGGTTAGTCGGGAGATGACCACTTGCACCTTTTAATTCGTATAGTGATGGGCATTTTTTTGTAAGCCGTTAGCGTTACCGAGTTTCGTGATTGCGTATATTTAATGAGCATTAAGATTCCCCATGGCTAGCAATGAATAAATTTACTACACATATCCTAAAATTAAAGAAACTATTGCTATTTGAAATTTTTAAGTTTAAGCAGTCCTCCTTAGTCAGTCCCATGTAGTAGTCATAGAGTCCTTTTTTAATAAGACGTACCATCACAATCGACACACAGTGACTGACTTCAAATCATCATAATTATAACAATACTACAAATTAATATCAATTTCATTTAATGTAACAAAATATCATCAAAGAGTATATTAATTACCGTTCACTTAATTAATCCAAATAACTTAACTTAAGCCAGTAGGGTACGTATCTAATACCTCTCTAAAAGTTGAAAAAAGTGGTTCTTTTATTAGCCTCTAAGTATTGTTTAAGAGTTCAGTGCTAAAGGGAGGCACCCTCTTATAACTGACGACTTTTACCGAACCATTATCGACCCTTTCTAACATTTTATTTTCCCATTTTGCTGATGACTAAATTTTGAAAACTTTTATAACAAATTATTTTATCTTTTTTTGTATAATAGCTGACACGACAGACGTTGTTTTTTTCAAAATAAATAAAAACTCTTGCGGGTTTAAATCGTGAAAAGCTCACCTCTACTGGGTGAAAGGAATATTCCTACCAAATTTCAAGTCTCTACGCCTTATGGTTCTAATGGCCTTAAGTAAGAACTTTGCATTGAATTTACTTAAAAGAAACTTTTACTCGCTATGTGTGCAAAAAACACTGATCCATAAAAGTATTTTACAGAATTGTCTGTGTGTTTGTTTTTATTTATGGACAATAAGCAAAAACTACTGAATAGATTTAATCAAAATTTTCCATGAAGTCTGGTCATCGTAATATAGGCTACATAATAATATCACGCTAAATGCAGACATCGTATTGTTGCTCCTTAGAGCATCTACACAGACGACACCGCGGGCGGCAGTTAGTAAGTTTTAAATGTGTGGTACCTTCGCAATGAATGAAGGTTATTAGTTTGAAATCTAAAAATAACTAAACATTTTATTTTGATCAAGTATATAGATTACAACATATTATTCTGAAAAAATGCAGCTAAATGTAGATTGAATTAGAAATATTTTGATATGATTATTATTGTGAATAATGTAAATTAAAACCCAATATCCCAACAAGCCCTAAAAATCCTTACTTAAGCCATAACTATTAAGACAAACCACCGCACAGCAATTGCACATTGCTGTTCGTAGAAAATTCAATTTGATTTCAGGTTAAATAAAATAAACTCCATTCAAATAAAGATTTAATTACATTCGTTACATAATTATAATCGTAATGATAATACGTATTATATATAAATATCTATATAGGACATATTATTTTAGTATTAAGCAAACGTATCCAATTTGGTCACTTCTTATTGACTGCACTCAAGCCTCCGTAGAAAATTTGTATACGTACATAAGGTGACCTAAGATTTTTAATGTACATTATATTGCCTGGAACGTATCCTAAACTGCTCGTGTCTATAAATTGCTTGTATTCAATTAATTTGCTTTTCTGGGTGTTGAATTTGTAATGCTCTATAATTATTCAAACATATTGCAACTTTATTACAATATATTCATAAAGAACACAAGGTTTCATTAATTCGATGTAGTTTGATATATCTTAGTTTGACAACTTAACAGGGAGCTATTTAAGTGTTACTGTTAAGAAGTTTTTGAAGTATGATTAACTAATAACAATTACTTTCGATTCCATGACGACCCAGTCACTTAGATTATTTGACAATTTTTTTAATTCAAATAATCACCTGTGTGATTTAGTGGCAAGTTCAAAATATTTTTTCCTGAGTTCTAAAAACTAACAAAAAGTCGAAAAATAATTTAAAGATATATTTAATTCATCTTAACTATAATAAACTCGTTAGACATAAATTGCACTAAATATTTTAACTAAACAAAGCGTGTAACAATATAATAATTTATAAAATAAATCTAGGATGTGTTCATGTATGTTATTTATTTAATGGACCCAAATGGTATAGATTCACAATTATATGATTCGACTTGAATCTTTAAATATAATTCTGAAACTTTAATCTTAGAATCGGGTACGACTGATAAGTATTAGAACTCTCGACCGCTATCTAGTTGTCATATGAGTAAATCGCCAATTTGAAACTTTATTGCTGTCACATCTCATAGTTATAATTGGTGGCCGAGTCCGCTTTATTTCAACAAGTATTCAAATCTCAAAAGGATCAGTAATCTTTATCTCATTTTTCCATAGCTTAAAAATGATATTTTAATATAGAGATTCGTATAAGCAAATAAAAGGGCGAGGTACATATTTAGAAATATTTTAAAGTAATCAGCTTGTTACTGCATTTATTATGACTTGATGTTGTCTGTGAGTTTCAACTAGATATATATATATATCCGTATTCTGTGCATTATTATTCCAAGAGTTATACATATTTAACTGACTTGTTTTATCCATGTCTTGTTAAATCATTAATATAATATATTCAGCAAAGATGTTTTTATAAGGTGAATACTAATGATGAAGAATTGGGAAACAAAATCTTATGACTTCAAATAATTTCTGACATAGTAGATTACATTTATTTTATTTTAAAAATCAATCCAATTCGTATAGATCTGATTTCAACTGACACACAATTAAAAATACTGATAAACAGAAACGGAAGTAATGAACCGATTGTTTTAAAAATAAAGAATATTTTTAAAAGTAATTTTATATGTATGTACAAGTACTCTAATAATACTTTTAAAACAATATTTATAAAAATTCTTTCCGATTCTACCGAGAACATTGTATCAACGTGTTAGAACAGTTCTAAATACTTTGTACATTTAATGTGAAATTAAAAAAGTAAAACCTACAAAAACTAGATATATACAAATCTAACAACAATGAATAAACAAATGGTTGTTAAGTAAAACAAAATCGATATTTCCATATTTTGCATTTGTCATTATTGCATTGACTGTCAACAATAATACGCTTTAAATTATTTTCTATTTACTTACATAATAGTTGAATTACATATATAACTAAATAAGAGACGCAACTCAAATGGAAGAACTAAAAAATAATAGAACACATTATTACAAGTATTAATTCCTTGTCCTCTAATTAACATTAATGTTTATATTAGAACTTCCGAACAACAACAAGCTGTCGTTTCTCTCGATACAAGTGATATAGATAAATTAAATAATAATATTACCTCCAGAATATCCTTAAATCTATAAAAATACTGAGCAATGCTTTCGTACAGATTTAATTCACTAGGACAACCGTCAACACTAGGTGAAATTATAATAAATTTAACAAATTACTTTATACATTATTTTAAAGTGTGCTATATAATTCACGATAATTACTCTACAAAATAAACAAAGGTAGGAAATTTTTATTTCTACGTTAATTCGTGTTTAACTTAATTCCAGCAAGAAGTGTAGTTTCTACATTGTTTGTATAAAGTACACTGTACCACTGCATAAATCAAAAGTCCCTGACGAGCCGAAGTCGATGCAGCGACCCAGCAATTAACGTACTTTACCTGTAACCAATTGAGTCATTGTTAATTATTTTAAATCAATTCATACAGTATCTTAATCTACACACGGATCTAATAAAATCAACCCGCATCCATCAATTAAAACGAATAGGACACCTAAATTATTAAAAGGAAAAAAAATGTGTCATGATAGCAGTTCCGATTCTATCATTGCCCTCCGCTGCGCTCACACATAACGGCCGAAATAAGAAAAAAGATCAAACCAATCGAGATGAGGTGACGAAACGTTCAGTCTCATTATCTGAGAATTTATTAACGAATCGGCTGGACCGGAAAACGAAAATGTAAAGAAATAAAACTTCGACCTCGCCCGCGGTCATCTAAACTGTGCGGCGTCAATGAAAAAAGAAGTCAAACAGGTTGAGTGGAGTCGCAACTGAATGAAACAGAGAAGGACCCGGGGATCAAAAGATAAGAGAAAAGATTAGGGACTCGAAAAAAGCGGTTTTAATGCGGAGGTAGTGTTGTGAATGAAGAGTCCCATTGAGGTCTCGCCCACGCATGTTCAACGCGAGATGTCTGAGGGAGCAAGGTCCAAATAGCTGCCGTTCATTCGACGACGCCGTGACGCCACCACGAACAATGCTCATTTTAAATGCATAAACTGTTTTTTGTCTTTGGAATAATTCTGCTTTGTATTATTTAAATGAGTATAGGATCAGTGCTAGGTGTGTCCGGATCATAAACAAATATAAAGGGCTTACATTCTTTATTAAATCATAAGATTATTTGGATTGAATGCAATCGGTTAAATCATTAATTGATAAAAATAAAACAATAGCTGCGTTTGAAACCTTTTAAAGATATTTTAAGTGGAGGATGAATTAGGTAGCCACATTATTTAGCTAAATAAAAACGACACAGGTATGTTACTTTAGCTGAATACAAGAACTGTCGATTTCGGTGCGTTCTTTTTGGGACTCCTTTATAGGAATGCCGCGATAAGGAGTTATTTTCACGTCATGGAATTCGTTGGCTAAAAAGGCGTGAAAAAGAAAATAGTACAAAACGTTCTATATGTGAATTTGTGAGCGTTTGGCTAAAACAGAATTCTTTACGATGCCGTCGTGTGCGGCAGTGTCGTCTTAAAAATTTATTGTAATGAACGGACAGACCGCGGATGCTTCTAAGAAATACTTTGTCGTCTCTGAGAAAAATGTAGCTAGAAACAAGGTTGGGTTCATATTATACTCTTCCGCTTATAATGAAATCATCGCATCGATTTGGGTTGTTTCGATTAGAATTAAAGTTTTTTTGGGGAAAGTGTACTTTGGGTCGGATCGATGCTGTATACGTAGGAGTTCCTGGGTACGTCGTTTGACACTGACAAATGACACAAGATTGCAATCTCTCGCCCTCACATCTCCCTTCCGCTTCGACGCGCCTCCATTGTTTTCAATTACCGTCGTGACACACCGGCGGGACTCAACACTGCCAAACCGCAACTCTGTTTATGGCCGTCTTTATATCACAACTAAGATCGCCTTTTTGCAATAATTGGTATATTTAATAGTCCGCGAATTCAATGGAAATGAATGAATAAACTAATGCTTACTGGTTTCATCAAGAACGGAAATCGTAGTATCGGATATTTTAGTAAATTATTCTTAAAAAATCACCTTTTATAGAAAGGCTTGAATCCAGCTGATCCCTCGCTGTGGTGTTGGTTGGGTTGATGATTATTGGCGTGATGTGGGTTGTGGTAAGGGTCACGTTGAGGTGATTGCTGGTGTCTCGGAAAGCAGTAACCTGACCCTCCGCCGCTTCCCAATGGATTAGCAACGCTCGGCACCTTCATATTTGGTGGTGTTTGTGGGGGTGTGTCAGTCTGAACATCTGGGAAGGCCGCTGGGTGAAAACACGGATGCTGCCCACCATATTGCCCACCAGGAAACCCTCCATAACGCCCATATGATGCGCTGGCTGGACTAGCAGCTGCTGTGGCTGGTAGAACAAAGCCATTTGAACTTCCATCACTGGCTGACGATCTTTCTGGTCCGGAACTATAGCCATGTTGTGGCCACGGTTGAGCTGCTGGAGGTGGAGTTTTACACGCAGCAGTATCAGCTAATGACCATATTTTCGGTTTCGATGCCGGAATTGGCACTCCGCAGTCTGAACCACCTCGTTTTGATTCTTCTTTTATTCCATAGCCAAGAAGTTGGTTGTGCATTCCCTGAAGCAGCTCATCTCCCTTTCTCTCCTCATCTGTAAAGATAACCGAATTCACGTTCATATTCCACGTTGCATCCAATGCTCGATATTGTATTACAAGCAGATTATTGCCATAGCCACTACCGAAACTAACGTCCGAGCAATAAAAAAGAGCTTAAAGTGTTTATGTACCGAATCGATACATTTCACATTGTATCCAACGTGTCCATTACCCCGGGGACGTAAGTTTTAGCTCATAAGATGTATCGTATCTTTCGGTCCCTTTGGAAAAAGTCGTGTGAAAATACGTTTGGCGTGCAGTGACCCATTCGTTAAGTGGTTATCCGATTAGCGAAGTGAAAATACCACTTTAGGGCGCGACTCCCCTGCCGCGGGCGCTGCTCGATCCCTTTCACATTAAAGCTGAGCATTTATTTCGCATTTCCCGATGCTCCCCGCGGTACCGCACTACTCTCCGCGGAATGTGCGCTACGACCCACACAATTAACGGTCAACCTCGCTCTCGTCCTTTTATTGCCCCATTGTATTTTTCAGTTTGGAACATTGTTCGTTATTTGATTAATCATTTCGGTACCTATTCAACTAATTATTTTTACATTTTTATGCTATAAGCACATAAAGATGACAAAAAATGATATCGAATTAAACGGCTGGTCAGAAATTATTGTTATTGTACAATTAAGTCGGAATGTTTATTCAGCAAAATTTTATAAGGCTCTAAGAATTATCATAATATCATTTTCCGTTGTAAAGTGGCTTTCGGGGTGCAAAGGGCTCGGGGTGCCTAATGAAATTCAGATCCGCGGTGTAAGAGGTGCGGGAGGATGCGGCCGCTCGACTTCATTCGCTTTATTCCATTTAATGCTGACTGCTTCTAGCTTTTAAGAGGGGTTATCCGGGTTGCCCTCACTAGGGATAATAGGGACGCCACTGATACTTCGCGCGAAGATATTTATCCGGCAAATTGTTTTAATTTTCATTGTATTAATCTAATATGGACCCACAGCGCCGAGAGATAAGCGGGAGTTTGATTATTTTGTAATGTTTATCTTTAACAATACGCTTTATGTGTTCATTAAGCTGGTTTATTTACAAATTTTATGAGCTCTCGGTTATTTTACGCAGCTATTGTTCGGAGGAGTTTTCAGCGTTGGAAGTTCAGGATCAGGTGATAGATTGATCTTGTGAATGCCAGAGGCAAGACGTGAAATCGATGTATGCACTTTGATACAGAATGATTTTCCCCTTTAGCCACTAAAAGCAGGGGCAAAGTGAGACATTATAAAAACACGTCTCGTGCGCGTGGGGAGCCGCTGGGCTACAGAGTGACAGAGCCACCCCTGCCTCCCGCCAGCAATCCGCACTGCACTTTAGCTGAGGACATTGCAATTTATTACTCCTCCAGCGACGTCCATGGCACTTGTTTGTACTTCGGTACTCGTTTTCCATTAACGCACGCCGGATTAATATTTTGTTTGCGATGCGTGTACTTACGACAAAAATTAACATTTATTGGTAGGGTCCGAATGCTTTTATTCATGAGTGGCTTAGCTCTGGATAGTTCTAATGTTTGTTTACCGACGAGACATACTGGGGTACGCGTGTGAAAGCTTTTACATTGGCTTTGTTTGCAAGGACTTAAAATGATATATGACATGTCGTGAACGTTGGCGTTTTTGTGAAATGGTTATTCGTGTCGGTTACGCGTTATGGCGTGTTTGGTTAGGCTCTGGGAATCGCATTGAGATGGCCAGATTAGGATTATAGGATTAAGCATACGTAAACTACAATATTTGGTCAATAAGATTATTGATTTCAGAAAGTCATTGCTGTTTATCCTATTCGAGGTTCGTGCGGTACATAACAAGAGTAGATCAGGTAAAAAGAATTCACACCTTGCGGTCAATGCGTATTTTTGACAGGAATAATATACGTGTTAAATCTTTGACAGAATATTTCTCTAAAAGCTTCTAAACTATTAGTTTTTTTAATATGTACCTATAATAGGATAAACATAATATGTTGTTTCCAAGGATTGCCAAACGTGGAGCTTAACAATTTCACCACAATTTAAAACTTAATATTTACCATGAATTCTTCTGAGTCTGTGGTTGTTGAAAGAAGCCATAATTACGGGGCAACTATCTCAATAACTATTTCAATGTTCTTGTAGTATTATTTTATTTGTAGCAACACATATTTTTTTTAAATAAATTTATTATTCGAAGGGACATACCGGCAAAATTCGTCAAATAATTTTTACAGAAGACACGTGCTGTGATGATGTTATGAATAATATATTTACTAGAAGTGACTTCGTATATTAAGGTGACGATAGAGGATACTGAAACATTTATATATTATTAGTCTTATTTTACGTTGGTTTTTTTCATTATTAGAATCACGTGTGTATCCAAGACGAGCAAGTATATCTAAGCTTCTGCATATAACTGAGCACGTTGCACATAAGATTTATGCATCAATTGTACGTATTTGTCACAAAGATGCTTAGGATTTTCTTTTTTTATTCAAAAGTATTTTAAACACTTAACTTTATTGCAATAAAATAAGTTGTTGGAAACATACAGCACAGCTTAATACTGTATCTGAAGATGGCCTTAATCCGCTTTAAAATACATCTTACGTTCACAGATTTTGGTATTTAGAAACGTAAATTAAATTAACAATAACAGTTTATAATTAAGATAATCCCTTAGTTATACAATTTAAAAACCACTATGAACCATTTCCATACTCTTATGGTAAGTGAAGATAACAATCTCTAAGTTTATATTTAACCGGTGTATACGTGCATCTAATTAAGATTGATATAAAATAAAATTAACATAACACTCACAGATATCTAACTTTTTAATAGTTTATCTTTTCACTTCCTTTTAAATTATCGTGGTATTTTTCGGTTTTTATAAACTGAACATTTCCATTAAATCTATATCTGCGATGATATTACCCCATTCACATCAACACTTCATTTATTATTGGCATTTTATGGCCCCGAGCGGTGTTGGCGCACGACGCTTGCGACCGCACTTGAAGTGTTCTCTATAACAATAGGCACCTTCATTAGCCAGCGTATGGCACGCGTTAGCCGTGACGCCCTATGTTCCATTAAATCAGCGAAGTTTTCAATGAAAACACTCATCTCCCAAGCCATCTCTGTTGCAACAATGCCTACTTATAATTTATGTTTGTGACAACCGCGGCTAAAAGCACTCGCACCCCGCATCTGAATTTTATGTCCAACATTATAATCCGTAACAACTTTAGCTACACGCAGCGCGTGAAGCGTGCACGAATTACAGAACGTAAGTAACAACACAACGACACGGACCCTGGCGTAAAATCGTCCAATTGAATTGGCACACATTATAAATCCCCTAAACCGTACTTACTTACGTTCTACGGAATATCCTCATAAAAGAAACGATCCACGAATCGACAAATCCTTTGGCAAGAACATGAAGTAGGGCAGATCGTCAGACAAGCTGAACGCGACCTCGAAATTTCAGCCCGTACCTACGTAAAGGAAGGAGCTTTATGTGAAATTTGGGTTCGGGCGCCGCCCACTTTACTGCAAATAGGAAATCCGGGAGCGAGGAGCGGTTACGCACAGTTACACGCCTGAGACCAGGCTCTCCCGCCGGCCCCTTCCCCTGGCCCGTCATACGCCTCCATCCTCCCTGCGACCTCTACAGAGCTTATACACCCTCATGCCTTCAACTGGGTTACGCTCAATTCACTTTACGATTTATACGACGACAAAATTAAAGCAATTTTAAACGATCAACCGACTTCTGTTGAACACGCACTCTGTAAATGTACATTACTAACAATAATCGATTTTATTCGCATTTGCATCATTTACTACACAAATTAAGGATCTACAATCGCGTTGCACAAATCAGTTAAAAGGCGTAGCTATAGTTCTATAATACATTGCATCCTAAAGTCAAATGTCTCTACAAATTGGATCAATTTGACTATAGGAGGTCAAAAAAAATTTGTGATATCAACGAACCTTTGCTATTTTTTATTTTGTCTTCTTGTTCCTTTTCTTCATCAGATAGCATAGCGTCATCGTCATCATCTGTTTTATTTTTCGGTTCCCAAGTCATTTTGTTTTCTTTCTTGAGCCGTCTGCGAGCATTTGCAAACCAAGTTGATACTTGTGTGAGAGTCATTTTTGTTATAATAGCTAACATGATTTTCTCTCCTTTTGTCGGATATGGATTTTTTTTATGTTCGTTAAGCCACGCTTTCAATGTTGCTGTTGATTCTCGCGTTGCGTTTTTCCTTCTCGCAGCTAGATCATACCCAGCACCGTATCTGTTGACAAACATACAATTATCCATATACCTAAAAGGTATAACGCGCTTCCGGCCTTCATGAATAGTATCAGTAATTTGCAAAATCAGGAGCCACCGAGTTAATATATTATATTTAAAAAACAATCTAAGGGTGTCATAATAATCTTTCATTTTTACACATAAAATATATAATTATATTGATTTTTAAATCTTTTTTTTAGTTACTTTATATTCTAACATTGTAGCAAGACTAGGAAATATCAATACTTTTTTTTTACAAATCTACGTGAAGCTTTACAAGTATTGCGGTATCGATGTATTGATTATGTATTCAGTCACGTCGAATACCGCACAGTTGGTATTTAAATTTGTTGCGGATAAGCATTTTATTGCGCATATAGAGTAATAGATATCACGGTAGTAAAACGTGAAATTCACAGATACGGCGCACCATCCTATTTGCATGCGGATTTTGGGAATAATACTGGGGAGGCGCTCGTCATTCCCTTGATACCACGTATTGTACCTGACTTCGATTTCTTCGCCGACATGACAAAGACGAGTTTGGAAAACGCAATAAATATGTACCCCGGCTGAAAATATTTAAAATATAGTCCCATGTGATGCGATTTATACAAATTAATACTCTATGTTTAGACTTCAGAGTTGGTTGTTGGAAAATCGATAGCAATAGTCGCACGTGACACGAATGCCATTCTATTGAGAAGTTTTGATTTAGGTTGAAATGACTTCTACTTCGGATTTATAACTCTAGTAAAGTTTGATTTACGAATGCCAAGAATACTTAAGTATAATAACAATTGTAGGTGCAATTTATATTGTAAAAACATGTGGTAATTTTAAGATAAAAAGTTTGAATAATTGCTTTTGGATTGCTCTGTTTGACAAATGTTTTCATTGTTTTTGTCATTCTTTGGTTGTGTGGGCTTGTCTTTCAATCCGTTGTCATTTTTATATAATAAAGCTATGAAATTATGCATGTACCCGTTTTTCTAACAATTAAATGCTTAACTGGGTTTTGGATTAGTTTTCGTCGAAAGTTCAAAATTTTGTTAAAATTATGTATTAATTATTTTACTACTATATTATGATGTGTTGATTATGATATTCTGGGCACACGGTATCTATTATATTATGGAATTACACTGAAAGACAAAAGGAATAGATTTTTTTGTGATTTTATAACTCGGAGTATCTATTTTCTTATATTTCCCATTTAATTAGAATATATATAATTTTCGTGTAAATTATGTTGTAACCACGCATCAGAACAAACTCTTTCCATTGCAGGTGTAGATTTTAGTGTGAGTTACTTTTCGTTTGCAATTATAGTTACCCTAATTATTGCGCTAATAACTTCATTGCCCATATTTTTGTGATTCGAATTTTAATTTGTTGTACAGGTCAATTTTATTGCAGATTATAATATGGGTACAACAGCATTGGTTGCGATTCAGTGCACGCAGGTCAATACCGATCCAATCTACAACGAGCTTAATTATATGTCATCTAACCGACAATCAAAGAGAATAAAAACTATATGTCCAAATTTACGAAGTAGCGGGCATTTCTATTAAAAGTATTAATTAAGGCTTTCGGCCACGTTAACGTTGAGCGGTGACGTCATTTATATTTTATAAATGACGTCACCGCTCAATAACTGTAACCACGTCGCTTGATGCACTATTGCTTTAGTATTTATTATTCATTGTGTTTGAAGTTTTAGTTGTTCTATTTTGCGTTTTTATTGATTTTCGATGCGTGACATATTTAACGGCCATAACTTACGGGCATTTTTTTAAATTTGTAAAAATAAACAATGCGTGCTTATTCTATTGATGATTTTATAAAGTTTTTTTAAAGTATTAATTTACAAACTGGATTTGTACTAAATGGATCAAACTATTTAGTTCAACATTAGGAGATATGAGATGAAGAACTAAGTTTTCATAGTCAAAAATTTTTGTGTAACACTAAGCTATATTTAAAAAATTATGTGAAAGACCTTTAATTCACATTTCTATTGAACACTATCATATTTGATATATTTCAGCCATATTAATGAGTTAATTTTTTTTTTATTTTAAAGCGTAATTTAATTATTATCATTTAGAATACATTTAAGATACGGTTTTTTTTTAGTATAAATAAATATTTCCACCAAGCATTCCAAAATATTTATTGTAAGTAGTTAACAATTTGAAACTGAAGACACATAAATAATCTAATGCCATCCCAATCTATTTTTAAATTAAGTATACTATTCTTGAAGCCATATTCTTCAATGCCTAGCTCTCAAACAAAAATAGTTGCACCATTTTATAAATAAATACAGCACTTCGTAAGTACAAAATTTTTCCGATTATTTCGATTGACAATCTACCGTTTAATTATAATATCTACGGCTTTGACATAATTTATACTGTTAGAAAATGTGTGTGAAAGTCCGTCATTAAAATAAAAATACTGCCAAACGCAAGAGATGTATTTAAAAAATAATTACTTCTGAAGTTTCATGACAGGATAATTAAATATTTAATTTATTTAAGCAATTCTACTTAAAGAGCACAGTCGCTTATTTGGAAAACTGACTGCCAGTATGTAATTGTAGTTTTATTCATGTCGGCCTTAAATGGATAAGTAAACGGATAAATTTATGGCAGCTCTGATGGAATTACTTTTAGATAAACTAGCTTTTTGGTCTTCATAATGGACGAAACGAGGAGATTGTCCACCTCATGGTAAGCACCGTAGCGTAATATTAGTAGCGTTATGTTCCGTGTCAATACACAACTCAAAACGAAGATGGAATATCTGATATAGTAATATTTAAGCTGAATAACATAAATTGTTTGCATCGCTAAATGTTACAATTTAGACTCATGTATTATTTATAAATAATAGTTCCGAAGACCAATAGTTTTAACTTTAATTCATTGAACCAGTCGAAGGCTCCTTTGCACAGGATGCCGGCTAGATTATAGGTACCACAACGGTGCCTATTTCTGCCGTGAAGCATTATTGTGTTTCGGCTTAAAGAGCGCCGAAGCTAGTGAAATTACTGGGCAAATGAGACTTTACATCTTATATCTCAAGGTGACGAGCGCAATTATTGTAGTGCCACTCAGAGATTTTGGGTTTACCAAGAATCCTGAGCGGCACTGCATTGTAATGGGCAGGGCGTATTAATTACCACCAGTTGAACATCCTGCTCGTCTCGTCCCTTATTTTCATAAAAGAAACGCTAGCGGCTAGTCTATTTAATCTTTAATGTTGATAATTTGATTGTCAAAATAAAGCCATACGAAAGGATACATTTCTTGTCTCCTACATATTTTATTTATAAATCGAAAACCGAATAGCCTAGTCATAATGCACCTTTAAATGTTATTTTATATGCATTTTGGTATTTGATATTTTATTTTTACTAAATAACTAGAAAATAAACATAATAAAATCGCACAAAAGAAGTGAAATCTTCATCAAGGTGAAGTCAGTAATTCGAAATTAAACTATTTCTTGCCCTATTATCATGAAGTTTTTCTAAATTACTCGTATAAATTGCAATATATTGGATTATAATTGTAATTACACTCGTAAATATTACTATGATTGAATACGCCCTTAGTCTTTTCAAACCCTTTCATAGCCAAGTGTAACAGTTCAGTCTATTTAGCTCATTAGCACGCTGAAAGAAGTCTTCACTTCACAAAGTCCCTTTGAAATTATTGCACTCGCTGTACTTAGATATGATGCATTTCTTGTTCAAAAGCTTATAAAATATAAGTGAGTTTTCATTTCTATTTTTAACAGAATATCAGCAGAACTTTGACGTCGATACAATTTCATTTTTACTATTGAGCGTATTGTCATTGGTTTGATGTATAAAGCAGTTTTCAAGGTGATTATAATTAGAGGGCGGGTTAATGCTGCACTTCAGTGCATTAGGGCGGCGCGGTGCGACTAACGTGGGCTGCGGTGTAGGCGTCATACACTTGAAATCGATCGCGCGTCAGCCATCTTGTGAAACTCACAGGTCACAATTTTACATTTCAACGAGCACGTGACGTCGAACGCAAAATCGTTAATGTTTTAAATTATGCATCTTCTGATTACGCCTTGAAGGCGGTGAAATACGATTTAAATTTCAGACGTTTTTTATCGTCTTAATTTTTTTAAGGTAAGTAGTGTATATATTTATATGCATTTATAATATTTATAATTGAATAGGACATTCATGAGATAATATTATTTAATTTAATGAATGATACATTTTGTACAGGAGAGATTTTTTAGATTGTTAACGTCTTTTTATGCGATTATCAAATAAAATTCCTACCGGGTTAAAAGTGGATTAAATATGTCAATGACATTACTATTAATATATGTCTAGCCAAAAGAATAAGTGAATAATATAAATTCCATTCGATACTGGCATTTTATTCCGTTTCCATAACTATTGAAACAAACCTAAGCGTTTGTCTGCGAGCGAGAGACAAAGCCTTTAAAACCAAACCACATTAGCTTAACACGAGTAAGCTCTTCAGAAATCTGGGCGGATAGCGAAGACAGCACAATGAAAAGCAAAAACATCGCGTGAGAAGTATTGAGACAAATTCGTACAGCGGCTGAAAGCGCTGAGTTTGTTGAAAGCCCTGTAATTAATTTAGACAGTCCACTTATACCATGTGCCCTCCCATTTACAAAACGTAATAAACCTCTTTAAAATATACCTTCACGTTGCGTGCTTTATTAGAATTTATTACAGTAAAACAAACGTGTGAATTTATATTTGGAACTCAATTATTTTTTTAATACATGTTACATTTGCAACTAGTGTATATTTTTTTTACATTCCTATTGTTATAATAATTACGTATAAACTTTTAATGTATTAAGGAGTTGTTTCGGGGAATATTTCCCGTGAAATTTTTCTCTTAATTACAATTAAGTAACAAAAATAAATCTTAGTTGGCGGGTAAGCTGATATAATGTCAGTTTGAAAATATCCAATAACCTAAAATTACATTTATTTTCAAACCAGACTATAGTATATATCATTTTCCGATAACATTGAACATTCATAGAGACAAAATTCTAAACTTTTTTAATTTACTAAGACAATATTATGTTGTTATTGAATTCAATATTGTCCTAATTATTAGATATTTTATATGACTTATAATAATGCGGTTGTATTTTTAAGAATTGCTATTGTGCTATACGAAGAAGTTACTTTATCATTTAACGTGATGTATCAAAAGTGTTTGCGGTCGTTCGGCGCAGCCTCCGTTTCTAAGGATGAGGTGCGCATTCAATACAAGGTATCGTAACTTAACTACCGCTTGGGGGAATTGCGGGCCTCCCCTCCCAAAACCCGTATTATGTACGAATACGCTTACATAAGTAATGTTCCACCTCTGTCCTCTTAGGGGAAAACTCGCAACGTTCGGATTTGTTACATGAGAACCTCATTGTATGCCAGTTTGTCTCATTAAAGTACCGGTCAGACGTATTAGCTAAATACTGAGCATTAGCAAGAGATTAATTACACACAAGGTATTTATAACAATAGTCAAGTGGCCCTCAATGAATGTAAATCACCTAACAACATTTCATACGTATCGTAAATACGCGTAGTTGCCTAGCTCGTAACGGGCTACGAACAAAACATGTCATTTAAACGCAACTTGCCGCTAACGAGCGCGCCTTATTCGGTTTATTTAAAATGTAACAGCCCAAATCGTTGGCATACAAATAATTCCCGTTGAGCCCGGAGCAACGTAATTTCCTGCGTATTTTGATCTCAATGGCGCGGGCACAAGTGCTCCCTCGACTCTTTTCTCTAATTTTTATACGTTTCTCTGCTCGAGACTCGTGTTAAAAATAGCTGAGTAATTTTTCATTTCGATGTGCGGCGGGCGTGGTAGATTACAGACTGTTCAAAATAATACAGTAACGGTGCTTAGCTGAAGCAGCTAACCACGACTAACTTATGTCATACTTTGTACACTTTCACATGTTGCTGGCTTTGTGACCGCCTATTACCTGCGGGTGGTGACTTTACATGCCTTATTTCAACTTAAATGGCATCGTTGAGTGGATATTTGTTATAGAATTTGTTTAGTAGAATAATACATTTTTCACAGCAACACACATGTCTATTAGTTACTTATGTTTTATCGCACCAATCTATACAGTACTCACTTATATTCTAATGAACAATTGCGTTCGAAGGGACGCAATATATTAAGATTTATTTCCGTACTACGCCATCCTGACGCGACCGTTTCTTTTTACGAAAAAACTAATGTCTCTCCTAATTATTTTTAGATTATAACGTACCGGCTGCTATATATTAAGTCGAGCACAGCCGAATTGTCAGCATAACTTCGCTTTGATGTATCATGATTTGTTTTTATTTTTGGCCGCTTCGAGCGTGATTCATGGATAAATAAATTTTCATGTGCACGTAAAGCGTGTATTTAATTAATGCATCAGCTACAATGCATTGTTATGACAGTATAGCGATGAATGTTTCGATGTTGCATAAACAAGCTATTGTCACTATTGTGTTAGGCGCGCCGTTTCAATTTGACTCTTATGACACGGATATAAAACATACGCTCTCAGCAACCGTGAGATGCAATAGCTGTTGAAGGAATTCCTTTCAGTGGAGCTTTGCGAAAACGTCAACCCAAGGCGTTTCGAAGAAAAACTGTGAATTAATCAAACCATAGCGCGAATGGAAGTGGCGTCATTCATCTCTGTCACACTCGACGGTGGTGATGTATAAAAATGAGACAGCTAAAAACCGGGAGTAGATGCTTGGTCATTTTCCCTTGTGGTTTTGCCTGGTCCAGTTTGTTGAAGTTCTGGGCGGAAGATTAAAAAATGTAATTTGGTTTTCTAATGGGAACTACTAATGCGAAGTTATTGTTAATCATTCAGAGGTTAAAATCTCGATGGTGAAATGATAAAACTTAACTAAGCAACTTTTTTTTAACCGTTTATTAATTATCCATTAAACATTTCCAAATAACCTAAAGTTAACAATGATTATTAAAGATATTAATGCTTTTTAAATAGCATCAAATGTTAATACTTTGGGAATATTTTTAAATTTTTAAATTATGCGGGAATGCCTATCTACTATTATAGCACACGAAATATAAACTGTGTTTTAAACTCGTTTTTAAATCTTATATTTCATACAAACAAATTGCTATCTATATCCCTACTATAATATTATAAATGTGAATGTTAGTTTGTTTGTTACGCTTTCATGCCTAAGCCACCGAACCGATTTTAATAAAATTTAGTACAGAGATAGACTAGATCGTGAAAAAGGACATAGGCTACCTTTTATTGTAAAACTATAAACGGAGGCGTCGAAATAAGGGATGGTATTTTGTATGGAAATTCGTCAATATCGTAGATAAAACCATGAAACTTTTTATTTAGGCATAACAAATAATTTATAAACATGTGTTCGAGAATTTTTGAAACTTTGACCTACATGGGTATGAAATAGGAAATTAAAGTTCATAGGGAAATACTATTTAAGAGACTGTCTACAATGACAAGGGATATGCGCTGTATAATATGAATGTATGAATGAAAGTGAGTTATTTGAAAAGTATCCTAAAAATAAATTGCCCAAAGTAACTATTCAACGCGGACGAAGTTGCGGGTAAGAGCTAGTACGTACATAAATATTAAATAGGGACTCCGTAAATTAATTAACCCTTACATGGCTCTGTGTCATTACAATACAATCTTTATTCCACTCGTTGATAGCAAGTGATATTGCTTTCATATTAATGACAGCTCTTGACTACATAAGGTAAGAATTGCACTGCTTACAACACTTAAGAAGAGTGAGCAATTCCGGTTAAACGTTTTTCATTATAGATTATTGGTTCTCAAACGCTTATAAACTTCGATTGTGGTTGCAGTAATGGTATGGAGTTTTAATTAAACTACCTTTTTACTGTAATTAGTAAAGGACCTAGAAAGGACTTCTTTATTTTACACTTACTTGTTATAATATTCAAAATATGGGTACATTTATTTATATATTGATATTTATAACCAAATCCAGATATATGACTGATACTTGATCTAATAATGTATTAAAAAGATAAAATTATATTAATTTTATGTGTAACGTAGACAATGATCTATACTGTAGGTACTGTATTATGAAAACATTGGCTCAATGTTAACCCGATTTTGCAAATGGGGATACATGTGCACAAAATAAGAGAATTCATTAAATTGAATTCGATTTGTAAATACAAACATGAGCCGTTCGCAATGCTATCTATTAGAGAGATAAGTTTAGAAAGGGCGGTGTTATGTTAATCTGCGCTGCGCTAGCATTATCTAAAGTGGCAATGGACCTGGGTCTGATAGGCCCAAGGGACTTACCCGTAAGCTGCCAGTGTGGGGTCATATGGATAGTAGCCGCTGGAGGGTTGAAGTCCCGCTGAAGTCCACGCTGACATTTCGCCGCCGCCTTCTTTGAGAGCGTATGGATTACTCTGAAATATGGTCATTTCCAAGCCATAAGTTAAAATAAGAAAAAAAATATAATCAATAATTTACAAAAACGATACAGCTTTTCATATAAATTATCTTTATAATATTATTACTGCTTTCAACTACTTATAAAAAAATGAAATTAAAATGTGACAAGTTCCTAATAAAAATAATTTGTTTTTTTAAGTAATGACAACTGTTTGTATGTTAAGTTCGATGGACATGAAATTAATATTACATCTTTAGATACAGTCTGTAGGTAGGTACTATTTTAGTACAAAAATTATTATTAATAAGAAAAATACGTTCTGCAATATAACCGGACATAGCATCAGTAAATTACACATAGTTGTAACAGATTCGCAGACATTAAATCAAGCTCTCAAACTATGCAACTAACCCTATAATATATTTTAAATCACCAATGTAACATATACGAAAACAAATTACCATCAGCGAGTGTAAGACGAGATAAATCACAACATAATACCGTTCAGTCAATCGGCCTGACAAATACTCGAATTTAATTAAAGTTAACTTAATAAAAGGGAATAAACTTAACAACAATAAGAGTCCCAAGTGTATGGGCTGACATATCACTAACGTATCTGCATAATGTATGGGTAGAGAGGGTAAAACTATTAAGGCCCACACACACTCCCTCTGTCTGATAGTTGTTTAAATGTAAGCTTGTGAGGGTTACCCTCGCCAACTTATTCGCATACATTAGGAGCAACTAAATTAAAAGTGTGAATGATTCGCCTCGGGAATTCGTCCCTTGTCTCAAGCCCCCGACTTTGATAATAAAATGAGAAGCATTACTTTACGTATGGAGTGCTGTTTGCGTCGCAAACTGAAAGGGCGGCCTACATTGTTCCCTCGGTTTTTAAGGAGAGCGACGGGATTGCTTTCTCGCTTTCCCTTCGCGACGGTTTTTCCATTTTGTTTGTTGGTGTCTGGGTAAACGTAATGGTTACTGCTTCACAATAACAGTATTCTTTCAATACACTTTAGTGTATTTGAGTTGTGTTTGAGATACATTGATTTAAACTGTTTAATATATTTCATGGTACTTTACAATAGGGTAAATATTTCAAACTATTTACTTATTGCACTTAATCTTTTAATATATTTATTACAAGAGAGGAAAACAATATTTAAAATATTTAATAGTTTAATCAAAATCTTTTGAACCAGTTTAAGTATGTATGCCAAAATTAGTTATTTAAGCTTGTTTAACCTTAACTCCGTAATCTACCCTCAATGCTGTGATATATATATTAAATCTAGCAGTCAGTTAAAGTAATTAAAAGTAAGATAATTAGTTCCATCGTTTAATGTCCATTGACACATTTCTTAATGTCTCTATTAAGGGGGATGTCACTTTGTTCATGTGTCTTTTATAATATCACTATTCTTATTTTTGTATACATTACCCCCTTATTCATAATGGTCCGCTAACTTTATACAGTCGCTAAGGAGTGTTTTTTCTCATTTTGACTTAGGTCAATAGAAGAAGACAAAGTGAGAGTTAGCAATGCTTTAAGTTAGCAGACTGTTATGAATAAGGGGGTAATTCACTAGCAGTACACTAACTCAAAAGGTTTTGTTCATTTTAGTCTTCTTACTATATCAGTGTAGTCTAGGAGCTGGACTGTCTCGACATTCACATGATGATGAAGTCTATGTTGATGAGCTTCAACGCATTTTTGAATTATTTTATCAACGAACTCGATGTTAGGGTCCCGATGGAGATCGCTGTTTTGAATGTACCAAGGTGCGAATATAACTTACCTACGTAAATAATAAAATAAATGAATATATAACTCGGCCAAACAAATGAATCAAAAGCCACCAAATTATTATGTAATACTAGGCGAACCCGCGACTACGTTCACGAAAATTAATGTGCATTTATATGAATGCTTTTTATTAAAACCATAACCTTTTGGACAACAAATACCTTTAATGTTGTTCCAGACTACGATGAAGATATTCTTGAAAGTTTTATGAAAGTCTGTCAAGTAGTTCCAGAGATTAGCGTGAAAATTTTTATTTAATTATTGTACTTATGTGTTCATCTACACTCCTTTTATCATCTTCAATCAGTCTTAAGAAAATCTACCCAGTGTACAGACACGTCGATTCTATAGTTTAATTATAATGATATATAGCATAGTCTTAGAATATACTCGCATATAGACAACTAGACAGCTAAATAACGCGAGTACAATTTAGTTTTGTCATTATGTGCGTTAGCTATTTTAATATTCAAAATACTAAGGCCCTAATTCCAACCGCGGCTTTTTTTGATTGATTGATTGATTTACAGCATTCCAATCAAACTCGATAACAGTAACAATAGATTGGCTTTCGTTTTCTATCTTGATATATCTCCGTTAGAGATGTTTTTTTCTCTTGCACACATTGGTTGGTCTATACGCTTCCATATTTTAAGTCTAGTAGTCTAGTCTTATGGTATCTAGAGATTTGTACATCTACTAAAGATATGTAAATAGTGCATATATATAGTCATTCTGTGCTAAATTCCTAGAGCTTTGAAAGCACCCATTAAGTTGAAGGAAAGGCTATAAACTTGCAATCAGCAACAGGCGAAGACTGAATACAAAACAACACGACCCTTGTACGCATAAATAAACAATTCTATTCGAAACCAGCATTTATATGAAGTATTGAGCAATTTCTTAAGCAGGCGATAAACATAGAAAGTTTCTTGTTCATCGAACCGAAAATCGAGTCACAAATATACTTAAAAATGATAATAAGACAGAAATTCACATACGTAGTTACGGATGGGTAGTGGACATATAGAGGTATAATGATCGTGGTGTGAATATTCCACGTATTTTTTTTTATGGAAAAGGAGGACAATCGAACGTACGGGTCACCTGGTGTTAAGTGATCACCGCCGCCCACATTCTCTTGCAACACCAAAGGAATCACAAGAGCGTTTCCGGCCTTTAAGGAAGGTGTACGCGCTTTTTTTGAAGGTGCCCATGTCGTATCGTCCCGGAAACACCACACAAGGAAGCTCATTCCACAGCTTTGTAGTACGTGGAAGAAAGATCCTTGAAAACCGCACTGTGGAGGACCGCCACACAACCAGATGGTGGGGATGATATCCTAACTTGTGGCGTGTCGTGCGGAGGTGGAATTCAGGTTAAACAGCTCTTCTGAACACTCCCGTGCTAAATGCGGTAGAAGACACACAATGAAGCGCCGTCTCTACGCAACGCCAAGTGATCCAGCCGTTCACAGAGCACTGTATATTTTCAATTTTCTTTATTTATAACTCCATTAAAGAAAGTAAGAACTTTAATCAGTTTCTATTTATTAATCAATACCATAGAACTAAATAATCTCTTTTATTTAGACTTCCGTTCAGACGTTTGTTTGATTTTATTATGATAATTAAAATTATTAATTTATAATACAAGTTACATCTCTATGCATACTTCCAATATACGGGTTAGTGTTATCATGCCCGACAACATTTATAAAAAGTTTTCCTGTAACGTAAGTTTAGGTAACTAATATTTCTTTGTTATATGTTTAACTAGCTGTAAGTTATTTTGACGTAGTTGAAATAAGTTGTAAAACGATAAAGGCGTAAATGTTTATTTAAAAAAGTGCAATGAGTTTCTTGCCACTTCTTCTCATTAAACACCCCTTCGAAAATAAATATAAAAAGTAGGGAATACTTTTGACATTTATAAGTGTCATTTCCTTGACCTACACGAATAAAGTGATTAGGATTTTATTTGTTTTGATTTAAATACTTGTCTACGAAATTCATACAAATTAAAAATACACGCACCAATACGTCATCCCATAAGTAGATTGAAATAAATAATAGTTAAAAAAAACTAAAAAGCGCGCTTTATATAAGATTCAACTAAAAAATAGAAAATAAATTTAAATTGAAAATAGTGTAAAAAAAATATATTTTATTGTAAAAAAAAGTGTGGGGTGTAGAATAATTATTATTTTAATAATATCTTAAAAAGCACCCCACGGCTTTTTTACAATAAAATATATTTTTTTTTACACTATTTTCAATTTAAATTTATTTTCTATTTATAGTTGAATTTTATATAATGCGTGCTTTTTAGTTTTTTTAACTATTATTTATTTTTCATTTTTTAGTCAGTATAATGTCATCGGTCCTCGATAAATCTACAAAGTTTGAACGAAATCTAGCCGTTTAAAGTGGGTCAAAATCGCGCCCAAAGAAGTTGGTTACAACATACAGGTGAAGCTGATATAAAGCGTATAAAAAGAGATAAATACACGTTCTCTAAATCAGTTATTGGTATTCTAAAAGCTGGAAATGGATTAAAATATCAAACTCATTTCGGCTCAATTTAGAATTGCGATTCAACATTTAAATTGTCCGAATGACGTTTCAGGAAGTTTGAAATAAACGAACTAACGTCGAACAGTTAGTTAATGGGCGTTTATACAAATATTAGTTATTCTGCAAATATTAATTATTTAATGGACCGTATTTTAAGTTATATTTTTAGAGCTATCCTTCGTTGCAGTAATAGTTTCTGATATAATGTAGATTCTGCTATCAATTGAATCTGATATTCGTCAGTTGATGACTTGAAGAATAGTTAAGCAACAAACAAAAACATTGCAGCGCAAATTGTGAAAAACGACACTCATTTCAATTCTCCATTCCGTCATTAATATCTATCAGTGTACTAAACATAACACTTTTCCCCAAATAAGCCAGTGACAAATTCGCGATGGCAACTCTTTTGTGAGGGCGAGATAAAAATTGTGCCTTTTCCTGGACGTGACAGGGCGACCCCGAAGGTCGGTAACTATGAGTGATGATAGCGTCGCCCCGGACATTAGTGGCGAACGTGCCACGTGTCCTTTCCACCCAATAATGATACAGCTTAATTGCTATGCGGATGTTATGAATTGCGCCAATTTCGTCTGTTATCTATTGCCTATATTTTACCTGTGGTAATAGTCCAGTCATCGGTGGGGTAATATTACCTCAGTGTAACCGATGTTCTCGCAAAATGTACCTACACTGTTGGGTTCATGATTGAGCTTGTTGTAAAAGTTTTCAATTAAGAAAATTTATTGAATTAGCAGTTATTTTGGGGAAATCAATAACTGTGAGTTATTTTAAGTGTTATTTCTGCTAAGATTTGTCTTCAACCAATTTGACACGTGTTTTACCCCTACACAAGGCATCCTCAGGAGAGGTGGAATTTCTGAACTCGAAACGAGAATTCACTCTCCTGGATGAATTATCTGTTATTTTGTTAAATGTAAAGAAAATTGCCAATCGAGGCTCAGATGATGATCAGAGGATGGATCAGATTTTTGATGTCAAAATTTCTTCAGCCGTGTTGGTCACTTTTGGGTACGGGAAAATATTATGGGTTTGAGTCACTGACATGCTCATGATTGGCAAACGCAGTAAATAAATAATTAAAAAAACAAATGAAGATACCTATACCATATACCATACCATACCATACCATAGTTACACACTTTTTTGATGGGTGAAATCTCGTGAGATCGCTGTAGCTTACTTTGAACAACAATAGTGGTGTTATTATTATAAGTGATATTGAATGGATTTAGTGAAAAGTTCTTTTTGTTTGATTAATATATTATTGAGAATAAATTTCAAATGTAATTTAAAGTAAAAATTTAATTGTTTTTAATTTTGGTGACCTGTTGCTTGATCTGCATAATGATTCAATAAAATTTTCAATTTAAGTACATACAATCAATAATAAATTTATTTTAATCATAATAATACAAAAAATACACTGTGTTTTCTGTAATATTACTAGGGAATGTGGGTGGCGGTGATCACTTAACATCAGGTAACCCTTACGCTCGTTTGACCTCCTCTTCATTAAAATAACTCCTATTAAAACCCAACTTCCAAAATCCCATGCGTACCAAATACCCTTATTTCTGTTGACGTGACTATTTCATTTCATTGTTAAAAGCAATAATTTAATAACGATATAATAACTTCGTTTTGTTTTAGCTTACGAACTATACATACCAAAAATTAACTACTAATTAACAGTACTATAACAAACACGAATTCAGCATAAAACCACGCTCAAAGCGACTGTTTATACGTATTTTAGGACCTAATAACAACCTTAATGCCTTCTCGTATTTATATTAACCGTAATTTTGAGTTAACTATGCGATAAAACTCATTTATTAACCCTTAAAAATCTTAGCCGAACCTATTCACCCCACTCTTCCGTAAGACTGAATTTAACAATGTTTTAATCAATTCTCCACAGAGTTCGCGAGTCAGCGCTTTAGACAGCCTCATTACGAAGACCCCCAAATAAATATAAACAGTAGTGAAGGGTCCTGCCCTACTATTATCATTATTTACACGCGTCGCTAGATCCACAAATAAGAAAAACGACTTTAGACGTAAAAAAACAAAGTTCACGATACAACGAATACTGCGGTTCATATATTAAGTTACTTTATTTCATTGTATTAAAATGGTGATAAGTTATTTGACGGTTCATAAAGTCTTACCCTCGTGGTTGGCGAGGCAGGCAACACTGGAGGCGCCGCGTCGTCCCGTAGTGTTGCCAAATCGATGTCTTTCCATCACTTGAACTTAAACTTAAGTCTCTGATTTTACTTGGGGCTGTGTTGTATGATACCATTTTCTGCCTCATAAAGTGCCTGTTGCAAACGTTGAATGTGCAAAATTGAGCCAATATATTATATTTTCAGTTTATTCACAGTGTGCTCAACCAATAAACGCTACTTACGTAATGTATAAAATGTGAATTTACGAGTTTTCATTGGCGATGCAAATTCTTTTAATTGCAATTATATTAACTACGAAGAGTTTCTTACTTTTTATGATTGGTGTTATTACAATTTTATCATTTTAGTTAACGGTAACAATTATATAAGTAAAGGTGATAAATGTCTCAAATCATAAATAATGCGTTACTTTCATTGTACTTATTAGAGCAAATCGAATATTTAATTTTTGAAATAATAAACTATTCCTAAAATATAAAAAAAATAATGAAAGTGCATTGCTGTGCATTTGTTTGCTATTATAAGGAGCCTAAAGGTCGAGGTGATACAAAACTTCCACGCACGATGGTAATAGGTGAACATCTATCTTCATAAAAAATTTGTATGTTGCAAAATTTCTCCGATGCAGCAGGATAGTGATAAAATCAATTACCATTGACCCATTGGTTAATTATTCCTTAAATTGGAGGGTAGTATCTGGATCAATGCAAGCATTTGAAAACAAAAAGTTCTGCCAACAGCAGTAAATTAGTAATATAAATGCACTTGTAAAATATAACAATACAGCAATAAAAGTAATAAAACTTTATAGATGTTCATTCATTATTACAAATTGATAAGATACTAAGCCTCAGGTAGGCAATCTATAGCAAATTGGATATTAATGCAAAAGGTGTTTTTGTATGGAAACAATAAATTTGTTCAGTATCTGGACATGTGGAACGCAGTAGGGGTTCCTCTGACCTCGGCTTAAAACTTTAATAATTATACTTTGAATTAGTTTTTATTCGCATCACGATTATTCGCCAATGAAAAGAAAAAGGATTGTTAATAGCTCAATAACGAAAGACATCGGTTTTATGTATTTAAGACTCAAGGAGAAATATTATATCGTTCAAAATAAGCGAACTTCTGAGAAAGTAACTTATAAATAATTCCATGGTTCCCTGATGATGAATCTCTTTATTATTTGAAATTAAATTTAATATTATAATAGATATTGATACATTATGTACTACTATTATATGTTCTCTTACTGAATGATAGTCAAATTACGTCTGAATTAATGATTCGTAAATATTTGTTGAGAGAGAAAGCGAACAAAAAAAATTGTCGCAGAAAAGTACGAATGTACAAAAAAAAATATTGTTACGAACTATATAACCAATGTCTTCAGAATTATTCAAAAATATAATACAAAGCTCGCAATAAATGTTATACGAAATATTTAAACTTGAATTGCTGTAGAGGTCTCAAACATGATAAGTAATTCTCTCTTATTATATATTCCACTGCAAACTGTACAAAACCATTATCTATTATAAATATACACACTTCCACATTTTGCATAATTTATACATAAATACGACGTGTATACAAACAATTTTCTACTTTAACTTCATAATTAACGCCAATTAAACCGTAATTATATATGTATGTTAATAAAAGAATTGAATACGATAATAATACAATGTCATAGCAAAATGTTTTGAACATTCGACGAGGTGTACACTGAGTACTGACCAATCAGAAACAAGCGTTCTGAAAACTACAAAAAGGCAACATTGTTAATGCCGTAAAATAATAACGATAGTACTAGCGAAATCTGAAAGTGAATTGTAGCGAGTGGAAAAAAGAATGACTTAAGTGGATAAAGAGCGAATACAAACGAAACAGTCATTTTATGCTGCGCGAGTGACGCAACCAAACAACGGTACACGATTTTGTAGCCTACTACCCCAAACTTAAAGTTGATATTAGTATTACATGAATACAACGTGGCTAAGTTCAATAAAGTTTCCCCCAAATAAGCTATAAAACGGCACTGGGCGCCGCGCGCCAAACAAGAGGCAAGTTCGGGCTTTCGCTGCTTTGGTACGTTGAGGTTCCCACTGCCAATTATTTGTTTGTGGAGGTGGAGGCACAACCATTTTATTTCACGTTTTATTTAACATTTATTTCGTTACGGCAATTTCACGGGTATCAAAGTATTGCTAGATTGTGATTTAAACGAAATTGCTCATTTTCCACTTCGGTCGCAATATAACGATGCGATTTGGCATCGAGTTAATATTATTTTATTATGCGTGATATTGTATTTTATTCCTGGCCCAAAACAATCAGTTCACGTCTCGTTTCAATCGGAAATTTTGTGTACATTGTGTACATGATTTAAATTAAGTTGTTTCCCATTTGTTCGCTACACGTATAATATGTGAAGTGTATTAATGATTTTAATAGTTCTATGCTTATATTTTCATAGGCTGTATTAGATTTAAATGAATCATAAAACGATCGATAAAAGATTGATAAGAATAATAGGCATAACGTTCCGACAAGCGGGCGGGCACACTCGTAAATGAATAAACAATAAATGAGATTACACAGTTCAATTGGAGATCACAGAGGATCTGTGGTTTGGGTTAACAACCGAAGCCGACGGCATCCAATTGCCGTAATTCAATGATCGTAAACGCTCGCAATGATATCAATTAGAGCAGGCACGGGGACGATAAAGTTCTGCTTTAATTAGGAGAACAAACAACAGACGTTATTTAATGAGGCGTGCGCGTGTGGCGGAGCGGTAATTAGGTCGGGGGAGCGCAGTGGAGAGCGATCAATTATCGAGCTTCGCTGATTGATTTGGTACCGTCGCGGTTGAGTCGTTCAACCCGCGTACCCACAGCTAGCCTCCCTAATCCACATACCCACGAAACTCCACAAACTCTAAGCATACCGACCATACCCTCTTACCTGTCCCGGCTCTTCGCGTCACGCTACGCTGAACATTATAAATTATACGCCGCGTAATCGCTCACCAAACGCATCAGCGGTCGAAACCCGAAAGTTATAATCAATCGAAAACTTACCCATCTGAATTAATAACTCAACAATCGACTCGAGTTTCCGGAATAATATCTGATGTCTTGCTAATAGCTGTCAGTGGGGTGAACACTGAGCAGCTGTAAGCGATGTCCGCATAAATTATCTATAAAATAAGGACATTAAAAACTATTTAGAGCAAAAGCTATACTGCTGTGAATATAGCAATAAATAAATTAAATGAATTTGATAGCGGAGTGAGTGTTAGAGTTAATGGTCGAAGCGGGGTGGGTCTGGGTGACAAAGCTCCCCCGGGGTGCCTTTGTTACCACAGATCCTGCCCGAGACATCTGTCCGAGTTGCTACAATAACTCGCAAAAAACTTACTCTAAATTTAGCAAATGTTAAGCCACTCTGTTTTCACTGTTATAGAATACTGTAGTGTTGGCGAACAGACATCTTCATTGGAGCCATTGTTGTGAGTGACGTATCATTTATTCAGTTGGAATTAGGGTTCACGGCACTGTGGTGGTCCGTATCAATAATGACTAAGTAGGCTTTGGAAGCTGAAGTGTCACAATATTAAAAGAAACGATTAATATTGTCATTTAGAGGTGTAGCAGCATTTTAATTTCTATAACGACACTAAATTAAGTAATATAGTTTTTCTATTTGAGATATTATATTTATGTCAGTCGTCAATGATTCACAAAATGCACCAAATAGGTAAAACTGTTGTCGACCCATATAGCCCAGTGGCTAGTGATATTGCCTACTGAGCTAGAGCTGAGCGGACTACCGGGTTCAAATCCCGGTAAGTCCAAAAATTTTGTGATCAATATGGGTGTTTGTTTCCGAGTCATGGATGTTTATATGTATTTTATATAAGTATATTGTATTAAATATATCGTTGTCTTGAACCCATAGTACAGGCTATGCCTAGTTTGGGGCAAGATAATTGTGTAAAAGTGTGTCAATATTTATTTATTTATTGACTCTTAACTCGATTGTCCCGGTTAGAACCTGGCGCACCACATAAAAATATCTTTTCAATTGTATATTTAATTAAGTTTGTACAAACCTTTATAAGTTCGGAAATGCTGTTGTGATTCCTTTGGTATATGACTATGGGTCGCGATGATCACATACCATCATCTCTTCTATAAACTAAAAGTATAATAATATGACATACATACATATGGGTACAGGACAAGGATATATTTAATACAATATACTTACTTAAATATACATAAATACATATCCATGACTCCGCAACACACATCCATATTCATCATTTAAATGTTTGCACCTACCGTGATTCGAACTCGGGATCTCTAGCTCATTAGGCAGGGTTACTAACTGCTGAGCTATATGGGTCATATATATAAAATTTATGGCCTATTATAAAGACTAAGAAAGGCCCTTTTTATTATGATACACATAATACAATACGCGAAATAAAGGCTTAAAATTACATTAAGAACCTTTGACTATGAAATACGTAGTGAAATGTTACTCACCTTGTAAAAGGACCTCCGGTCGGTCTCTCAGTCTGGACAGGTGAATTATAAAAAAATAATTTAAGTAATATATATTTCGTTATTTGAATCATACACTTAAATTCAATTTTTGATTCAAATTTTATTCAACTATAATAAACAAAATGGAAACACCTCTGCAAACGACACTGGTAATTATTTTACAAAACCAGCCAATATATTACTCATTTTAACCTATTTTATAACTTAAGAGTAGACCTATCTAAAGTTTCAATCAACACATCGTTTTTTATTGAACACAATTCCCGTCGAATGGAGGCGGACAAGAATTAAGGCTGGATCACCTTTTTTCAACTTCCGGTCAAGATAAGCGTTGAAATAAGCACCTTTATATTGTTAACTTAGATGACCACTTATCAACTATTAATTATTATTTGACAAGCTATGTGAAAACTTACATTTAACACAGTCATAATCATTTTCAAATAAATAAATATCATTTGAGTTCAATTGAACAAATAAGTACTCACGTGTAACAAAACTGGATAAGTGTGTGTCGGACGCGGTAACGGAGGGTTTTTGATATTTTCATTGAAAAATAGCCTATAAATTTTGTGTCAAAATATATGTAATTTGCAGTATAAACGGCTGTATCTTTTTTTTTGTATTCGGTTAGTTTAGAAGTTTTTTTTCACAGCTCTAGACATGAATATATCGTTTTAATTTCCATTCGATACCTCCAACCTCGAGATAAAGGGTATTCCTCTAAGGGTTCAATTTTTTCCCTTGGGGGTATGGATCCCTAAAAATTCGTATTAAAATAAAAGTTTTAATGATAATTTTTTTCAATTATTTTTTGTTTTTTTATTAGACTTACCAATTGCTTTTAATATCTTTAATTATCAATCTTTTATCCTCATTTTACCAAATTATGCGAATATTAAATACATATTTTGTTGTTTCGCCGAGTAAATGACATACATAATTAACCCTCGTGAGAATTACTACTATAAGTAAATCCGTATTCCGTACTAAAGTTGAGTTTATCAGACAGACAGACGCACCGAGGGATTTTGTATTGCATTATAGTTTGATGCTACGTTTGCATCAAGCAGCCATATATGACGCAACAGGATCAAATCGTGGGTGGGCTTATCATTATGTACATCGGCGATGTGACATAAATGATTTAGATTATGTGACAACTGATAAAATGTTGTAAGGCACCGCCTCGCCGTGATTGACGTATTGCATGTTTAAATAAAGATATCCGTACGCACACTTCTACATTGTTATCTATCGGCTGTCATGCCACGTTTCATCCGTAATACATGGATCCTCAAATAATATCTGTCAGTTAGCCAGCGTCAGTTTAAACGCTGTAATCATTTGCAAACAATGACCAGGCTCGCTACCCTCGTCGCACCTAAAGCGTTAATTGTTCCGCAAATATACTCATCTTCGCACTAAACGTTTACTTGCCGACTTTAATGACTAGGCAAACAGAACGGGCGGTCAGCCACGTCCTGTGGTTCGGCCGTTCATAAATCTTCGGATTTTCCCCGATTTCCCGACGTCCCGTGGCGGCGTTGGCCCTCTCTCGCACAACTCTTATAAATTACCAACATGGTTTCGCCATAAATCAAACAATGGTCGAGCTAAATGCATTTACTATTGTTTGGACACACTTCTCGCACCACATCGGTGACCGCAACGCATAGACTCTTGGTTCTGTACACGATCAAGATTTACTTGCAGGAAATTAACTGCGACCCTTTTATTTGATCCGGAATTAAGGATATTGCGTGTTTTCCGAACTGAGACATCCGCGATTAATGCTGTAGTTTCTACTTAGGTATACTACTGAACGATACGTTTCTTAGAACATTTTTCGAATTATCTTCTCACTTATTTTTGATAATATTTGATAATTAACGTTTTTATGGTAGACAAACCCGTACGTGGTAATAATTTAAATAAAAGATAATTGTTTAATTATATAATTTTTTTGATGTCATCATTAAGTATTGGATATATTTAAATATACTTATTCGAGCGGCCGCGCGCGTTTACATCTGCGTAGATTTAGTTAATGTGACCAAGGAATTTATTAGTTTGTTAATCTAATTCATTTGAAATAACATGAGCTGACTTCTTATGAAAGTTTCCTACAATTTGATCCAACTGTTTCAAGGAATATCCGTAACAGTTAGACAAACAAAAGATTATGAAATTAATTAGAGAGTCTCGTGTAAAAGATTTGAGTCGAATACTCATAGTTTTTCAAGAAACCATAAAAATAATAAATCTTTTGGACAGAATAAAATAAGAAGACTCCACTGGTATTTCATAAATGTAACAACAGCATTTGTACGACGTAGATCATCTATTTCGTCGTAAGTTTCATTGAGAGTGTCTTGTGGCTATTTGCGGGCTCGCTCCTAAATGAAGAAATATTAACACAGGCGGGATTCCAGCTGCAAATTTGCCGATTTGTAACTGAGTGGCCAGAAATATTAAGTCAAATAGGTTGTAAAGCATAGCATTTGGCGATGATTTAAAGAGGAATTCTGAAGTAGTCAATTAATAAAACATCTTAAAGCACTCCATCGATTTTTTACTGTTTGTTCGTTTCCAAAACGTCACCTTCGCAAGATTTTCAAGGAAACTGCGGTTGAAAGAGGTTGGATTTCTAATTATTATTGTCAGAAATTGTTATTGTGAAGTTTAGCGCTGTTTATTGCCTTTGAGGCGGTACTTGCTGTACAAGGGTGATTTTTAACGAATTTAAATATACGTGTCCATTTCATTTTTATATTTGAGATTATTGGAAACCAGGTGTTAAATATTTTTTGTCTGTCAACGAGCTCAGAAACATGTCAAATTAATACAAAGCCCTTTAAAATGTAATACCAAAGTTGTTACGATGCTGTAAAGTTTAATTTTCTCTTGTAGATAGAATAAAAATGCTTTTAACTGTTGCTAATCACAAAAAATACTGATTCAAACAAGTGTATGAAACATTAGAAACGATGAAACTACAAAGTAAAAAGATATATCTACAACGCTTAGGTGTTGGAGCCAAATTTTGCAAACATAACTAATATTACGTTCACCACAAATTTTTAAAATTGGGCTTCAAACAAAGGCTGTGGTAACAAAAAAATATGCTCAAATTGATAATCTTACCATTTGTTGAAGACTGAAGAACAGTACTGAATTGAATTATTAAAATTTGAACTATAATGCTGGAATAAAGGTAGCATTCTGAGTTAAAGATAATTATCTGAATATGAATAAATGATTGTGGATTAAATTAATTAAAATTTTATAAGTAATAGTATAAAAACCACATTCAAACTAATCCTGACTGACAGGCTGAAGGTTCCCAAAAACGTTAAAGTTAAATATTATAACGATTTATTTAATTTTATTATGGCTAAAATCTTCGTAGATTCATTTTGAGTTAGTCTAAATTTTTAACCTACTTTAGAAAAGAGGATATTCTCAATTCGATAAGTATTTTTTTTTATACACCGATTACGTTTAAAACCGACCTAAAAAAGTATAAAATAATTTAATAAAAATTTAATTTTATACACATCTTACGCAAATCTTTACCTTTAACATTAGAAAATACTTTCATGTGTATGTGCTACATATTGATAGGTTTCATAGTTTCAGTCGGTAGTCAAGCCAAATGTAATAGCAGGTACCTACACTCGCCACGCGTGACTATGAGCGGGATAGCTTCGTCTAGAACAAAACGGGTTGTTTTGGGCAGGGGCAGACACGCGCGGGCAGACGTCCTTAATAATTATAGCAAGTAAGCTGTTTATAATATATCAAATTTTGTTATGTTTAGGGCTCGGCACCGACTTAAAACCTACCAATAATAAATAAAATAGTATTTTATTAATATTATCGTAAAGGTATGCATCAGAGGCGTATTAAATTAAATTTTCTTAAGTTATTTTATAACTTCTTTTTCAGTCGTTTTATTAAACGTAGTTGTTTTTTTTTATATAAATTAAATTGAAGTGTTTATTTGTAACATTTAAAACAGCTGTTTATGAAATACTGATTGTTTCTACTGAATAATCTCTGCAACGGCTGAATCGATTTTCATAGAACTTTAATTGGCAGGAAGCTTATATCGCTGTAGGCTTGCGGCTGACGTAAAAATCGTGGTAAACACCAAATATAAATCTAGAAAAAATACCGCAACCTATTTTCATGCTTATAATAACTCAAATTTAAAAAGTATTTATTTAATAAACAGTACAAATTCAGCTTCAGTTATGAATATTAATGTATATAATATAATACACAGTGGATACTTTAGTAGAGCTTTTCTTAATATAACTATTATGTTGAATCTTGATATTTGGATAATTAACTAACTTAATTTGCCTTGATTAATGTACAAAGCGAACAGTAAAGACGGACCACCCACCCGGAGACGGCTTAATAAGACCCTCATTAACACCTTAATGGCTATTTTCAATTCACTTGATTTCGCTTAGTTTTATTTCCTTTTTTCCATCTCTTTTCAACCGCCTGGTTGCGTGCGCTATCTCAGTCGTACGCCCTTTAATACTCGGTGTCTTTTTCTAAACTTATTTTCTCTTTGACATAAGATTAGTGATGTATTTAAATTGGCGTTTTGTTACTTTCTAAATAGTCTCGGATTTTTTCGCTTCCACTTTCTTATCGGATTCTTAATGTAGTTGAGATAATGAAGTTTTAGAGTTCTATCTAATACGACTTTGAATCGGATTTGTAAGCTAAGGTGCACCTGGTCCTTTATTGTTTAAGTATACTGTTAATAAGTTGTGTATACAAACACAACTTTTACGCATTTTTTTTAATAATTATGTGTGCTAAGTTGAATCGAATCAGTAGTCGGATCAAACAGGGCTACTCTGAAAAATTTACTATGTCTGGTTCCCATCTAGGCTGTACAATATCCCTCTGAGTCGAACCACTTCAATTTTTTTAATGAAGATAAGGGACAAGACGAGCAGGACGTTCAGCTGATGGTAATTGATACGCCCTGCCCATTACAATTGAGTACATCTCAGGATTCTTGAAAAACCCCAAAAATTCTGAATGGCACTACAACTGCGCTCATCACCTTGAGACATAAGATGTTAAGTCTAATTTGCCCAGTAATTTCACAAGCCTTTCAGACGGAAACACAGTAATGCTTACACATTACTGCTTCACGGCAGAAATAGGCGCCGTTGTGGTACCCATAATCTAGCCGGCATCCTGTGCAAAGAAGCCTCCCACTTCAATGAAGCTAATATAATATCTGGATTGGGTAGTGGGTTTAATTAGCTCTCTTAGGGTTTCTAGTCATCACTAAGGCTGACGAAATCCTTTCAGTGGAAAGCGCACTGAAGTGACGTCATCCATTGCGCAAAACATACACATCCGGAAGTCTCATTGAGCCCTTATGTAGTAGTTTATCTTGCATTAGTCAGAAATGGTTCTACTTCATGCTCTCAATTAGGTCTCCTTTTACAAAGAGCAACCTTTCAGAAGGGTCTCTGATTACCTATGTGCATTGGGTGTTTTACTAGGAAATCTTGGGAAAAGTATTATTAATCTGAATATTAGATAATTTTTGAATAATTTATTATTGAGATTATGCCTAGAGGTCATCTGGAATGTCATGAGATCAAATAAAGTTCAAATATTCTTGAGACAACATAAGAAAAAAACGAATATTGTTATATTAGTTTTTTATTTTGTTGTTATATATGTAAATATTTCTCTGGAGTTTATAATAACACTTTAAATTTTTCTATCTTTTGGAATGTTTATTGTTAAACATTAAAGTAAAGTCTATCGAAATTATAAACAAGTATTAATGAGATGAAATAAAATTAGGTGACCTTATCAAAGTTTCAGTAAAATTAATAAAAAGACAGGTTATACGAATTTCACAAATGTTCTTAAATTTTCGAACCACAAAATAAAATAGTCACTCAAAAAAGGAAGGTATTCCGTTGTTCGTTTATGTGTCTTTCTGACATCAAAAATATTTGACTAAATTATTTGAAAAAACATCGGGTGCAATAACGTCATAAATGCTAAAATTAGTAAAATTAGTTTTTGATCACAAAATATAAGCTATTATAAACTTTGAAAATAATGTAGCGTTCATTTAAGAGAAAATATCGGGCACAATACCTTTATGAAAATTGTTATAATGCCTAACTTTGTCTGAAACACATAACTATAATAACGTCAAATGAGTGTGAATGATATTTCGCCACATACTTACTAAAAAACAAAACAGTTTTATCGGTTGTCAAATACGCACAATAGATTAAAAATGGCGTTATTCAATGTTGCTCAGACCGCTCCGACAGACGGCGCCACCGGAGTCGCTCGTGTACTAAAATGGCTGTTGAATATTTTCACTCACAATGCCCAGCGTGACATTTTGTTGGAAATTGAATTCTATGCACTCAGCGATGAGTTGATATTTGGTCTTAATCGATTGAAGGTTTATGAAGCCAGACGTAGTATATTTGTGGCGAAGCGTCGTCATTGTTCGCTAAATTGTCTCTTGCATGGAACCGGCCTGGCTTGTCGTGAGTTAAGTATGAGTACACAACACACTACGACATTATACATACATTTGAACACCTGTTATTAAACATACACAGGGTCACACAGCGTAGGCACTCAGTACTCACAAACCTCGTTAAATACAATGACAGATAGAGATCTCACCGCCAGCAGTTTAGGATGCATCCACAATTACCCATCGCGAGTTACTACATAATATTATAATTACGTTGAAGGTAAATGAACTCATTTTTAATGCGTAAATTCTCAAATTATTTCGGTTTTCGTTATCCAACCTGCAATCTTCAAGTAAGAAGTAAAAGTCGAGCTGTGAAACAACAATGAGGGGGAAATAAATTATAAAGACCGTTCACCCTAAGAGTTTCGAGGATTTTAACACTTCGAGATTAAGTCGAAAAACTTCCTTTTAACACTTGACTGAGAACGGATCATCGCTCGCACGATAGGATTTTCAGGGATTACTAGAATTCACATGCTTTACACATTGTCATGGGCTCGTTTTGTTTGAATTGGAACCAATTGGTGAAATATCCTACTTTCTTGACTACTTAAGTAACTAGAATGTGCTCCGAAAGTAATAAAGGATTAATAAGACTCATAATATAATATAATCATCAACTTATTTTTTTTCAATCAACGTAGTCTTTAAACACATTACTTCCATACAATCTAAGGTACATTTCACATTATTATATTGTATTGATTTGGGAATACGCACCTACCGAAATGTGTAAAAATTTTTTGGAAGTAGAAGCGCTTAAGGCGAGAGTGTAATTGCCATAATAATGGCGGGTTGCTTTTCGAATTTATTTTAAAATTTAAATATTAATGTTTCGTGACAGGGAGCGGCGTTGCTCTGTTAGGTGTCCGAGGTTTTCTGGCCCAGCGCTCAAGAACCGGTTAGACACGCCAACCAAACATATACAACCCACTACATTATTCAAGCTGACATCGATAAACTTAAGTCGCACGTCGTATATGGGTAAACATCTATTGGTAACAATTTGCAGCTTTGTTCTACATTTGGTGGTCTAATAGTAAACTGTATCGTCTTTGAAAATAAACTTTAAGTTTCCATATCAGCAATGGGTACATACCAGAGGTGAATAAAATGCTGAGCTGTCAACGCCAATGCTTGGATAGGGGTTCTGGTCTGTTGATGGATACGGCGTACCGTAGACACCCACAGCAGCGCTGGACAGTCGAGGGTACGAGGACAAGGCGAGCCTTGCACCATCGTATTGGCAGGAGCAGACTGTTTGGCCGGACACTGGATCTGTTATTATAGGTCTTGGTGTATCACAGCAAGGGGCAGCTGGAGTGCTGGCGTGACTTCCAGCTCCAGGAGATAGGGCTCCACCAACGACCCCAGAGCCGCCTGGTGACAGTGGTGGGGCAGAACTTGAACCACCATCTGGCGAAGTGGCTGCTCCGCCATTGCCCGCCCCGCTGCTGCCAACCAGCAACTGAAAAAAACAAAAGTCATTGCTTTAGTTATTGAAAGTGATAGTTCAAGCCCAGAGGGCCTACCATCAACTTTTAATAAGCGATGCAATTCCGATGCAGTTCAGTTTAGGCACCTAAACTGAATCGCTAAAATTCGTACCATGAAGTACCTTTTACTGAATGGCGTTTGGATCGCTTATGAAGAATGAACGAAATAAATTTGTCTGTGGTCCGCAGTGTGAGAAAGAGATAGTGGCCCTGCATACCGAGCTAGAGCTCCCGGGTTCTAATCCCGAAGGGCGCAAACATTTAAACATTTGCACGATGCCTATGGATGTTTATATGTATTTATGTATGTTTAAATAAGCTTATTGTATTAAATATATCGTTGTCTTGTACCCATATTACGAGCTACGCCTGGTATGATGATGCAAGACAATTATATATTATGTATATAAACGTGTATGTTTATTTGAATATGAACATATAATATATCACTGCATAGCGACCTGAATAAAAACAATATGAAAAAGCATATAAATTACATTAACAGTATTATTTGTTTCCTACGGCTCTCTCTACATTTGACGTTTAATTAGGTGTAAAAAAGATGAAGACATTCGTTTGATTCCGTTATTTATTGTTAAATTTGAGTGAGCGTTAAACACGTTATAAAACGTAAATAATTGTCAGTTTAAAGACCAATTTTCACTTCACTAGCGCCGTCGAGATTCAATAAAATAATTTATACTGGAATAGTGATGATCGATTTACATTTAGGCGTTGGCACATTTTAGACTGAGATATTTCGTGACCGAGTTAGTTTAATATGAATGTTTTTGTATAGAGACGTAGGTATAGAGAATTTTATGATAATATTAATATATTTTTTTTATTATATTACTATATGAAGTGTTCTTATAATGTTGGAAAGTAAGTTTTTATATTGAGACGCATAGATAATTTTTAATGAAAGTATTTTATTTTAGTCTTTATATTACTTGGCAGCAATTCCGCATTCAGTTACAGTTAGTATGATCTGTTGGCTGAAATAATTGCTAACGTTTGGGTTTAAATTATAATTATATTGAAGCATAGTCGTATATAAAGCTTAATTATAAATTGACTCAACATTACAAAGTCAGAGTATCGAACGGATATAGAGGTATGAACTAATAGACAGACTCATCCGGTAAGATTTAGCAGAAAATTAACTCAATTAAAGAAAATTGTTAATATTGTATGACACTCAGTTCAAGTGCCAAATGAATACAGTATTCCTAGAACAAATTCCACAATTATTTCTTTTACTTCGTTTATACCATTCCAATTAATTGTGGAAAATTTATAAAACCTTTTTTACTGCCTTCAATAGCACAGAATATCGCAGTTACTTTCTGTAAAGAACTAATTAATTCATAACATAAATTTTATGCACAACAACCTTTAAGGCTTTCATAAAATTCTACTACTATTTATAATTTTGAGATCTGAAAACTAGTAAACTCTTTGACAATCTCAATAGTAACATGTATATCAATCTTAATATCTGAGTCAAAGCTACAAAAGAAGAGATTCAAAGTATGGACAAAGACGAAAACTTGAAGAAAACAGCATCGCTAAGTGCATATAGAGTTAAAATTGTTTAGTTAAACTGCTTGAAACTTTGCGTATGATTTCGTATTAACTTATATAATTGGGTATAACATCTTATCGAGTGCAATATAATAATGCTTTCAGGATGTTGTTGGTCCCGCGGTACTGTAGCGCATCAGGTATGTTTGCGGATGCACACGTGGATGACTTTTCATCAATCATCCGCAAACGGACAGCCTCACTGATGCGTAGGATTCGTGCGAGTACCTACTAACAATATCCTGATAGTTATAGGTAATAATCCCGAATATGATGTTCTGAGACACTGGGTTCATATACACATCCATATACCTGTAGCCTCAAAACAACGCAGATTTATGAATTAACTAGCTGACCCGGCAAACGTTGTTTTGCCATATAAAGTATAATTCACGCGATAGTTTTATAATCTGTTCTATTGTCAATAGTTTTTGCAGCGCACGCAAAAATAGGTTTTCGATTTTACACCTTGTGTTACAAAATAGCAATTTTATTACGGATCCCTAATTTTGAAAAAAAAACATAGCCTATAGCCTTCCTCGATAAATGGACTACCCAACACTGAAAGAATCATTCGAATCGGACCAGTAGTACCAGAGATTAGCGCGTTCAAACAAACAAACAAACACTGCAGCTTTATAATATTAGTATAGATTTAAATCATATATAATTTTGAAATGTTTTAATAATTTTGCTAATTTTTTAATTTTTTCTAACATAGTTTTAAGTACTACTCTACTAACAATTTATAATGGTCTGAATTAAATGAATTTCATTTTATTTTTATTTATTTTATAAACAATTGGGTACATTCTAAATGCTTTCATTTCTAATATGCTTTCACACGGGTACGATACGATAGATTCAATAAATTAAATTAAAATCAAGATCTAAATAAAATTTCGTTACTTTCTCTTTAGACTTATGATTAGTAAATTGTTAATACTTACAGGTAATAAAATAAAAATTGTTTGTTAGGTTCGCCGGACATACAACCACCTGCCTATAGAATTATGTTAACGGTTAGTAATAGACCGGTAATATGATAATTGTTCACTTAATAATTATTTACTATTATATATTAAAAGCCTTTCAATATCACACCTATCACAATTTCCATTGGTATACTTTATTGGTACTATTTATGTTAGCAACTTAGCTAAGTAATTAGTTGTTTAGTAATTCGTTACTATCGATATGGTTATGAACTCTATCTAGCGATTGCCTTCTCCTTTCATTCATTTAATCTGGGTAGTTACACCCTGATACATCCAGTATATCTTTGACATAATATTAAAAAAAAAATTCGTTACTAATATAATAAAATAATGACGACCCATATAGCACAGTGATTAGTGGACCTGCATACCGAGCTACAGCTCCCGGGTTCGAATCCAGGTAGGCGCCAACATTTAAACATTTGTTTTCGAGTCATGGATGTTTATATGTATTTATGTATGTTTAAAGATGTTTATTGTATATTACGAGATACGCCTAGTTTGGGGCAAGACAATTTATGTAAAAAAAAATATCAATTTAAATATTTACTGATACTACATAATATATAATATATCTGAGCACACTAGCTGACTCAGCAAACGTTCTAATGTTAATCAATAATTCAAATTTTTGGGGTATATAAAGATGCAACCGATTCTCAGACCTACCATATATATCGTATTACAATTATTATTGTATTCGATTGCCATCTTACACCATAGCGGTTTTGAGAACAATACGCGATACAAAAATAGTTGTAGATCGTAGAAGGGCTAAAATTTGGAGTTGTATGTATTTTTCAATGCTTAGTCATAATAAAAAATAATGTCAAATAAATAAAAAACAATATATTTAGGGGTTGGTCACCCTTATCATTTAAGGGTATGAAAAATAGATATTGGCCCATTCTCAGACCTACCTGATATGCACACAATATTTCATACAAATAGTTTCAGCCGTTTCGGGGTGTTTGGTATCAAACACCGGGACACGAGAATTGTATATATTAGATATCATGCACTTAGTTTCACATGACGTCACATGTATAGAAACTGTGAATGTTTTATTAAAACTTACGTTTAAAATTATTTATTTGTAAGGTATCTATTTCACGCAATGCGTTGGCGTAATCCTGTTTATCAGATGTCTTTATCCGTATTACAGTGTGCTTTAACCCAGCTAATATCGTTTTATATAACATTTGTGTCACTGCACTTCGAAGTAATAACATTAAAGTAAAACATTAATATATAAACAGGTAAAAAAAAATTACACCAAGAAAATAGGACCCAAGTATCCTACAATTTGAATTAGATAAAGAAATAGTGTCAATTCATACATGTTCTACATCATTTAAAAAAATCAGGCTTAATACTACCTAACTTGGATAATTTATACGTCTAGTTGTCTTACAGCAAGATACTCTACTCTTGCTGTAAGACAACCGACGAAAACAGGCCACTTTTATTATTTTAGTGTGCGTGACAAGGTACGTTTACACTCGCTATTTGTATGTCACTTTGTGTTAGTGTACGTGCATTACTCGAAATAGAGATTGACTGTCAAGCTCAATCTTTTTCGACGTTTTCACAGCTTTCAAAGTCTATCTAGACGTATAGGTATATGATCTAAACTACCCAATATATATTATGTTTATAGTAAATAAATTGTTAGTTATATCAGAATATTTATGGATATGCTCTGATATCCGTATTTCTGTCTGACAAATCTGCGTGTTGGTATCAATATCATAATTCATATCAAACACGCGCGGCTTAACTAAAAGCTTCCAGAATAACAAATATTTGAATGAACCCGTACATAAGATATGATTATTTCTAATATTACAACTAGAAGGTACAAGAAATTATATAGTGTATATCCTCCTTACAGATCACTATATTTCGTATTCCCATTATATCCTTCGATTTATACATTTTGTACTACACACTATTATTATGTATTTGTTGTGTAAGCATAACATAACTAACAAAATACCCACAGCACAACTGAAATAAAACAAATTTAACTAAAAACAATAATTTTCGACATATTTGACTATCAAGGTGCGCTGTATAATATTATGTCTGTAATATAACTGTGTTGTGATGCCGATTTTGAGATCAAGCAAGAATTGTGAATGGCACTGCATTATATTTTACCATCTGTTGATCGAATCACTTGTCTCATCACCAATGTATCATAGAAAAATCTAGAAGGTAAATTATTGTTTGCTTACAATAAAATGTATTAAGATATTACAATAATAAAATCTAACAATCCAGCTTACAGTATCAATCTGACCTTCAACAAGGTTTGCAGGGACTCTATATATTTTATTTACATATAGACACAAATACCACATATATATTACCAACTAAACAACTCTTGAAATCATCGTAATAATCAGCTAATAGCACATTATTTGTACAAAAAGACTCGAATCGCATTTGGAAGAGCTCTCAATCGTAAGCAAACCGGACATGACAAATAAAAACATATTTATTTACCATATATACTTAAAGTTTGGGCGGTAAAAGATTAAAGGGAGTGAAGAGGTCGAAAGGACAGCCATGGATTTGATCAAACATTAGGGTAAAGTTGGCTTAGAAATAAGCAAAAGTACACATAACCTTACTTCAACCACTAATGTGGTGCTTGAAAATCAACTTGTTTTCTTTAAACAAAGCGAAACCTCCAACTATGTCGTTATTTATGAGTGAACTATTTTCAACGTTCCGTTCCTCTCGAAAGGACTTTTGGATTTTATGTTTTTACGTTTCTTTTTACGTAAGCTGTTTAAACAAGTGTCAAGTGACCTACACTCAAGTTTGTTTTTATCGTTTCCCATTAATGATAATACCGCAGTTGCAAAGATTTGAAGATTTTTACGAGCTAATTCGTTGACGGTGGGGTTGGTATCTTTTGATGTTTGGTGAGCATCTCATTTTTTATATAGATGATATAGATATAGATACAAAATGAAATAAGTGAAAAGACAATTTTTCATTAGAAATTAACCTATTAAAAATAACTAATAATAAACTTTATGCTAGACCACAGAAGTTTCAACTTCATCAATACGTGTTTTATTATACGAAATACATCTATTTGATTATACAATTGTGATTGTGTATAAATAATTCTTGTAAATTTTGCTTTGACTGATTATACTGCCACAGTCGACTCGAGCCAACTTTTACCGAAACAGCGTTACATACCCACTCGTGACAGCTCATAGTCTTCTACACCCACAAACCTAAGATTTCAGCTGCAAATTGCTGCAAAAACCCAAAAAAATTTCATGTCGTAATCTACTGTCTGTCCCAATTATTTTAATGGCGATAGAATATTTAAGATTGACTCAAGAAAACTGATCTAACACATAACTAGTTCAATGACTGATCTTAAAATAGATAAGACAGATAAATATATAATTCAAAGTACATAAGCGATCTCAACCTCCCATCCAGTATTTACCATTTAATGCCAACGAGACTTCATTCCACTGCCTTATTTTACATGTATTCCCTATGTTAATATACCGTCTACAAATAAGCACTGCCTGTTACCTATCCCTTCCCTATAGTTATCTATGCGTGCATTCACGTTATTAGTAATATCGAGCGATACACCACTATGTTATTATGGGCCGTACGGATATTTAGCTATCACTGATTTCGTTGTCAATCGAATACTGATAAGTTGTGCACATTACAAAAGAGCCTATGCAGTTCACGGCAATATATAACTTATAGCGTATGACAGAAATACCGGTATTCGTTCAACGTGATTCATTCACCAATAGAAATATGATTTTAGATTTTGCTGCTATGAACTGTTATATATGTGAATAAATAATAACATGTTTGATAGGTACACTGATGTGTAATTTACGATGTCATTAATGTACACTGTATTATTTGTGTTATGTATTTGAAGGTATCATTAGATTCATTCGATACTGGAAAATACATGCATAATCTATTTAAAGTACACCTGAATATTTCTCTGGTTAAATTAAAAACGATTATCAGTAAAGTAATGTCTGACAGATAGTGGTGGTAGTGGTGAGTGGTTAGCGATCCTACTCGTACCTACTAAGCTAGAGGTCCCGGGTTCGAATCCCGCTAGGTGCAAGTATTAATATGATGAATATGGATGTTTTTTCCGAGTCATGGATGATTATATGTATTTATGTATGTTTAAATAAGTATTATTGCATAAAATATATCGTTGTCTTGCAACCCATTACACAGGCTATATGTATAACATGGGGCAAGATAATTTGTGTAAAAGTGTATCAATATTATATTATTATGACAATCTATCGCAAAAATTACCAGAGTAATTTATACACAAGTATAATTATAAATATATTGTGCCTAAGTATCTTAGTAATAAAGTCAAATAAAACAAAATAAAATAATTTCGTATTATAACAGCGTCTTGAAGTCTTCATTTGTGTGATGTTAAGTAGACATTTGTGTATTTAAGGAGGGTAGGAAAGTCTAATTAATAAAGTTCTGTGATACAATGATATTCCATTTTATAATATAAATTTATCCATAATTATTTGTAAATAATATTATCAATAATAATTAATGATTATTATTGAAAAAGGGTTCCCTTAATAACGTGTCCGATGCACTTTTGCTCAATGAAATAAATGCAAAAAGTAAGGTACAAAGAAAATATTTTCAACTATGTTCCAAATGAATTATTCACGCATTAATTAAGAACTGTGATTTGACTTTATAGCATCACTATATTAATTAATAAACTACTTCGTTTGAGATAACATTAGAAGCATTAATTAATTGCTTTTACTTATAAATATTATCGTATCACTTGAAAGGCAACCGATAAAATGAAAGAGATCATTGCAATCAAAGCAATATCATACAGTTGGGGCGACTCTGCAAACAGTTCAACAAAAACTACTCAAAGAGAAGATGTGCCGGTGCAAACACTACTGAGGGCTCCAACGGTCTTTATTGCCCTTAAATTAAATAAAAAAGCTTCAGTTATTTAGTCCAATCTGTCAAATGAAAAGTGCTACGCAAAGAGAGGGGAGATTTAATGTTCTTTGGGTGTATATGAGATATTATGGGGTGAAAAACAATGTAGGGGACGTGTGATAATCGAAAAGGATTTATTTGATATTAAGTCGCAGTGGAGCTTTGTGGCTGATAGGTTTGTAGGGCTACTTTTAATTAATAAACATTACTTGAGTGTGGATATATTTTACCTTTTGCATAATACGAAAATATTGTGTTTAACTCGTTAAGGCATTGACTTTTGGACGTTTGAGTATTTTTGTTGCATCACATTACATATTATTATGTAAAGGCAATAAGTTTTTTGCCAATTAATAAACTTTAAAAGGAAAGATAACTTTTGACATTCATAAGTATCATTCCCTTGACCTACATGACTAGAGTGATTTGATTTGAACTTACAGTTACTTAAAGCTAAATTATTTTTGTAGTAAAATTAAAAAAAGCAACAAGCCGTTTATGATAAAACATGTTTCAACCTCAGTTTATGAATAGTTCTATTCTTAAAATGATATCATCCCCTAAAATAGACAATTAAGTAAAAAAAACCCTAATAAAGTAACGGGTTGCAGTCCGGGAGTGCTGGCAGAAGTAAAAATTTGAACATTAACGTTGTAGCATTTTTGAATATTTTGGAATGGTTAGGGAATATTTTCGCACGAATTGCTTTATTTATCGATATAAAAGTATTAGCATTTATATGGTTAAATACAATATTCATTTATTGCGTATATCGTACACACCAATGACAATTAATATTACATAAAAAAAAATAACAGTTATTAAAATAATTATCTCTCGGAAAAATCATCTTTCATCCATAATTTCAACGACTGCCTTACGAATTTTCAATAATGTCCCGTGACCTGACGTGAGTTTAACATCTTATACCCATCCCAAGAAAAGTGCTCAATACCGCTAAAGAAGTTTTCACTTCAAAAATTTAACACTTCTGAACTATTACAATTACTTTATTTACATTTAAAAGTTTATCTCTCAGAAAAATCAATTAACATCTATATTTTCAAGGACTTTCTTACGAATTTTCGATCAATTCATGTGTCTTGACGCGAGATAACATTTTATACCCAAAAAGAATAGTGCTAAAGCCGCTAAAGTAGTTTTCACTTCAAAAGTCATTTTTTGATGGAGGTATAGTATTTTTCTAGCGAATAAATATCTAATGTATGGACACGAAGCTGATAATACTTATTGAAAAGCTAAAAAAATATGAACGAGATACAGCAAGCATATGTCGCAGTATTCTACCCGTATAGTTATGGAGCCTGTAACTTAAGGACTTACGTTAAAAAAATATGTTTATTGTCTCAGTTTCTAGGTATGTATATGGTCTGCTGACATATCTTTTTTTACAAATAATTTATCATTTTATTCTTATTATATTAAGCGACTGAAAAAAAAAACAAAATGGACATAATAATTTTAAACAGGGCAATATTCATAACAATTGAATTTAAATGTTATATTGCGCTTACGTACCTACATTGCTTTTAGACTTGGTGCATTTGTTGTACTCAGTTAAGCCTCACAGCACGCCCAAGGCTTTCCAATATGTTTTCAATATATGCCCTTAAATGAGAATATATGAAATCCAAATAGCTAACTAATAATTAATTTTAAAAATGTAATAAATCTGCTTCTTTATCGACCGTTGCAATTGTATTTCTAAATTGTTAAATTTTAGTATAATAACACAGATATTGAACTATTTTAACAATGATCAATGGAATTCAAATGAAACCAGTCCAGGATAATAATTAGGCGATTACAAAATGTCAAAGATGTTGTATGATAATATTTAAGCATAGAAAATAGATATTTTCTTGGCTCGAACTAGTTTCGAACAAGGCCACGCCGTTCTCAAGATCTAATCAACAAGATGCTATCTTTAATATACTTCCCATGTTTTATACGTTTTTTTTATAAATTTTGTCTCTCCAGACACTTTAAGTGTCAACGAATTTGAATGAAAATCAAATAAGCTTCGATGCTCATAAATTAAATCCAGCTATTTAACAACATAGTAACAACAACAGAATAGAATAGGGCGTCAGAAATATAAAATATCCTAAGTTTCGTTTACTTATCAGTTTTTTATTGAAGAGGAGGCCACAGGGTACGCGTTACCTGATGTAAAGTGATCATAGCCCCCCACATTGCAATAGCAGAGGAATCACAGGAGTGTTGCCAGCCTTTTAGGCTTAGGTGTACGCGATTTTTTTTAAGGTATCCATGTCGTATCGTCCTGGAAATACCGCACAAGGTAGCTCATATCACAGCTTGTACGTGGAAGAATGAAAGCCACACATTCAGATGGTGGGGACGATATCGTAATTTGTTGCTTGTCGTGCGAAGGTGGAATTTGGCGGCAGAAATCAGGTCAAACATGAATCAGTCAAGTGGTTTACTTAACCACTTTTTGTCATCATATAGCAAATCGTCAACACCACTTACTACTGCATTGCAAGACCTACTAATTAATAAACAAGAAACATTCCGTCCCTTTAAAAAGAAGACCTTCGACGAAATGAAATAAAAATTTATTCCTCGGTATATTTTCAAACAGTCAGGAGGGCAAACGAACTGATGGTTCATATGGTGTTAAGTCCATATTCGCTTGGATTACGAAAGCTCGACTTAACTTTAAATGAAAACTGAGGTAACCAAATTGCTTTCTACGTGAACTGTAGTATAAACATTCGACTTCGCGGGATGGTCGCCAGTGTCTATCCACTGAGTTCAATTCTTGGCAAATATTGGCCCCATTAGATCGAACTTCTGTTTCCGTATGGACCATGGTGTCATTCTCCATGCGCAGTGGCGTCTGGCTAAATTCCTGAGGGCATGTTTTAACAATGCTCAAAAGAGGGCGATCCAGTGTCGAAGTGTACGGTTATCGTTGATGTGATTTGCCTCAGTATAGACCATGAGCAGTGAAAATATTAATAGTAAATAACACTGGGTGTGATCTAGATGTTATTCCCTCCACCAGTGTAACACATTTTCAAAATTCATGCTAGGTTAGGATACCAATGAGTTTGTGTGTAATACCTACAGGTGTATCTTATGGTGTTAAGCCACTACAAAAACAAAGTTTGATTCCACCGAGAGTACCACAGTTTGCCAGACGTCAAACTTTCCTTACCTTTACTTTACCCTCCCTCAAAAGACTTAGCGTTTCGCTATAGAAAAATTATTTTACATAAAATTAAAAGGTTTGTCACTTTATTGATTCATACTAACACTAATAAAAATTTTAAACGGCGCTAACTTAAATTAGTAGAAATCCCAAAGTGTTTCTAGTTGTAGCATTCAACAGTTTGTCACCCATACCTTAAAGCATCTGAGGAATACGTTGTCGGTATTTACAAAGTAATTAAAATCTGTTAAAAATCTATTGAAAACTTAATTTGATAACGTTCCGTTTATCATAACACGTTTTTCTTACAACAGTTTCGATACAGCTTATCGTCAAATCTCACATCGATATATCACGGCATGTTTAATAATATTCTAAATACACATATAATAAATCCCCACCAACAGGTGTAATTGCTAATTTGATATTTTGAATAGACACTTAATGTATCGGGTAGGTGACAAAGTCATCAGTCAACCGTGTTGCAATCAGATATGAGATAACCGTTGTTTTTTTATAACCTAAATAGGTGTTTCTTTTATTTAAAATGTTCATTAGTATTAATGAAATGTTGAGTGTAGTCATATAATACAATTGGAATTATAAACAATTTGCCAATCCATTTTTTATCAGTATACACGTGTAAATGTTTTAATTATAGCTCGACTGAAACAAAAATACGTAACGCAAATGTAATTACAACTATTGGTACTTAGTAAAAAAAATACTAATGAATAATCTATCAATGTCTATTTTTAGAGTGTAATTAAGTCAATGATAATAGATCTCCTTGAAATTTAATTGACACGTCGTATCTTCTTGACGTAAAACTTTTTTTAGATCCGTTGAACACTATCGGCCTTACAAATAAACTTGGTATAAAGTTATAACTGATGATAAACAAAGAAAATGCTAAATGTTCACAATATCGTTGACAACACTGTCAATACAATGATAATTCTGAAGTCTTCCGAATGACAAGCTGCCTTGGTATAAGGTGTTTGTAATAGTTTCAGCAGTGTGCCAAAAAAATCTGTTCGGTTTCTTGACCTTTAAATTGACCTCACCCTAAGTCTACGATTTCGTGATATGGGACCAGTGTGTCTGGCGTGCGGAGTGGCACACAATAGTTTTGTCTTCCCATGGTTGCTTAGAGACCGTGTAAATCGTGAGTATGTGTGCGTGCATCGATTCCGGTGTTCCAGTATGAATTAAAGCACCTACTGTTCTCTATTACTTAGTTCTGCTATTGACAGCTCACAAACTAAATAAATATATTTAAGGTCACATGACCGACTATATAATCTTTACTATTTATCTAATTAATAACTCACGTATTCATTAACATGTCTTGTAATCTAAAGGATCGCGTCGACTGGATGTGACGCTTCGCTTTATATTATGAAAAATTAAATAAAGTAACAAAACGGATTATTTTCTGTATTTAAATAAATAACATGCAAATATTATTCCGCGCTCTGTTTAACACGCCGAATTGAATTAAAAAGTTTGTACTGAGAACATTAGCGAGCACAGTGGAAGCGAGGCTTAACTTTTTATTATCGATGCTATCAATATCACGATGACGAATATTTTTACTATGTTTGAAATACCAAGTCTTATATGATGTTTTAGAGTCGTACCTGTATATCTTCCTAGGAATAGGCAGAGGTGTATAAAAAACAAAATTTCGCCCTAATACCCTTTTGATTAACCCGAGAAAGGAACCCGACGCCTCAAACTCAAGTGATTTTTTTATACAAGAGAAGGATAAACGAGAAAACTATAGTCCTATAGTTACTTCTTACATCAGAGGAATCACTAAAGTTGCAGACATTAAGCGTCGAATAAACCTACACATAAAATCTGAATTCAAAAATCACATTGACACGTGGTGGGAGAGGATCGAGGAGGGGCCTGGGGACTATGGTAGGAGTCAATGGTGCTATCTTCGGAACCACTGTCGCTTTTGATTATATACGTAAAACATTTATATTGTGATATTTTGTGGTATAAAGTAGTTTATCATCATCATAATTTAAGCCGGAATACGTCCACTGCTGGTCAAAGCAAAGATTTCCACGACGATTGGTCTTGCTCTACCCTCATTCAACGTATACCAGTGATCTTGACAAATTAATCGTTCCATCTTCTGGGGGGCTTACTAACACTGCGTCTTCCGGTACATGGTCGCCATTCGAGGACTTTACTGCCCCAACGGCCATGTGCCCTGCTCACTGCCACGTCAGTTTCACAACCAACTGCGCTATCTCGGTGACTTTTGTTTTTCTACAGATCTCCTCATTTCTGATTCGAACTCGCAGGGGAACTTTAAAAAAAATTTCAAGTAACTAAATAATTAAAATTGAAACATGACATTAAATTACGCACACATTGACAAATCAAAATTGTTCTCGTATCATCGGTCTGACAATTTGTCTATACATTAGTATATTCTAAGTCTATGGTATGTAGTATCTGTAAAATTATGTAGGTATATGTGCCCTTTCTGCAAGCTACTTTCTCTAAGCCAGTAATTGTACTAGGGCGTGGTCACATTAAGTATGCGCCTAGTTTACCCCCGTCCAATGGTCGCCACTTTGCAGTCGACGAAGGCTTTCAGCGACCCGTCAATATTTGATGAGGTTCGGACACTCGTCTACTATGTCGACCGACCTGCTAGCTGACCATCATTCACAGGTTAATAATATATCATCGGCCTGCCCAATCAGTACGTACACCTTAATATTTAAGCACATCGACTTGCAAGTTATTGTTTTTTTTTTATAATTAATGATATTCAATTATATTTTTTAACTATAAGTTAGTGTAACATTATTAAAAAAAATAATCACATATTTTTCATCGTTGAGGCAGCGTTCGAAAGAAACGTTTCCATTTGACACACTTGTGACACAAATAAAGTGGTTTTCGTATAGTATATCTAGAGTATACCCCCTACAACCTCACCAACTAACAAACTTTACCTCTTTATAATATGAGGTGCGTGAGAAGAATGGTCATAAGCTGGCCCGTGTGGAATGGTGCCGTGACATAATCAATAATTTTGAAGCCGGCTTATCTCGGCAAGTTTACGACATTGTGACAGGTGACGAATCCTGGATTTATCAATTCGATGCCAAAACAATACGTCAGTCGACAGTGTTGCTGTTTCAAAACGCTCCAACGCCTATCACAGTGAAGCAATCAAGAAGTGCAGGTTAAATTGTAGGTTCTTGACTGTGATGAGGTATTTAGTGTTGAATCCATTACGAAATCAAAGCTAGATTAATGCGGAATGTATACTACAGAATGCCTGCCAGTATTTTTACTGGCATGACCGATAGGCGAACGAATACCAGGCTGCTCATGCTATGCTTAACCATGACACTGGGCTCGTGCACTCAGTGCTCAAAACAAGTGATCACCGTGTACTTTTTTGTATTTCCTAAAATAAAAAATCAACTGAAAGGGATCCAGTTTTCGTCGCCGGAAGATGCGCGTTCATATAACAGCGTTCGAGATGTCCGTAGAAGATGGCAAACTGGAAAAAGTGTTTCGAAAACTGATTGAGACGCATGATACTTTGTATAGAGGCTGGTGGAACTTGAAAAGATTTAATAAAATTATTTCATTCGTATAAGGTGATTTTTTGCCCCATGGATTTTATGTTTAAGGATACAATATGTTTATTTGACACGTGATTCGAGTGCTAGTATGTAACTCTGTCACAGAATAAGTTTGGTAATATATGAAAATTAAATAGTAAGCAATACCTCATTCAATCTCGTTCAGCTGTTCGTGTATGAATAAGTAACAAATGAAGTGTAAACTAACACATTTTTCGCCATATAAATGTAAATAAATAATAATAGAAATATTATAAATTGTCATTCATTTTTACATTCATTACATTGCTACTTAAGCTTGCATGGCTAAAATCGCCACACTATGTTTTTGAAATTATACATCTTTTGGCGCTTTAGGGAAAAATTATTAGATTGAATTTTTTAGACGCGCGCGCAAAAAGTCACGCAACATCGACACCCTGACATTAGCTGGTCAACTAGATCCCTCTGCTACCAAGCTTCTGGTAACTCATATATATACTGAGCCACAACCAAGGAGAATTAAATAAATTTTAATATATATTTTCAATTTATATACAAGTTTTAAAATTAAATAAATATTTCTCTCTTATTATATAAAAATAATTTAATGATATGTTAATACACGTTATTTAACTAAATTATGCGGTATAATAATATTTTCATTGATTGTATTTAAGACCTTGTTTATTACAATATTGTTTTTTCTACAAACGTAAAATTTTTATTTAATTAATTCCCGCAGTTGTTTTACGTTCACCGTTCCAATTAATAATATTATACTAAATCACTACTTACTAGATGGTCGTATATACGTATGTGGGGTGACATGTTTATCACGGCTATTTCACTTCTAGTATCTTATTATTTAGATTTCTGTGTTTTTAACAATAGTAGGTAAATCTATACCCGGGGTCAACCGAGATGTTGTGGTATGTACTTTCTTGTGCAGAATCCAACAAGGTTCAAATTTCACAAGGTTTAATGTTATAAGAATTGTATGATATCGCAAATGTATAACCATTTGTTGTGATTGTTGCTGTTTAACCAATGATAACACGACTGATATTACTACTTTATGTAATGAACTAGCGTTCGCCCACAGCGTCTATTAGCCTTGTAATATTAGTAGGATTCCTTGCTCGTCCCACAATAGCACTGAGCTATTTCGAATAAAACTTAGCTTTTGTGTTAATCCAGAGTGTCATTTATAATGTAAGAAGGATAAGGTTAATCTAAATTGATATATTTTTTTTACGGTGAAAGACGACAAACGAGCCTACGTACGTACCTGGTGTTAAGTGATCACCGCCACCCATATTCTCTTGCAACACCAGCGGAATCACAGGAGCGTTGCCGGATTAAAGGAAGGTGTACGCACTTTTTTTGAAGGTATCCATGTCGTATCGTTTCGGTAACACTGCACAAGGAAACTCATTCCACAGCTTTGTAGTACGTGGAAGAAAGCCCTTTGAAAACCATACTGTGGAGGATCGCCACACATAATTTCAATAAATTCAATGAACAGTTTAACAATACAGTTATTATATATATTATCTCATGAATATAGAGCTTGAGCACATTAAATAAAATTTATAATTTGCCTCTGTACTTGACAAAATTTGATTAAGTTTAATTATGTCAAAAATAATACTAAAAACTTTGAAATGTTAAGTTAAAAGTTTAAAGAAAAGTGAAGAACTTAATACGATTTCTTTTTCTCTTGTGTGTGATAGGCAAACCGATGTGGTATAAGCTAGCTTCGATTTATGACACAAAAAGTAAAAAGATCATATCCGTTATTTAGGAACGCATTTTAAACTGGAACAGCAATTTACTCTCAACGCGATATGTTAAATAGGACATTAAAATAATTAGATCGTTATCAGATAAATTTTCTAAAATTACAACAGATAGTTCGATATCGTGACCAAAGTTGGTATAGATTAGAAATGGCCGCAGGGGCAATACATAATCACCAAAACGTAGGTCCTTTGAAAAGCACGCCATTCAAATCGATAACCAATCATTATAATGATTGCTCTGTAAGCGCCAATTTTTTCCTTTTTGTACGTTCAACGAACGGGAGTTGTGTTTTTGAACCAGACGATCCAACAATTAGTGAGCTGGCCGTACTACCCACTAAATAACTACTTGTTAATGATTACTATTGTTGGTGGAAAATTATACACCGCTAAAGGTGATACTAAATGTGGGAAGATATATGAATGGACCGAGGAACACTAATGTTTATTTAAACATTTTGGCTTTAAAATAGTGACTTGTTTCCTATTTAGGTGCCTTATAATTATTGTTTGACATTGTGACGATCCAAAATTGAAAGTTCATTACAAATAGGATATTCATACTGTGTATAGAGTTTATGCACTTTATATATATGACTCGTTGTCCCGGCAGACTTCGTACTGCCTCAATCGATAAATTTAAGACCTAAACTTTTGCATAAAATATATTTAAAACAAACAAAAAGTATCCTTTTTTTATTAAAACAAAAAAAAACGCGGTATGAATGAATTAATATTATTATTTTCGATTTTTTCTGAAATACTGGCTATTGACAAGGCATCAATTTGATATTGACAGACACACTGTTATGATCTAATTAGCTATTCAATATAAACTCTTATTTTAATTTGATTTCTGAACAACGGGGGACACATGAATGAAAAATCAAAATTGTTGTTTTTTTTTAATTCCGAACATTTTCATATTTATTCACCTTTTAAACCTTCTCTGGACTTCCACAAATTATTCAAGACCAAAATTAGCCAAATCGGTCCAAGCGTTCTCGAGTTTTAGCGAGACTAACGAACAGCAATTCATTTTTATATATATAGATGATCCATTGCTATGGGTAGTGGACAGTGGGTATTAAGTTGCAATGTATTTTTTAATCATACCAATAAATAATAACACTTATTAACAGTACCAGATACTTTCTGTAAATAGGCAATTACATAATATATTAGAATTCAATTTTAACATACCTAATGAAGGTAGATTATTTTTTACAGTTAGTATATTCTTAATGATAAACAATAAAAATAAAAAAGATAATGGAATGAACTTCATTTTCAAATTTAAACTCAAATATTTTTATACGAAATAGGACTTATTGACCGTCAAAAGCCTTGAAAAAGCGTGCCTCAGACCTGAGAAGAAGAGTTCACCAGTAACAATGGTACATTATGCAACTACTACTACATTCAAATAATTATTAGTCGCTATCTCTTCCCCTCTACATTAGTGAGATGAAAGTAATACTTATTCTTGCAAAACGCGTTTTAATTATTAGTACCAGGCAAACATATTCGTTTATTCGTTTATCGATACATATTATTTTTTATTTTGTGACGTCATTCAAAAAACCTATGCAACCAATATTGGATGTAGATCTTATCCATGATTCAGTTCTGGTGACAAAATATAATTAATTATTTCTTTTCAAGATTTATCTTTTGCAAACACATTTCGATGATTTTTTTTAGCAGATACATTTTAATTTTAAGAATAAACGTTTTAATCAAAAATGTGGAACCTCAAGATTTTCACTATTGTAATTATTTTTCAAATATTAATTACACTAAGAAAAGTAAAGAAGACCAATTTGATACACGTAAAATTAATGTTGATTATTATGTTGTCGCTACCTCATGGAATTAGTATGTCAGATATACTCCCAGTAGAGATCAATATCGGTGCCCTCGAGTCATAAAGCGTTGAAGCAATTCTGGTAAGATACATACAAACGGTAGCCGCAGACAATTTATCACGAACTCACTTTGATATTTTTATCAGAATATGTATACGTTAGGTTTTTATACGATATTCATCTGGTATGGTTTTGTATTCAAAAAATTATATTTGAAGTTAAAACTACTTGAAGCGCGATGATCACTTTATTTTGTGGTCATTGAATGAGACTGAACTGTCATGACAGTTCACTCATACAGATAAAGTCAGTTTGAGTCCAAAAAAAATTTCTTAGTGAAATAAACTTGCCTTAATAAAGTATTTACTTTTATGCTGATATTTTTCAACAATTTTATTTATACCAGTAGGAGGCTCCTTTGCACAAGATGCCGGCTAGTATATGGGTATCACCACGGTGCATATTTCTGCCATGAAGCAGTAATGTGGGTAAGCATTACTGTGTGTCGGTCTGGAGGGCGCCGTCGCTAGTGAAATTACTGGGCAATTGAGACGTAACATCTTATGTCTCAAGGTGACGATCGCAATTGTAATGCCATTCAGAATTTTTGTTCTTTTCAAAAATCCTGAGTGGAACTGCATTGTAATGGGCAAGGCATCAATTATCATCAGCTGAACGTCCTGCTCGTCTCGTCCCTTATTTTCATTAAAAATACGCTTTCTTTTAAGTACCGATCAGTGGCAGATTACAGCCCCGGTACGTTGCTTCTATTAAAGCATCCAATAACGATAATAAACCGATGTATCAAAGCTGGGTTGCGCAGCTTGGTGCAAAGGATCTGAAGGGTAAAGTTCTAAGGGGTATATAAAACTGTGCCACTCGCAAGTTCTGTGCATTATAATTTTCGAGAGCTGCTCTTGAAACGAAAGAGGTTTCCAATCTTTTGAGCACTCTTCTTACATACAACTCGACTCTTAATGCCAATAGTAGACTTCAGAAAGAATACACATACAATGATACTGCACACCATTGCGCGGTGTCAGTTTGTACACTAACTCGAACAGGCTTGATGTAATTTCTCCCATTGTTCTCGGGACGTTTTCCTTTTACATGACTGCGGTGCTTACACGTTTATTTCGGTACTTATACACATAAGACTTAGTCCCAAACTCAAGTAGGTCAGCCCTAGTTCATTCCATCCCCAAGAAATTTGACAGCTTGGATACCTACGGCTAATATATGACATGACGTGATATGACAAAGTCACGACAACCACGAGTAAATGCGTGAAAGACTAGCGTGTTATACCACAAGCGCCATCACACCGACACGCGACATTAATAATCAAGCTATGAATCAGGGTTGCCAACCTTTGACATAAACTACACCAGGGTTGGCAAGCGATAAAAATGTCCAGAGATGCTCTTGGTATAGGTCAACTAATACAAAAAGCTCTGAACACTGTTTAAACATTAACGCCTATTAAATTAAATTAATAACTACAGTCAACATTGCACTTGTTATACACGAAATATCTGGAGCTCATAGAAAGCGAAGATCACGGAATATACCTACACGCTTAAATGTAATGGAGTCTTTGATTAAAACAATATTTTTTATCAACATCTGAAGTGCCTACATAACCTATTTATTGTAGATACTTTGTTTATGATTTACACGTAGCAGTGCTTCTGTTTATTCACAAGTCACAAAAATATTATATTTGTCAGTGCTTCGTACCGAATAAATTGATTGGGGTTATGGTCCAAATGTTTTAACATCTGTGATATATTACTATTTAAATTACTTCATTTGTATATTATCACACTATAAGCTAAAACCAAAAGGGTTATACGCTTAGGTAAAAAGCAATCACACTTGCATATGTTAAAGTAATACATTTAACTATAAACCAGCTCGGCGGAAAAGTTAAGCTTTAATAATTTTACTACATATATTTGATCACAGATGTGGATCACTCAACAACTTACATTACGAGAAATAGACAGAGGATACTAGTAAAAATTTCGTATTGATTAGTTAAACTGATGCGCCAGTAACATCTTGCGTTTGGTGTGTGACTAGCCTAATAATAGAGATACGTAAATAGTCGTTTGAAAAATTTTCGCGGGTCTGGACAATACAAAGATGTCAATACTGAAATAACCTGGAAATGATATGAGTATCAACGCAACTCAAGTCCCATACAGGCGTTCTTCGCCGTAATTTTTTAATTTTTTTCTGAAGCATTTGCAAAAAATTAAATATAAAATAATATTTCGCTCTCTTTTTTTTTTTTATTGAATAGGAGGACAAACGAGCGTACGGGTCACCTGGTGTTAAGTGATCACCGCCGCCCACATCTCTTCTCATTCTCATTGAAAACCGCACTGTGGAGGACCGCCACACATCCAGATGGTGGGGATGAAATCCTAACTTGTGGCGTGTCGTGCGAAGGTGGAATTCGGCGGCAGGAATCAGGTTAAACAGCTCTTCGGAACACTCCCCGTGATAAATGCGGTAGAAGACACACAATGATGCGACGTCTCTACGCAACGCCAAGAGATCCAGCCGTTCACAGAGCACTGAGTCCCCGACAATTCGAGCTGCTCTACGTTGCACGCGTTCAAATGGATCGAGCAGATACTGGGGTGCGCCAGACCAGAGATGACAGCAATACTCCATGTGTGGCCGGACCTGCGCTTTGTAGAGCGCTTCTCTTCTCTCTCTTCTCTCGCAACTTCATCATAATATCTTACATTAAATAAATAACGACTAAAGAATGTCCCCAGAATAAGTTCATGTCTTTGTCATTACTTTCTCAAGTAAGGTTTTTCGAAGAGAGTTTAAAAGCATCTTCGCTGAAAACTCAAATGGATATTGTACTAGAATTTAATATATATCTTCAGTTTTATTCAGCAAATTCGACAGAATTGCAATAACTGTAACATAGATATTTGCATACCTAAATTAATATTCTGCTCGGTTATTTTTGAAGCGAAAACTTCTTTAGCGGCGTTTTAGTTTACTTGGGACGGGTATAAAATGTTAAACTCGCGTCAGGACACGTGACCTGGTCGAAAATTCGTAAGACAGTGGATGAAAATTTATTTTTCTGAGAGATAAACTTTTAAATGTAAAAAAATTGTAGTAGTTCTGAACTGTTAAATTTTTAAAATTAATATAAATTGTTTTTTTTTTTGTGTACGATAGCGCAATAAATTAATATTGTATTTTATTAAGCTCATAAATGCTAGTACTTTTATACTGATAAAAAAAAGCAATTTGTGCCTAATTATTCCCTAACCATTCCAAAATATAAAAAAATGCACAACGTTAATGTTCAAGTTATTAACTAAAATCAATTTTCTTTTGTTTAAAAGCAACCAGGTGTTATTTCAATGTGTATCAAATTTTTTAACCAATAAATAAATAGGGGTGATAAATATTTTTTCTACTACTCAACTTGTATCTGTCATACAGCCACGATCACTAATATAATTAATTAATTAAGTCTTTGAAAAAATCTATACTCTATGGCCTAAAAAAGCATTGCATTGCTAGCAACACTTGATTCAAAATGTATTCGATTTAAAGAAACAAAAGACGCCCTCCGATATTTCCTTTCCATTCATTGATGTAAATAATCGACTTGCATTATTAAGTTTCTCGCGACTATAGATTATTATTATATAAAATTATTTTATACAAATGATTTAAGTCTTCTTTAGTGTTAATTCCGCCAATATTTGTTTTTAAAAACAATTCGACATCATCATCAAATCATTTGTATAATTATGGATTTCCGCAAAGTAACGCCTTACTCAATAAATTTTCCTAAAATTATTTTGTTAATATGAAAAAAATATCTATTATAAGTTGAATAAGTGAGTTTTTAAATTTATTTTGATAATATTATAATATATTATTTACTTACGCTTATCTGAATCCGAGGATATTCGTGTATATTATTCATTGTGAAACAACTAAATAAGAACGTGGCAAGAAATTGTTCTCAACTCACACTAATCTTTCGCTGAATGCAATCGAGCGAATCGCGTCAATTTGAGAAACATTGAGTCATAATTTATTATTGACAACTTTAGCGACTAGCACATTGTAAATTAATTAGTTATTCGTTGCAATGAACTGATGCTGTGTCGAACCAATCAATGCGGCCAATGGGCGTGTAATGCTGAACGTAGAGCATTACGCGACACAAGTGAATATTCATTGCTCATTTGGTATGGTTCGCTTTCTGCTTTTGCTGGATGGATGGCGCAATCGTTATCGTTCAACTCAAATGTTCGGCTTTTTATGACATAGTATATACAACATAAATAATATAATTAGCAATTAAATTTAAAAAAGTTAAATTGTAATCAAAACTTATGAACGATGCGGGACTTGAACCCGCGAGCTCTCAGGTAGAGTTAAACAAGATATTATACCAAAATTTACGACCCATGTGTACTTGAACGGTTAGCTCAGTTGGAAAGAGAGTTCGGATGGAGCCCGAGAGTTCATGGGTTTGAGTCCCGCATCGTTCATAAATTTTGGTTACAAATGAACTTTTTTAAATTTAAAATAGATTGCTATTTATATTTTATTATATTATGTCATAAAAAGCCGAATATTAAGTTGAACGAAAACGATTGCGCCATCCATCCAGCAAAATCAGAAAGCAAACCATACCAAATGAGCATGTGTATGTATACAAAAATTTATTATTAATCCAAGCAGTAATATCACTTTGTAAATAACAAATGGTTCAAAAAAATGGTTGCGACGAAAATGGCAAATCATTGACAAATTATAATACATATTACAATTAATATACTCATAAATAGGAAAAATTGAACTCGCATCACCTGCCCCTCGATCTGCCCCTCTCCCTGCCCCTTGCTACCCCACTACCTCTTTTTATATACTTTCAGTAATAAAACAGCACGTAGTATTTTTAAAATTGTTAGTAAATATGATGTCCATTAATTTTGGCAAGAGTTTTGAAATTATTAAAATAAAAAATTCTGTTACTTACTATCAGTAAAAAAACTGACTACATATTCACCATCTGTTTATTATTCTAAATTGCAAGACCGTTTTTTAGTCATTTAAAAGAATCAGTGTATACTGTATTCAATCATAGAAGCTATTTTTAATAGGATCTATTTAATTAATTTTGCTTATAACTTTATAAAGGAGTACCTATTGTATGTATAACTATTTTATCAATTTATACTTTATAAACTAATTATTTTTCTAATCGTTGAGTTGAATTTTTTTCCTCCTCTTTTGTGAATATATCGAACAGAATAAAATATGCAAGTTATTTATTGCATTTTGTCAAGTTATAAATAAAATCTTCTACAAGTTTAGGTTACCTGGAAGAGATCGCTGAATAGCGATAAGGTCGGCTAATTGTGATACCATAACTTTTATGTGCAAATTTTATAATTTTTTTAGTGCAAATAGTTTTTTCATTCATTCATTACAATCATATCGATATAGGGCCAAATGATTACCATAGAAATTAAATAGCTTAAAATGATACGTGTACGGTAAGGTAAGGCCGGCGGATGTTTCGAGTTGGGTTTATAAATAACATTTATCGGGAAGGGCGAGAGTGCGGGATTATGAGGTTGGAGGACTCAATTAAACTGTGCTACCGGACTCGGATTTTATTGTGGACTTTTGTTGTGACCTCCCGTTGGATTTTAGAATGGGTTTCACTTTACGCAGTTAGAATCAATTCTAATAATTTTATTTTTGACTTGATATACGACTGCCAAAGCATTCTCAATAATTAAGAGGAATGATATCTTCCGATAGTTTCAGATTATGTTTGATTTGAATCTGAATAAATTTTATGGTAATAATTACTGTTCTATTTTATTTGAAACCAGCTGTTGCATCCGTGTCGATGCTATAAAACTAGTATGCCTACATTTAGAGTGATAAGCTGTAGCTTTTAGTTGTCCTAACTCCTGTTAATATTTTTGCTCAAATTTAATTAAATTTAATCCGTAGTTTTTGCATTTTACCGGACATACAAAGAAACAAAAACACACATAAAGTAAATAGACTACTTTCTCGGCTTCGGTATTGTGCTGCTTGCTGGGTATACAGGTCGGTGCGATTAGGGATTAGTCTAGTGACTATCTTAGATCTATCGATTAATATCATAGATCATACTCTCCCTCCTCTTCACATTTTGATCCTTGGTTTGTTGGATCCCTGCGATATCGAATCATTAATATGGAGATCCGTAGTAGAACCAAAGTCACTGAAATAGTCCAGTTGATTGCGAAACTCAAGTGGCAGTAGGCAGGGCTCATAATTCAACAAACAGATGCCTGTTGGGGCAGTAAAGTGTTGATAGGCCTCCCATAAGATGGACCGTTGATCTGGTCAAGATCGCCGGAATACCGCATCCAACGATGAGGGCAGCTCAGCTGGCCATTGTGGAGATCTTTGGCGGAGGCCGTTGTCCAGCTGTGGATGTGTCTTCCGGCTAATGATGATGGCAGATGACTGTATTTACTATCTATCAGATGTTTTACCCTGTATAATATAAAAAACTGGTTCTAGTAATTCATAAAGATGCGAAATCGGAATACAGTTTGATGTTGTCTAAATATAGATCAAAAATCGCGTTTGATCTATCCGTTGTAAGCGACGCCATCCATCACCGAGCCTCGGTTGATTTCAAATTTCGATACCGAACACTAACGCTAAGTACTTGCAGTTGACGTATTTCGAAGTCAACATCAATTGTGATTTATATTGCCATGGAACACAAAATACACTTAAAAACATTTATAATATACAACGTGACTATAGATAGAGCAGGTTGATAACTAAAATAATGACATCCACCGATAAGTGACCCACAAATAAAAATCAACATAATATTGTCGAGAAACCTAAAAATATCTCTATAGTTTTAAAATTTTATTGTCTCATTTAAATATCAACCTCGCTGTTTATGTATATATTTTACAGCTTCAAACTACTATAAACAGAATTTCTTAATTTTTTAGTAATTTTCATAGATAATTGAAAAGGTCGAAAGTCAGAATAATCGTCTTAAATAAGCCAGTGGGAGGCTCCTTAGGCACAGGATGCCGGCTAGATTATAGGTACCACAACGGTGCTTATTTCTGCCGTGAAGTAGCTAGTTAAATTACTGGGAAAATAAGACTAAACATCTTTTGTCTCAAGGTGACGAGCGCAATTGTAGTACCGCTCAGAATTTTTGGGTTTTTCGAGAATTCTGAGCGGTACTACATTATAATGGGCAAGGCGTATCAATTATTACCAGCTGAACTTCCGGCTCGTCTCTTATTGTCATAAAAAAATTAACTTTCATTACAATATCATGTCATATTACTATTTAAACTGAATAGATTGAATGATTTTATGACAAATAATATTATTAATAATATACACGAAGAGCGTACATATCTTTCTAAAAAGCCGGAAAACGCTCCTGTGATTCTCCTGGTGTTACAAGAGAACGTGGGCGGTGGAGGTGAAGGAACATTTGTTCTCCTCTTTCATAAAAAAACACACTACTTAATATTTTTTTATACCTATGCAATGTACCTGTGATAACACAGACAGGTACCACTGTAATTAGTTCACATTCCACAAAATCTATGGTATGGAATAAATTCCTTTAGAAATTAGCCGCATCATTGGTTTTAGGAATTTTACTCGCAATCTTGGGGTTTGCTTGCATTAGTTATGGGACCATATAACAGAGTCATTAACTGCGTCGAGTCAAATTGAATGGTTAATTTCATTCGTTCAATTAGACGGAAAATTGTAAGTGGTATTAACGTGTTTATTTTCAAATGAAACGTATTGCGAAGTTGTATTGTAATATGTGTTTAGGAAATTGCTCCTTGAAGACGTCAAGACTATGAATCATTATCGTATACACTTTAATTGTATACGATCAAATTATTGAGGTATTTACTGATAGCACGGAATTATTGTTAAATTAGCAAATTAAAATCAACTGAAGGTTTTTTACCTAAGTTTTGAAAGTGAAGCTACGTACTTTATTTAGGACTAGTGACAACCTACTCGTCGCTATCATGTCTCCTGCCCGTATATGCATGCCTGGTAGTTAAAACTAAAAAAAAAAGCTCCAATTTGTTCAAAAAGGATGTCCAGTTTCATGATCTCTTGTAGCCGATATTTAGAATCATAAGGGCAACTTTTCCGTACGGTCTAAACAAAGTATATGTAAACAAATCAATTTGTTCAAAATGGCCATTGTTGGCACATTCTAATAGACAAACCTCATTTTTCAACTTTATACCTTTCAACTCTATGGGAAATGTTTGAACCTGAATAAAATCGATTTTAAGCTTTTCTCATCATCATCAGCCGGAAGACGTCCACTGCTGGACAAATCCCTCCCCCAAAGATTTCCACGACGATTGGTCCTGTGCTGCCCTCATCCAACGTATTCCGGCGATTTTGACCAGATCGTCTGTCCATCTTGTTGGGGGTCTATTTTCTCATCAAGACCTTTGTAACGATATATCATGGATATATATATCATTTGCTATATATTATATATCGGTGTAACTTTTGTTCTGTCTTAGGATGCTACAAACGACAAGATGGACGAGATATTTAAAGGGTTATGAGATAAAATTTACTATTCAGTCTTTTCAAGGCCTGCTTGTAAACATGATATCAACTGCTTAATTATAATAGGTATATGTTAAACTTTGAGCTTAAGGGCTGACACGTATATAGGTTCAGGAATCAACCCAGCCACCCAACATGGAAATTATGACTGTGTTCTTGGTACATTAATACATATAGATCTTTTTTATTCTAAGTTGAGTATTGTTAATATCAATTAATTATAATAAATAAAGTTATTGAATACGCCACATCTTTCAAAGCTTCTTCTATAAATTGTCGTTCTATAGATGGTGTGGATATAACCTGAAAAGAAAAACAGATGTGTTTAAAACGACATGAAGGTGAAGTGGACAATATTATTTATTTACAAATAAATAAACATTTACAAGAGGAATATAATCATAATTGTATATAAGTAATTCTTTTATAAACTTGTTATGCGTATGGGCGTTACATAGGTGACCGTGACTGCTTAGTATCAGCGTGCCTAAAATAGTATTCTCATCTAAAATGTTATTAAATCTTGATCTTTTTAATATAATTATATATTTTTCTTAACCTTCTACAATAACGTTATTAAATATATGGTTGGCTGGTCTGAAGGTATTAAAAGTGTTGTTTTAATGAAAATAAAGGACTAGATGAGCAGGACGTACAGCTGATGGTAATTGATACGCCCTACCCATTACAATGCAGTGCTGCTCAGGATTCTTGAAAAACCCAAAAATTCTGAGCGGCGCTACATTTGCGCTCGTCACCTTGAGACATAAGATGCTAAATCTCATTTGCAACACAGTAATGTTTACACATTACTGCTTCAGGGCAGAAATAGGCGCCGTTGTGGCGTATAATCTACCCGGCTTTCTGTGCAAAGGAGCCTCCTACTGATAGAAGTATCAAGTTAAACAAAACAAAATAATTAGGTGGGAATAGCGTTGAATGTCGAAGTTTAAAAAACCTATTAAAAGATAAGATTCGTGTCGGTTAGTAATAATAAAATAATTGAATGTAAGAAGTAAATCAATTCAGTATCTACTTACCAATTAATTTAAACTGTATGTACCTTACACCTATATACAGATGATTTGTCACACTCAATAGCAACAGCTATTTATTATTTTATAAACATATAAAATAACACGACATCATTAACAAATCCTAATAAAAATGGAAGTGACACCACGATCATATTGTTGTCTAGACATGCAATGCAACAACCACAAAGCTGTATTATTATCTTGTTTAATTACTGTTGCGAATTTAAAAGGGTATACGTGGTCATGTTTTTACAATGCACTCGAGCGTTTAGTACCAGGACGTCATATTTGAACGACAGGTACTAGGGAATTAAGCCTTGTACTTCTTGTTACTTAGAGATGTTGCCGTAATGTAGTAATTTCAATTATTACTTTGTTATATTGTAGACAGCCAAAGTAAGCGATACAAACTTACACCATTGCCAAACTGATACGTGATTGAATCAGCTTTAACAGACACGATATCGGAATCATGGTGAGAACCCTGACGTGTCACACATCACTAAACAAGTACCTTTTCACAAACTTACAGTCCTAAGTGGAGAAGATATCTGCCTGAACACGAAATGGTTACTGATGTAATCCTGGAATGTACAGGAGTGCCCAACCAACGGGAAAAAACCTTAGTAAATACAATGTGGCTCTTAGAAGTCTGCGAACATTCTAGGAATGTTCTGAAATTCTGGAAGGAGGACTGGTTGGAGTAACTGGCAAACACTGCAGGCAAAATGGGTCAAGTTAGAATGTGGAGTGTTTTATAAACTCTTAATGAATCACTGTTTTACGCATTATGACATTGTTTAAACAATAAATTGTACTTATATAGTACCTATACTTGCATTAATATTAAATGAATGTAGTGTTGATTCAGTTTCGAATATCACGCGGGTGCATTTGACAGGGTATGCTATACTAATATACAATTCAAATGGAGTATAAAATATAACATTTAATAAATATAAGCTTGGACGCCTGAGAAAGCAACGACATGAAAAGGTCAACACTGCACTGCACCACTAAACATCTGTTGTTACTTAAAGTTTATAAAGTAGGTGTAACATAATTGTGTACTTTTTTGCATCTGGTCATTGCACCCACAAGCACAAGTTTTTATTTATTTAAGTACTTAATTGTTCACCCACAGATTTGCACCATAAATACAATAATTTAGGATATAAAAATGTTATATAATAACGATAGAATGTAGATCCAATGATATAAGCTAACACAAGTTGTCTAAATTTAAGGTCTAATTCGTATTCAATAGGGGGATAATAAAGATTTATGAAACAAAGAAAAACAAAGGAAAGGCTTTTTTGTACTAAGCATTAGATATAAATATGAGTTTTGTATAGTAGTGTAATTTTATTAAAAACAACAAAAAGTAAATAATATCGTTATCGAATTTTTTGTTTTGGATAATATAATATCATTAGATAATAAGAAGATTTAAAAAGTTTGCAAAACAGAAGATTCAGCTATGTACCTTCTCAATTTACAAGCAAGTAAAATTTGAACAGGATGACTATATGAATAATTGATACATGATAGACATAGTGAAGATAGAAAGCGGTATATTGTGATAGTATGAAATAGAAAAGTGTAAGTATAAGAAAGAAGACCAATTTGGTTCGGGAGATATTTTCCAAAATTGAAAATCCCCTTATGATTTTGTATAATCCAAATATTGAATAATGATTTAAAATTAATACATTTCACATCTATTAAAAAATTTAACACGCAGATACTACAAAGAACGTGGACCATTTATATAAAAATTTTAAGGGATTTGTAGTGAAGGTGAAACAGTATTTATTTATCAAAATTCGTGTAGTTTTTATTGTTTTCAAGCAAGAATCATGCGATCATCCTAAACAAAATTTAACAAAAGAAAATAATAAAGGAACATAATAAAAAGGACAATAACACTAAAAAGATACAATTTGATAGAGCACAATAATTCAAAAAACATATGAAAACCATTGTAAAACTTAAAATTTCGATTTAATCGTGTGATCGAAGTTAAAACTCAAAATTGTCACCTGATCCAAAAGTCTATAAGTAATTATATGAACTCTAGTTTAGCTGGTAACATCATCATTATTAATTCAAGACATACATTATCGTATATATAATTAAGCCTGACCTTTCAGCTGACGTTAAAGTCAGTTGGACAGATGATACAACAATAATAACATAAAACTATAGATACAAACACATTTGGTATTACGTTACAACTCCTTTATTTATTGATACGACAGCTACATTTAATCGTTGATAAAGATAAATTACTTCAAATTATCACTACTTAACAAATACTGGGTTTGTAAATTTTGATCCCTTTTATTATATTGACTTGCTATTATTTTAACTGAAAATAAATTCAGTTTCCAGTTACGATTGGTTAATAATTGAGTTTTTACTTAGGATTTTTACTCGGAGTTGCACTGGGTCCCTGGTCAATTTGCACTCATTTCTGTCACACACGCGTTAACAAGTGAAGAACGATAGAAATATTGTTTAAATTCTAAGAAAAGCTCATTTAATGTTTTGTAGCGAAATACTAAATAAATGGAAACACCACACAAGTAAGCTTTTTCCACAGTTTGGTTATACGTGGAAAATAGTTCCTTGATAACACTCCTTAATGCACACTAGAGGTACGCCCTACATTCAGATGGATAATAAGATTCAGATATTGTAACTAGGCATCAGAATTAGCAGCTCTTTTTAATGATATTTTTTTTTTTATAATATTCACACATTTTAGGATTATCCTGTCCCAAACTATGATTGTTTGTAACTATCTGGATTCGAACCCAGGACCTCTAGCTAGTAGGCAGGGCCACTAACCACTGGTCATCTATATTCAAGCTCTTTGGAAAATTTTCATGGATAAATGCGGTTGAGGATTTACAACGAGGTGATTTATCTATTCAATGCCGAGCAATAGAATCATAATAGGTACTGGAACGTCTATAGCTGCAGATGCTCTGGATTGTCATCGATAGGATAATTGATAAGTTGACTGAAAATGACTATAACAGTGTATGAAGATTCCCGAAATATCGACCTGAAAACACTTCAGAAGGATATTGATGATGGAGATGAAGACGCTATTTGAGTTTTTGACAACGATCAGTCTTTTAAACACTCCCGTACCTAGATAAGCGGTAAGATGACGCGCAATAATCTTTTGAAAATATTTAGGTAGTTACTAATATAGCATGGATTTACTAATATAGTTGGAGAATTACATGAAGCGGTATTGATTATTTCTGACTAATGTACCGATTTACAAATGGCCGACATATCCAACTATATGCTGGTCTATCTCTATCGTCATAACAAATTTTATCGATATAGTTTTCTGAGTGGTCGTCTAACACAGCCCCAACAAAAGGTGCCGACAAAAATGGCGTCAGTTTAACAGCTGATAAAATGTCAAAAGATAATAATTGTAGTCTGATAACTGATAAGTTTAACATGGTGAGACATAGAGACGTTTCTATAAATTAGTAGGTATTTGTAGAGTATAGCTATTGCAAGTTACAATTCATTTTTTCTAGAGTATTTCTGGAATTGATTTTTTTTTCCTTGAATAACAATTCAGAAAACGATAAAATTTTTACTTCAACGTATTTATTGTGTCTGTGATTAGCTTTATAATAACAATTTATAGAGTAATTTTATATAATATAGAAGCTTAGAGATGTTCTCTGCATCCTCTAACAAATGCATTACGATTTATTCATCGTATAGCACAGAAAAAGGAGGACAAACGAGCGTACGGGTCACCTGATGTTAAGTGATCACCGCCGCCCACTTTCTCTTGCAACACCAGAGGAATCACAGGAGCATTGCCGGCCTTTAAGGAAGGTGTGCGCGCTTTTTTTGAATGCACCCATGTCGTATCGTTCCGGAAACACCGCACAAGAAAGTTCATTCCACAGCTTTGTAGTCCGTGGAAGAAAGCACCTTGAAAACCACACTGTGGAGGACCGCCACACATCCAGATGGTGGGGATGAAATCCTAACTGTTGAGCGTGTCGTGCGAAGGTAAAATTCGGCGGTAGGAATCAGATGAAACAGCTCTTCGGAACACTCCCCGTGATAAATGCGGTAGAGGACACAATGAAGCGATGTCTCTACGCAGCGCCAAGTGATCTAGCTGTTCACAGAGCACTGGGTCCCCAACAATTCAAGCTGCTCTGCGTTGCATGCGGTCAAATGGATTGAGCTGATACTGTGGTTCGCCAGACCAGATATGACAGCAAAACTCCATGAATGTTTGCCGGCTTGAAGTATTGCCGTGCTCTATTTATGAATTATTTTCCCCATTATCATTACATTATTATATATCCTTAGTATAACCATTATAGTAATACCACTTAGTGGTCTGCCTAAATATGAATCTATTAATATGTCTAGCCTCTATTTGAAGACGATTACGTTGACGATAAACATTCATATTTAAATCAAATTAATATGCTGAATATTAGTCTAGCAAGTAAATTATTAGTGAAGAAATTTTGAATTTTTATTCATTAGCAATCTACGACTCTCACAAATAGATATTGCTCTTGGAGTTCTATGTAATACAGTGATTGGTCGTGCATATTATTTGTATTGTTATAATTAATTACAGGCCCATGAAACACTCTATCATTAAGGGTCACAGGGTTAGGATGGGTATCAAACCGTTATGCGGTTATTAATTGGATTTAGATATATATAAAAAACAATCGGGGGTGTATTATTGATATATTATATGATTAATTATTAATAAAAGTGAGATGAGACGTTTCATCCGTAAGTCTTTTGGTCACGGAATTGAGGTCCAAGATAAAACGTGATGCCTTTGGTTGTTTGCTGCGTTCAAACAAAAATCATACAGTCACTCTTATGAGTAGTAGGTTCATCACCTCGATTATTTAGTTTGTTTCATAGTAAAAGAACTTTTCTATCGATGTACTGGGTAAAATAGGGAATGGTAAGAAGAACGCACAAGAAAATTAAAATTTCTATTGAATTTTTGAGCTCACAAAATGCTTTGTCATTGGTTGGGTTCAATTCCTGTGTCTAGCTTTTAGGTTTCACATAAATGTTGCTTGTGGCGGCATCATGGGACGGGTCGATTCCCTAAAATATGGCGATGGATGCAATGGTGGTGAATAGGTGCTGGATCATCACAATTTGATTTTAATTATGTTCAGTGGGTCCTGGTTCACAAGACGTGTGAAGAAGTTAACTTTTATATGTTTTTTAATTAGGTTCTAGGAATTAATAATTTTATATTTTTACCGTACGTTGGAACGTATACCTACTTATTTCAATCAATTTGCATACATAGCATGTTTAATAGCTCCGTAAGACAATTCTAAATATACTAATTATTTCAAACTTTGCCTTTACTTTGTGAACTCCAATCACTTCTCAAAATACAAAGTTAAAATAGAAACTTGATTGGTGTTGACTAATTTTTTGACAGTTTACAAACAGTACTCTAGGTTTTTCTGTTGAGAGACACATTATAGAAACATAAAACTAATATTATCTTACTACTAGCTGACCCGGCAAACGTTGTTTTGCCATATAAAGTATAATTCACGCGATAGTTTTATAAGTAATAAAATATTGCCTATATTATAGCCTGTACATCATTTTGTTCTATTGTCAATAGTTTTTGCAGCGCACGCAAAAATAGGTTTTCGATTTTACACCTTGTGTTACAAAATAGCAATTTTATTACGGATCCCTAATTTTGAAAAAAAAACATAGCCTTATATCCTTCCTCGATAAATGGACTACACAACACTGAAAGAATTATTCAAATCGGACCAGTAGTACCAGAGATTAGCGCGTTCAAACAAACAAACAAACAAACAAACACTGCAGCTTTATAATATTAGTATAGATTAAATGAATTATTCACTAACTCAACTTAACGAAGTATGTTGCTACCTATATGCTGAAAATACTATATCACGGTATATTGTGGTGCTAAAAAGCACACCCTGCACTCTCGACAAACCGCTATGCGTCAATTTCGTAAAAATATTATTTAAAATAAAATAATCGCTCTTACACTCCAAACTAACAGTGCAAAACATTGAAGTTTACAATACTTTTACAACTGGGATATGAAATTATGTACTAGTAGACTTTCAATTATAATTACTTAGTTAACAATATAAAATTCCATTTAAATAATTACAATATTGTTGATCGAAGTCTATTTCTGACAATTATGCTAACTACTTATAACCGTTAAAAAGATATCAATAAAATTGTATAGATTTTTAGATACCCCGTTAGAATTGTCTTGAACCTATTAATTTTAGGTTTTTTATCAAACAAAAAGATTATTGTTTTGAGTCGAAAAGAAAGAACATTTAACATTGGAAAAGAAAACTATAAAACCATTTTTCCATGACAGTGGAGTGTCCTTTTTTTCATAACTCAATCTCTAATCAGATTAGTAATATATATATAAATATATATTAGTTTCTTTTATAACCAAATTCTATTAAGACGTATTGACATTAATAAAAACCACAATCAGTAGGTACCTTTTAAAATATATGGCTTCTACTCTACATTTTTCGGTGTAACAGTTTATTGAGAAAATAAAAACATTGAATAAAAGGTACTATTAGTATGCTAAAACTTACCTATGTATTATGCGTATAACTATCCCTTAAAAAAAATTAATAGCTGATAAAATTTAAACTCAGTGGGTTTAGTGATACTTATTCCCAATTTCCAGTGACAACTACGTGTGTTTTATTGCTGACACCTAATTGATAAACATAAGCAAATTAAAAAGTAAAAATATATAATTATAGACTTTATTTATTTATCGCTTAGGCCTATCGCTTGCAGTGATTTGCCGTCGGTAGATAAGCGTTTTAATTTACCTTGCTATTTTAAGTACCTATTTTTATAATTTAAATTTTATTATTATAAAATTATTGTAATATATATAACTTATAAACAAGAGAAATTCTAACTCAACCTTAACCATAATGGTACAGATTTTCACTCTATAGGCTACAAAATAAAGGGGGCTTAAAATATATCTATCTACTTAGATACAAGGTTTTTTAATTAAACCTTAGCTTTGTGATTAAAGTATGCTACATTTAAATTAAATCTATGCTCAAGGTGTTCATTAGTATTAGGAAGTTTCGATTCGAGAGATCGTTATAATGTAGTGTTTATAATTCACGAGAATTATGCCTCAACTGTTTAAATTTATTTAAAGTTTAAAATGTTTTGGAATATTGACGAAAGAAATTAAAGCTATTATATTAATATATAATTACATTATGACACTATAAGGGACTTATATTGGTCAAGACATGCACAGGTGTATTGTGTATCTGTTGCCTATATAGAGTAGATGTTAATAGTTGACATTATACGTAAAATATGTTACATACCTGCGAGCCGGGCGGATATGAGTAGCCAAATTGTGCATATGCTGCCATTGGGACGATCATATGGGCGGCTTCACAAAACACTGTCTCTCAAAGTCTACCACGGATGGGTTAACTACAGCTACGATGAATATTAATTAACTTTATCACAGTACGAAAGCGCGGTGGATTGCGCGCGGATGCCATCCCCCGCGTCAAGGCGATTCCCGATTTCGCATGCCGAACCACTTCCGTTCGACAATCCTACACCTATACACGACTAACTCTTGACACAAACTGGCGCGCGTCAGACCGTTCACGCCCCTCCACCGTAGGAATAAACAATTTACAACCCACCCAGTAGGAGGTGCCAACTCTAACTAACCAACCACGCGACTAGTTTTCTATCCTTCTCAAAGCGACGTCAGAAAACGGCGCCTCTCATTGGCTCAAACATCCCCACTTAGACTGCGCCCTCCCAATCCAAGTTGCCGCCTATATAAGAGTGGGGTGAGAAGAAAAAAGCGGTAGAACCAGCCTGATGTTTATGGGTTTTCGGCGTGGCGGTCGTGGAGCGCTTGACGGTCAAACAAATCTCTAGTGGCAAAAAATGGCACGACTAACGACAAGTTGTTTTAGCTTTACAGATTTACGAGCTAGGTACAACTCGTGTATATACAAATAGGTATACATACAGCGCGACAATTGTTAATTATTTGTAAATAAAGTCTTTGTAGCGATGGCAATTTAATTGGTTTACCTATTTACTTGTTGTTATGTGGCAGATTTACCTTCGTCTAAAAGTACTAAAGTCTTCATTATTTTTTGTACTTACATACATATTCAACATTTCTGGTATACTTGCCTTTTATTGCCTAAGTTTTTTGGTGACCCGATTAATTATGGGGACTGACCCAGCCTTGAGGAATCGAGTGGAGCTAGGTAACCTCTCCTTGAATTTGCAATTAGAAGCTTTTTTAATTTATTACAAACATAATACTATTTTCTTTACAAAACTAACAAATCTATGTCATGTTAAATATTATTAGTCTACAATTAATACATTTTTTATCTAGATTGATTAGCAACTGTAAAAGTTAGGGGTATTTTGGTGATTTTGTTAGTACTGTCTATAAAAAATAGAAATGTAACGAAAAAAATTTCTTCTCATATTCTGTAGATACGTACCTAATTATTTTTTGTAAAAATATATTGTGCTTCATTTAAACCATCAAGAAATGGTTTTAATTATGCGCTATTTTTGCGTATGTTAATTACAAGATCAGGGACTAATAAGAAAATAACATTTTATAGTAGGTAAGAATAAAGTAGGTATTGAATTTTGAATTCTGAATTTTGAAAATTTATTACAAACATAATACAATTTTCTAACATTTTTGTAATTCAATAAAATACACTTAGTATACTTTTCAAATGAAATAAAATTGTTATTTATAATGGATTGATAGGTATTTAGATATCATGGAAAAGTTAATTACTTAACTGAGTAATTATTTATTTATGACGCACATTTTGGCATTAGGTATAGAGTTTTATTAGTTATTTTTGTACTAAAGTAGGAATCTAATTACTGGATAGGAAAATAATTTTTAGCAACACTTAAACCTAAATAGGGTTTTTTTATGGTGTTAATTCTTTTATGGGTTACCTACCTTACCTAGCTACCATAATCTATATATATAAAAATGAATTGCTGTTCGTAAGTCTCGCTAAAACTCGAGAACAGCTGGACCGATTTGGCTTATTTTGGTCTTGAATTATTTGTGGAAATCCAGAGAAGGTTTAAAAGGTGAATAAATAAGAAAATGCTGCTAAATTAAATAAAAACAACAAATTTGTTTTTCCTTTGATGTGTCCATACCTACATAATTTATATGAGAGAATTTATTGACGCATGGTTTGACAGTTCTGCTGTGAAACAATTTCATTACGACAGCAGGGTGCATATTTTACGAATTTTTGATGTTATGATATATTATTGACAAATTCATACAAAAACCTTATTTTATTTTAAGTTTTTTGTTTAGTTTCTGATATAAATATTTACAATAACAATTCAGTAAGTACCTACACTGGGTTAAAGATATATATATATATATATATATATTCTTTAGAATTGGTTCACACCTACTAACTTAGACAATATTATATCTTGTAAATACAAAGGTATAGAAACTAAGTAACACACACTAAGTTACACAGAAGACGCCTAAGTATTCGATATTTTTTTAATAATATTTAAAAGTTAGAGTTAGTTGATATTAAATAATGACACAAGGTTACTAAGTAGGAACAAACCTAACCTTAATGGTTACTAAATAATAAAGTTTAATGGTATCTGTAGTTTATTAAGTGTTATTCAGCATATAAAAGGGTCACCATCACACGCATTATTACCAACCTGCCAGTATCATATGTAGTAGGATTACAGTAGGTACTTACCTAATACCTACCACATTAATACCGACCTATAACATATAACTAGAAATATTCAAATACTGTTAATAATTTATACTTAACAAGTATGGTCCGGTTAACTTAAAAAATAAACTAGATTATTATATACAAATAGTATTAAAAAACATTTTTTGTAGGTACCTATTTAACTTGATTACAGAGAAGTTGATAATGTTATTCCCAAATAATGTACCTATATTTCTCTATTGTATATTAATATATTTTTAAATAATAATTTATTATAAAAATTGAAATAATATATTTTTCCTTTTGGTACCTATACGAAGGTATAGAAATATAGACAAGCTTTTTATACCTTCCTAACAAAGGTAAGATAACTAATTGGGAGTATGCATTACTCAACTATATTAGATGATTTAGGTATATGAGATGCACATCAGTTATATGAAAATAACATGCATTGAGCTTTTGGTATTTTCAAAAGCTCTGAAAAATTATCTAGTGCTATCTTAACTGAACAATATTGCTTGCGATTTTAAGTCTATCTGTTACATTTACACATTCATCGATAACGATACCCAATGAAACGATATCGTGAAACTCATTCACATTGCATTGTTTGTCGTCACGAATATCGTCACCGACTGCGATATCGTGTCGTTCTCGGTGGTTGACGCAGTACCTACTGGAGTCGTTTTGCACACCTAAGAGCCAATATATAAAGCCTCGATGCGAATGTTTAACTAATATTTTTTTTCATTAAAATATCGATGAAAGAAAGTTTTATACAATAATAGTCCTTAAAACTTGAAAAAATGTGAACATAATCTTAATTAGTTGTAAAACACGTCTTGATGAAGCTTTTAACCACACACCTTTTTTCATGAAACACCTAGTAGGTGAAAACATGATGAATAGTACTTAACAACTCGTATATATATAGATATAACCAGCACTTATAATTTAAAATAGTTTTACATTATCTCTAGCAGATTTTTCCAGAAGAAATCACTCTATAATAATTAATTTCAACGAAGTATTATAAATAAATATAGTTATAATACCAACATTATGAGTGTAACAATCCTAAGGAATTAGAAACTTCGCAACTACCAAACTGTACCTACCTAGAGGTCCTATGAAGAGATTTTTGTGCAGTAATAGAGATGGCGCTCTGTAGCAATTCTTTTACCGACTCGAATCACTTACAAACAGGATTAATACAACGTTAATGTAATAAAAAACGTGTATGTTGGTTTCAATTTGTAGTTTTTAAAATAATTTTAAATTAGTTGTAGCAAACAGGCGAGGGAGTGGAGACATTCCCTGGAGGGAAGTTAAAAATCACCGGCTTAGGCAAATACCAGAAATAAAGACATCTAGAGAAAGACGTTGTCAGTAGATCTAATGTTTCAATAATATATGCAAATAAATTTTATCATTCATTTATTATAATTGTGCAAATTGGTGACAAAATTGTTCACTTATTAACTAATTTCGTTAGATACGACTCAAACTAAAGAACTAAATTATGAAATGTACTGATGATAAATGAAACCGTGACCTTTTTCATTGAATTCCGACGAAAAAGGAGACATGCTGACCCCAGAGTCTTAGTCAAGAGTTCGGGATAAAGACTTATTTATGTATGTATTGATTAATATTCGCCCGTTATTATCATTCATTTATTTTTACAATTAGTGAAATTTTTTTAATAGGTTTAGTGGTTTACGTTATCCTACCCCTACACGCAATAATTTCATAATATTAGACTCAATAATAGTATTTATACAGCACAACACTTAAAGAATTTCGGCATTTAGTATTTATTTTACTAACTTGGAGAGTTGAGCTCATAAGAGCATACATTCACAAGAATGTAATACAGTTACATTTTGTGGTACGTTCACGAACTACCTTAGTTAAGCAGGGCCTTTAACTTAAAGTTTATGAGTAAGTAACGACGAGAAGTCGTGTTGGATGTCTATAAAGTATAACAGAAAAACGCTCCGATTTAAAATACCAATTATACTACTTATGTTTAAGTTATAATATTATAATATGAAAAACATTTACACCACCTGATAATTCGAGCATTCTCTTGTTTTGCGTGCAAGCCCCAGGCAAAATATTCTTACTTATAACTCGCAACAAGTTGTTATTTACAAAGTGGTATTTCGAATACGCATTTAATTACACTACTTGAAAATAGGTGATAAACCGCAAGTATAGCGTTTACAAATGTATGCAACAATACATCATAATTATGCACACTATAATGAACTGTGTTGCACTGTAATTAGTAGGATATTACATTGCCTTTATAAAATAATACTTATGCCAAGAAACACGCGTTTTGCATACATAAAGATCTAGCGATTGTAAACTAGTTCCATTTAATATGTTTCCTTCGTCTTAATTTTTTGATTCAGTCAAATATAGTAACGTTTTACACGTGATGGAGAATCGCTTTTGTAAAAGCCTCTATTTATTCGCATCGCAAAAGTGTTGGCAGCCATAAAGATACTATCAGTTTCTTGAAGGTTTCATGCCGAGATAAAATTGCGAATTTTAGATGATTCTAGTAGTTGCTTGGTAAAAAAAAGATTCTTGAGAACACTAGGTAGTGCAGATAACATGGCACATAAGGGAATTTGCCAGGAACTTTCATAATCGTAATGTTAACACCAGGAACAGACATAAACTTATGATGCCTACTACTCGGCTAAGTCGAGTTATTAAGTCTTTTGTTGGGCGATGTATATGCTTTTACAACAAGATCCCAGAAAATGTTCAAAACAAAAGTATTACGTTATTCAAAAGAATTGTTAAAAAACGTTTGTGTGGTAAAGGTTACTATAACATAAATGACTTTCTTAATGATACCACAGATTGGGAATGAAGTGACCGCCCTCAGGCTATTAAATAATAAGTTTAATTGTACAATATTACTTTGTAAACATATTTATTCGATGAAAAATAAAAGCCTGCTGAGTTTGTTGCGCCCATTCTTCTCAGGTCTGAGGCATTCATTTTGGAATGGGTGGTAGTTTTTTGACTTTCAATAAGTGATGTCACATCCTATTTTGAATAAAAATATTTGAATTTGAATGAGGTATTCGGGTAAGTGACGTCTTGTAACAATCAGTTGATTATGATTGACTTAAGCAATAATTTATGCGATATTAAATATTTGTTTAAATACCGCCAAGAATTTCACTCGTTTCTAAGACGGTACATTAAAATAAAAAATCAGGAATCATTGTATTTTCTTTGATAAATGAGTGTAACATAATTAAATAAAACACTTTTAAAAAGATTCGCGTAATTGTTTCCAAGTCAGTCTGCCTGAAAAAGTGATCTGGAGAGGTCTCGAAAAGTCGGGTTAACTAAAATAATAATAATCTAACGTTTATACAAAATTTAATGTGAAAACGCAATTACATGCGTTTTAATCCTTTTAAAACAAATTTTATTTCAATCAGAAATCAATTTTTAATAATTATCAATTGTTAGGCTTAAATTTTTCATAGAGTACAGGATTTTTACTACCACGAGTGTTGGTTCTTGGCTAGTCATTTGTGAGACCAAAAGTATCACAAGGGCGTTGCCGACCTTATAAAACATGGAATAACGTACATATGAATTAGAGAACATATGGTATGGTTGCCAGATAGAAACTTATCAAATCCGGGACAATTCTAGGACAACGGTGTCGGGTCGTGGTCATAGTAAATAGTATCTTGACTTTTATTTAAAAAAAAAAACGAAAATGCCATTTATTTTCAAATACACACTTTTATTAGATATCTATCTGCGTACTTAGTAATTAAGTTAGTTTATTTTGTTAAGCTTGTTACTAGGTTTTCGGAATCCGAGACAATAAGGTCTAATTAATGGACATGGGACATGATGCAAAATTCCAGGATAATCCCGGATTTCCCCGCCATCTGGTAAGCCTAGGTAAGAGTCAATACCGCGCCACTTACGTTTTATCTTCTGAATTCGCATTTAAAATTTGTAACCTCCATGTAGTTGTTCGTTGATCTTATGGTACTTCAGGAACTACTACTGAAATAAAGATAATTACAAGTATTCAGGACGTGGAACAAAGAATCTTACGCATGAAAAATTTCACATAAAATACGCATGAAGATACTGGAAAGAATCAAATAGGTAGATTGTTTATCTTGATAAATTTGTTGTTCGAGTGAATTGATGAAAATATAGTGTAAAACACAGATTTTGTGATAATAACGTACATTGCTATTACACCGTCTTATAAGCCGGCGCGGTCTCTGTGTAATGTTCAATTATAAATTATCTTTACAAATTATTATTAAAATGTAGATTGTGCGCGATTGCGATTTAAACGGACATATTAATCGGGCTTACATATAATATCTGATAAACCGTCGTCTTTATTTACTTATGTAATGTTTATCACACACATCAAAAACATAAAATAGTATGGCAATTTTTTTGTGATTTACTTTTGTTTATAAAGTGATGTGTCATCAATCGAATTTAATAGTATGAATCGAATGTACTAGAGAAACTTATATTTGACCAAATGAGTAATTCGCTCTATACACGTTTAATACTCTAGTTATATTCGTAAAAGGGGGTTATTAACCTATATGCATGTAATGGATAGGGGAAATGATATCATTCCGACCGATTTTAAGTTTTCAAGCTTTAATCTGAAGATAGCTTTAAAATATCATCGAAAAGGGTCCACGCTTTCTCGTTCATAGGGAACATAGGCAAATATCCACAACATAATGCAGTATAATTTATTTATGTATAGAGATATAAATGATACGTGACATCGACCTGACGGACTATTATTACCAAGCGTGGTTGACTGTGGAAGACTTGTCAATCAAAATTGGTTACATATTAAATAGATTTGTTTTTTATATGTAGCTGGAGGTGTTAGAGGTGTTCTTTTTTCTCATACATTTTGTTCGTCTATAGGTGTGCTAGAATATTGTAAGTCAATGTATATATAGGTATATGTTAATTCACAAAAAATAGTAATTAAAAAATCTACTCAGTGTTAAATGATAATATAGTTCAAAATATTTATTTCTAATTAATTCTCCGGAAATGGCATGGGAGTTATAAAAAAAAAGTAATGTTAACACGAGGAACAAACATAAACTTGTTATTCCTACTACTCGGTTGGGTCGAGTTAGTAAGTCTTTTGTTGGGCGATGTATATGCTTCTACAATATGATCCCAGAAAATGTACAAAACAAATGTGTTACGAAATTTAAAAGAATTGTTAAAAAACGTTTGTGTGGGAATGGTTATTATAGTATAAACGATTTTCTTAATGACACTGGGAATAAAGCGAACACCCTCAGGCTCTTTAATTATAAATATTTATTGTGCGATATCACATTGTAATCCATATTTTATATTTAAAAAAAGCCCGCTGAGTTTCTTGCGCCCATTCTTCTCAGGTCTGTGGCAGTCTCTTTTGAATGGGTGGTAGTTTTTGACGTTCAATAAGTGATTTTAAATCCTATTTTGAATAAAAATATTTGAATTTGAATTTGAATGAGAAAAGAAAATGATGTTGCCTTTGATTACAGAATTTATTTATAACAATGTTTGCAGCTGTCTGTATTTTATACAATAATAGCTAATTTGGAATGAGATAAAATTATTTGAGAGATTTATTTATTTTATTTTATTACGAAAATTTACAGTAAGATGGAAGACTTGAAGTTAGCCATTGTTTTTTATGGATTGGTAATATATTTTTTTTTTATTACAGGTTTTATTTGAAAGATATGTGTAGTGTGACTCCTCCGTAGGTAGAAATACGTATTTTGTAGTTTTTGAAATAAGTGTTTTTCTCGCCTTATATATTACGTGTCTCAGATGATTAAGTCTACGTAAGGCATTTAATTTGTTCTTCGGCAATTTAGATGCAAAACTTTGTGATTCCTACTGACGTAAAAAGATATTACGTATTTTTATAAACCTATCGTGAAAAATTATCCAACGACTTTATGGAATAGGAGGACAAACGAGCGTACGGGTCACCTGTTGTTAAGTGATCACCGCCGCCCACAATCTCTTGCAACACCAGAGGAATCAATAATTAATTGATTATTAATAATTCCTTCAGTACAGTTTGTATTTTATACAATAGAATCTTTACCCGTTCAATAATGAATTCTGAAAAAAGACTTTCTTTTCTTTCTATTCAGCTTCACTATTGCATTTTTTTTTAATGAAAATAAGGGACAAGACGAGCAGGACGTTCAACTGATGGTAAATGATACGCCCTGCCCATTACAATGCACTGCCGCTCAGGATTCTTGAAACCCCAAAAATTCTGAGCGGCACTACAACTGCGCTCGTCACCTTGAGACAAGATGTTAAGTCTCATTTGCCCAGTAATTTCACTAGCTACGGCGCCCTTCAGACCGAAACACAGTAATGCTTACACATTACTGCTTCACGGCAGAAATAGGCGCCGTTGTGGTAGCCATAATCTAGCCGGCATCCTGTGCAAAGGAGCCTCCCACTGGTGTATACATGTAGAAACATTTAAACCGTATTTGTTAGCATTTCGCTAATAATATTTCAATAAGGAAAATGTTTACGTGTCTCATATCAGAGAAGTAACGGTGCAATAAGCAAATTTAAATATTTATAAGGTTTGTAAGAAGCGTATGTATTTGCCACTGGTTTCAACTAAAAAGTAAATTAATAATAAAATAAGTAAAGAACAGGTAATGAATCACGCATATGATCGCCACGCGATGTATTTGGAATAAAAAAAAAATATTTTATAATATAATAAATATGTTTAATCAATGAATTGTGACTAAGAATCGCTGTTCATATCTTCAAGGATTGTGAACATCTTCTATAACGGCTATAATATAGTTTTGAATTTTTTTTTATATAAAAATTCACTTCCTGCAATTCAATTTAGTATAATAATTTGATACTATCGAGTTTTTGCAGATCTATTGTTATACTTTAAGGCGAGTAAGCAGAAAACATGCAAACAAGGTGTTTTAGACAAGTTTTTTGGTGAAAATATAGCATTTCGAGCTATGAACACTACTTAATCCTGTTACACATTTACTTAAGTCTTATTTGTAGGTTTCTAATGCTGGTTATAGTTTTCACTCCAGAGCCTTTTTGATCTACCACTTTTCCTTGCAGTTAAACAAGTTTCTTGGCATGGCATGACGCATTTTTTTAGTACAACTCTCAGAAAAGTTATTTTTATAGCTTTACTTTTTTGTGTAGGTATATCTATTCAGATAAGTAATGAATAACGAGGATTGTAAGCATATAAACTGTTTTCCACGCTAGAATTTTGAAAATATTGGCTTTGTTACATAGATGGCGGGCCGGAAGCCGTGAACTCATATCGCTCAAGGTCGCTGGCATTTAGTGTCGCCTTAATTAATTAGTTCATTTCTACGATATATTAACACTAATGAAAGCCAACATTTGACTAGATCTAAAAGTTTTGTGCAATCCGAATATTAAAAACTAAGACATAGTTCTTCCATTCTAAATTAATCCCGTTGTATTTATATTGTAACAAGATTTCTATTCATTTATTTATTATTAATTATAATTTCAAACTTTACTTTCTGATGCCTCATGCCATTTGTAAAGTGTTATTCTTTTAAGTAAATTAAAGAAGCACCTTAAATGTACTTAATTCCTCTTGATGGCTCACAATTAATTTTTTTTTGTATTTATTTATATTATCTGAAATCAGAATGGACTTATAAAATTGTACTAATATATTATATTTTCAGATATAGCTCGTATATATTGGATTTGACCATTGAATAATACAACATTAATAAAAAAGGAGTTGTACTGGTTTATTTAAGTCATGTTTTATTTTTTTACTGAACCTTTCAAGGATAGGAATAGATAATTTTGAAGTCACAGAAGTAGCATTTCAACCCTTTAAGTCAATTCAGATTTATTAAATGGTGTAGTTTTAATAAGCGATTTTAGTTAGATTACGTTTTATTTAATATATATAGAAGAATATGAAATGTTCACATTTGTATTAGATCACTATACGAGTACTACTTCAAATTGATCTCATTAATTCTTCATATACGCATTAATTCTTCGTGTACCCACCAAACCTATCTGCGGAAACAATTTCAGGATTACTAATTTAGCAGAATTAATCAGGTTACGTAGAATTATATACCCACTGTGTATATGTTGTCGTGAATTTGTTTGATGTATCTATAACTATTAGAAAATAAAAAATCAACCAATAATTGTTGGTCCTCTTTTAAGGGTTACAAACAGTAATATTGTGTCCTTTGTTTGAGAACGGGATTAACTTAATACTCTGAAGGTACTTATGGGTAGGTAGTGCATAATCACCTGGATAAATAATAAATTAATGTTTATGGCAGTTCAATGGCGACCACGTACCGGAAGACGCAGTGCTAAGATCACCGGAATAGGTACGTTGGATGAGGGCAGCGTAGGACCGATCGTCGTCGATCAGCTGATGATGATAATGATGATGAAAGTGACGGACATTCACACCGTCTTCTGATGGTATGTGAACACCACGATACTCTCTCACCTCCAGAGGAATAACAAGAGCGCTGGCAATCTTATAAACCGGGGGCTCTGTGGTGAGAGTCAATGTTACCTATTGTTTCACCGATGCTTTTAAATGTAAAAATTCACTTTAATTACACCTTTAATTTCATTAAAAGTATTCCTCTTCTTACCAACCTTAATTTACAATTAAGGCGAGTCCGTTCCATAGACGTATATGGAGTTACAAATAAACTTGGTATACGTTTACAAATAGACATCGCTTATCATTGGTATATTCGAACGTATATTGTTTCCCATGTTTATTTATTTGCAAGACTATTTCACATTCGGAGAACCTCAGAATTATCACTTTTTTTTAATTTTATATCATGACCATGGATGCTAGTCTTTCAGGTGGAATAAAAAAAGTTAGAATTACCATTATGGACCGTTTTCAATAACCTATCTATCCTTAGTTTAACTTAGTCTAGGTAGACAAATGTATCCTTTTACGCTTACTTACATTTCAATAACCTATCGACAGATAGCGTTGGACTATAACTAATAATATAACTATATTGGACGTAACTATAGATAGATAAAATCTTGTCATTAAACGGTTATAACAATTTATCCGTTACTAGAGATACATTATTGAAAACGGCCGTATATTGACAGTGTTGTTAGCGACATACTCAATATTTTGCATATTCTTGGTTTATTCTCAAATATGACTTATTATATCAAGTTTATTTATAAGGCCGTTAATATAAAAGTGTAAAAATACTCAAAGCATGCTAGAGAGAGAAGAAAATCAATTAATTTTCAATACTAACCACTAGATTTTATATAATTATCGGGCTGTCAGGTCTATACGTTAGTATATTCTATGTCTATGGTATGTACAGTATACAGACACAGCAAACCTTTAGACGGCACATCAGCTTTTGTAAGGGTACATTAAGACCGCCCGTAGGTCACCCCTGTGGATTGTTAGCTCCATTGTAGGGACAATATTTTATATGTCATAACATGCATAAGAATATTTTGAAACAAATACGCAGACGACAGAATTATTTTGTTTGTTTTGTTATGTTATTTAACATTTTTTATAAGTCTTGATGACATCTGTTATTTGTTTGGAACTTCGTTGGAATTTATTATTGCAGGTAATATAGCACAAATAAGGAGGTTTTTTTTGTTAAGTGATTTTACTGGGTTGTAAAATACTTCCTTAAGGCTGGGGACCGAACTAACGGCCTTGAGGAGTCGAGGGGTTACCTCTCTCGCTCAAGATCGCCATTGTTTTAATTCAGAATTAGAAGCATTTTGAATTTATAACAAACTTTATACAATTTAAAAAAAAAAAAACTGCCATCTTAAATAGTATTGGTAAACGGTAAAAATTTCATACATTTTCTCCAACTATAAAAGTTAGGGGTACTGTGGTGTTTTTTTTCGCAATGTCTATTAAAGATAGAAATGTAGACAAAATGAATTTTCTTCTTGTACTCTGCAGACATATCGTTATTTTTTGTAAAAATAAAAGCTTTATATAAACCGTTAAGAAATGGTTTCAATTATGCGATATTTTAGCGATTTCTTGGGATAGCGGCTTTAATATACTCGTGCGGTCTATAACAAATATACATTTCGGCTTCATTTATGTAATGGGAGTGACGGTTTTTGATTCTGTGAGCCTTATAATCACTATGTTTACGTAACACATTTTCACTGAGGCATACAATAATTATATAATGTCATTACATACAATATTACAATTTTTGAGAAACTGCCAAAGTATTTCCTGTTAATCTATATATAAATATATAAAAGACAATGTATGTTTGTATGTTCCCTAATAACTCCAAAACTATTCCACCGATCTCAATGAAATCTTTTGTAATAGATTCGTTGAAGATCAAGGAAGGTTTACATATGTAATTTATATGGCAAAACAACGTTTGCCAGGTCAGCTTGTAAAAAATATTTGGATCTGTTACTTTGGAGACATTTGATGCATGACAGTTGATAAATAAGAATTTAAATGACATACTTTTACACAAACTATGTTGCCCTAAACTAGGCATGTGATGTGGGGTTGCAAGACAACGATATATCGAATATAATAATAAACTTAGTCAAACACACATAAATACATAAAAACATCTATAACTCGGAAACAAATATCAATTTTCATCATAATATAAATGCTTGCACCTGCCGGGATTCAAACCCGGGCCTTTATTAAATTTTAACGTTAACCTCCACGCTATCTTTCTAGTTAACTCGGACCAATAGGGTACAATAGAGGTAGGTACGGTCGTATACTCATTACAGTTAATAGCGACGAGGAGAGACAAGTATATTATCCCTAGATAAATTATGCTTGATACTTAAAACTATATATATGTGAAGACGTTGTTTGAATTTCTCGTAATTTTTTTATTGATCACTTTGGAATTTCACATCATAAGAAATCAATTTTTTCTCTCCTTAGTGGTAGTGGAAAGTCTATTAAGTTGGACTATAAATTTATTTTTAGTAGTATAAAAGTTTTATTTCACTAAGTTACTATATTTTATTATTGCATTATTTTCCTAAGATTAACATTCTTAAATTCACTGTTTGAACCAAATGTCCTATTTTAGAAATAAAATAAAATAAATATTTAATGGGATAAGGATTAATACAGAGGTGATGATGAGATGATTAATAAGGTTTGATTATTGTCTGCAATTTTATCGACTTTTAAATTGTATATAAGTAGTTATAGTGACAAAACTACGGTAGTTAGACATATGGTATCGCGGACTTTTTTGTATATATTGATACGTTCTATAATACTGTAGAACATTTTTTTGTTCTATCGTCAATAGTTTCCGTAGCACACGTGACGATAGACTTTTTATGCCTAATTTTTTCACACCTTGGGTTATATTATTGCATTTTTGTTAGGGATACTATTTTTTTTTTTTTTGAAAATGTAATATGGTCTATGTCACTCAGTAAAGATGCAGCTTTCTAATAAGCAAAGAATGTTTGAAATCGGTCCAGTAGTTTTTGTGGGAAAACATCACAAACATTCATACAAAAACACAAATATTTCCTCTTTATAGTATTAAGTTAAGATAGTTAAATGTATATTTCAATTGATAATGTGATATTCAGAAAGATAGTTAATCGCAAACAAATCTGTCAGACAAAGTATAGTTAATGATTAAAACAAGCGCCACAAAGCAATCGCAACATCGGCTGAAACATCTATCTCCACATCTCACTTACAAAGAAAAATAAAAAAAAAAACTTTGTCACTAATTGCATATCCATAGCCCTAGTATCAACACATCCGATCTCGCGCCTTGCGACTTCCCAACAAACCGTATTCAAATATAAGCTTTAACTTAACCAATTAAGGTATATTTTGACGTTTCGACGTGATAGACCTGGCGCCAGGACATCTGTCATCGTTAATAAGAAGCAATTTGAGCCAATTTTGAATTTTTGGAATATAACAGAGAGGCCAAGCGTCCCGATCTCACGACAGGAAGTAACAAAAACAGGCACTAAATAATGTCTCGTTTGACAAGTTAGTTTTTGTACCACTTAAGAACTTTTACCACTAAATTATATTTTTGGGCCACAATAGTTGGCTTTAATGTTTATCTGACTATGACATATTGGTAAACAAGTGTAATCAATACTTAAAAGAAACAATTAAGCAGATGTAAACTTACAGTACAGTCACAGACATAAATAGTTTAAAATTGTGGTCAGACAGACAGAAAAGAAGAAGACAGAAGTCGAAAGTCACCTACAATGAGTGTGTGTGTTATTTCTATTTTAATTAATTTAATGTAATTTACAAGGTATTTTATATAAAAAGAATGCTTTATGCACTTCTTCTCCATATAAACCTTAACTGTGTTCAATTTTAAAAGAGGGCAACAAAGTTTTCGCTTTACGTATTAATATCTTAATATATATAAATTACGTGACACGTTGTTTGTCCGCGATGGACTCCTAAACTAATGAACGGATTTTAATGGGGATTACTTCATGGAGTGCAGTTTGGTCTAATTTGAGAGATAGGATAGTTTTTATTTCGATTTGGATCCCATAATTATTTTTATTTTCAATATTTGTTTTGTATGGACATATTTTCTATGAGAGAATTAAGTGACGCACGGTTTGACAGTTCCGTTGTGAAACAATTTCATTATAACAACAGGTAGCATTTTTTACGAAATAATTATTGATGTTTGAAATATTATTGGCAAATTCCTATGAAACAGATGTTTTTTTTTTTTATTATCTACAGAACAACGTCTGTCGGGTCAGCTAGTAGAAATATAAAATTTTCTTGTATTTTTTTATGAAAGCCATTTGGTAACTATTATTTCCTAATAATCATATGAAATATATAATTAAAATACAAAAACCGATATATTTTGGTAATATAGACAGCCCACTTAAAAGAAGTAATTGAATCTTCTATATATAATATACATATTTCGAATTACCTCCATCCATTATATATATTCCAGTGTATACAAGTGTATTTTAATATGTTTGATTAACTATAATTTATTTCAAATAAAGCCACAATTGAGTACGTCACAAAAATCAACGTACTCTATTAAAATATTGTTGAGTACAAGTACCTAGGTGGTTATTTACGACATAACATCAAGCGGAACGAAAGACATTAGTTGGAAAGCAGCTCAGATATTACGAACATGTGTACATAATTAATTTTTATGATGCATCTGATAAGTGGAGCAGTTGTCGCTACAAGTATTGCTAAAGGTTAATTATTTTAGGTTTTTCGTGAGGTCACTCCAAACAATGGCTGCTTCAACAAGAGCGTTGACACAGAAACGTGTTGAGGATGTTGTTTCTTGTCTCATTATACATTTGCCTTAAACTACAGGTCAGACTTAAAGCGATGGACGTTTCTGTTGAAACCTATATCCTGTGAGAGGTACAACAATTTTAACTAAAGAAAAGTGCTTTGCTGAATCATCTATACATCTATACATATAAATAAAATTGGAGTGTCTGTTTGTAATATTGAAATAACCGTTTTTTACTACGTGTATATGAATATACATAAAAACGGTAGGTACATACACCAAAATATTTTTTTTTACAATTTTTGTCTGTCCGTTCGTTCCGGCTAATCTCTGAAATGGCTGATCCGATTTTGACGGAACTTCTATTGGCGGGTAGCTGATGTAATAAGGAGTAACTTCGGCTACGTTTATTTTAGAAAAATAAAGTAATGTTGCAATGTCCAAGAAACGGTCTAACTCTAAAAATATTTATTGTTCCAAAACAACGTTTGACGGGTCAGCTAGTTACTAGTAAGTGTATCACAATAGTTTGCGTAAACGACACAAACACATAATATATATGTATTGTCAGGGGCATGCACATCATAAAGGCAATTAGGCAGTGCCTACTTAGTTATGAACCTAAATAAATATAACACTAGTGTTCAATTTAATTTACTTCCTACGGTAGGCAGTCTACAGATTGCATATACGGAGCACGCAGCGTTTTATACAACTTATGTCGTACTGTCGGAATAAAACGTAGCTACAACTAGTTAGATTTACAGTTCCTACCTTACTAGAAAACCAATGCACGTCCCTGTGTATTATCTTCATATACGTAGGTGAAGTTAGTAGAGGTAGATTGTACATTTCTATTACGATTAAGGCCTATTTGAAACTCTCCCGGTGCTTGAGATTAAAGAAAAAAGATGCTCGAGAAACTACTTCGAGAAATATTTCCGCTTTTATTAGCGTTTTAACATTGGCAAAATTTATCAATTATATTTATCGTTTTTCGTTCGTACTGACAAAGTCTATTGCAACCACCTAAAGATTCTACATTAAAATATTACTTACAACTTCTGTCATGAACTCTTGTTCATTCATCTATAAATGTTTCCACTAAACTATTATATATTTTATACATTAAACAATTTAAATACCCATTTTTACTTACACCAGCAGACTCTTTTACTTATAAATACTTAGGTATGCAGAAAAAGGAACAGCTAATTAAACTTAAAAAGAAGCTTAAATAATAACTTAAAGCCAATTACAGGTTTTCACTAACAGAGGTGATGTAAAAGAAGAAATAAAAGTATTTTCTTTCTAACAACACGTCAAAATGAAAATCGGCCTTTGCGCTTACAGCGGTTACAAGATACATCCTGGCCATGGCAAAACCATGGTTAAGGTTGATGGAAAGACCTTTACATTCTTGAACTCGAAATGTGAGGCTGCTCATATAATGAGGAGAAATCCTCGTAAAGTAACATGGACTGTGCTATACAGGCGAAAGTTTAAGAAAGGTCAGGAAGAAGAATAAACTAAAAGCGTACTAGAAGAACTCAGAAGTACCAATGGGCTATTGTTGGTGCTTCATTGAGTGACATCATGGCCAAACGTAACATGAAACCTGAAGTAAGGAAAGCCCAGAGAGAGCCGACAATCAAAGCTGCAAAGAAGGCGAAAAAAGTCACTCAAGCTGCAAAGAAGACCACTGCACCTCCTACCAAAGTGAAGGCTCCTCCTAAAACCACCCGTATAGGTGGAAAACGATGTAGGTACAAGAACCCAATTTTTCGACTTTATGCTCACAAATGATACGAACAAGACTAAGAAAAGTAACTAACGAGGGACAATACTTCAAAAGTTAAGGTTTGCTTGCCTTACCGCCTTTACTTGGTAATGTTTTTGGAAAATGTGTTTATCAATATAATTTAATAATTCACTAACGTCATTTACTGTTATACACACCCGCACTATATATTATTCGTTTTGCTTGTAATTACTCCAGAAACACCAAGTGGAGGTTATATCTAAGAGATTTTTGTGGAACAAAATATAATATATTTAACAAAAATATAAAAAAAAAAAACATATTTTTCGTAATATTTCGTGATAAAATCTATTTAAATTCATTCCATTTATTGGTATATTGATTTTACTTGTCCTACAAAGGTCAGGATACGTCGGTAGAAATAAATAACTTTTTTGCAAAAACATAATGTAAGCACACAGTGACAATTACAAGAACTTTAAACCTTTAAAAAGTATTTTAAACTTAAATGATGAGATCTCTAAGTCGGGGTTCAGAGATTTTAAAACGGTTTCTTTCTCCATATTTGTATAGACAATAAAAGCAAATCTTTTAAGTGTTGAGTCTCCTTTTTTTTGATTGGTCGATATTGTGTTGTATGTTTTACCAAAACGATCATCCATATCAACATACATAATATAATTATATTTTAACTTTCTCTTATATTTACACCGCAAAGTGTAATAAAAAATATTGGGCTAGCGGAACCGGTATGGACAGAGTAACAAACTTTTTCCACTACTGAAATACGCCGAATGCCCAAAGGGATGTTGGCAGTTGGCATACGTGTTTATTCGTTGATTAAACAACCCGCGGTCGCAATGCGTATGCAAGCGGACGGACATATTACCAGAGCTCGAATTCTGATTGTTTAGAGAATTTATTACCCCAGTGCCTTGTACAGTTAATTGAATTCGCCTGTAGAATAGGCACTCTGAATTGCGCTGCGACCGTTTATCGTGTCTTCTCAGTGCGTACTGGGGCCGCCATTTTTGTTTCTGTTCATTATTAGATTTTGGATTGTACATCTAGGTATCTTGCTTGTATTCTAGTTTCAATCTGTTTTATTGATCAAAATGGATTTATTATTTAAATTTAGCTTGTTACAAAATGTTAAAGAATTGTAATTAAAAGTTTGTGTTAAAGGTTCATTATAACATAAATGATTTTTTAATGATATCACAGACTGGGAATAGAGCGACCGCCCTCAGGTTATTGAAATAATAAATTTTAATGTAACGAAATATTATTAAAAAAAAAATGGAGAAGTTGAGCTTCGTGCTGGCGTTCTTCTAAGGTTTGAGGAATAAATTTTTAAAATGCTGGCTGACGTTGATAATATATTCATAAATAATAATTCATAAACCAAAATAAGATATTCATTAATATAAAACACATAAACGTCTTTTAACAATTGTTTTGAATTTCGTTACACATTTGTGTTATAAAAATCATGTTGTAAAAGCATATACGTCGCCCAAAAAAGACCTATTCGCTTGAGTTAACCGAGTAGTAGGTATTGCACAGTATATTAAGAATGATATGTGTCACAGTATATTAAAAATGCTTCCAAATTGTATGGTATATTATAATATTATCATTAGAAAGTACAACAGTTCTTGTCATTCCTCTAGTATTGCAAGGGAACAAGTGCTGCGGTAATCGCTATCATCATTTAACCGTATGGTTGTCCTCTTCGTCAATACATTAATTATTTTTTAATATATTGTCTGTCTGTTTGTTGTGATAGTGAAGACAATCCTCTTTAATTGCCAGATGGCCACGCAAACGAAAATTACGTGGTCATAACCTCTCGTATACAATATCAATCACAACGATGTATAGAAACAAAATCATTGTCATGTAGGTACGTAAAACATAAGAGCCTATCGATTATGCCAGCATTATCTTGATGGTTATCATTAATTCTATATCAGACCTCATTATCTTTGAAAGGAACATATTTTTTTATGATCCGAAAGTCATTAATCAATGTTATACTCGATATAATAGATTTTATGAAATTTCCTAAAATGCCTTCTTCTATCTATATTCTATATCTATCTACTAGTTTCAGGTCTGGACTACGTTCGTATTAATCCTCGTTGGCATTTACGATGGAAAATAAAAAACAAACGTATTGTGTTTATTAGCACTGTTAGGTTTAGTGAGAGTTATTTCGGGCAGGCATATCTAGTTCATATCAGGTATCTGGTTTTAGCCTCAATTTAATTGAAATGTTATTTACGATCGTTTGATCAGTTATAGAGTTATACAAATTCAAATATTTTTATTCGAAATAAAATATAATATCACTTACTGATAGTATGGCTCAGACCTGAGAAGAACGGACGCAAGAAACTCAGTGGTTTTCTTTTTTATATAAAAATGCAATATTATATGGTACAATAAAATTTTATTTTTAATAGCCTGAGGGCGGCCGATACATTCCCGATCAGTGGATTAAGAAAATAATTAATTATTTAGATTTTAATTCAATTAATTAAGGTAACCTGTACCATACAAACGTTTTTAACAATTCTTTTGAATTTCGTGATATGTTTGTTTTGAAATTTTTCTGGGATCTTTTTGTAAAAGCATATACATGTAGGTATGTCGTTTATATCAACGACTTATTAACTCGACTTAGCCGAGTAGTAGGCATGATCGCCTACCATCAGACCAAAATCTTGTCCTTATCCGAATGCCTTGAGTGTCCGTTGACGTTCTTATAAAAAAAGATTCACAGATAGTCAAGCCAAATTTCTTATCGTATCGGCAAAAAAACGATTACAGTCCGGAAGTAGGCACTTTATACCACGAACTGTCTTACACGTGTAAGAGCTGATATGTTTACAGCAGTTAAAAGTTTATCGTGTTTCAAAATTAACATTAGCTAAGGCTTCGTACTGACGGTGGATTTTATGTGATCCTGAAACTTCAAATGGATTCTTACATTATTAATCTAAACAATTATACAATGTTATATTTTTAAAGTGATAACCCTCTTAATACACAAATTAAATTTTAAAACAAAATTTTATGAACGATGTGGGACTCGAACCCTCGACCTCTGCCGTTCCGTGCCAGTGCTCTCCCAACTGAACTAACCGTTCGAGTGACGTATCGTCATAAAATCTTGTATGCTTTTTCAATTCTCAGGCTGTGGCTTCATCTACTAAGGATCTACTACAGTTAATAACCTGCTCAACCCCAATATTTGTATATTAGGAAATTGAATTGCCTTTTATGCCTTTTATTTGTGTAATAGTATTAATATCTTAAGTATTATCTGGTCTACTGGTCTTCCAAGTTTAATTAATTAGTGCCATGCAATAACCAGAAGAATTATAAAAGCATTACCAGCCTTGAAGACCGTGATTTGTGTGTGTCATACGGTTTTAACAGGGATTCTGTTAGTTAGTTATAGGTACGAGGATTTTTTAGGGTTCCGTAGCGAAATGGGAAAAAACGGAACCCTCATAGATTCGTCATGTCTGTCTGTCTGCCGCGAGCGACACTTCCAAAGTGGTAAAATGTGTGTCCTCGCCCCTGTAACTTCTAAAATAAGGGAATGATTAAACTAAAAAAAGTATAATGTACATTACCATGCAAACTTCAACCGAAAATTGGATTGAACGAGATCTAGTAAGGAGTTATTTTAATACGTAATAATGATGAGAGCTCATTTGCACTGTATGAATTTGAGCAAAGATTGTTTGCCTTTTCCATTTAAATAATTAAAAATCAGTTTCCTTTCTATATAACTTTTATATTATGTTACTTGTTGCTACGGAACCCTTCATGGGCGAGTGTGACTCGCACTTGGCCGCTTTTTTTTAAATTGATCAGTATACAATTGGCAACTTTAATACTGTCTTACTTTAGTATAGTTGTTTGTAGAAAAACATAGCAACTTGCGACATAAAAATTGGGTGAAGAAAGCGGAAGACATTCTAATTGTAACTAACTTTTTTAATAATTAAACGAAAGAATAGTTAAGTAAAAAATAATCGAACTATGATCTCATGTGCAGTATGCCAATGTCCACCATATGTGCAGTGCCTAATGCCATGTCATTTATCAACATAATGGCTTTTAAGCACCTTTTAAGCTATATGCGCATGTAATAAGACGATTCCGATAATTACACATTAATGTAAGAAAAACATGGGCAGTTGCTTCAGCCTTATCAAGGTAAAAATGAATAAAATAATGTGATAAAATTATAGAAGACGCAGTGTTGGTAGCCCCGGAGCCCTAGTTCTATCCTCGTATCGTTCGTACCTTGCCGGTTTTCGATTCATTGTACGATTATTCGACGCGACAACGCTCTTTCTTGTGCGCAGCACCAGAAGAATCACCAGAAGAATCAACCAGGAGAATTGAGCGGTGATCATATTGTCCTCCTCATTAAATAAAAACTTATTGCCACTCTTTTAAATCAACATTTATAGATTTCTCGTTACACAAATCATTTTAATTATTTTCGACAACGGATCAGCCAAGCTATTCAACGCGAAAAAGCTGCCAGTATTCTTGTACCTCGTAGCAATAGTTTTAATTACATGTAATCATATTCAATTCTAGCTGACCCGACAGAAGTTGTACTGTACATAATAAATTCTTAACATCAAGAATTGTTTCGTGCTCGTGATTATGCTCCCTGTTGTTATAATGAATATGTTTTACAGCAGAATTTTCAAACTGTGTGTCAATAAATTCTCTCATAGAAAATATGTTAATACAAAACAAATATTGGACATAAAAATTATTATGGGTCCCAAATTGAAATAAAAACTATCCTATCTCTCAAGTTGGACTAAACTGCACTCCATGAAGTAATCCCCACTAAAATCAATTCATTAGCTTAGGAGTTCACTGGAAGCAAACATCAGACACTGGATTTATATTTAATAAGATTGTAGATATATTTATAACATTGTTTTGTTTTGAATAAATATCTGATTAAAGGATATAACAGCTTCGTACCTTATTGCTCATCCATAGACATCAAATATATTTAAGTGCTCACATGTAGACATACTCATAATAGTTCAAATTGTCTGACAAATTGGCAAAGATTTGCTTTCGGTACGCCCATCTCCAAGCATCCTTGTTCAAACCACTTCAATCGAGAGGACAAACTTGGTTCATTTACATTCACTCACACTCGCTTTTAGAACCCTTAAGAAATCTCACATTATATTATATATTTACTGTTATTTTAATTTAAGGTGCTTCGATACTTAATACTTTTTGTGAATTTGAAGGACTAACAAACATCTGGGTTACATGATAAAAATAATCACTTTGCGTGATTTAGCTGCTGACGGCAAGCTTAAAATGCAATTTTATGCACAGTGTCGGCGTATTTTTGATGAAAAGAAAACAAGAATATCCAGAGCTGGCAAGGCAAGTTCTAAAATTATTGATATAGTACCCATTCGCCACTTCATACCTATTGTCTCTTCAATGGTAGACATTAAAACTTAAAGGAGAAATAGGATTAGAAAATGATTTGATTATACTCGATTTGACTCGAACCCGCGACCTCTCGGGTATGGAACCTAAGCGCTCTTTCCGTACGAGTACGCATAGGTCTTAAGTTTTGGTATATATCTTGTTCAACTCTCAGGTTGTGGCTCCATCTACAGGATCTAATTTACAGTTGATAACCTGCTCAACCCCATAATTGCGTTTTAGGAAATTGATTTGCGATTTACTCTTTCCAATCTAAACAATTTGTTATTTTAAAGTGACCCTCAATTCTGGGATTAAGAATACAAATTTATTAATTAAATTTAATGATGATTTGATAGTTAGCATTTTGAAAAATAACACCGTGAATTAAGAAATTTTTTGAAAATTCAACATGCCCAATATTCTCACTAAAACTGTGTTTTATTGTAGTCTACTCTGCCTTTTCTCATCTGCGACTCACCGGTTGACAAATACTGCACTCTAGTGCTAGATCTAACTCAAATACTTAAAAAAAGTATGTAATATAAGATTATATTATTTGTCATGACGTCATGTGACAAATTGTCCCAAATGTGTAACTACGCGTTTATGCTACAATATGGCTGCAACATAAGACTATTTTGATTGCAGAACTCTGTATTATTCTGAGGTCTTGGTTACGAGTACCTTCATGTAAAGTACCATTACGTAAAGTCTGTACTGCACAGCTAAATAACATAACTATCACATTGATTTTTCTGTTAATCACATTTTCCTATTTAAAGCAAATGATTCAGTTACAAGCGGATGTGAACAAAACAAGCAATAAATTAACACAGTCTTTTCCACATATCACTTAAATAATCATCCTTAAATGTTTATAATTAAACACGTAACACGTTCAAACCTCACGTTACAAGTTTTTACCTATATTGTGATACTATTTATAGATGACTTTACAGGCTTAATTGAAAAACAATCCGAATGACATCAAACAGAAGCTATCTATTATATGCTAATAAATTAATGGAAAAAACCTATTTGTCTGGTTTGACGAGGTTGCGTTTTCATCCACCTGTATTAATTCACATTGATCATTCAAATGTTTGCCTCCATTTTAGCCGGTCCACGTCCACCCTCATCCAACCTATTCCGGCAATCTTAACCAGATCGTCGGTCCATTTTGTGGGGAGCCTACCAACACTACGTCTTCCGGTATGTGGTCGCTATTCGAGGACTTTACTGCCCCAACGGCAATCTATCCTTCGAGCGATGTGCCCTGCCCATTGCCACTTTAGTTTCGCAACCAATTGAGCAAGGTTGTTTTGCCTACCTAAACTTATTGCGATCCGAACCTATCGAACCTGCCATAACTAGGAACTGAACACAAAGCTAATGGGTCGTCACAAAAAGACATATAAATTAGTTGGAGGATATTCAAACTGTACAACAAATATTAAATTGCAACCTTCCAGCAATTTAATTTATCAATGACACTTAATTATGATCGGGAATAAAATAGACTCTTTAATGATTATTTATAAGAAACTGTTCGATTAATTATTCGATACGATTATTATGTAGGAATAAAAGTGTACATCTACCTACATTGCCTATTGCCTATAATTCTCCCATGTTTCCACTTGTACCTATTGCATGAGACCTTTAGCGACGATTTTCACTTAAAATCAGATGACTACTATTACATAAAAAAATAATAGATTATTGTAAATAATAAATGAATTTCGTTTATTTCAAAGATTACATAATAAACATTTTTTAGTTGTTGAGACTTCCGAGTAAGTTGTCTTAGGACACTTGTATTGGGAATATCTCGCAACTTCCTTAGCAGATACATTTAGTAAACAATATAGAAATAAACAGAAATGATTAAAAACCAAATTTTACAATTTACAATTAATTGTGTGTGTGTGTGTGTGTGAGTGAGTGTGTGGATGTGGGTTTGTATTGGACCTTTGATTGGGTCCATCTATACAATATTGTATAATATAATATAATATTGACACACATTTAACACAAATTATCTTGCCCCAAGTTAAGCATATATTATAGCCTGTGCTATGGGTTACAAGACAACGATATATTTAATACAATATACTTAAATTCATATAAACATACATATTAACATACATAAATACATTTAAACATCCATGACTCGGAAATAAACATCCATATTCATCATATAAATGCTTGCACCTACCGGGATTCGAAGATTGTATAAATATAAGGTTTATAAAAAATTTAAATATATTTAGAATTTTGCTCTGTAGTTTATTTAGTCAAATGATTTTAACTCGGACAAAAATTTTTTCGCCCGAGGGCGATAATATATTTTTAGATTTAGATTATATATAGTAAGTAGGAAAACAGAAAGGTGGCAGAAGCTTAAGTAATTTATATGTCTGGATAAGCTGTGACATAAACAACAATAACGGCGTAGTGCAACAATGGCTGTGCAAGCCAGCCGCTGGAATCGCTGCAGCTTGGTCTGTACTGTCGCAAGCTCTGTCTTGGGTCACCAAGCTATTGCTCCGTGGTAGGTCTTATGACTGCTGTATAGAGCCATCTACTTATTTTTGGTATATCGGTGTATAGGTTTTCTCTGCGAGTCTTCTGCACTGCCAAAAGATGTACACGCTTTTTTCAGCTTGTATTCAAAGCGTTTATTCCAAAGCAGCTTACTGTTCACTGTCCAGTATAACTCCCAGGTTTAGTTATAGTCCCATTTAGCTTCATTAGAAAGGCTTAGTTCGGAGTTGAACAGCTTTGATATGTAAGATTACCAAGGCTGCGTTTGTTGGTGAATAGAATTAGCTCCGTCTTTGACGGATTAGCTGTTAGTCGATGTTGCGCGCACCCCTCTTGAAGAATCTTAAAAGCGAATCTCATGAGGCTGCATAAAACGCTCTCAAATGTTTTGTTATAAGCTCATCCACGACAGGGTTCCAAAGAAGTGGTGAAAGTACCCCTCCTTATGGGCAACCAGTTGTCACTACACATCTTGTGCTGGTGTTCAAAATTGTTGTGAATCGTATCGCCCTAGGCCTCATCGTGCTATCTATCCACCTGGCAATTTTTTTTATATTATTTATTTTAACAATACTGTGACTTATAGTCCATACGAGTATTATATATACATACATAGTAAACATTCACATTCAATGGGTGATTTGATATTCTATTTTGCCTAATAATGTATGAAAATGGATACATGAAATGAACATCTCAAAATTCATGCTCTAGAAAGGTGTAAAGTGGTCGGTGTATGATAGCTCCTGGATTTCTTATTCCTTTTTAAGTTACTCAAGTTTTTAAAAATATTCATTATATAGTTTATTTGCATCATCTTGCTGTATAACAAAAGTGCACCTACATTTTATATTACAAATTCTCAAAATGTGCATTCATAATATTATTATTATAATCGCTCTGAGGTCGAAGCGTATTTTATTTCATATTAATATGCTGTAGAAATATTATATGAAAATACATTTCAAAGTAATACGAAGTTTTTAGTTAGTTATGAACTTTAGCTAAGTCAGTTACATGGATCGTAAATGTATTCTCCTCCTCTCGAAAAAAATAATAAACCAAGCGGTACAGGGAATTTCTATGCACTGTTTTTTGTGGTTAGGTTTTGGGTGGCTAAAATTAATAAGCGTTAATTATTTAGAACGGCTTATCACTTTATCTTACATAAGAAAGGATATAAGTGGAAAGATATGAATAGCATCTAATCCGCATCTCGTAGCTTGGTAAACATAGACAAATATCAATTGATTACGTCATTAAAACTTAATTCCTTAAATCAATAGACTTTACACAAACGACTAAGAATAAAGACTAAAAAGACAAACTCTATGTTACACAAACAACGATGCGGGACTCGAACCCGCGACCTCTCGCGTTCCGTGCGAGCACTTTTTCCAACTGAACCAACCGTACGAGTGACATATCGTTGATAAAATCTTGTATGCTTTGTTTATCTCTCAGGTTGTGGCTTCATTTAGAGGTTCTACTTTACAGTTGATAGCCTGCTTAACCCCAATATTTGCATATTAGGAAATTGAGTTGAGATGTTGCTCTTACAAATCTAAACAATTTTTTGTTTTTAAAGTGATAGCCCTCACTACTGGGATTAATTACACAAATAAAACTGAAAACAAAAACTCTACATTGACAAATATAGGAAAATTACCTACACTGAATCTGTAAAATAACTGTTATATTGTGGACTTTTTAAATACCTACCAACAATCTAAGAAACTTTCTTTTAAACAAAAATTTACTGTCGTGATCGCAAGGTAGGTATACAAATATCTCGCTAAGAGCTTTCGAAGATGAATATATGGGGACTGCATTTACATGTCACAAGACCCTATGGGAAAATGTACACTTGGCGTTGATTGTGTCTTGTTCAACCCCCTCCCACCCTTTACTGTCTGTTACAGCTAATATGATGGTCTTATCTCATTCAAAGTTTATATCTATCCACCTGTTTAATATCGCTTAAAAGTGCTATAGTTGGATATGTAACGAATAAATAATTTAAATATCTATGTCACCATCAGATAACTCTGTAAGATTCTATGCCAAATTAATAGGAAAATACATTATGCCCGTTAATATTTTATTTAAGTGTACTACAAAACTCATCATCAATCAGTTATTCTAGGATATATCCTTTGGACATAGACCAAAATTTACTATAAAAGTTGAATTCGCGAATGAAAAAACTAGATATTGGTAGAAATGACGGATTTGTATTATTCATAATTCATTCATTTGTTTCGTACAAAACAATCAAAAAGCTGTGGAGAAAACGCTTGTTAAATATTATTTATAATATTATATAAACTAAATAATCAATGAAAATGAACATTTTTGTGAAATATTGTTTTGCATGTTATACTTATTATTATTCTTATATGCCAGTAATACATAGAAAATCTCTAAATATTCATGGTTAAAAAAATAATAGCATTAGTAATAATAGGAACAAGTTTCAATACATTTGGTAAAAATATTTATGTTTGGACTTGTAAAATATTTTATGCAACAATAGTAAATCTATGCAGTACTGCATAATTACGTAGAAGTTTATATCGGAACTAGTAGAATTAATTGTATGTAAACAGTTGTCTTTCTTTTTCTTTCTTCTTCTTCTCTATATCTTAGAACCATCTATTACTCTGAAAAATAACAATACTATGAGCGTTCCGAACATAACATAATTATTCTTGATAAGGCCCGCAGCAAATCCGTCTTTAGACCACTAAACCAATGGATTAAACGAGGTGGTTAGATTATCTGATTAATAAATTCGGATTCCTAACAAATGTTTGAGAAAATGAAACCAAAACATGAAATCTACACTCTTCTTGATAATATATTCTATATGTGTAATTGTAAGTATATTGAATAAATAATATTTTTGTCAGGTAACAAATATGATATTAATCCGGCGCGAAGGTACAATGTACCATGGACTGGGGTTGGGGTAAATTATAAAGATATACAAGGGATACTTATTTATTAATATTAAATATTGCAATGGACTAAACTGGACTAAAATGAGGTGAGATGAGATTGGACAGTCGCGCCCGGTACAACGTCGGAAAGCTAACTAACGTAATATATTGAAATATATAATTATATAAATTATATAGAATAAAGCTTTCCATATCGAATGATGTCACTTACATTGAAAATTCTGTATGATAACCGTACAAAGGTTTATGTAAACTCTTACTCTACAAGGGCATCGTGGATTGAATTTATTTCAACAATGATTATCCATCCCACCATGCTAAATATTACTATTATTTGTCACTAGCTTTAGTAGGGTTCAATTTGAAGGATATAAGTTTATCGTTGGATAATAAAATAATAGGTTTATAATAAAATTGCTTTTTTATTAATTTCCTTAAATAGGTATCATTTAATATTTTATCTGGCTCTAAAATCATTAGAAATATCTTTTAATATTTTAATATAATGTGATCATAATATTGAAAATATAGTTTAGTATATATAAACAATGTTTTGTTTGAATAGAAATATATGAATAGGCTTTATTAATGGACACACTAACTAAAATGAATGGAAATTAAACTAAAAAAACTTTTAACTTATTGTAACTCAAGAAGCTGAATGGGCTATTTACCTTATCTCGTCACCTGTCAATTTATAGCAATTAAAAAAAAAATATTGAATTATACAGGAGTTAAAATGAAAAAAGTATACCTACACCTTCTGTTTCATACAAAACTCACCCCAGAACGAAGGGTTTTAATCTTCAAGTTTGACGTCACAGTTGAGTCAACGTTGTGTTTAATATATTCCATGTTTAGAATAAGATTATAATATTAAGGAGCCAGAACTGTTGTTGTACGTTGAATTATAATTGGAGATCTGACGCTATGATATTACGATACGAGCAGGTGATACTCTATCTTATACATCACTTACTTCACAATTTCGATGAGCACTGTACATTTCATTAGATATGCAAATTTTTATATTGAACTTTTAGTATCGCCTAAAGCATCATAATATTATATGTTTCCGTACTTTTCTTCAACGTGATAATATAATATTTACATTGTAGAAATATACTGATAATTTATTCCCTACGGCGAAGCCATTTAATCATCGATACCAATATGAAATAACAAGCTTAACATTATCCGATATAAGAATCCAGATTTTTATTCGATCGATGATCTTCATTTCAAAATGTCTTTTTTTATAATTTCAAATCCATATAGCATATAAAACAAATTCATACATACATATATCATGCTGCAAATACTGGTACGGGAACCCTTTAATTTATTACTAACAATCAAATCTTATAACTATATTTACAATAAATTCATATCAAATATTTTTTTTTTTTACTACTGGCCTATTGCTATCACCTCCCTGCTCTCCAAAATCATGGAGAGCATAATTAGCCACCAGCTTTTAGTATACCTAGAGGGTCACCAGTTGATCAACGACTGACAGTACGGCTTTCGCCATGGACGGCTGGCAGGTGATCTTCTGGTATACCTAACACATAGATGGGCGGCGGCTATTGAAAGCAACGGGGAAGGCCTGGCAGTTAGCCTGGATATAGCGAAGGCCTTTGATCGTGTATGGCACAAGGCGCTCCTCTCAAAACTTCCATCATTTGGGCTTCCCGAGAGCTTGTGCAAGTGGACCTCCAGCTTCCTCACTGGGCATACAGGTCGTTGTCGACGGATATTGCTCGAACCCGAAGCCCGTGAATGCTGGAGTGCCCCACGGCTGTGTGCTATCTCCTACGCTGTTTCTTCTGCATATCAATGATATGTTGGACACCTCCAACATGCATTGCTATGCAGATGACAGCACTGGTGATGCCGTATACACGGGCCATGCAGGTCTCTCTCGGGAAATCGTCGACCAGTGCCGGAAGAAACTTGTGTCTTCTATCGAGTCCTCTCTCGAGAAGGTCGCGGATTGGGGTAAATTGAACCTTGTCCAATTTAACCCCCAGAAGACTCAAGTTTGCGCGTTTACCACTATAAAAACCCCATTTGTCGTATCACCGCTCTTCGAGAACACTTCTCTTAAAGCCGCGCCTAGTATCGGAATACAGGGTCTCGAAATCTCGAGCGATTGCCAATTCCGTGGCCATCTAGAGGGCAAAGCCAAATTGGCTTCGAAGAAGCTGGGCGTCATCAATAGGGCACGGCAATACATCAAGCCGGCATACATTCTAGCGCTCTACAAAGCGCAGGTCCGGCCACACATGGAGTATTGCTGTCATCTCTGGTCTGGTGCACCCCAGTATCTGCTCGATCCATTTGACCGCGTGCAACGTAGAGCAGCTCGAGTTGTCGGGGACTCTGTGCTCTGTGAATGGCTGGATCACTTGGCGTTGCGTAGAGACGTCGCTTCATTGTGTGTCTTCTACCGCATTTATCACGGGGAGTGTTCCGAAGAGCTGTTTAACCTGATTCCTGCCGCCAAATTTCACCATCGCACGACACGCCACAAGTTAGGATATCATCCCCACCATCTGGATGTGTGGCGATCCTCCACAGTGCGGTTTTCATGAAGCTTTCTCCCTCGTACTACAAAGCTGTGGAATGAGCTTCCTTGTGCGGTGTTTCCGGGACGATACGACATGGGTACCTTCAAAAAAAGCGCGTACACCTTCCTTAAAGGCTGGCAACGCTCTTGTGATTCCTCTGGTGTTGCAAGAGAATGTGGGCGGCGGTGATCACTTAACACCAGGTGACCCGTACGCTCGTTTGTCCTCCTATTCCATAAAAAAAAAATATCAAATATATTTAATTAAATTAGAATATAAAATCAAAAACTACCATCCATTCCAAAAGGTATGCCTCAGACCTGAGAAGAACGGGTGCATACTATGATTATTGGCAGCATTCCCACGTTGGATAGCTAGGCTGATCCGTTGACTGAAATAGCTGCCAGCACTTGGGTTTCAAGTATTGAGGCGCGAAGATAGTACTTTGTATATTCTCCGCGCCTCTGGGCCCCACGGGCCAAGTGTTTCGACATGGATGGTTTGAAAAAAGAACTCAACAAAACGTAATCGTATTGATCGAAAAGCAGAAATCCTTGGATCGCCATTATCGTCTGCAAGTTGGAAATAAAAATCGGCTGTAAGACGTCACATAAAAAATTATGGAAATTTCGAAATCACCGGGTATGAAAACCTTATTATAGGATTACTGTAGGCTATCCGTAAAAAGAAATTACGGTAATCAACATTATAAGAGGTTATAGACTATACATGTATTTCACGAAATTCTTGGAAATTGATGCTGAAAAAGATAAATTGACTCATTTTGTGTTTGCTATATAACAACCACTGTGTAAGAGGTTTTTAATGGAAGATAAAGAAAGCAGAGAAGAGCTTGTATGCCAGGGGAATCACGTGAGTGTTGCCGCCATTGTTTACAGTTCACTTATCATCGTAAAAAATTACACCAATATTACCAGTGAGTTTTTTAAGCCGAAGTAGACCAGTTTTATCAACTCCATAAAAAGAAAACTGAATCCATCAATTAGAAATTTAAAAATGTGAACCTGTGTCTGTTCATATAACTTCAATTCGAAGTTATGCGTGCGAGTAAAAAATACGTGTCGATGTAACCGCACTCAGTGAAGAATTTTATTATTCATTCACAAAGCCCAACTTGTTTCGTCCTCAACCATCCCTTCGTCTGTCCTTATCTCAATTCATTCATTACCATCTATTTTTATAAGAGTCGACGATCCGAAAACACATAACGCCTACATTTTTTGTCACACTACTTAATTATACAGATTTATATCACGATAAACTCCATCGTCTCTGGAGATAAAAGGCGTATTTTTGTAAAAACAAAAGGAAATTATCCACTAAAGTGGACCTTTTACAAAAGCTACGTTGATCGATTATGTGGGATGTACAATACGTGAAAACTTATTTAAAAAAATAAAGTTTGACGCAAATTGTTGAAAACCTACAGCAATAATCTAAAATATTATATGTATCCATCTAATGGTAACTGATACTATAATATTTTAAGCAAGTTCCTTGTTAGTAATGGATATTAAGGTAAAATAAATGTTTTATTATTAAAATCCAATGAGAAATCTCACCAGCTTCAAGATTTACAAATGTCTTTAGTTTCGTTGCGTGATTCTCCTCAATGCTCGAAATGCAAATAATATTTTGACAAACCATGATCCTGGATGTATAGGTATGCTATAATTAATAAATGTTAACTTAATTTAAGTTTTTTCAGTTTTCACTTACATTACTTATAATAAGAAACGACGCATGAATGCATTACCTTAACCCATGAATACTTTATTTCTATAACAAAAGGAAAAGAGTTTGATTAGAGATTAGTTAAAAGTCGATATCGATCTGCGAAATTTAAGTTCGGATAACACGATCCCTAATTTATGAGCGGTCGCCGTGAACGCATAGTCGCCGTGCATATTCGACTTGCATTCTTTGTTATGCGTCGGCTAAAGGTTTTAGTTAATTATTGAGAACGGCTAAGGCCTGCTCCCGACTGCCCTGGTGGCCACGACACAGAGCCGGTCGATGCCTTCGATAACCAATCCTGTCTTTATCTTCTTATTTCAACGCTTTTAATTAGTTAGAAAAATATTCTTAAGTAAAAACAGCCTTGAGCGCGCTGCCAACATAAGATTGTCTTTGAACGTTTTTGCCTCAGGCGCGCATATAATTGAACAGCCCGTTACACAGATTGGCTTCTGTATTGAGATTCTTTTATTATTATAATTATACTACCTAAGTATAGCCTCAAAAGGATACAATACTCATTATATTCATAATGTAATTAGCTACGTTGCTTTTACATTGTTAAATTGTGTGGCGTATTAAAAAACGAACATATTAAATTGTCAATTACATCACAGATTTGGTATTAACAAGTTTTCTTTTCAATACAGTAAATACAAATTCTCGTTTATTGGTTATGTTATACATGTTTAAAATTTGCAAATACAATTATTATCGAAACGTTCAATAAGCGGTCAATGTAATAAAATACAGTTAACCCTGTAATGCAAATAAAATTGAAAGTTATTATAATTTTTGATTGAGGATAAACCGTTTCAATACACCAAACATTTACTTCACGCGGCAGGTATTAATGGGAAGGAATTATAACTTCATAAAAATATAATTAAGCAATACTCAGCGTAATCAATAAAACACCCAACTGCAGGGAATATTATTTTTTATTCGTATCGTAATAAGTAGCATAATTATATTAACAACGCCAGTTGGATATACAATTAAAATTCATGAATAGTAAACACATATGTAAGTCAAACAATTGTTCGGATAAAAACTCTAAATACAACATAGAGCCTCTCGTGTGATAACAAAATGTTTCTCGTTAAAATTAATTCCGATATTCCTTTGTTTTCAACAATATCATTATGCGTATGAAACGTGGCGTTCCTCAGTTAATGCAATTGTGTAAAATAATAACATATAATTAATACCTACTTGTAACAAAGATAAGGGAGGGACTTGAGTTTTTTAAATGCTGCTTATACGTAAGTGGGGGTACAGTCGCCGTCGAAACCGTTAACAACTAATCCACACGTTTTGAAGCTAATAAGAATATAATTAGTGGTCTGGTGTTTTTGAGCGTTTGTGTTATAATTAGGGTCGACTTAACGTCGTAATGAAATTTCTTTTTAATAATTACGTTATCAGCTTTATTAATTGGATGTACTTGTGTATATATAATACATAAATTATAATTATGATCTTACCTTGCAACTTGAATAAAAAATGTTTGAATCTCAATCCACCTTGAGAAATTTTACATTTAGAGAACAATACCTTATTAGTCAATTTCTTTCGTATTATTTCAACTTTACTAGAGAAATTTTCATGGAAAGTAACTTTATGAATTACGAGTTTATTATAATTTGTACACATTTTTAAGAAATTAATATAATATGGGTTATAAGCAAATATGGATAAGAGTCTCTCATTGTATTCTTAGCTGCCACAGCTTAGGAGCCAATGGCTACCCCCAATGTGCGTAACAGTAGTGTCTACTATACTTGTCCGCATTCAAACAAAAGTTAAGTGAACAACCTTCAGTGTTCTTTAACTATCCATGAAGTGAATCATGTATGAACACTATTTATCTTTCGTTCTTTCCATTATTTTGACGATATTCTTGTGGAGCCAATTGCACAGGAAACACTACCTTGCATTTTAATTTGAAACGCCCTTTTAATTTAACAATATCAAGTGAACTGATTGAAATGGAATAAGCACTTAATGTTACAAGGAGCTGGTCACAATACATAAAATGGTAAGTTTAAATCTGTTAAGCCGTTTCTAAGATAAGCGGGCCCAATAATTGACAAGCTGACAAACAGATAAAAACTCCTAAATCAGAAGAAAATATATTTTAATGAACAGACTTGGCATGCCTATAATTTTATTGTATGTATAAATTTAAATCAAATAGTAACTTAATAATATTGACTTAAGAATCAATAAAATTTAATACACCAAAATAATTTTAAATAAAACATAATAATTTGTCAGTTTTACTTTGGAATAACATATTCTGTACCGACCTTCAGTGAACTTTTTGAAAAGTTATATTCTTCATCGTTTTTACAATTATAATTCACTACACATCAACGGCTTAGTATGTCAGTGGTCAACTGCCGATGATGCGGAGTATTGATACACATATTGTGTCTATTGCGATTCATCCAAGGCTTTTGATTATGCCGAACATGAAACATTGGTCAGAAAACTTATACAAGCTTACAGTATAAGAAATATAGTACTAAAAAGGAACAATTCCTACTTAAACTGTAGAATAACATAAGGTAGAAAGATCAAATCGATCATCTGTAAAACAGGAATACCTTTTGTATTCCTGTTTTATACATAATATATTAATTGATATTTTATAAATTCAATAAATTGTATATACATCCATCAACTTAGTATAACCCTTCCAAACAAGAGAGTGATGATAAGAACATATTTAATTATCATGTTGTCAGCACATTTGATCGTAAGTGTACCACAGAGGTTTCGCTCGTTACCACGTTATCACAGATGGTTATCTTGACGGGCGGGTGACCACTTGTTCACCTCACCTTCGTCTCACTTCGACCGTACGCCGACCTTTTCAACCCTGTTGCTTTAATAATAACTATTGTTCTTTGTTTGACTTATTGTATACTTACGAACTTTGTTTACATATAATGTTATTTTAGAATAACTTATATAAAGATTGGTTTCAAATTATTTGTTAGTGTCTTAATAGCAACGGAACGGAATTAAAATAAGTATTTTTTGAAGTAAAAACTAATTTAGGCGGGTTTGGACACAATATTTTGTATAAATAAAAAAATTACCGATATCTGACTAATGTACCTATTATACTACTTACTAACAACGATGAAGATTAGAAATTTATTTTTCACATTTATGTATTTGAAATCGAAACCAGTATAACATTTCAACCATATTTTCATTAGCCGTATAAAACAAACGATGGTCACGCTAGATGTGGATTTTCATACTGCCTTTCGGCCCTATAGTAGCACAAAATATAAAACGCAGTTTTCAGAAAGGTAAAGTAAAGATATAATAATATTATATTACTACGATAGTGGCTTTATTTCTATTAATCTGGCTCAACGTAAAACAAATAGCCTTTCATAAAAAATATACTAGGACAGTGACAGACTGGCAAATTTGTGTTTGAAGCGCCTTTTACTCAGTTCTACAATCCTTAAGGCAATTTGGACGTCATTTTACGACCTATAATAATTTACCAATAATATGGCCCAGTTCATCAGCTAGAACCGTCAAGTAATCACCTGCCGCCTCTTATAAAATTAACATGAATTACCTAAATAAAAACAATTAGTCTTTAGTTGGAAATGATGAAAACTCTGATAAAGAACCAGTTATGCCTTAACAAAGTTTTACGAACACTGACTGGACAATTTTTAGATAGCATGTATTATATCAGTTGTTATGGCTTTTCATATGGATTGCGTCTAAATCGATTTTTTTATAGAAGAAAACGCAAATTTGACCTGTACTTCCCAGGGGCATAAAAATAATAGGGAAGTCCCAGACCCAAGGGTGTCGTAAGAGGTGACTAAGGATATTTACTAATAGGAGGCTCCTTTGCAAAAGACGCTGGCTAAATTATGGGCACCGAACGGGCACCGAAACAGCGTCTATTTCTGCCGTGAAGCAGTTTACCAGTGGGAGGCTCCTTTGCACAGGAAGCCGGCTAGATTATGGGTACCACAACGGCGCCTATTTGTGCCGTGAAGCAGTGATGTGTAAACATTACTGTATTTCGGTCTGAAGGGCGCCGAAGCTAGTGAAAATACTGGGCAGATGAGAGTTAACATCTTATATCTCAAGGTGAAGAGCGTAATTGTAGTGCCGCTCAGAATTTTTGGGTTTTTTAAGAATCCTGAGTGGCACTGCATTGTACTGGGTGGGGCGTATCAATTACCACCAGCTGAGCGTACTGCTCATCTCGTCCCAGATTTTCATAAAGGAAATGTAATCTTTAAGCATTATTGTGTTTCACTCTGAAGGGCGCCGTAGCTACTGAAATTACTAGGCAAATGAGACTCAACATCTTATGTCTTCTGGTGACGACAGCAATAGGTGCCACTCAGAATTTTTCAGGTTTTTCAAGAATCCTAAGCGGCACTGCATTTTATTTGCAGCGCGTATCATTTACCTGCAGCTGTACGTACTCGTCCATTATTGTCATAAAGAAAATCGCTTTATGGGAAGTGATGAATTGAAAACCAGACTGTAGAGGAACGCCACATATCCAGAAGGTCATGATGATAACTTTTTATGAATGTGGCGTTTTGTAAGAACGAAGAAGTCAGGTATCATCTCAAATAGCTCTTACTACTCCCCGTGATAAGTTTGATAAAATAATGATGAACACACAATGAAGCGAAGCGATTTCTCGGCGCGAAATGATAGAACTGTTCACAATGTGAATGAACGATCAAAATACTTGAATCCAATGAAATCATTAGCACTTACTTGTTGTTTGAGGTTTAAAAATACTGTTGAATAAAGATATCGACTTACTTCACGGTGTCAGAAAATAGTGTAGCATCGTTAATAATTCGAAGTACAACTTCAAAAAGTTGTATTAATAATACGCTTGTGTGGAACAGCCTTAAGCACCTTGGTTCAGGCGCGGCATAATGCCGCAGCATGGTTTTCTTATGAATAAATTATTTAGCTTCGGCAGGTGGAATGACCTGACACAAAATGTTTTGATAGAATTGTTTAATTGGCCGTTATCTCGCCCGGCTATCAGTCCTACACTTCAATTTTTTTAGTACGAATATACAGACGATTCACACCTTCATTCTCGTTTAGTAATTACTTCATCGATCCAGATATTGATTAGACAACAAATAACCGAAGTCAGCGATTATTTTTTTATTACTTTAGCATCTTCAGTTTAATAGTTAAAACTCGTTTTTAATAACGTGTAAATTAGTTTCACTCACTTTTATAAAAAAAACCGATTAGATACTATATACATAGATAATTTATAGGTCTAGATAGACTTGTGACAGCTGTAAACATGTCAAAAAAATAGCGGCGAACAGGTAGCCTCTACTTTCAGTAACGCACGCACACTAAGTTAATGTGACTAACGTATCCCGAGTGTTAGATGTAGTTGTCATGCACACTAAATTAATAAACCCGGTCTGTTGTTATGCGTTGCCTCATACCGAAAGGCTCTATCTACACGTGTAAATTATCTAAGGCTTTATTATATGTAGGAGACATTGAACGCAAAAAAACAGTTTAGTTCTTTTGAACACAAAAGAACTAAACGGTTTGTTTGCGGTGAATACACGAACCGATTTTATTCATTTAAGTTGAGAAGACTGAATGAGTCTAATTTTCTTGGAGCGAGAGCTTTCTCGTGTTCGTATGAGGGAGTATAACAAAGTTCGTGTATTTTTTTATTAAAATAAAACACACCAGAAGTATTGAGGATCCAAAAGGCATACGTGGAAGATCCGATTCTCGATACTAAAAAATATGAGTTCCATAGACGCAATAATTGTTGTAGAGGTGATTGATACTGTAAACATGATAAAGAATCATGGTGTCCATGGGGACACGTATTATCATCTTAGACAGCAACAAAAGACTTTCCTTCATCAACTTTTGAGCTTTTGTGCGAGTCAACATTTTGATTAAATTTAATTGCAGGTTTTTTATGAGAGATGACTTTGGATAAAATGGTTGTGTATTCCATTAAAAGTTCATTGATAATCCTAATTCTTACGTCCCCTAGTTTGACATTATCAATAATAATGTATGCAACAAAAATTTGTTCAGTGAGACTTTTTACCCAAATGTTGTATCGAACCTATCGTCAATATACTTAAATAAAAACTTTGTTAGTACAAATAAATTTGTAAGATATGCGTTTAAATTTCTCAAAGAGCTTAGTAAATTTTTTTATGTACGTAACCTACCTGTGAAACCGGTCATCACAAAGTGTATCGAAATAAATAGAAAGTAACATGACATATCTGTATTATATTAAAGCTTAGCTTTCCATATCTATTCTCGATACTTATAGCAATGCCCCACGGTTTCACTCGTGTAGATTCCGATCTCGTGGTAGTGGAAAGTCTAGTAAGTCGGACTATAGATTTATTTTTGTTAACATAAAAGTTTTATTTTACTGAAATATGATTTTATTATTGCTTAAGTTTCTTTGGATTGACATTTTTAGATTCGTTATATATCTTTTGAATTGAACATTGATTTACGGTCTTTAATACAATGTCCATTTAATGAGATAAGTATAAATGCAGAGGTATGAATAATATGGTTTGATTATTGTCAGTACTTTTATCAACTTCTAAAATCTAAAAAAATAGTTATAGTGGCATAACTACAGTAGTTGGACACAGACGTCCGTGCAGATATTATAGAATGTTCTATAATATTGTAGGACATATTTTTGTTCGATCATGAATAGTTTCCACAACACACGCGACGGCAGATTTTCATGAAATGGTGAAAGAATCGGTCCAGTAGAATTTGTGTGAAAACATACATACAAAAACACAAATTTTTCCTCTTTATAAAATTAGTTTAGATTTATATAAAGTTCTATTTGCAATATGGAAATAGCAGATGACAAGAAGACACAAAATAACAACAGAATAATGACCAACTAAATACTTTTAAATTTTTATTGGATAAAGAGTTAATTTCCAAAACGGCTTGATTTATAGTGACAGATCGTCCACTATCCGATAGCTCACTTTACATGCCTGGCTTCGGTTTCGTTTGTTACAGAAAATGACATAGGGTCAAAACGCCACGAAGCCTAAGCAATATACGTGGTTTTTTTTATAAAAATAAGGGATGAGACGAGCAGGACGTTCAGCTAATGGTAATTGATACGCCCTACCCATTATAATGCAATGCCGCTCAGGATTCTTGAAAAAACAAAAAATTCTGAGCGGCAGCAATAGGTGCCATTGTGGTACCCATAATCTAGCCGGCTTCCTGTGCAAAGCAGCCTCCCACTGGTGAATAAATAATTAAAAAATAGCTGATAAAGTCGCGGGCGGCCGTTAATAGAAAATTAAAGCTGGATGGCAATAGTAATAAAACGCAGTGTCTAACCTGATTGAGCTAGCTCAGGTGGCGCGATAGCTTGAACCATTTAATCCCCACCACAGAGGCCCCAGTTGGACCTTCATTCCTCACCCACCACGTACTAATGTGTTTTCGGTATTTGAAATGATATTATGTATTTTTTTTTTCTCAAAATTGATTCCTTTAGAATTCTTTTTGATGTCGTTTCTAAAAGACATCTAGTATATTACTACTAATGCTTCGGAAACAAATGGCGCTCTGAGAGAGAAGATTTGGCGCAAGAAACTCTCCCAGCATTCTTTTTTTGCGCACTTTTTAATGAAATAATCATACAATATTGTACTGTCAATGCTATTCCTATAAAATACTCATAATCTATTTGCTTTGCATGTTTGTTTTTCCTCCTCTTCTTTATAAAAGTCCAAGACACCATTAGCAATTAGAATACAATTTTTTTAAAGTGGAAACTAAATAAAATTTGAAGAGCAAACCACGATATATTTGTAAGCACCTGATTTAGCAACATTATTATTTTGCTCTAGTTTGTATTTATCCGATTCACAATATCACAATAAGACTTCGGTTTGCGAAGGAATCATTTGATAAAAGTAAATTTGAATATCCCCAAGGTAGAAGACAACGAGACGATTGAAACTTTCTTAGAAATAAATCTTGCAATGACGCGAGTAACGGAGTTGGAGTGGAAACATATGTATATGCATATCTGTATCTATTTTATACATTTCTACGAGCTGTTTTTTGTCATTATGTTATATCTTTCTCGATCATTTTCGCAGATTTGTGTAATCTGATTTAATTGATCCGTCGACATGTCTATATCAAGATAATGTTGCAAAATACGACAAATTCACGTCTTACAAACCAGATTCATTGTAATAGATTGATATAAAGATACTTTGTCCTTGACTTGACTTTACTGAGTAAATTATTGAAACTACTGCATTCAAAATCCAAAAATTTTGCAAAAATTTCCTTAAAAAACGAAAGTTAGCCGAACACATTCTTAAATAAATCACCCCTAGGGACAAAAATAATGGTTAGACAATTGAATGGAAATCCGTCATTATTAAAGTAAGATGTACAACGAAATCTAATATAAAATTTGTCCCATAAGAGTTAAAATTTGGCCAAAAATGTATAGAGAAACTTCTTAAATTTTTAATGAATAGTCCAAAGGAAAGCTTATTGAGATTTATAGGCCTACTAAAATTTTAAGTATATGTGATATAATTTAGTGTGTGGATGTATCTATAATATACATAATTATGGTAGCATGGTTTATAAGTGCAAGCATCTAGAAAAGTTTTCTTTGTCAATCGCACGATAGTGTATTTCAATTCGCTAGTGATAACTCCTAACTTGTATAACTTTGTCTACCTCCTACTTAATATCTTGTATCTTATAAAAATTTTAATAGTTGTGAATATACTCAAAATATGCTGTAATACATTATAATATTATTACCAGTAGCCAACTTTGAATACCTACTAATTTTTTATACACATATGGCAAAAAAGACTAAGATAAATTTGAATGATTATTAAAAAAAAAGTTATTATAGAGTTTATATGAAAATTATCTTAAGAAAATCGAATTCGAGCGCTTAAATGTCATAAATTGCTAGGCGGGTGATTTTAATAGCTTGGTTACAGTCTCGTATTACTGAATGGAGAATTCAGTAATTCAAGATTGAATGATACTATTATTTGAATTTCATTAAATGTTCCTTCGGTGAAACAAATAAGTCACGAACAGAATTAATCGTAAAGGTAATGTATATAGTTAAAATTTGTCTCCATAAGTATCATTGTGAAAATTTGTGTAGTGTAGTGTGGTTTTCATTTAGGTTGATAATATAATGTTATTACTAGCCCGGTAATAGGTGTCTTAGGCCACAAGCACATGAAATAGAGTTACGAACATTTTTTCGGAGTCGAATAATTTTTCCGTTCCCGTTTATTTGGATCTATATTGTTTAAAGTGCGCGGCACCCTTCGTAGGTCTACCATAGCTACTTAAAAATGACTATTTAATATATGACAAAATATAGCAACGAAATATTATACTTTACCTAATGTTATCGAGAATAAACCTAGAAACAGATACAAAAAGGTAAAAAATAAGAAAAACTACGTTTAAAAATACCGACACCAAAAACTAAAAAGTATAAAATATCTAAAAAAAGATTTAATTTAATACACCTATTATGCAATCCTGATACCTTAATAATAAAATACAACCTATTGATAGGTTTGACGTCGGTGCCGAGTCAATTGTTATAGCAGATAGGTACCTTCACTTGCCACGCGTGACTTTGTGCGGCATAGCTTCGTCTCGAACAAAACAACCCAAGCGGGTAGGCACCGACTTAAACCCTAACAATAGGTAGTATTTTATTAATATTAAAGGTATTTAGGTTTGCATTAGAGGTGTATTAAATTAAATCTTTATTAAGGTATTTTAAACTTTTTAGGTTTTTAAGTTGGTTTTTTTAACGTAGTTTTTTTTTATTTAGTGGAGACCTTGCTATTAGCGAATCATTTTAATAACATATTTTACCTTGTTATCGTCTTTTCCTTTTACAATCCCTTCCTAACCATTTGTTGTTTTAAGGTTCCATTTTTATTCAGAACTTCATCTATCGTGGCCTCATAATAATAGCGTTGAGATGTTGATATTGCTATATATATGACCTTTTTGCGTTATGAATATATTATAATAATAATTTGGACTCAAACACAAGTTCTGGTATAGACAAAATTGCAACTAAAACCATAAAATGCGTTAACTATTTAATAGTAGAAAGTCTCACTCATTGTATAAATAAGTGCTTTACTGACGGCCATTTCCCCGATTCTTTAAAAATAGCCAAAGTGAGTCCATTACATAAGGCAGGAAGTAAAACCAATCCGAACAACTACAGACCAATATCAGTACTACCTATATTATCAAAAATATTTGAAAGAATTTTACATAATCGTTTAAACGAGTACCTTTCATCTAAAAATTTCTTATTTAAAAAACAATATGGTTTCCGGCCTAAATCAAATACTCTTACTGCGGCAATGGATTTAATTACATCATTAAAACTCAGCATAGATCAGAAACATATAATTCTTGGTATATTCATCGATTTAAAAAAGGCGTTTGACACTGTTAGCCATGAAAAACTTTTAACTAAATTAAAATCCATAGGAATAACTGGATCGGCCTATGAAATCTTTCAGTCATACCTCTCAAATCGATACCAAATAACGAAATTAGGAGATACCCAGAGCAGTCCACAATTAGTAACTTATGGCGTTCCACAAGGTTCAATTATTGTACCGTTATTATTTTTAATTTACATAAATGATATTCATGAAATCGGTTTACAAGGAGATATAACATTATACGCTGATGACACAAGTTTATTCTACACGGGTCAATCAATAAATACCATAGTAAAAAAAGCACAACATGACCTTGATCTTCTACATGAATGGTTGCAAACAAATTTACTAACCATAAATACAAGCAAAACAAATTATATTATATTCGCTGCAAAAAATAAAGAAATTGGTCATTACAACCCATTGACTATAAACAGTCAAGTTATTAACAATGTTAACAAAGAGAAATACTTGGGATTAATTCTTGATCCTCAATTAAAGTGGAAACCGCATATAGAAAGTGTGCGGAGCAAACTTACATCCCTAACAGGAGCATTTCGTGGAATGGCCCGATGCCTCCCAAAAAAGGTGCGGTATTTAATATATAATTCCATGATAAAGCCACATATAGAATATTTAGTGGAAATTTGGGGAACGGCGGAAAAAACTAACTTAAAAAGCTTACAAATAAGTCAAAATAAAATTATTAAAACTTTGTTTCGATACAACTACCTAACTCCTACTGTTCAAATATATCGGGAAACAAAATTAATGAATTTAAATCAAATATATAAATATAACACATGTATTCTCATAAGAAAAATTTTAACTAAGGATTTACATACACAAATTACATTCACAAAAAGAATAAACATTCAAAAAATTCTAACAAGACAAGCCCTCAATATTTGCTTAATAAAACCTAGAACAAAATATGGAACAAGAAATATAATGTACGAAGGGGCAAAATTGTATAACAACCTCCCAAAAGATATTAAAGAATTACAGTCATTAAATGTTTTTAAAAAAACGTTAAAACACCACATTTTGAAGGATTTCTCATAACTTATTTTATTAGACCGCTTCCGGCTATGACCATGAACGAGACCTTAATAAACAAATACCCTCATAGCTGTCATTATAATAAATAATAAAATAGTGTAGGTATTTTATTCATTACTGTAAACATTTATTTTATACTTTACCCACCTATTTCGTTATTAATGTATCTACCTAATTAGTATTTATTGTAACTCTGTGTAATTATTGTAACTTTAAATATAACGTCTTAAATTGTGTATAGTATATAACGATTTGCCGCTCAATATATGTATCATGTTAGTTTAAGTATCTCAGTAAGTGAATTTGTATTCTTTTTGAGATAATAAATATTCTGAAATCAATTATAATATTTAATAACACAAGAACATTTTCACTTTATGATTTATTAATAACATTTTGACGCCACGAGTCAGGAAGTTTTGTGTTAGATAGAAACCAAAAAAGTCATCGCATAGGTAAAAGTAAAACGTAGGTGCTTCAAATTTTGTATATCACATTTTCATAGTTACTGAGTTTGATATATTATAATGAACCCCTTACTGAAACATATTTTGCCTTGTGAGTATTTAATTTGACGATTTACTAACTAAATTAAGTGAAGGAGAATACATGATTCCTTCCTGCAAACTCTAGATTATAATCGTACCAGTGATGATATCTTATCAATAATAATAACTTAAACTCACAAATATAACAGCACCTATGTACACATATCACACACACAAATACACTACGCTTTTAATTTTATTTTTAAATCAATAATTAGCTCTTAAATAATTTATAACCTTAACTATTTTTAAGTCTCCTAGTGACATACCTAGGGAATTTTTTTGTAATTTTTCATTATGTGAATAAGGAATTTTGTAAATTTATATTTTTTAATTGTTTGCCCGAGTAGTTTCGTGACAGTTGCAGAAGACAAAAGGAAAGTTTCTGCACATTTTTAAAACAAAAAGAAAACAGATGTCCAAGTTAAGGTCTAAGGCAGCGCCCTCGTAGCAGATTCTACTGCGAATCAGTGCTTGCCGCAAGATAGACATGCGAATGTTTGACCATGAGTCATCGACCATACAGTCCTGATCTACAGCAGAACTTTTGACTTTTATTTATTCCCAAACTCCATAGAAAATCTTCAAGGTATTCATTTTATGAGCAATGACTGCAAAATGGCACGCAAAGTGCATAACTCAGTGATGTCATTAAATTGAGAATGAAGAGTATTACAAAAAATACTGAAGGCCCCAAGTTTGACCCTACGCGGGAAACCTGTTCAAACCCGTATGATTAATAAGGATGTTCTTATATCTTGTTATGTAAGCATTAATGATATTGAAAGGTGTGAATCACGTAATCATGGCTGTAAAGGATTCGTAATAGCTTACTGGATTGTGTGAGGTTAGATGTAACATCGTCTCTTGTTACATGCAGTGTAGGCATTGTAGGGTTTTACTTGACACGACTAGAAGCAACATGCGGTTGGCAAAACATTGTGATTCAATCACATTGATGTTGACTACATTACTATTTAAAGACGCTCCGATAATCTACACTTATTAATATAGTAATTTAATTTAATATTAATTTAGTAAATATATATTGTTTATTGTAACGAAGTTCTTTTACACGGCTTACAGTTGAGTGAACTGGCAAATGTCACGTAAAAAAGCGTTATGCTATGATGCTAGTGCAAACTAATGTCGCGTAGGAACGCTTCGACGTACTTGACGAGAGTTATCAAACTTAAAATGATATCATGGGTGATTGGGGGCAGGTTCATAGTACGATAAATTAGGCAAATACCTTATTTCATTCTTTATAATAATATGAAATAAATAAGATAAAAACAAAATAACTTATTTTAGACTAATTTATAGAAATAATATCAATGAACGGACACCTATGGGTACGTAAGGTCATGGAGAACAACTGACGACAAGTAACCTTGCAAATAAAATGTCTCCATTAACAATGTATCGGTGGTTGTAGATAGACGATAAATGTCGATGATTAAATAATTTTAGCTGAGTCCGTCAAACGAGTTAGGCGCACGATGCACGCATTCATTAGGACACACCGGAAGTTTGTCGCGTGCATCTACTGATAGCCCTCTGAATTATTTATACCTTTAATATTGTAATTACCATACACCAGGCTTATTATAGTTTATGTTATTATATTAAGTAACACTCACGGAAAGGTTAAGTCTTGATAAGGAGATAATGAATTTAATGTTGCAGCGATGCCGCACAGAATGCTAACGATCTCGGCTTGTCCTGTACATTTTGCACGCGATGCATAATAATTCTTTTTGCCTCAATTTGTAGCCGCTTGTCTATGGCTCTGATGATAATTTACTTTCTCGTACTAATTGTAATGGGGGACAAGTGTGATAGTACACACAATGTTTGCAAGTGCATTCGTAATATGAGTTCTGTTGATAATTATCGTGGTGTGTGAATTAATTAGATTACTATCGATGTTTTGTTTAAATGTAAGCTATTTTGTTATTTTGTACGATAAGATTTAAAATGTCCGTTTATCTATGGTTATATTCGACAGTAATGATACTTTAATCTGTTTTTCTTAACTAATCTGTATCCAGTGGGAGGTTCTATTATGGGTACCACAACGGCGCCTATTTCTGCCGTGAATCAGTAATGTGTAAACATTATTGTGTTTCGATACGACGGGCGCTGTAGCTAGTGAAATTACTGGGAAAATAAGACTTAACATCTTATGTCCCAAGATAAGGAGCGCAATTGTAGGGCCGCTCAGAATTATTGGGGTTTTTCAAGAATCCTGAGCGGTAATTCATTGTAATGGGCAGGACGTATCAATTACCATCAGTTGAACATCCTGCATGTTTCGTCGTTTATTTTCCATAAAAAAAAATTACAAGTGTTTTCTGGTATTACACCAGCTTAGGCCCACGAATTCTACTGCATGGAATGCCGCATTGTGTCCTGAGAGCAATGTGAAATTTATGATAGTGAAGTACAGAATTAATAAATTACTTTGTCTACTTGTGAGAAACCGTTCATTAGGAGATATACGATCATAAGCAAACAGTTTATCGTATTTCGTATTGAGAGCCTTAATTAAAGTTTCACTTTTGTCGAGTTGTCATATGAATACAAAATTTTTGATAATATTTTGTTGTAATAAAAAATTACTAATTCTTATAATAATATTTTCTACGTTATACTTACTTAATTTAATATCTGGAGGCTATCAGATCTTCAAAGGTTTACCTGTTACCACAGATTGGGAATGGAGCGACCGACCTTAGGCTATTAAATAATTATTATTTTTGTACGATATTAAATTGTAACGACATTTTATGAAAAAAAAAATAAGCTCGCTGAGTTTGCGCCCGTCGTTGTTAGGTCTGAGGCATTTGATGGTTTTGACGTTCAATAAGAAATTTTTAAAATTATATTTGAATAAAAAAAAATGCCCATTGCAATGCAGTGCCGCTAAGGATTCTTGATTGAACCCAAAAATTGAAAAGGCTTCGCAATAACTCTCGTTCCTTAGCGACCTTAGTCGTTAAGTCTCATCAGCCCAACTACTTAAAATTATAATTCAAGCACATTCTCGCTTCACGGCAGAATAAGGCGCCGCTCAGTACTATCGACATAATTGAACCGTGGCCTACCTTTATGTCAGTTTCCTACAGCCATAATAAAAAAAGTAGGTTGAAATTCGCTTGAACACACATTTCCATTTTTTGTGCAAATATAAACCCAGCTGTTTTAATGAATTTATTAGATTGAATAAAATTGTAAAGAATTATCAGCACAATGTTCACGAATCAAGTTTATCAGTGGTACAAAGATTGGTCGGCAACTTGTATTTAATACAATCCCCACTTTCAAGAATTTTTAATATACCTATAACTTTATAATATTAAAAATATTTATTTCTAAATTGTAATATAAATGAATAAAAAAATTTCATTAAAAAAATTAAGGGTAAGAAAAGTAGATATTGGCCGATTATCAGACCTACCCAATGTGCATACAAATCGTTTCAACTGTTTCGGAGGAGAGAGAACAAACACGAGAATTTTATAATATATTATATTCAATGGTATCTAATTACAGGTCATTTAACTAAATAATGCTGTAAAATAATATTTTCATTGGTTGTTTTTAATACCTTCGTATTACAATGGAAAAAGCAATTTTCCACAAACGAAAAAGAGCAAGATAATTTTTTTTTTTCAGGATTTTTGATTTATTGCGCCAACGAAGTATAACGTAACTGCGTACCTACATACACACTTTTTTCGTTATTCATTTACTTAGTTTATGCTGATATTATAACGCGATTTCCGTAATTATATGTACGCATATCTTTGTGCGGTTTGAACACGCAATGACACCATAGTCGACATAACATTGTATAATAAACCAACGGTCTTGAAATGTTGTTAACATTTTATTTATATTTCAACGGCCGTTTCAACTATTTTGTTAGTGAAAATTAATAAAATTACAAAACATATTGTGTTAACTGTACATTGCAACAGTTCCTTTTGGTGTTGAAGTTATGAAGTAATTGAACGCATTACATTGGATTGTGTTTGTCTGTGTGACGTATTTATAACCCACAGGACGTACAATTGGCTAGAAATTTTTCATTTTTATTGTAATACTAGATTTTACTCGCGACTTCGTGCGCATGCAATAATTACTTTGGGCAGCATTTTTTATTTTTTGAATATACCCACTTTGCGAATAATTTACTACAAGCTGCTGTGGTTAACACATTTTTATAAGCTACAAACTATAGAACTTTCATCCTCCTTTTTCACCCCACACAGGTCTGAATTTTAAAGACGCTCAAACAAATATTTATTTATTCCTTATCAAGTGCCTAAGTACAAATTTTCATCGTGCTATCTTCAATAATGCCGAAAATTCATAAAAATTTCCACACCTATTTCAACCCCACCAAGCCTTTTATTCGCGATAAAAGATAGCCTATGTCCTTTCCCAAGCTATCTCTTTACTAAAATTCATGAAAATTGGTTTAGTGGTTTAGGCGTGAAATCGTAACAAACAAACTTACATTCACATTTATAGTTAAATCAGGGATATACTATGCACCTTATATCCTTACTAGAACAACAAATAAAAAAAAATAAAAAAAAGCTTAAAAGTATAATAATTGTCATTTTAAGTAATTCTGATGTTGAATCCTTTAAAACTAAAAGAAAAAAAATTTACTTACATACGTTTCAATACTTTACATACGTTAATCTTTATATATTATAAAATTTTAATAATGCCGAAATGTCTTACGAATACGAATGATACGGAGAGTAGGTACAACAATAATAATAAGCCTGGTGTATGGTAATTGAGCAAACAAAAAATTTCGCCATTTACAATTTTGTTATAATACGTATTTTTCTAGATAAGAAATTATTATTATTAAAGCTAACAAACCAATGTTGATAAAACTTAGTATGAGTTTAGGATGTATACCATAGAAATCTAAATAAGAAGGTGATCGAAATGTTATGTTCTAATTGCAAGGATCACAATTAGTGGCACCACTATCACCTATATGTTGCCACGTACGCTTGCAATGCTCCAGGTATTGAGAAAGTTCACGAGTCGAAAAATTGTGAAATGGAATTACATAAATTGACTGCCCACCAAAAGATATAAAGTTGAATTAACATACATCGCTACTTTATATAACGTAATAATATATTGAACAAATACACAGTTTCCACCCAGTTGTCATCAAAATAATGGCGCTTTCCGAGAGGGTGCATTTGAAAAACGTCTGACAAGTCTATAATTGCTTTCTTTTGTAGGTAACTTATTAAATGTACTAGACAGGATAATAAACAGGATACGATATACTAGCTGACCCAACAAACGTTGTTCTGCTCATAATAAGTTTTGTGAGTGGGATTTAATAAAAACTGTTCTTAGCTGACAGCTAGCTCTACTCGGAGAATGGAAAATTCCTATTATTTCAAGCCTTCTGGTTTATGCCTTGTGGATCCAGAGATATAGTGGTGAGTCAATACATAGGTGGAAATCTCTTATAGATAGATAGATGTATAATATATAATGCGGTAAAATAAAAAAACCGTTAATCGCCCTCACAACTACAAAGGACTAGTTACTAAACACTAAAAATTCAACGTGCGTTTTGACGTCCAAGAAATTAATTCGCCAATATATTCAACGAAGTGTGTCACAGGTGCTCTTTAGTGTTGAATTACATTACAATTACCGGTTCTTGAGTAAAAGTAATGCGGGTGGTGGAACGGTTGAACACAAGTGTCCGAGGAAATACTTGTCGCACCTGACGGTGGACTTTCTCACGGCGTAGTGAGCTCGCGGTGACCTCTTCAAAATATTCTGTTTACTAATGCGTTAGACGTAATGGAAAAATCGAGTTAGTCTGACAGGGCACGCCATTAAAGGTCGACACACACCAAGTGATCTATTTAAATAAAATACTTAATTACAATTTTATTTAAAGCGGCCACCCGTGACTTGGCACTTTCGTGGCGATCACTATTACAACCGATTTCTATATTTTGTCGCAATCCTATGTTCGGAATCTGAGATTAATATTTTAATCCATTTCTTGCTTTTGACATTTCAATAACCGATATATGAAACTTTTTTCAATTCATCAATGGCATAACATATTTGTATTATTTTTATTTCTATTCATGGATCTATATGGATTAAGAAATCAAGGTGACATATTGATATACAGATTCATGATTGATAAACGCTAAACTAGAGATTAGAAATAGAAAGCAGCCGTAAATTGGGTTTCGTTCACAATTACATAGTTAATAATATTTTAACGTATTTCTAATAATCATTTTCCTAATTTAATTGTGTTATAAATTGCAAAAAAACCCCAGTCATATCGCTTAGTACATCCTAAAACATAAATACAGAATGTCTCAGGTACTTGTAATTACTCGTAAAAAATAACCAAAGTTACTCTAGATATAAAAGAGAAACTAAGTAATTAAATCAAAATCGTTTCGTAGTCTCGTATATTGATAATTTAAAAAAAAAGGAACAGCTTACTGTAATTGCACCCATCTACGCCTATAATTTATATTTTTTTAAGAATATTTCTTAGTTTCTTTGTGAACACAGATCTCTGACTCAGCTTAACTGATTTAAAAACACTCTCCATCACATTTAGTGTTTTGAAAATTTCAGTTAGTAGACCAACAAAAAAAAGTCAACGCCAGAAATCTACGTTTTTAAAAACACGTGTGCCTGCTCGTGTAAAATAATTTCCCTCCGTGATGGTAAGACCGCCAGTAACGAGTCGAATGGTTGATTCCATGTACATTATATTCAATAGCAATTTCCCGGTGTAGACCCAACCTAAGCTACTGATGTATTACACCTTTAATTATTACTACGACCGCAACTGTATGCTCATAAAGTATTTGTATCTACTACTTTACTTTAGATCATTGGTGTCGGCTGAGCAAAAACACTCATGGATTTCCTTATACGACTTTGAACGTTAGACAACGTTACGTTAAACAAAGGTAATATTTTAGACTTGAACTTTTAGAATATTATCACTTTTTGTATGAACTTTGATGAATTATTAGGATTCTTGCATTTAACTGTTCAGTTTACACACAACTTACATATTAAAATATGTAGAGTCGACATCAAAAATAACTGTCTGTCTAAGTACTTTGTCACAATGTACTTTAATATTAGAAATTGATATTAGACCCAAGTTTACCACTGACTATATTATAATAAGCCTCTGGTATTACAAAGTCAGTATTTGTGAGGCCCTCCGAAAATGAATCCATCCATCTATGCCTCACATTATGTACTTAAGTAAGAAGAAGTATTAAGTTTAATACGCCAAAATAATTTAGTAAAAAATAATAACATTTGTATCCTAACGATATGTTAAAAAAATATATCACAACATTTCTTAAACCGCAAAGCAGTTAAACCATTGAGTTAAGCACATATTCATGTTACTAATTAAAACAAACCTTAATTTTATAATGTTGATTAATCACTTCTTGATTACATCACCGGACGTTGTAGCACGACGATATAGACTAAGCAATGGTTATGCAGTTACAAGTAATAGTCGTAAAACAGAAGTGACAGTTTTAATACTAGTAAAAACTACTAGTAATGTAATGCAATATTATATGAAGAGTTCATCAACCTCTCTACCATGTTTTCTAGCGAAATTTCTTATGATATTGCAGTAAAAACAATGACGTGAAGTGATTAGTGAATTTTCTGAAACACGACGCTGTACAGACGTTTAGCATTAAGCGATCGTATAAATTCTCTGTCGCATTGAATCTGCTTTGTCTCCACACGATTCGAGAGCTTGATTCAACACTTTTTTACAGGGCCGAATACTAAACTAGAGTTTATCGATTTCATACAATTTTAAACTGTATATAATAGGTGAACTTTTTGTTTCGTTTTGTAGAGGTGTCGTCTGCGTCGTTCTCACAATCGATATGTAGTCAATTACATGGTTTTTTATTGTCATACCATATAAGAACTATTCAAGAAATTCTTGTTTGTATGTGATAATGTTCTTATCAATTAACATATCATCGTAAATGTTCTAAAAGTACTTCGTGTACGTGAGTGTTTGTACAGTTTTTTTTTTATATTATATTCTCACTGTAATTATAGACGACCTTGATATAAAGCCTCATGAAAAGGTGAATCTCAGTGAAAAAGTCTAAGTTTTTAGTAATTTCTTCTATCTAGTTAACATGTTGGAGGTTACCAAATACTTACAATACTACGTGGTGCATTAGAATTTCACTAAATATTCTATTATTTCCTGCTCTTTTAACTAATAGCTGGAGTATGATAGCTTTGATAATTTTTGGATATAGTTGTGTACGATTGAAAACTTCACTAAAAAGCATTACAATATAAAATAACTTCAGTGTTGCGCTTGTGGAAATATCTAAGCGAAGCGTGGACTACAAAGAAATAGCGTAATTCTATATATAAATAATAAAATGGCTTATAATTTATATATTTTTAATCACTTATTGAACGTCAAAAACTACCTAGCTATTGACGCACGCCTCATAAGCAAAGCGTTTGAGGTATAGCTCTACAAAAAAAGCAGTTTTATTTACTTATTTCACACTTACTAGTTCATTTGAGTGTACTTATATCAAGTTATATAATCTGTGAAGTAAGTATAATATGTTTCAAAAACAATTATTCTGTTTTACATAATAAAAAATAATCTTTTAAGACGACCGATGGATAGGTGTATGTGGCAGGGAAATTGGCCGTTAAAGATATTGTACCGGATTTTTTTTAAATTATTATCTAAAGTAACACATTGCAGACTTTCTGAATGAATATGAGCCTTCAATTAAATGTTGTTTAATAATTATTATTAAAAAAAACTAAGATAGCACTGGACATCAGTTACAGCCATTACAGTATTTTTGACAAACTTCACAATAATTATACTGATAGTTACTTAATGATGATGACTTTTGACAATTTAGATATTGTTATGTTTTTTGTCAAGACACTGTACTTGTTAATTGGATCTATTCAATTTAAGATATTTCCATTTTGACGAATACAAGAGCTATGCCACATGACAACGAGTCCTCTCCATCTAGCCTATCGATCAGTTGGTCCGAGGTTCGAGACTCCTTTCTAGACGCCCCGTGTGAGCTACATTTTCAGCCTCCAAGGCCCCCACCCGGATTCGCTGTAAAAGCCTTTAGGGCTATCAGCACAGAGGAGGTTTATAGTGAGTAGGGGTTGTTTACACCCTAGCCTAACATATGGGCCCCGTTTTGGGGGACTCTCATACGTAAATGAATTTTCCTCCTCTGCAAAAAAAAAGACGAGTGCATCTACGTCCGTGTTTATACTCTTACAAATAATCAATTTTATTGTGGATTTGCTATTATGCGGCGTGCATTTTTGGGTTTTCCGAACTATACGAAAATATAGACCTTGGACCTCAAGAACGAACTCAAGAAACTCAGCGTGCTTGATAAAATAAATAACAATGATTTTGACTATGGGGTACTTAATTTATTCTTTGTGCCGTCATTTTGCAAACCATTGCTGCGGAGCGTCGCAAGCAAACGTAGCAATGTGTGAATTTTGACACATAAAGCATATCTATTTCTTTTTTGATTATATTTCTAGGGTTGAAATCGTGGGATTGCTGCTGAATTACTAAAATGCATTTTGGTTATATCTTAGTAACTCTTGGTGGTATTCAAATTCACTCTACTCGTTCAGAGGTTGGGGCTTTGACAGCCACTGTTCATGCAGCAGTTCTCGCTCAAAAATTTTTGGTAAATCCATTATTTATAATAATTGTTTAAGTGTCCATATAAAATACATATGCATAATATAAAATGACTATATCAGCTATCAGGGTTGCCGGTACAAGTGCTAACTTAAAACTACGAAATAACAAGTGTAAGGCACGTTCCACAACTGACACAACTCTGAGCGCCTATTTCCCTATGAAAAAACGATTGGATCGAGTTTAAATTATGGGTTGCCAAAAGTTACAATTTCACAATTTGTGGATTATATATGCTTTCATTATTTACGCTTGGCACATTATTGACGCTTACATAATATACTATATTTCCTAAAAATTACTTAATACTAAAAAAGTTTTCACTTCGATTAATTATATCATAGTAATCATTATAATATTATGAAATAATGGGCGGTATTGGTCTCTTCTCAAGTATTCTTTAGTCGAATCGAGCAGACGTTAATTGATATATATTTTAATAAATTATTCAGCGTGCCTTAAGAAGTCTTCACATAAACTATTTCCGTAATATTTATCTGATCACTTTTTAGATTAACATAAATTACTTTTACCTAAATTACGTCATCTATGTGATATTTTCAATAAAGTTTTTCATCTAACTTGATATTTTTAAAAAACTGGATCACTTGGCGTTCCGTAGAGACGTCGCTTCATTGTGTGTCTTCTACCGCATTTATCACGGGGAGTGTTCCGAAGAGCTGTTCAACCTGATTGCTGCCGCCGAATTTCACCTTCGCACGACACGCCACAAGTTACGATATCATCCCCACCATCAGGATATGTGGCGGTCCTCCACAGTGCGGTTTTCAAGGAGGTTTCTTCCTCGTACCACGAAGCTGTGGAATGAGCTTCCTTGTGCGGTGTTTCCGGGACGATACGACATGGGTACCTTCAAGAAAAGCGCGTACACCTTCCTTAAAGGCCGGCAACGCTCTTGTGATTCCTCTGGTGTTGCAGGAGAGTGTGGGCGGCGGTGATCACTTAACACCAGGTGACCCGTACGCTCGTTTGTCCTCCTATTCCATAAAAAACAAAAAAAAAATCAACGGGTGTAACTTTTTTCTTATGTACGAGCCTACATATTGTTTTTTATTGTACATAGCTATAACCCGCAGTTTTACCTGCTTATAATAAATTAAGGACACTTAGATTTTTCCTTGCATATCTCGAGTCTCTGTGACCCCGTAGCATCCACTACCAACGCATTTTTAATATCTTACGTAATTTACAATTTGACGCTTTAGCGCACTTGCTTTTTTTAAATTATATGACTATTTAGAATTAATGCTTTTATAAATTTACGTAAATAGATAAAAAAATCATTTCTGTTTTCATTTTCATTTCATTTCATGTCTGTTAGCCAAGTTTTTTTCATATTTTATGTCATTTTCATTTCTATTGTCTGTTAGCCAAGACTTTTCAAAAAGATTCGATCTAAAATGTGTTTGTCTTTGGTACTTATTAAGGTAAGTAAAAGGTATAATGAATTAAGATTAAAGTTTATAGAAGTTTAAATTTTCGTAGTATATAATAGTATGAATATTATTAGATAAAAAAACTGCCTGGTGTTACAAGACAGTGTAGTTTATTAAAATATTTAGAGCCCCTAGTTAATACATTTTAAGTTAACTTGTACTAATATGAAGTTGTTTTTTGCGCGATATTATTATTATAGTTCGTTCGTAAAATTACAAGTAAAATATTATTAATTTTAATCTTTGTCGGTTAAACAAGGTTTTGCGATGTCTGCCTTATAAGTCTATGCGTGTATTGAACTCATAAATTCAAGGCAGATGCGGCTTCAACAACAGTGTAATCATTTACGAATATATAGCAAGGTTTGATGTGAATAACATTGTTTACTATACGTTTAATTGATTATATTATTTAAAAATATATTTTAATTTCTTATTGTGGCACCTCTGGCGGTTTATAAATTTAAATTTTTGTATTTCTGTCTTACTAGCCATTACTTTAATATTTTTTATAATTATCGATATCTTGTGACGAGTTAATCACCTACCATTAACCCTCTTCAAGTCCGTTGTTAAATAGTACGAAATTATTTTTAAACTACTTCAAAAAAGGAGGAGATAGTCAATTCAACTGCTATTTTTAATGTTTAATACCTCAGAAGATTTGACTGGGTGAACCGATTTTGATGATTATTTTTTCGATTATTGACTCCAAAAATAACAATAATTATAATTATTATCAGTATAATACTGTCGTAATAATTTGATTTGCATTTAGGTAGTCTAATATTTTTCATTTCGTGATACTTAGGAGTACTCTAAAAATAGGTTGATTTTTAATTTGTTTAATAATACGCAATTTTGTTGTTGTTGTTTTCTAAATGATTTTATCAATTAATCTTTGTCTTATTAAAAGGTAATTTTTTTAAACACAGAAATATAGTAGTGATTAGAGGAGATCAAATACATTTACTTCCGCGCCTTAATAAAATAAATCTACTTTTAATGCAGTCCTACTTCTCAAATAAAAATTAAAACTCCTATGTACTATATATCTGTATCGTATGCTTAAAATTCAATATTATAATAATGAAATTAGTTAGAATATAATAATGTGAAAACCGTTTTATGAGGATATGAATGTTAAATTTGTTAAGTTGATAGTTTAACTATCAATGTTCACTGAACATATCTGAGGTAGGCTTGTAGGTTTTAGACCAAGGAATGTCGTAGTTTATTCAGTCAATTAAGCAGCGTTGGAAACATCTGGGCAAAATGCCACATGGCAACTGAACCCCATAGTATTTTAAACTAGAAGGATAGTGTAGACACGCATTTTGGTACTGAATTATAGGTCGACTAGGCGGCCAAAGTTACGCCGTATGATCTGAGATTTATCTGTAAAGTAATATAACCTTTTTACACCTTTTATTTGCACTTTATGCATTTTTTTTTTTCACTTTGTGATAATGTGCGTGAATTGTTCAACTGTAAGCCTCAATCTTTTTCAACGTTTTTTGTTCAGTCTATCTAGATTTATAAATGATCTAAGGTGTTAAAATTGACATAGCGATCATCAAAACCCTGATTTTGTGCTAAACATATACCTTAGTCTTGCTATAGTAGCTCTATTCAAATTTGTCCTCACTCCATAATTCTCAAAATGATTTCCCTAATAGGTACTTAATAAAAATAAATATTTCATCAAAATTATTAATGTTAGTAAACTAAAAAGCTAAGCGTAAATAAGCATATAATTTTCTAAAATTTCCTCTCAAAGGACATAAAATGGATATAAAGTTCAAGAATCAGTGGCATGCATAAACGAGACAGTCACACAAGGAAAATAATACCTTTTTTGAATTAAATATTTGATCGAAAATTGGTAAGTGCGTTACCATTATTATTTATATCTAATATCAGGTTCAAAAAGATAATTTATATTTTTTAAAGATATTTCATTCTCTTATTTTTCAACCCATAGTAATAAAAACAAGAAAGAAATACTCGTATGCTTGCAACGCTCCGGGTATGCTCCGCAGCAATGTACATATATGTCTACTGTAGCAATGGTTTGCTAAATAACAGCGCAACGAATAAATTAAGTACCCCATAGTCAGAATTATTGTTATTTATTTTATCTAGCACGCTGTGTTTAGTGCGCCTGTTCTTCTGAGGTCCGAGGCATATACTTTTGTATAGTTTGGAAAACACACGATCGTGTTTGCAACATCTATTTCACTACTTATTGAACGCCCCTCGTACTTAACATACATATAAAAAAATCAGTATTGTTGGTAAGTAAATGCAATATTATAAGTTTACAATATTTTGTTATTGATCGATTGGAAAAAGCAATATTTTGATTTTCATATAATTAATTAAGCTGGGCCATTTGCTTAGTAAACTAATTTCTCTCTCTAGTCGTTCCCTCATGACTAAGGATCGTGGTCATCAACAAGCGGTCCACACTTGGAGGCAACTATTTGTTTCCATCGGCTTCTCTCCATCGCGGCCCTGACGACAGAGCTAAACCTCGGGACCTGAAGTCTTTTATTTGGTCGGTTCATCTGGCAGGAGATCGGCCTCGGGCTTACTTGCCATGTGTTGTCCCAACAACGATCAATTTCTCCAGGCTCTCACTATCCCTCGCATTATGTGGCCAAAATACGAAAGAATTCATTGGTGGCATATCGTGGACAGACGGGTTTTTATCTTGAGCTGTGAGAGGATCGACACATTTGTTCTCTTGGTCGTCCAAGGTATCCTCAACATACGCCTCCAGCACCACATCTCCAAGGCATCAATCCTCTGCCTCTCTTGAGCCCGTACCGTATAGCGGATCATAGCATCATTGGTCATACTAATACGTCTATTAATCTCCGGCACACAACTGCCGTCATTGTTAACCTGTGCGCCCAAGTAAATGTAATGATCTTCTGTGTCCACTCCTGGAACGATGTCTTCCGTATCAGCCAAGTGACCAACACGATCCACCACCATAATCTTAGTCTTGCTCCTGTTCACTGCAAGACCCATACAATAACTTTCAGTTTCGAGTCTCTGGAACAGTACCTTCATGTCATCAATAGAGAGTGGCTAAGAGCACAATATAATCGGCATATCTCAGGTTCAAAACCCTTTTACCGCCCACTGGGATACCTCTATTCCAATCCTCAAGGGTCTTTCACATAATTTATTCTCCGAATATGTGGAAGAGTGCCGGAGAGAGAATGCAACCCTGCCGCACTACCTTTTTAACTTCGAACACACCTGAACAGTCGGCACCAACTCTGACGAAAGAGCGGTTATCATCGTATAGATACCGAATCAAATTGAGCAGATGTTGTGGGACCCTCATATCGTGCAGCGCAATCCACAGTTTCTCCCATTTAACGCAGTCAAAAGCTTTAGTGTAATCAATGAAGCACAAGATAATTATTTTAGAGATTAAACTAATTTCTATAAATATAATATATAACATTGTACTATAGGTTATATTATATGCACTGCTATGCAATTATTCAGCCAAGTATTGTATATCTACTTATTCAAGCAAAAACTTGGCCGAGTAATGAAACAAACGTGTAAGCTTATAATTACATCGTACACTTTTTATTACAATTATTCATGTCTATATTCGTATATCTAATGAAGTACATTCCTGTTAGTTATATGATTGACCAGACACTTACTTTATGAAGTAATTCCAATACCTTTTTAATAGTATTAGCTACATTAATCGTCAGCGAAGCGTTAAATATGAGAAAGTTAGAAATAACGGAAAAATACAGACTTAAGAGACACGTCTTACCGGGGTGGAATATTTTGATGTCAGCTAATTTTCCTACGTAATGCTACTATCATCATCGAATAGTATTTAACGAAATAGACGAAATTCTATAAATATGTTACACGCTAAACTGTGGATTAAAGCACCGATGCAGGACGGAAGGTCAGAAACGAAAGAAAATATGATAATGGAGGCTTTATTATTATTAAGAAGAAAATATATTCCATCAATGAATTTAATGAATTATATAAGAAGAAATTTTAGTAAACACTTTCGAAACAAAGAAGTGATAATAACTGAGAGGGAAGGAGTTTTTGACAATAATGATAAAGTTCGTAAGAGCAAGAAGGTTGCGCAAGCACATTTGATTGGTTGTCACAGATAATTATCAGGCATTGTAATGTAATTCACAGCGAAACTCGGTGTGCATTAGATATGGGTTATTATTTTTTAATTAGAAATACACAAACTGAAATTCGCTAAATCTAATATATAAAATTCTCGTGTCATGGTGTTAAACTTTGAACTCCTCCGAAACGGCTTGAACGATTCTCATGAAATTTGGAGTCCATATTGGGTAGGTCTGAGAATCGGACAAAATCTATTTTTCATCCCCCTAAATGTTACGATTTTTTTTTTGACATTTTTAATTTTGTTTGATTATAAGTCAGCATTAAAAAATACATACAACTTCAAATTTTCACCCATGTACCATCAAAAGTTACTTTTGTATCGCGATTTTAATATCGGCAATACAACGTTTGCTGGGTCAGCTAGTATTTTTATATATTTCTATATATCTCTTCTCTAATGGCCCTCATAAAATTTCAAGTGACTCTCAAATTGAATACTGTTTCGCAAATCAAATTAAGCGAATCATAGTAAAATGTGTATATAAATATATATGGGAAAAAATCCAATTCGCCTTTTTGAAAAGATATTATAACATTTATCAACAATACTGAATTTTTATGTGTTTGTTAATCTAAAGTAATGAGAATCATTTGCAAACTCCTTGACGAACCAAAACTATAAATATTGACTGGTAATTTTGGATTTTTGATGAGATTAAAAAAAAGAAATAACTAAACTATCTCTTGTATTTAAAAAAAAAGAAATCTATTGTTTCCAATTTGTCGGAACGTGTTATCGAAAATGGACATAAGTAGCATGCGGTTATTAATATTATTTGTGCTTAATTTTTTTTTCTAATGCGTGTAAATGTTACATCGTATTCTACAGTTGCACCATGGTGTACCAGATTTAAACCAGAGATGACCCTCGCTTGGGTCGCCCGAAGTTTAGGTACCAAACAAATGGTCAAATAAAAATAGACTTTATTACTGAAAACTACATAAGTAACAAATAAAATTCGAATAAACTTATACTAGTTACTTACTACGTCAAAAGCCTTCTCAAACTCCTTTCAAGGAGTCCTGTCTCCTGTTACTCGAAATGCGAAGGGAGGAAATATCTTACCGCTAGCTGGGTTCCAAGAATGCTTGCAACTAATGCACTAAAACAAATGAGCGCGAAAATATCTCGAGCTTATTTGGCACAGGCACATCAAGATCCTGAACTATCATAGCTTGATCAATAACCATAGAAGAAACGTGACTTCACTATTATGACCTGAAGAGATCCTCATCTTTAAGCCCTAACAAATTTAGGGCGAGTCGTTCGGACAGAAAAGTCATAGGCTCTCTATACTGAGATAGTAAAGGTGTGGTTATTGATTTATTAAGGGGCTAATGATGTAAAACAAATAAATGAATAATGAAACAGCGAGGCAAATAACCCAAAATTGTTTTGTTCTATCAAGATAAGGCCCGGTTCATAGGATCAACGTTGTTGAAGTAAAACTTCTTAAGACGCGACTTGAGGGTAACTCGGTAGTTTTATAGTATTATTTAAGGGTTTTAAAAAAAAATAAAACTGCTTAGTAATAGTTTTTGAAAATCTTCAGTTTATATGTGCATTTTAATTTATTTATTATTACTTTTGTATTATATAAATTATCCATAATGATTTCAGAAATTTACTCACGTTTGCGATGTTCTAGAATATTCTATAACAACATTATATTGCCATATTGTGCTAATCTATCCTTCATTTTCTTATTCTGAATTATTTAATGATTGACCATTTTTAAAATTTGAAAGAGGATTATTTCCTCTTACATCAATAACTAGGAATAAAAGAAAAAATCAAGAACCTGATAATAACTTGACCTCTAAAAACGTAAGTGTTTAATTTTTAATAAATAATATCTATGTAACATTATAATATCATTATTTCTTCAATTGGCGTAGAGTAGAGATGTCATTATATGTCTTCTACAAAATTTATTACGGAAAGTGGTTCGAAGTGTTGTTAGAACTGAATCCTGCCACCGAATATTACCATCACAGTACACGCCCCAAACTTCATTTTCATCCATACCATCTGGATGTGTGGTCATTTACTGTGCGGTTTTCAAAAGACTTTCTTCCACGTACGACTTAAATGTGATACAAGCCTCCATGCGAGTTGTTTTTTTTTAATGAAACTAAGGGACGAGACGAGCAGGACGTTCGCCTGATGGTAATTGATACGCCCTGCCCATTACAATGCAGTGCCGATCAGGATTCTTGAAAGACCCAAATATTCTGAGCGGCACTAGAACTGCGACATCATCTTGAGACATAAGATGTTAAGTATCATTTGCTCAGTAATTTCACTAGCTACGGTGTACTTCAGACCGAAACACAATAATACTTACACATTACTGCTTCACGGCAGAAAACGGCGCCGTTGTATCTCCTCTATTGAGCCTCCCACTCGTTTCGTGTGTGATACGACATTGATACCTTGCAAAAACGAGTAATAGCTGCCAAATTCCTATGATTCTTCTGGTATTGTAGGAAAGAGCAGCAGTGGCCCTCAGCAGTTGCTTACCTTCTCGTCTTCCTTAAAAAAGAAATGCTTTTTCCACCACTTATTCTTATAAAAATTTAGGAAACTTTCTCTTAGGAGTTGATCAACAATGGACAAGGAAGCATAGTCGAAAAAGCTGAAAATAAACTATATTTGATCGGGTTGTGTTGAGAACTTATAATTTAATTTGATGTTTTTTTTATTTCTGCTTCTTTACTTGGATACTGGGAACATAGTTAGTCTTGTTTTACACTATAAACAGGTTGTATATGTTAATTGTGTTAATAATGTGGTAAAAGTTCATTAAACATTAGAATAGGACAAACATATTTACACGTGCCACATTTAAAATATGTTGTTCGTTATCTACCCTACACTATAGTTAAGGAAAACTTTAGTTGATGTTAATATTGAAGGAGTTTAGAGGGCGTAAATCCTTATTCTATAAATTAATCCCCCACATCAAGGAGCAAAGGCTGTGGCAAATTTAGAATTTGAGAATGAATTTCAAACAAAGACAATATTATGATAAGACTCGAAAAGAATAATAATGGACGATTATAATTATTAGAGAGCATATGAATATGGTATAACGAAAATGCAATTTAATTTCATTTTGTGGAGCGCGCGGCACTGCGATTTGTCGCAGTTATATGATGAATGAATTTTGTTTACTAAACTTTTTTCAAATAATTCTACTTAGTGTCTTAAAAAAATATATTACCTATACGAGAACATAAATTTTAGCTCGACATTAGAACTAAAAAGATACAAAATGGAAGTGACATTCAGAAAAAAGTTACCCTGAAAAAGTCCTGCTTCAGTTTTGCTTATTACATAATATGTAATAAGCAAAACGAGATTATAATATTATTATTATCTCGTTTTGAAAAAAATCATATTATTTTATGTACCTCGAGCTAAATTCTTTGAAGTTGTAAAAGACATAATAAAATAAAAATAAAATAGAGTCTTCTTAAGGAAAGTAGGTGAAAAATGTTTTTTGTGTCCATTTTGTATCTGCAATTACTAGTTACAATGGCCAGTGAAGGGTGTCCTTGTCAGTGAAGACATTAAGGCTAAGATATATAAATTGTACTTAAACTTTGCTCAGACTTTACTTATATAAAACTTAAGTGAGTGTGATAAAATGTGAACTTATCTTTTGCATTAGGCTGGCTTAGCTAAAGCTCAGTATAATTTTACCTGACAAATAACTACAAAAACGAAATCAAAGATTACGCTAAGCTTACGCTCAGCTAAGTTTTACGTGAGTAAAGTCTGAGCAAAGTCTAAGTATGATTTATAGATCTCAGCCTAAGTGAAAATGTTTAGATGCAGTCTGATGTATTTTTGATTCAACCTTGTGACATGATTGATAGATCAGATCTGCAAGTGAATTTGATTGATTTTCGGCCGCTTTTCTTAATCTAAAGGTTTTTTACGGATGTTCTTTGGTAATCAGCCAAGAATACTGTCCTGTAAATATTCTGCAGTAGGAATCTTGATGTTTAAACTAGAAGTGCTTTTTCGGGCTTTTTTAAACTAAGTAACCTTGGAAATGCTTTACTACGATACAAGCTGAAAATTTCACAAAATTAGAAGAGGCGTAACTTTTTGATAGTAGGTGTTATAATACTAAAAGTATAACTTCCATGTTTTCCAGTTTTACACTATAAATTTTTCGAACGTCGTAGCTTGCTTTATCTGACAGATTGTGTTATTATTGATGTAACGAAAAACTGCAGTAAACTATCCCCTAGATCATTTCCAAATAAAAGTTATTCGAGTACTGTACCTGGATGATAGAAGTGATAAACTAGCAATTAATATTTACAGAAAACATTCTAAACTTCGGTTTCATGTTGTGCCTGTAACTGTTATTGTTGTATTATCACTAAGGTTCAATGCTACTTTAAAATTCTCAACAAGATAGTATTTAAATATTTTTTTTTATAGTTTATCAAAAACATTATGAATCGCTGAAGTTCATGCCATCTTAATCCTAATTAACATTAAAACACGAAAGAATCTGTCCAGGCAAATTCATCTTACCTCATAAGACACTGATAACAAAAAACTAAGAAGTTAACTCTACTTTTTTTCTAGAAGACTTAAAATTTTCTATCAATGCTAATGTTACCTTGATCATTGTCAAGTATAAATATAATATAGTTATTAAATTAAATATTAAATACGCAGGAAAAATTCAGACTCCTATCATAAAACTTGAATCCCCTTTAAAGTTTTTCAGGTAATAAAACACAATTTAAGATAGTAAAAAATTGATTAATTATTAAATTGATGCAACGCTCATTTGATATAGGTATATTTCATAATTAACAACTCAAGATATTAGTGTTGTTGCTACAACAAGATATAAATCCTGTCGAAATATAAATACTAGTTTATCTATCTATGCATGTTGTTGTACTAAGGTAAGCATGTTTTATCTGTTGCTAAATTTTGACTTACGTCTTGTTGATTGAAGAAGTCATCTTGGGCATCCTCGTTCGAACAGCCCATATCTTGGAGTAGTGGGGTAACATGCCGTTCCCAATCATCCATTGTGGGTAACAACAGGTAAGCCCAAACGTCAAAAATCACAGCAATCTTCACTAACAACAAGAGTCATACATCATCTAACACTTGTGTGTCGCCGTTTCGCGCCAAACTTTTGAAGTCGAAATTGGCGGGAATACACACGATTGTTGCCGGCTCGAGGGAGTGAGAAAAGAAACCGGCCGCTGGCGTCTCACGTGCCCCTATTTGCGCGCATGCAAAAATCGTACTAGGAAAAGTCTTCGTGAACAGAGAGTGAATCAGTGTATTGAGGAGCGGGATTCCGGCCGCCCGTCGACGCGACCGGAACTGGAGTGCGTGCCGTCCGCGGTGCCAAACGCCCTCTGCGTCGCGCCGCCTCGAGGCCCTCTCTCTCACGCTCCAACCGCCGCCAATAGCCCGTCCCTCTCGCACAGTTCAGCGCCTCACGCCTCCCATGGGCGGCAGCGCTTTTCCACCGTCCGCTCGTGGTCGCAACATGGCCGTACCTCCGCTGATCACCATCACTTGACCATCCACCGAGGCCTGCGGGATTTACTCACTTTTATAACAGCCGGAAAAAATTATCAAACAAACATTTCCGATTCAAAGTTTCGCGGAAAATCTCAAAGTTTTTCCGCTTCTGAGTCTTCATTTCACGATGAAACTATTGTTGCGCATTTTATTCAACAATCTGGAGATCAACATATTTCAAAATTATGTTTTTACTTAGCGTCTTAAATTATCCATTCTATTTAAAAAAATATCTTTCAAACCCTAATTAAGAAGATTTTAATTTGATTAGTACAACAATTAATCCAGTTATCCAATTAATTGTAAAACAATCATCTTAATAATTTAAAAATGCAATATCTTAATGTCACGTGATAATCACAATATTTATGTGATAATACGAGTATGTCGGAGTTTATTCTGTTAGATAAAACTTTTTGATGGTAAAATATTTTCTTATTTGTCACAAAAAAAATTGTTAAATACATCATAATAATTTAATTTAATTTAGCTTCACAGTTCAGCAAGTGGAGAATGATACCAATGATGTAGGTACTTTGTTGGCATAAGACGAAGCTTAGGGCCTCCATACAACCGAGTAGTGTATTCAATCCTACTTTTTTCCAAGTGATATAAGTACATTGTTTTAGAGCTATTTAATAGATTAAAAGCCATAATGCTACTTGAAGTTTTTTAACAGCCTTCTTAAAAAATAATAAGGATTACCACAGACTTACAAAATACTAACGTAGAGACGAATAAAGTGTGAGAGAAGATTATCTCTAACGAAGATGCTGCAAGATATAAAAGGAAAGCGTATCTATTGTTACTGTAAACGATTTTGACTGAAAGTCCTAAGTAGTCAGCCACGATTAGCATGGGCTCCTTTTTATTTTGAATATTAAACAAATAGCTAACGCACACATTAACAAATATAATTGGCTGTCAGGTATTCTATACGCTAGTATATTCTAAGTCTTATGAGTTACACATTGTTAGTATGTAATATGTAACCGGCTGGTATGGTAATACATCAGAATTATGAATATTCAAACAATAAAAAAAATTATAACTGTTTAACGCTGTTATTTAATTTGATAGTCATGACACTAACATGACATATCCAAATGCATAATATTACAAATGACGAACATTCTTCCCAGTTGTCACATCAGTTATACGATGGTTCTTTCCAAGACGGAAAGTACTAAAATATACAGAAGGATGTCACATAATTTATATAAAAAAGGCATAAAAAGGCATTTATTTTCACAAAATTGATTTATTTTGGATTTTTTTTGATGTTAGTTCAAACACTACCATGCTTCGGAAACAAATGGCGCTCTGAGAGAGAAGAAACGGCGCAAGAAACTCTCGCAGCATTCCTTTTTTTTGCGCTCTTTTTAATAAAATGTACAATTATAACATAAGTTATTGATATAAAACAATCATGATCTAGTCCCAAGTTATCAGATCGCTTAGATATTCAGCAGTTAATTATAATATTCAGCTGTTAGTATACAAATTGTAATAGGTCAGTACGTTTTTTTATGGACAAGGAAAGGAGGACAAACCAGCGTACTGGTGTTACGTGATCACCGCCGCCCACCTTCTCTTGCAACACCAGAGGAATCACAGGAGCGTTGCCGGCCTTTAAGGAAGGTGTACGCGCTTTTTTTAAGGTTCCCATGCTATATCACACACACCGCACAAGGAAGCTCATTCCACAGCTTTGTAGTACGTGGAAGGAATGTCCTTGAAACCCGCTCTGTAGAGGACCGCCACACATCCAGATGGTGGGAATGGTATTCTAACTTATGGCGTGTCGTGCGAAGGTGGAATTCGGCGGCAGGAATCAGGTGGAACAGCTATTCCGAATACGGTAGTAGACACACAAGGAAGTGTCATCTCTACGCATCGAAACGCTCTACAAATCCAGAACATATTGTTAAAAATGGATTTTCATTTATGCCCGCATTTATGTACTAAATAAACAACACAGTCTACTGGTGAAACTTATACGATCAAGACTAAGTATGCAAAATAACTCATGTGATAACAAGTCACGGCCCTTTGAACAATCATCAACTTAATTGAGGTGTCACCGACATTCCTCAGTGCAGGACTTATATGGAGGCAGCAGAGACGGCTACACACATCATCCTGGAGTGCCTGAATGTGGCAGGGTCCAACACCTGGGGTCACTGAGGACTTTCCCCTGGGTCATATGTGACATCAAAAGTTTGAGTAACTTTCTTAAGGATTTAGATAGGCGCTCCATCAAAGACGCACAAGATCTCGAATTTCATATATATTAATGTCCCAATTTCGATCCGGTTTTAAGCTATAGTAAAATAAATCGAATAATCTTTTACTACGATTTAGTCACATTTTTTATAGAAGAAGAGGAAATACGAGCGTACGGGACAATTATTCATGTTAAGAGATCACCGCCGCTAACAATCTCTTGCAAAACCAGAGGAATAATGGAAATCTATTGTGAATAAATGGTTTTTCTTTCTGTCTTACTTACTGCTTGAAATAAAATATTGTTTGATGGCAGCGTATTATTTTAATAGTGGGTAATCACCAACTGAAACCTGACCTATCAGAATAAGTTAACTTCATTTAAGTGTAAACTGAGTTACTCGTATTTATAGTAATTGACTTAAACTTTGGCATAGCATCGTGACCAGTGATCCGTAGATAAATCACAGAATATACTAATTACCAAAACGAATAAAAGCTTAATTCTAGGCTTTAACTATAAGATAGGTATTACTGATTAGCTCAAATATATAACTCGGAATAATACGGAATCAACGTTAAACGTTATAAAAACTTTACTAAGCTGTTGAAAAGTTTAACATGATTGTAGTTTTCACACAAATGGATCATGGTAAGATAGAATCCTGTACGTGAGTCTTGTAATTAATCTTATTGGGGTGACGTAACATACGTCAGTACCTATATGTATGGCCGCGTCAATAAAAAACGCGAACTCATGCAAACCATCAAGATGAGGTAAGTCACATATTTGGGGCACATGCACGAGACGTACGAACTCCTACAACTCATCATGATGGGTAAAGCTGTCGGAAGAAGTGGCGTGGGTCGAAGAAAACAGTCTTGGCTGCGCAACATCCGAGAGTGGAAAATAATTGCGAGTGCGGCTGAACTAATCGCTTCGCGAAGGACGAAAAGTTAAAATTACAAAGGTGACTGCCGACTTTCGCTAGTCGGAGAGGCACGCGAAGTAGATGTATATATCTAAGATTTATAGGTATATTTCACTGGGGCACCACGGTGACGCAACCAGTCATCAACAAAATATACTACAGCTCTATAGGGAGTTACTCACCTGGTCCGTTTGGTTGCGCAAACAATTTGGTGGCGCAACCAGCTTGGACGCGTCACGACTCTGGTGTCTATTTTGGTAGCTTATGGACACCACGATGGTACGGCTGGTTGCGCTACCCTGGTGTTCCAGTGAAATAAAGCCCTTAGGGCAAATATAGCCCTAAGCTCAGAGACTATTTTCACTTCAAAGCCTCTTGAAACCTGGTATTACATAATATATCGTTTCACGTCCACATATTTAAATCCTATCAAAAAGTGTGAAACCACTAGGCCCTACGTGCAGTTCTATAAAATATTCCTATCAGAAGTAGAATTTTATTGACAAAAATACATCATTTTTATTTGTTAATATCACGTTATTGGCAGAATCTTCAAGCATTAATACTGCGTTTTAATAAACTTTAGTAAATGTAATAATCTCAACAAAAATATCTCTAAAAATGATAGAAAATTTAATCATCAAAATATCTACGGTTGTATATTTCAATAGAATTGGCATCAAAAGAGGTGCTAAGTCCTGTGGATAATCCTGAAGTTTATTTATAATGACATTCAACATAAAGAACTTTCCAATGTCAATAATAAAAATAAGATAAAAAAACACATTTTTTTATTGTCACAGCATTGTTTTGCTGTTTTAAAAATATGGGTACTTTAATTCATATCTATAATTAAAACAAAGCAGATAATTTAGTATAATTTATGTACAAGGCGTGAATACATTGACAAGTTGAAAGTGTATTACTTGTTAATTAAATTTTTTGGTATTTTTATAATTGCTATATGTATCTAAGTAATTTAATTGGAATTTCCAATTGGTGTAAGTATAATAGTAAATTAACATTTTAATCACCGAAAAAAATTACATGTTAGGTTGTTCACCGAAGATTTGTCAGTTTATTCACCGTAGTTATTTATCAAAAATCGAGAAAAATATAGTGTTTTTTACTTTAATAATAGACAGTATGTACTCTCTATAATTAATTGAAAAATGTAAGATTAATCTTAAATCTTAAACAGAAAAAATTAACATCAAAGCACTTAATTACACGCTTTATATTAGCTTCACCTGTAGGTATGTATGTTTCTATGTAACCGACTCATTCGGGCGCCATTTTGACCCACTGTAAACGGCCAGATTTCGTTCAGACTTCGTAAATTTATCGAGGACCGTTTATTATTACCGGACACAGTAATTTGATAAAATTATTCCATTTTTGAATATTCAAAATAAGATTTTATTCATTTATACAATTTTCAACCATTTAACAGACCTTTACCTAATATAAGAAAATTTTCGAATAACAAAGAGAATTTTTAATTCAATAACGAAAATAGAAAATATTTTCTACGTTTTAGTTTGGTTTATTTATAAAATCGTGTTTTTTTAGTTTTTTTTTTAACCAATTTATAATAATACAAACATAAATGATGACACTTAAATGATTGTTGAAATTTTATAAGAAAATAGTGATGAAATTTTTTGTAGCATTGGACGGACATGAACATCATAGCAACAGAATTATTTTTATTTTGGCCACCACATGTATAGGAATAAAACATGACCTGTATAACTTCTGAAGCCAAATTCTAAAGAAAATGCCATAGACATAACTCGATTTGATTAGCTCCATGAGCACTGATGGTCACGTCCCACATTAACATATAGCCTTATCAGTTGCTAAATCATGAATCGTAATATTAAAAGACCATAGCTGACTCATATAAAAATAAACAGAAGTTATGAGATAGAGAATAGGTAAGCAGTGCTGAAGATGAAACGTATATTATGCTCGAATAGGGATGGGTGTCTTTTTCAACTAATGATTGGTGTTCAGCAAGCGCGACTTTCAGATTGAATTTTTCTTCTCCCTGTGTTAACGAGATTTTTGTGTTTATAAGGTCACAGCTGGTTTTTTGAAATACTTATGGAGACATTTTATACAAATTTGAACGATCATTCACATGTCCAAATCATACATTTTTTCGGTACTTTTATCTCCAAACTGTATTCTTGAACAATCAACCGTTCTTTGTTTAATAACAATATTTAAATAAAATAAAACTACAATTGTGCAACATGTTAAAACAAAACATACTTATTTGTGCGGAAGCTTGCAGAAAAAAATATTTGATTACTTAGGAGATAGTGACAATCACAGAACAGAAATTTTCTATTCCGTGGTGACAATATTAAAGCTATCCTTATCGTATGTATCACTTAGTCTCACTAGACACTGACGCCAAATTCGTAAATGATTGATATATTGACTTATCACATATTGCACCGCACTTTCGTGCCGTTAATAGCTTGACATCTCGATATGTATATTGGGGAGCGCAGTTATAGGTAATCTGAATAAGTAATCATCTCAAGTTTATTCGAGTATGTGGCGTAAATAACTTAGCATGTTGAGTTGTTTGATTAAATAATATTATTATATTTAGACATCTCCGATGTTATATTTATCTCGAAAGCAACAGAGTGACACATCAAAAATAAGCGAGTTAAATCCAGAACTCATATTTGCTATTAGAACTCCTAATTGGATACACCTAAGTCTATTTGTCGATGTATTCACGCCGTGTATGAATATTATTACTTTTGAATACAAAATGAGAGACCAGAGATCAGAGTACCCATGTCGTATTGTCCTGCAAACATCACGTCAACCAGATCATTACACCAAGATTACACAGTTACAATGCGTAGCCGATTTCAAAATGAATGTAGGTATGTATATTTGAAGGTAAAAATGTTATATCGTCGAAACAACAAGGATGTTAATTCCATAGTTTGTGGAAGAAAGTTCTTTAAAACAATACTGTGGAAGAACGCCATTCATAAATGCAGTATTTTAGAAAGAAGCGACGTTATAACAATATCAGGTATATTGCCTGTTTGCCGAATCCAAGCACTCACCTTTAAAGGAATCAAATGGACAAGGACTAACTTCAATTAGTCCTGGACTAAGTCACGTTTTTGTGATTGGCGTACACAAAAAAAAAGCAAATTAACCGCCTAACAGACAAAATCGCTAAGACTCTAAGCTGTTTGACATCATGGCACAATGCGCTACTCTCAAAACTTCCATCATTTGGGCTTCCCGAGGGCTTAAGCAAGTGGACCTCCAGCTTTCTCACTGGGAGCAGCATACAGGCCACGGTTATTGATCGAACCCGAAGCCCGTGAACGCTGGAGTGCTCCAAGGCCGTGTGCTGTCTCCCATGCTGTTTTATCTGCTTATCAATGATATGTTGGACACCTCCAACATACATTGCTATGCAAACGACAGCACTGGTTATGCCGTATACACGGGCCATGCAGGTCTCTCTCGGGAGATCGTCGACCAGTGCCGGGAGAAACTTGTGTCTTCTATCGAATCCTCTCTTGAGAAGGTTGCGGAATGGGGTAAATTGAAACTTGTCCAATTTAACCCCCAGAAGACTCAAGCGTTTACTATTAAAAAAAACCCATTTGTCGTATCACCGCTCTTCAACAACACTTCCCTTAAAGCCTAGTCGTCTAGTATCGGAATACTGGGTCTCGAAATCTCGAGGAAATGCCAATTCCGTGGCAATCTGGAGGGCAAAGCCAAATTGGCTTCGAGTAAGCTGGGCCTCATTAATAGAGCACGGCAATACTTCAAGCCAGCCCACATTGTAGCGCTCTACAAAGCGCAGGTTCGGCCACACATGGAGTATTGCTGTCATCTCTGGTCTGGCGCACCCCAGTATGAGCTTGATCCATTTGACCGCATGCAACGCAGAGCAAGTCGAATTGTCGGGGACCCAGTGCTCTGTGAACGGCTGAATCACTTGGCGTTGCGTTGAGACGTCGCTTCATTGTGTGTCTTCTACTGCATTTATCACGGGGAGTGTTCCGAAGAGCTGTTTCACGTCATTCCTGCCACCGAATTCCACCTTAGCACGAAACGCTAAGTTAGGATATCATCCCCACCATATGAATGTGTGGCGGGCCTCCAGAGTGCGATTTTCAAGGAGCTTACTTCCACTCACTACAAAACTGTGGAATGAGCTTCCTTGTGCGGTGTTTTCGGGACGATACGACATGGGTACCTTCAAAAAAAGCGCGTGCACCTTCCTTAAAGGCCCGCAACGCTCCTGTGATTCAGCAGAGGGTGTTGCAAGAGTATGTGGGCGGCGGTGATCACTTAACACCAGGTGATCCGTACGGTCGTTTATCCTCCTATTCCATAAAAAAAAGAAATTAATATAACATCCCCACCAACTGGATGTATGGCATTCGTCCACCGTGCGGTTTACAAGGAACTTTCTTCCATGTATTGAACTTATGACGATGTTGAGCTCTTCGAATTCGACACAACAGCGAAGAACAGTATCTCTCTCGCTCGGGTACACTCGGCGTTCCGAGTTCACCCGATCGAGCCTTTCACCTCAGAGCGTGACGGACCAAGTTCACCCGATCGTGCTTTTCACCTTACGAGCGTGACGGATCAGCCTACGTAAAAATTTGTTTACAGTGCGCCAAAAGTATATTTTCACTTCAAAATATTTAGTTGGACTTTTAATATATTAAGCACCAAATAAAAAAAACTCCCTTTTTCGTGTCATTAATCAGAGAAACTATAAGATTACGTTGCTTTTTATTGCCATATATTAAATAGTATTTATTTTAAGTATGGATATCGTGAAAAACGTTTCTTAGCTAAGAATGAGAGGTAGCCAAAGACAAACTTTTCGGCAAACGGGTTAATAATAATAATATTTTATCAAAGCCAATTGAAAACTCCCAAAGAACAGTACACAAACTATAGTAACATCAACCACGTAAACAAAAATATTCATAAAAATGTTCATAAAATGAGAACTATTGGACATGACTTTGTCAAATTTATAGGGGACCAAATGGCAAACATTCTGCATCAAACTAAAGAAGAATCAAGGAAATCGGATCATAAATCTCAGGGTAATCGGTGTACATACGAGGGCGGCACTGAAAATTTCGGGAATCAAGGAAGTGACACAACATTACTACTTAAAAATTTATTGCTTTTCGAAGTATTCTCCGCGAAATTTGACACATTTTTCCATATACGATGGAACCAATCATTGAAGCAACCATTCCAGTCGGAAGTTGGGGTCTCCAAAAAGGCCGTTTTGTAGACGTCCACAGCTTCTTCAGGTGACGAAAATCTCTGACCACGCAATTTATTCTTTATTTTAGCGAAAGTATAGAAATCATTAGGGCTTAGATCGGGGCTGTACGGTGGATGGTCTAATAATTCTATGCTTTCTTCCTCTAAAAACTCTTTTGTTCTGTGCGCGGTGTGAGAACTCGCATTGTCGTGATGGAGGATGATGCGGCGCTTGCGCTTTACGGAGTTCAGAAACGACCTGTGGCAAACAAATTCTAGCATACCATTCTGCATTAACCGTTCTTTGTCCCTCAAGAGGTATAGTCGCAACATGGCCGGTTTTGGAGACAAACGTGGCCACCATTTTTTTTGCAACCCTCCGTGAACAAACAATTTTTGTTGGCTTTAACTCATTTTCGAACACCCAAACTCGTGACTGGATTTTTGTTTTGGGTTCGTACGCGTATATCCAGGATTCGTCACCTGATACGATGTTGTATACAGCATTTGAGGATCCTGCGTGGAATCTTTCGAGAGTTCTGATGTACCAAGTAACGCGAGCCGCTTTTTGCTCTTCACAGAGCAAATGCGGTATCCATCGGGAAAACAACTTTTTTACACTTAATTGTTTATGCAAGATTATTTCTATTTGACTCATGCCAATGTCTAAAGTTGCCTGAATTTCGCGGTATGTCACATGTCGATCCTCCTCAATCAGCTTACGCACAGCATCAACGTTTCTTTGGTGACTGCAGTTTTTGGACGACCTTGACGGAGATCATCACTGAGCTTGACACGTCCACGTTGAAATTCAGCAAACCAGCGATAAATTATAGTTTTGCATGGGGCTTCATCACCAAATGCAGAAATCATCCGGTCAACACACTGTTTTTATGTTAAACTACTTCGAAAGTCATAATAAATCAACGCTCTAGAATTTTCTCAAGTCAACTCCATTTTCTCAACGACTAAACAAGTTTGACAAGACCTTGTGACAAGACCGAGAATCTTTTTTTAAATAAACAAATGGAATTCGATTTTTAAAACCAAGGAGTTTTCAATTTAAACAGTGGAAATATTCAATTCCCGATACTTTTAGTGCAGCCTATGTACATAAGAAAATAACATGAATGGAGAACCTCCTCCTTTTCGAAGTCGGTTAAAAATTTCAGAAACTCGATACGAAAATATACTAGAAATGTAACTATCTACGTATTATTTAGGTACGTTGTATTCTTGCAACTTTAAGTAAAATTTATATTGTATTTTAAACTTAAATTAGTTAAGTTCATTATTAAAACCGAAGTATACATAGTAAAACACTTACGAGAAATGAAGTTGTGAAGACCTTACAAGCTTCCAATTATAAGTTAAATGTCTAATTCTTGTTAGCGCTGGTCCACTATAGCTAGCGGCTTCGTGAATTGAAACTTTCATAGGTAAGACATGTCCAGAAAGTTTCCTATTAAGTAACTTACATCACACATGTATCCGGTATACCTAAAGTTTAAATTTACTGCACCTTCTACCAATCGGTAGTATGTAATTACGTCGGACGTAAAGACATATTACACTTTAAATCTAAATAGTAATTTTCATTATTATAACACTAGAAATAAGGGACTGCTTGTAAATAATTCTAACAGGCTTCATAAGATACAATATAATCGTTTAGTGGGCTTGCTTAAGGTATTTTCGTAATTTTGTGGTTATCATGTGTATGTATAGCATACACATGTTTACACGGTTCGTCAGGCTCATTTAAATGGTATTGCTTGTGGCGGCGTCGTGTACCGGTTCGTCCCCTTCCCTCAAATATATGCGTAGGGAACGACGGTTGGTCCACGCGTCAACTCGCGAACTAATGCTGCTTGTGGTGCTAAGTCGACCTAATATCTATATACACACATCAACAAAATATAGGGATATTTTATATTTCATTGAATAACTAAAAATCTATGAAGAATTTTCTAATATACTGAATAGAAGAATGATAGGCTATTTTAAGGTCTTTTATAAAAAATAAAAAATTATTTTGTGATTATTTTGTTTTAACTAAAATTGTTAATTTTTGAATTGCCTTCAAAAATTAGTAAAAACTTAATTTCTTCTTAAAAAACTTTAAATTTTAATTAAAATTATCAAAATCTTATTAAATTTAATAATTAATAATCAGTGTTGCCACCTCTCACATTTATTACACACCGACATCGATTGTTCATACTAAAAATTAAATTGTCAATGTCTTGCTGCGGTACGAGGTCCCATGTTCTTTACAAGTGTTCGAAAAGCTTTTGTTCTGTCGTCTCATTTGGCGGGAAATCTCTTAAAGCATTCCGTTGTAACATGTCCCAGGTATGCTCGATAGGATTTAAGTCGGGCGACTGTGCAGTCCAATCCAAAACTTGGATGGATTCATCCATTAATTCATGGATTAAACCCAAACCGGGACTCATCGGTGAACAGCACCAAAGACCATTGTTCGTCACTCCATGGTAAATGCTCCTGAGCCCACGAACGCTCAAACACGTGGCTGTCTACGAGCACGAAGACCAACGTCATGCAACCACGCACGGTTTTGTCGTTCACCAGCAGCTGGTGGTCCGCCTGGAGCCATTGTACTAGTTGCATTGCTGTGATATTGGGTTGTCTTCTGGCAGTCATTTGAATAAAGTGATCCTGTGTCTGCGTAGTAGCACGATATCTACACAGGTGTCCACAACATTGATATCAAGTTTTGGCTGGTGTGTAGAGCCTCAGCCACAACACGTTGGATACCACCAATTTCTAACATGCCCACTGCTCGTAATATTTCATCTCGACTCTAATGACGTCGTGACATGACTCTTAAAGCTCACAGGGCACGTTACATTCAAAATAAAAACAATAAAATCCCTTTTTATAAATTAAATTATTAAAACAGTTTTAATTTTCGATAACGTAACGAATTACTAACAGTTTTGCCGCCGTATTTTGTATTATCTTATTATTGTTTTATTTTTAAATTTTGAAAATAGAATCAAAGAGGTTTCAATAAACTTTTTATGGAAACTTAAAAAAAAATATGAAGTCGTAAATAATTAGAATTAAGATATCCCTAGATTCTGTTGATGTGTGTATATAAAAGCGACATACCACTCATTCACTCTCTGACTGACTGACTAATCAAGAAATCTCAGAAATTACAAAGCCTACTAACTTCAAATTTGGAAGGTAGGTTCTTTCTAAAGTTATAAAACGTAGATGTCAGCTAAGAATTGATTTGAGAAAATCTTCCCCTGAGGTGGTGAAAGGAGAGGGTCGAAAGTTCTATGTTTTTGAAGTTAGAGACGTGACAATCGACATTTAGGTTATTAGTTTTAAATCATAAAAATCTGTATAAGTAATTTTGCAAAACTTTTAATGTAGATTTTTTCTGGGGGCAAGTGTAAGAAGAAAGAATCCTATGAAAATGAGGGTTGGAAGATTATATGAAAAGTACTATGTTTTCGAAGTTAGCGATGTAATTTAGGTTACTCACTGAAAACAATATATACATATATATATATATATATATATATATATATATATATATATATATATATATATATATATATATATATATATTGTTTTCAGTGTCATATATATATATATATATTATAAGAAAATCTACCTATACGCTACTTCAATAAATCTCACCTTAAGGGTGGTTAAATAGGGGATGACATTTTGTATGGGGGGAAAGTTTTAATTATTGTTAACTATTGTTATCTTGAAGTTTGGCAGGTAGGTCTTTTTAGGGCGTAGGTATCAGCTAAGAAAAGATTTTATGAAATCCCTCCTAAGGGGGTGAAATTGGGGTTGAAATGTTGGATGAAAGTCTTATAAATTCGCCCATAGTGGTATTATTTGTATGGGCACCTATATAATTAAAATACCTTTGACATCTACGCCTTTCGATGATAAAATTATTGAATAAAAAATTGTTACAGTCTTAGTCATCATGATCCACCCATATCCGGCTCTCTACAGTTTCGAGGTCTCCTCTCGGAATGAGAAGGCATTTTGGTCATAGTTTATCACGCTGGGCGGTGTAGTGCGTATTGTTGAAAGTGTGGTTTGCAGACTTCACACACATAATATTCCTATGGAGAACTCTCAGGCGTGCAGTTTTCCTCACGATATTTTCTTCACCGTTATAGCAAGTGATATTTAAGTACTTATACTTTGTCTCAACCATTTGGCTTTCACTGCTTTTTCAAGTTAAACTTAGTATTTAGGTACATACTTCATAATGTCTTTTTAATAAGTAGGTGTACACGTATAGTTTTATTTGTATTTTATTTAGTGTGAGATATTTGAACAATTTTTTTTTAATTGAAACCGTTTCAGTTAAACTTAAATCTAGCCTTATCTAATTACTATACAAATTATGTCCGCGTGGAATGGTGACAAAAAAACTGGCTGCATTTCCGCGCCGGACAGCCAGGATGATCCGGTTAAAAAAAGATTTCACGATAATTTGCACAAAAAAAAAATTCCATAAACTTCCCTAATACCTTTCATGATAATTTGCAAAAATATATTGCCTATAAGTTTCCGTAAAAATTTCCCCAATTAATTTTGAAAATAATTTCCTCAAAAATTTGTGCAAAAACTTATAAAAACGTATTAAAATAATTTAATTTATTACAAATTAGACTTTGCTACGCGATGACAATCAATAAAGCACAGGGCCAAACTTTCAAAGCAGCCGGTATAGATCTCAAAAATTATTGTTTCTCGCATGTATGTGGCGTGCTGAATCAGTTCAACAAATAGTTTAGTTATTCTTCAACCCGAAAGAAGAAATAGAAAATGTTGTTTACAGGGAAGTTTAAAAAAAAATAAGACTATCATTTTTTTGTCCATACCATCGGATTACCAATAAATTGCAATTTAAACATTGCAACAATTTCTGAATAAAATATTTTGCTATTCTATAATCTTATTATAATAATATAGCCAGAATCTTAATTTGGAAACAGCCGATGTACTACATCTCAGAAATTGTTTCTTTCACGACCTACTACTACTAACACTACATGGAGGCTTATAACAATATTTAAATTTAAACTTTGTTTACGAGGAAGTTTGGAAAAATCAAACCGTCATCTCTTAATTCCAAAAAAAAATATAATGTAAATTGCGACCTCGATGGTGAAATATCGCCACCTAATAAGGTACTTATTATTCTACATTAGAAAGTTTATCTCGCAGGAAAATCAACTATCATCCATAATTTTATCTACTGTCTTATGATTTTCGATCAGGTCGCGTCTCATGACGCGAGTTTAACATTTTATACCCATCCCTAGAAAAGTGCTCAACGCCGCTAAAGAAGTTTTCACTTCAACTAGCCATCTAGTCAGTTGATTGGAGTAATCTGAGATGTTATATAGGCATGAGCTCCCAATTCACTAAGCCTCCATTTCTAGACTGGGTTCCTACTGCTACAAAGTGAATTTACTAATTTAAGTGTAATCGGTATGACGACATTCTTGTTATAGGATTTTTTGATTTCTAAAATACTTACACAAAAACGTCAAGTTCTTAAGATTTAAAAATTACCATTTTATATTTCACTAATGATGGCAACATAGAGCGGCAAATTTCTAGCCGCCCCGATTGGCGAAAATCCTGGCTACACCACTGTTTTTACTTACTACTTTGCCGTTACTTACCATGTTATAATGAGACTGATTTGGTAATATGGTCTATAGCTGTTATTCAAATTATTCTAGTTTTCCAACAATATACATACTTACTTTATTTTAATAACATTTATTGTGATGGAATCTATCCAGTACTGTACGGTACTTTTATATTTTCTTCTATAACAGCAATTCATTTGTCATTCTGTTGTCTGTTGTCACCTGGAGCTTTTACCGATTAGTGCGAATTCAAGGATTCCTTTCGCTCGGCATTTTATCTTTCATTGTTTTTACTTCTTGTCTTAATTTGTATCGAAATGTGTGGACCATACGGGATTAAGCCCGCGCCTTTCGGTTTACGTCCCAGCGGCTTAATTAATTGTCAAGTGCCAACTCGACCTAATAAAAAAACTATTGTGAAATTAGCATTAAACACAATCAATTAAGCCAACCGGCCGCATGCCGTTTAATCCGTTATTCTTGGTACGTAATATTTTTTGTTCAACGCTTGGGTTGTGGTCATAACCCAAGAGTAACCAGTGAAATCTGTGTGCCTTTTAGCCATTTTCTATTTGTACCAACTGCTTTTTCATTTGTTATAGAACATAAAAACTGTTGTATACAAACCCGATCATTATTTTTTTTAATTATAACCATAATTATATTAATTTGTAAAATTAAAGACTAAAACATTCCTGGGCTAATTTCACAATAGTTTTTTTATTAGGTCGAGTTGGCACTTGACAAGCGCCAAGTGGCAACACTATGACAGATAAAAAATCAACGTTGTTTACATTTTACACTTTGATTTTAGTTTTCAATAACGTAAGATCCTTTAAAATTTGAAATAAGGACAAAGAAGTACTAAACTATATATTATACATGTTAGTGACATCGGAATAAACAAACAAATTAGCAAAATGAATACACCGCCGGCTGAATTAAGTTTTGATGAAATATTAAAATTTATGCTTGCACATAATGGTAAAGTTACTAATCATGAATTGGTAAAACATTTTAAAGTTTTCCTAATGAATCCTGATATGAGAGGTAAGCAGATTGTATCCTATACCTAAATCTCTTTTCTACTCTTCTGTTTACGTATTTAAGGTTTAACATGTACATAGAGGTATACTCTATAAGTACCTTGCCTATGTTCTGTCAGCCCCTATAAACTTATTGATTTTTATAGGTATCTAGTCAATTAACTAGCTCGTATATTTGCTATTTCTATTTCAGATTCAGCCAGAAATACGTTTAAAAAACTTGTGAATACATTAGCTGTAATAAAAACTCAAAACAATGAGAAATGGTTGATTTTAAAAAAGAAATATATGCCAGTTAACAATGTAAAAGATATTAGTGAAAGTACTGGGTTTCCAAATGAAGTATTATCAGTGCCAATTGATAATAATATTGGCATTTTGGAACATCAATCAGTTAAGCCACAAGATATTATAACCCAAGCAAAACCATTACAACTGAATGAGGATTTAAATATAGTTTCAAGTTTAATTCAAGCTCCTGCACCAATGACGCCAACAAGCACTCTTCAAGTATCACTTGATTCCTCAGAGAGATTGGACACACCTGATGATGTTCCACCAAAAGTACACCCAAGAAGAAAATCTACAGACAAATCAATATCAGTCAAGCGACCAAGTGTGACTAATATTTCTCCCAATATGATGGTTTCTGATGAAAATTCTGCATCAAGTGAATCACCACCAACCTTGAAATCTTCAAAAAGTGAGTGTTTATTAGTGGATGGTGAACAGAAAATATCGGTTAAGGAAAGAAAGCAAATGTTTAATAGAATGGCATCGGAAAGTGATGTGTTGAAAAGCAACAAGCTTAGCTTCAATTCTTCGGTAAGTGATCAAGTTTTTTCTTTAATAAATAAACTTTGAAAACATACAGTAGAAGTATACAAACAGAATTTCTTTATAACATACTAAAAGAAGGTGACTTGAAATCTATATATATAAAAATGAATTGCTGTTCTTTGGTCTTGCTAAAACTTGAGAACTGCTGGACTGATTTGGCTAATTTTGGTCTTGAATTATTTGTGGAGGTCCAGAAAAGGTTTAAATAAATATGAAATAGCTCGGAATTAAATAAAAACAACAATTTTGTTTTTCCTTTGATGTGTTCCCCGTCGTTCAGAAATCAAATTGAAAGAATAGTTTAAAATGAATAACTAGTGTGCAATAAATTCAGTTCAGCAAAAACAAACATTTAGTTGTCAAAAACAAACAAGTTGACATGCACATTTTAAGGATGAACTTGTGACACAGATTAACTGATATTATCATTCTGAAGCCCATATGCGAGTTTAATTGTAATACAATGTCAAAGTAAACAAAATACATGTGAAACCCTTCCATAATAATCATAATACCATCATATGACAATGATATATATACATATACCAAATGGTATTGCAAATTATGAACCAAATTTAGTTCTACAACATTATTTACACACTGCTAGTAAGACTGCTTACTTGAATAATAATTCATTACCTAAAACTGATTTCTGTATTAAAATAAATTTGTATGTACCATATATTATAAACCTAAACCCATTGGTACTAAGCTAGTTTAGTTACCTATTGTTAAATAGCAAATAAACTAAATATTATGTAAGTATTTAAAATTTACTATACCAAATGTCAAAAATGTAGATACAAATGTTTTGTTAAATGGAGAGGTGGTAAAACTGTTGAAATCTGCTATATTTCATGGCATTGGCTACCTAGTTGCAATGGGGTCCCCCAGATTGAAGGATTTGCTAATAGATAGTTAGACAATTAACTGACATATATACCACACAACTCGTTAACTTTAGTTATTTTCATAGTTAAAAAAAAGGCATAAAAAGTCATTTATTTTCTCAAAATTGATTCCTTTAGAATTATTATTTATGCCATTTCTAATGTACTAGATACTACTACCACTTTGGAAACAAATGGCGCTCTGAGAGAGAAGAAGTGGTGCAAGAAACTTAAAGTTAAGTGACATTTTGTTATAGGGCAGTAAAGGCAGTATTAATACCTTCTTTGTGCTGTAGAAGGTAAATTTGCGCTATTTATAACCGAGGTCCTAAGAAATCATTACGGGAAAAATTAATGAGATATTCCTTCCTACCTTTTAAATGTTGCATCTCAATATATTCATGATAATGATATGTATTTATACTCATAGGTACATAAGCAAATTTACTAGACAGTGTGCTAATCATAATGTCAAGACCAGAAATTAAGATAAATCTGTTATGCCTACTACTCATTTAAGTTTTTATTGGGCAATATATGTGCTCATACAAAATGTATATAACAATTTATTTTTCTAAATTTATATTACAAATTAGTTTTTGCTGCCGTGTCCTTTAATCTGCTGTTACATCTGTGTTGTTGCATACCTCAAACAGAGTTTGTTAGCATTTATAGACTAGCCCCAAGCTTGTGTTGCAGCTCTTTTTTTGTTGCGGATTGATCGCCATCATGATGACCATTCAATACATTATGACTGGAAGTCGGTGTTGTGGGGTGATAGTTTATATATGTGTGAATTGCATTTTTATGTACTCTGAGAATACTCCAGAGCTAGCACCTGGGCTAGTCTTGGATCTGCCTGCTTTTTTCGTTAATGCCCTCCTAGGGCTCTTCAAACAGTTGGTATCTTGTATTTTTTGTCGAAAATATGCTGCCTAGGTATCCTGTCAATTACTGCCTGTATGAGCGGTTCCTGACCTATTTTGTGGCATTTTCAAAGTTTTGAGAGACATACTTCCACAGCTTTCGCCTTCAGCCGCAGTGGCGGTAGGTCGAGTAATGCTTATAGGGTTGCAGTAGGTGCTATACAGCCCAAAGTGAACATATGAATAGCATATCATCGGCATAGTGGCTGTAGTTCAGCAATCAGATCATTTCTTACCTGATTTCCTAGATGTGGACGCCCCTTTGAGGACATTTTTACTGCAGATGTACCTAGTTATGGATTTAATTTTTTCTTAAAACTAAAATTATAAACTCCTTTGCAAATGAGCACTAGCACTAGCCTGTACTCTGGGTACAAGACAACAATATATTGAATACAATATACTTACTTAAATATACAAAAATACATATGTATAATGTAATGTATAATATAATGTTATATGACCCATGACTCGAAAACAAACATTATTCAAGTACTTTTAATATTAACAAAGGAAAGTGATGCAACAAAATAAAGTAAATATTAAATTTACTGATGTAAAAACACTTGTTTGGTAATTAAGTTGATCCTAATCTGTTTTATTTTGATTTTTTTTTTTACTCATTTTGACAAAAAAATAAGTTTACTTCAACTGACTTTTTCCTTTATTTACTAACAATAAAAATAAAAAATTAATATCAAGGGTGGCCTACAGTGGCTGAAATGACTGCTGCAATTCCTCCTGGCATGCTTTGGACGAGGTGTTTTTTGAGTTCTTGGGGAATACGCTGGCTTTCGGTCGTAATAGCAATTTTAAACCCTCAAATATTCTGTGGGGTCTGTACACCAAGGTACAGCTCTAATACTTAGTTTTAGAAAGTCCCATAGATGCTCAATGATTTTCTTAGATAACTAATTCTGTACGTGCATCAGAAGTTATGCCAGCCCAAAATACATGGGGCACACTAAAAGTTTTGCACTTCTAGCTAATCAGAACTATTTGAAATTTGAATGTTAAATTTTTGAAATGTTGTAACCTTCTTAGTAGTAAAAAAGAACAATTGGCGGGAAATCATTTGTCAATTGTTTTTTATCACACATCAAAGTTCTACGTACGCGACGAAAATGGAATCAAGTCGAAAAGTTTTTAGAGCGATGATTTTTTGTGATTCTATAACTTCTCACTCTCCGCAAGACTGCCGCTCGTCTTCAAAATGCTTTGGGAGAGAAGCACCTTGCTTGAGCACCGTGAGGCGATGGTTTGCTGAATTTGAGAGAGGTCGGGTTTCTTTACATTACGAATTTCGTAAAGGGCGGCCTTCAACTGCAGTCAACGAAAATAATGTGGCTACTGTTAAGCGGCTAATTGAAGAAAACCCGCGGATTACCTATGAGACAATTCGAGGATGGTATGAGCCAAATTCATAAAATTTTACACGAAGAATTGAAAGTTCGTAAACTTTGTTGTCATTGGATCCCTCATGTACTGACAGCGGGCACGCGTGGAATGGTGCTCACAGATTTGAATGAAGTACGACGACGGACATTCTAATGCTGTTTATGACATTGTCACAGGAGACAAAACGTGGATTTATTGATTTGAACCCAAAAAAAAAACAGCAATCTTGTGAATGGGTTTTTGAAAATGAGAACAGGCCAACAAGGGTGAGGCACGCGAGAAACGTTGGTAAAAACTGATCCCTTTTTTTTCTCAGCTACGAATCCCATCTGCACAATTCGACTTGAAGATCAAAAGAGTGTTAATGCCGAGTGGTATTCTACCATTTGTTTACCCAGGGTGTTAAAAAAGTTCGCGAAGGACGACCAAAAAGCGGCGTTCTCCTACATCATGACAACGCTTCTTCACACACGGCCAACAAAACTAAGTCACTTTAACTTCCGAAAAAGTAGAACTCGTCACCCATCCTGCACATAGCCCCGACCTAGCACCCTATGATTTCTGTATTTTCCCCAAATTCAAAGATTTGATAAGAGGTTCTACTGTGGTGTGGCATAAAGCGCTTATAGCAAAACTGCCATCCTATGGGCTTGCCGAGAAGTTGTGCAAATGGGTCACTAGCTTTTTGGCTGATGGGAGCATCAAGGTTGTTATCAACGGTGCATGCTCCGACTTAAAACCCATAAACGCTGGTGTCCCGCAAGGCTGTGTGCTATCCCCTACGCTGTTTCTTCTGCATATCAATGATATGCTGCAAATCAGCAATATTCATTGCTATGCAGATGACAGCACAGGGTGTGCTTCCTAAACCGGCCGTGCCAACATGTCCCGGGATAGCGTCGACGAGAACCGGAACAAAAGCTGAGCTAGCTGAAATCGAGACTATGCTTTGCAAAGTCTCGGAATGGGGCCGACATAATTTAGTCCAATTCCAACCCCAAGAAGACACAAGTTTGTGCGTTCACCACTAAAAAGTCTCCCTTTGTCGTATCCCCTCGATTCGAGATCACTCCTCTAACTGCCACAGCCTGTATTGGCATACTTGGCGTCGATATATCGAGCGACGTTCAGTTCCGTGGTCACTTGAAAGAGAAGGCCAAACTGGCCTCTAAAAAGCTTGGTGTACTCAGTAAGGCGAGACAGTACTTCACTAAAAGCCACCGCCTGCAACTTTATAATGCGCAAATTCGGCTTCACATGGAGTACTGTTCTCACCTCTGGGCGGGTGCTCCCCAGTACCAGCTTCTTCCATTTGACCGCAGACAACGGAGAGCGGCTCGAATCATCGACGATCAAGTCATCTCCGATCGGCTTGATTCTATAGCATTGCGTAGAGATGTGGGTTCTCTTTGCATCTTCTACCGCATTTATCACGGGGAGTGCTCAGAGGAGCTGTTCGGGTTGATTCCAGCGGCCGAATTCCACCACCGGACATTATGTGCAAAGTACCATCCGCATCACGTAGACGTCTGGCATTCCACAACCGCGCGTTTTGTTCGAAATTTCTTGCCTCGCACAGCCACTTTGTGGAATCAACTACCGGCAGCGGTCTTCCCGAACACATACGACTTAGGGACCTTCAAGAAAAAAGCATACTCCCACTTTAAAGGCCGGCAACGCATTTCTTGACACACCTGTTGTTGCGGATGTCCATGGGCGGTTGCCTCACCTCTCCCCATCCCGTGAGCCTCTTGCCCGTTTGCCCCCTCTCATATAAAAAAAAAACTTTTACCAATTCCGATGAGGCAGTGATAGCGTTCAATCAGCACGTAGAAACCATGCCTACCATCTGTGGTCCTTCTGTTTTAAAAAATGTTTAAAATGTGAATGAGAGTACTTTGAAAAGCAATAAACATAATATTTTGGTTATACTTAACATGTTGTCTTTTTAAGTTACGCCAAACTTTTAATGTGACCTACGTATAACAGAGCCCCCGCCGTACGGCGTATTTTCTTTAAAACATACCTCTCTATAACGCTCACCTGGTCTTCTCAGCACTTTACGACGTCGGCACCAAATATAGTTCTGGCTTTATCTGAAAAAAAACCTTGCTCCATTCTATCTATAATTGTCCACTTCGCACAATTTACGAAAAATTTTAACCTTTTAATGCGGTGCTCACGGAGTAATTTAGGACTCCTTGCTGGTCTTCGACTGTGTCGACTTCTAGTAGTCTACTTCTGATAGTCATACGCTAACGCTCACATCTTTAACATCTTTTTTTTTTATGGAATAGGAGGACAAACGAGCGTACGGGTCACCTGGTGTTAAGTGATCACCGCCGCCCACATTCTCTTGCAACACCAGAGGAATCACAAGAGCGCTGCCGGCCTTTAAGGAAGGTCTTCAAGATTATTTTTGATGTTATTGTAGGTAGACTTCCGATTTCGTATGGATGGTGGCTGAAATATATCGATCTGCGCTGTGCTCAGTATATCGGTTCCTTTCTGATTCCGGTACTCTTTTCAAAAAACTGGTTGCTGGAAACCTAGTCCATTTGCTCTGAATAGTGAAACGACTGACACCAATCCATTCCGACATTGAGTACAGCCTTGTTGAAGAAGAGTCACTAATTATTACCAGCGATCATTATCTGCCATACAGTATAAAAGTTAACATCAACATCAATTCTTTATAATTTCTGCGAACAAACGCTCGAATCAAAAGAATATTTTTGAAATTACCCTAGCGCGTGTACTTTTTTTTGAGTTTTTTCTAAGACTCATCGAAAACCATGTGGAATAGTAATCATTACGACATTTAGGCATATATTTTTCGTATCGTTAACTTCTTTTTCTACTCAGCTCTCTTCTTTTAATCTGTCATTTATACAGCCACGATACACATATATAATATAGTTGTAGTTACATACTTTATTGAGTCTTTGAAAAAGTCAGTACTCTATGGCCTAAAAAAACATTGTTTATCGTAATTTAATGTCGCCAAAAAAGCACAGACACAATAAAATGCTCAAATAATACGTTAACGACCCAAAAAGAGGTTGTTTGACTTATCACCGGAAAGTTTATTTTATTCATATATGATGGGTTGACAAAAAGCGTAAATAATTTAGTAAAGCGAATATTTTTTCATTAAAAATGTACAATTATTGACAAGTATTCACATCCCTTTCTCTCCCGACTGTCAGAATGAAACAGGTGAAAAGACGCGACAAGCACACAGTCAGAAATGATAAACAATAGAGTCGCTCTTTTTTTAAAGGCCCCGTGAACAATGATTAGCAAATATGATCGCCTTACAAGAACGTGAACAATTACAAACTTGTGCTATTTACACGCCATCATGGACGTATCGTAACCTAGTGATAATTGATAATTATTTACACCGCAAATCTGTAAAAGCTAATCTTTCCATCACTTAATCACCTTTTCCGTACACGAGATAGTGAAAGAGAATTGGACAGTTATTGGCAAGAGAGAGCTGTGAAGTATTTTACAAACCAAATAAGTCACCACCAAAAAGATTTCAGCGTTTAAAAATTCATACTCATAAAGTATGATAAAACTTTTTTTAACTTTATAAGTATTGAAATCTTTTTCGAAAGTCAATATATTTTCTCAATTTAGTCCAATTGACGCAAATACAACAGTTCAACTAGCCATATTTATAATTTGACAAAAGCTGTCATAACGAGATATGTTGGTGTCCGCTTACACTACAAATGTCAAAAAGATACCCTGGAAAAGATTCTATGCCTCAAAGACAATATTTAACAAATTAAATTTATTTCTGGTAACTTTTCGGGGAATGGAATATTTTCATAACCAGTTTCCCGAATTATTTTATGTAAATCAATATATGATATATAATAATAATATATGTATATATAATATAATATATGTTTATATTTGAGTGCTAGTCTTTATCATTATAGGTTACCTTAACTTATTAGATCCAAATACATTTACAGCGTTAAGGAGTTACAAATATGCGCACCAACCAATAAATAAACATACGAACTTTCGCCTTTAGTGTTATTTTTGATTAAAATCGTAAAAAAACTTCTGACTGATCAGATCTTGATCAGAAAATAGGGACAGACTAACAAATCTAAAACTTATACTTACGCATAGCAACTCACTTTTTCGTCTGGGTTTAAAAAAATACCTAACTGCTACTGCACTGATGTCACAGGCCAAATCGTGTTCTAAATTCAAAATACGCAGCTGACTGATAAAGTGGTTACATTGCTGGCTATTAACCAATAATTCTTTACATAACTGAAGTAAACGCAGAAATGTATAGACATAGCAGTCGAAGCTTATTATGGTGTCATTTGTGGCATGTGCCATATTTCCGCATTGATTTTGTATGACGTGCATTGTCTATATGTATAGATTATAGAACGTCATTACTGGTAGGTAGATATATATTCTGTAATTTTGACATGTCCCGCGTTGGCTGTATGGGTGTACCTTTGCCATTCCTTGCAGTAAAAATACAACCACTCACCAGAAATAGGTACCTATGTATACAATACATTTCCCGCCATTTAAGCGGCAACTCGAACACTTGTGGCACTGTATATTTGTTTGTTAAATATTAATAAATTTAATACATACATACATACATAAAATCACGCCTCTTTCCCGTAGGGGTAGGCAGAGACCACTTCTTTCCACTTGCTACGATCCTTACATACTTCTTTCGCTTCGTCCACTTTCATTATTCCTTTCATACATGCTCTCCGGTTTAGGGTACTCTTGACCTGGCCTTTCTTCAAGACGTCCCTGATTTGATCTTGAAACGTCCGCCTAGGTCTACCCCTTCCAACACTTTCATTCACACTGGCCTTATACACTTTCTTCGGCAATCGTTCTTCATTCATTCTCTCGACATGTCCAAACCATCTCAGCATACCTTTCTCAATTTTTGTCACAGTATCTTCTTTCAGACCACAACGTTTTCTTATCTCACTATTTCTTATCCTGCCACTCAGTGTAACTCCTATCATACTTCTCAACGCTCTCATCTCAACTGCATTTATTCTGCTTTCATGTTTCTTCTGCCATACCCAACTTTCACTTCCGTACATGAGTGTTGGAACCAACACCCCTCATGCACAGCCAAGCGAGCCTTATTAGACACCTTCTGACTGTTCATAAAGGAGTGCAAAGCTCCATTCACCATGTTTCCTGCATTCACTCTTCTTTCAATATCACTCTCATACTTTCCATCTCTTGTAAATTTTGAACCCAGATACACAAACTCATTCACCTGTTCAATTTTTTCATCTCCAATCACGATATTGCAGTCTGTCACTACCTCATCTCTTTCAAGCACCATCACTTTCGTCTTCTTTACATTCATCTTCATTTCCTTTCTACCAAAAGCTTCCATTCATAGCAGTTACCATCTCTTGCAACTCCTCGGCTAAAGATGCAAGTAATACTTGGTCATCAGCATAGAGAAAACATTTGACGAGTAACTCATTCATTCTCAAACCACTGTCATTCTCTTTTAAACCTGTCAAGCAATTGTTCATGAACAGATTAAACAGCCACCTGCCTAACACCTTTTTCGATATTAAACCATTCAGTGTATGCCCCGTTTATCCTTACACAAGCACTAGAATCTCTATAAAGAGATTGCAATGCTCGTATAAATTTAATTACCTATATATATAGTTATAATTGGGTCAAATAAACCTCGTGGCGTCATTCATTCGCCTGCGGCTCACCATGCAAGCCACACCACTCTCCTTTTTTGACCCTTCTTATACAACTGCCACATACTATAACTCTTAGGAGCTATACTGCACCAGTAAACGTTAGGTTTGCACCTACGGCGGGTGATGTACACCAATGCACGTGAATAAATAAATTTCAATATGCATATATTATTCAAATTAAAATATTTTATTGAAAATAGGATATAATATCACTTATTGAAAGTTAACGTTAAGTTAAGTTAAGTTGAGAATCTAAACCAATCTCAAATTCACTGGAACACACAAACAAATCATCAAAATCGGTCCAGCCGTTTAGGAGGTAGTGCAATTGTGAATCAGAATAATTCTCAAATCCACCTGAATACACACAGAAAGTTTCATTAGAATCGGTCCAGCCGTCTAGGAGGAGTTCAGTGACATACACACGCACACAATAAATATATATATAAAGATTTTCATTGGTTGCATTTAATACCTTCTTTATTACAATATATTCTTCTTTGGACTACAAACGTAAAATAGCGCGAGGATTTATTTTTAAAGGGTTTTTGTTTTGTTACGCCTAAGAGGTATAACTTCTTGCGTGCGCACATTTACATACACACACACTCTTTCTTTTTCTGCGAACTTAAGTCGAATAACTGGGTTAACATCATTTTATTTGAAATATATAACTAACTAGCTGACCCGACAGACGATTGATCTGTGCATAATAAATAAAATGCTGTTTTTTATGAATTTGTCAATAATATTTCATAACACCAAGAATTATTTTGTAAAATATGCTCCCTGTAAATGACGTTCTATATTATGTATATCTATATTATGTATAGAACGTCATTGCTCCCTGTTGTTAACCACTGAACAGAAAAAACTAGTGGAAGTGGCATGTGGGCGTTACCCTGTCGCCACTATTGTGTACAAATGTACCTACACGAAGCTCAAGTGAGACCAGTCATTTCATGTCAAGTGAAGCATAATTTTCTTTAAAAAAATATACAAATATTCCTTATTGTGCCAGTTTGGACTGTATAAATCATAGTCGCAATAAAAATATGTCCAACGAAGGGGTTTCCTATCATTGGTCATCATAATATTCCGATTTAAATACAATTAATATTTTTTATGTGTTGTGCAAAATATACAATTAAAAATGAACCATTATATTACGACGTATGGTTCATTTACCTTTACGTTTAATCAATGTAACTTATGTTAAATAAATAATAAATATCTTGCTACTCAACATATGCACATATCGATATAATTTTATCTAAAGAAATTTAATCTTTATAAATTGCATTCAAGTATTGCTCTTTTCCATGCATCATGCGATAAGAGTGTAAGTAAGCAAAATGTTATAATATGGTTGTGGTAATTGTGTACAAGAGAGACTAGGATAAATTCAAATTAATAGTTTTAATTCTCTCTTAGGTACAGCTAATTATTATTTAACAAATATGTGTAAGATTCCTGTTAAAACTAAATAAGCGTTAATTTTTTAAATACTTATAGACAGACATTTTTTTTAAATTATATTTTTAATATTTGCCATATATCCCACATACTAATAATACATAATACATCATATTTTCTAGTTTTCACTAACTTATAGGTTAGGATAGGTTTATTCATTTTTGTACAACACTAGATTATATATATTTACAGGAGTCAAATCTATGGTTACAGAGTTCTTATTACTTCAAGTTTTTATATGTTAATTTTTGCAATTTAAGAAATAGTTCTGAGGTTGTCTTAATCACTTTGAATATATGAGATTAGCGTAATTGTATTAAGTTCGAAATTGAAATTTAATAAATTGCAAATAAATTTGCAGTTATGTCTTTTCGTGATTGTGAATTGGAGGGCTATCATAGAGCAGGAATTAAGTGTGTGTATTACATATTTAATAGATAAATGTGTGAATTTGGCGACATCGGTTTCCATAGTAAAATGATATGATGCCACTTCTACTAGTTTTTTCTGTTCTGTGTTGTTAACTTTAGTGAAATTGTTTCACAGCAGAACTACCAAACCGTGCATCAATAAATTCTCTCATAGAAAATATGACCATACAAAACAAATATTGGAAATAAAATAATGATGGGTCCCAAATCGAAATAAAAAGTATCCTATCTCTCAAGTTGGACTAACCTGCACTCCATGAAGTAATCCCCATTAAAATCTGTTCATTAGTCTAGGAGTCCATCGCGGACATACAACGTGTCACGTAATTTATATATATTAAGATTAATCTACGACCAATCTTAAGTCTGTAACTAAATAGTCTCGTGTATACATAGCGAGTCTAATTCGGTATGAAACTCAAAATTGATCATATCAAACATTGTTCTCACGAATGTTATATTAACTGTTTCTAACTTCCCCCCTCGTTATTTCAAAGTTGAAGAAACTAATCGTATTTTAATTAGTATTTTCACTCGTGTCGTGTATTTACTTAGGTAATTATTGCTTCGGTTAAGGGGCTAATTATAAAAATTTTGGACCTCGCATGGTACGTGGCACCTGTTTGCCGGCTGTGTAGAAAATATTTGACCCTAACATGTGATAACGCCAAGCCTTGTTAAATAATGATTATCCGAGGGCCCGTTCTGAGTTCGAACAATTGATTGGAAAGACGTTGCTTTTCATCAATGTGTATCATATTTTACGCACTTCGTTTTCTGTACATAATATGTCGAGCTTGTTGGTCGAGTATGGGCGTTTTCACATCATGTAACGAAACAATATCGTGGGACTTATAGTTTCATACTTGTTCTTATTATCTGTTTTACACCGCATCGTTGTCGTAACAAATATCGTCCCTGACAGCGATGTATGGTGCTAATCTTAACGATCAGTGATAGGTTAAATCCATAAAAATAATGTAATATATCAGTAGGAATCATTTAATTTTAATTCAGTAATAAATAATAAAATGAATTAATATGAAGCAAACGCGACTTCCACTTCGAATGTCACGCGGCAATGTAACCTTTTTTGGCGAAACGCGTACCGATATCGATGTAGTCCGCGCTAACGATAAACCAGGATCGTGTCGTTACCGCTATCCTCCAATGTAAAAGCGTCATATAGCTGAGACTGATTAAAAATGTATATATCTGTCTTCACATTCGGTAATGTTTGAAATGTCATTCAAGTGTTGCCGGCTGACTACTCGTATACATAAAAGATGAATACTGGATTGATTATAAACGCTTCAAAAAGTGTAAAGAGTAAAGGGAGAAAAGACATTGTAGTATTGTCCATTGAACGCCTAATTGAATTATCTTGTGTTGAACTGGAACATCTTACGATAGTACATAGTGATTATGATGAATTTGAGATGATTATGGAATAGGTATTAAAACAACTATGCAACAGCAATAAATTAATTAGAGTGTGTGGTGATATCAATATAGGTTTGAATGTAAGATCTAGAAATTCTCTTAAATTATAAATCTTTTTAGCTGTTTTGATATGATCAACACTTTTAATAAACCAACACGAATAATTTCATCCTCTACTTGCATTGACAATATATATAGTAATTGTGACATACTTGATAAAAAATATTAAATTCAGTGACATTAGATCACTGTGGGCAACAAAATTGTATCAAATATAAAAAAACTGTGTAACATTATTTGTACACCCGTAACAAAAAATCGAATAAAATGTTTAAATCTTTTAATAATAAAATAAAAACAACTTGGGCTGTAATAAATAGGGAAACAGGTAAAAATAAAATAAATAAAAATGTCTTTCCGTATTAGAAAAGATGGAGTGGTCATCGAAAATAGTAGAGATGTCGCTCAAACTTTTGATTACTTCTTTTCTAATACTCCTGATCAGTTTACAACTACTTTAAGTTCTTCTTCTGAACTAGCTGAAACGAAAATTAAAAGTAATATATCTAAGTGCACAGTTTCACTTAAATTTAGGCACGTCACTACTAGTGAGTAATATAAGTATTATTAAATAATTAAATGTAAAAAACAAACATGTGACTTACAGGGCGTGTCTGTGGCTATTGTAGTTGTGATACTGGAATATTTCCAGATTATTTAAAGTACTTATGTAAAGTTATAACACTTTTTAAGTCAGGGGACCAGTTTCTTTTTTACCTACAATAAGAAAAATTTTTGAGAAAGTAATATTGAATCAATTGTTAGACCAATTTTCTGACAATAACACCTCCTAAACAATTTGGTTTTACGAAAGGTCATTCAACATCTGATGCTGATATGGCGTTGATTCGACCCTTATTTAATGCTTGGGAAAAATCAAATTACGCTGTAGGTATATTCTGTGATCTTTCGAAAGCATTTGTATGCGTAGACCATTCTACTCTTATCCGTATTCTCAATTATTATCGAATCCCTTGATCTTATTGCTTTCTACTTAGCTAATAGAACCCAGAAAGTAGTTAGTAATAATGAACATTCATCAGACTCTCTAATGCGGATGGGCGTGCTTCAGGGTTCAACCCTAGGACCTTTTTTATTCCTCAACTACATAAGCCATTTGCCATTTGTAGCATCGAAAGAATGTAAAATTGTTCTTTTCGCGGACGACACTTCATTTTCTTATAATATTGACAGGCAAACAAATAATTTAGGTAAAATAAACCTGTCCTTAGAAAATAATTATATCTAAATTTTTCAGGGTGAATAATTTGTCATTTAACGCGAATAAAACATAATGTATTGAGTTCTCCCTAGCAAATGTAAAAAAGTATCAAGGCGTATAATACTAAATAGGGAACCTTTACAATTTGTAGATTCTACCTTGTTTCTCGAAATCCTATTAGATGAAACATTTCAATGGGGTGCTCACATTCACCAGGACAACCTAATAATAATTCTTCATAATATTAGGATTGTATAATATCATGAGTGTAACATAAATAATATACTTTATTGTATTATTTTAGTTTATATAAAATCTACTGTAATTTGCACTAGGTACATCGCTTAGTGGGCATGCCTTGTGAGCATTATTTTTATAATTTTGTAGTAATCATGTGTATGGTGTAATATGGTTCGTCATGCTCACTCAAATGGCGTGGCCGTTTTCCGAACATGGTAAATTCAGTACTTAAAATGAAATATTTATAGTGACGATTCAAAAGCGCTTCATTTAAGCTTAATTAAATACAGATTATTTGACTATCATCCGTGAAATGAGAATTCCCGATTTTTAATAACATCTTAAAAAAATTACGTTTAAAATGTATCTCACGGTTCTATCCATAATCTTTTTGTATATTCTTTGGGCATAGGGTCCTGAAATGACTCCGGTGGCAACGCGTTTATTCCGACTCTCACGCTCCGTACGTGTAGAACTCGGCCGTTGTACATCCGATGCCTTAAAAAGGTGACAGCTCAGATCCAGCCGACTGCAGGCCTATTGGTATACGTATAATATTCTACCTGTTCTTCAAAATCATGGCGAGCATTATTAACCGCCATCTCATTGTATATTTAGAGGGTAACCTGAAGATCAACTACGTACCAACAATACGGCTGGCGATCTTCTGGTATATCCATGAAGGCCTGGCATTTAGTGATGACATAGCGAAGGCCTACGATCGTGTATGGGACCAGGCGCTTCACTCGAAACTCCCTCGAGGTGCCCGACAATTTTTGTAAGTGGCCCACCATCTTTTTCACTGGGCGCAGCATACACGTCTTTTCTGACGCATGATGCTCGAACCCGTAGGCCGTGAACGCTGGAGCTGCTAACTTCTACACAGTTTTTCTGCTGATATCAGTGGTATATGGGATGCCTCCAACATGCATTATGTCGATGAAAGTACTGAAGATGGCTTATAAACCGGCCATGCATCTCGATACCGTCGACCAAAAAAAATCTCGATACCGAAAGAAACTAAAAACGCCAGGCACGTTCCTATGATTCTTCTGGTGTTGTAAGGGTGCGAGGGGGGCTGATCTGATAAGGTAACCCGAACTCTCTTTTGTCCACCTCTACCTGGATTTGCTTCTTAATATTTGCTCAATATAGATCATGTCATGACGTATATTATCCCCACGTATAACTATTGCGAGAACGTACGCGCTCTTCGCGATCGCTTTTTACTTCGACTTATTTCACAAATAATGTTTATACTATACTGTACATGAAGCCTACATAGATTGATTGGTAATAGACCCATGAATCTGGATATCATATATAAAAAGAGTTTTTGATACTCAACCGGAACTGCCTAGACATTATTCCGTTCAAACAAAAACAATGAATTTGAATGTTTTTAAGGCAAGACGAAATGGTCAATATTTCTCCTGACTTGCCAAAAAAAAATTCGATAACAATTAAGTTTTCTACGTTAAGAAAATGATAATTAATTTAATCGGCAATACTCCAGAGTCCCATGTGGCTTAAGTCTGTTTCTGCATGAAATATTGTAGTGTTAATAAATATTTTTGGCATTTCGACTGTTTAATAAAACTTCTGTGAATAAAATATTTCAACGTGCTTCGTGCGTCGTGCTCTTCAACACCTGGCACGCCTAATTGACTTGTAAAATCTTCATCGTGACCCTTTGGCGGTCAAAGTTATGAGGATCTGATTATTATCGATATAAATTTTCACGATCGCATCACCGGATGAAATTTGATCTGCTAAGAGGGCCAAAAGGCGACCGAGTGTGCGGGCGATCTGAGTGGTAACCATTAGATTGGTGGTAATTATTAGTAATTTAGTACAGGAATCACACGAGCGTTGATACTATATTTAAAGTTATATATACGGCCGTATTTTTGTGGTATCTACGTAAATCTTCCTAAGATTCGTATAGTAGGTACTATGGATATGCCATAGCCATATTATGACGAATTAATATTTCCTGATAGTTGCCTGCTCTAATTAAGTCACGGCCACTCGCGCGCGCGTTACTCAAAACTAAACTAACTGGGAAATAAAAGTAAAATCAGGTAGTAATCTATTTCGTATGGGAGTAAATCACATGAGGTCGGCGTCCTCTATTTATCTCGCTACAAAATTCGTTCAGGTGGTAAGCTTGCTTACTTCGGGCTGTTAAATTGCGAATGTTATACTTAAAACGGTTACACGTACAAATAGTGCACATTTTGATGTGTTTTTTTTTAATGGAAGTAAGGGATGAGACAAGCAGGAGGTTCAACTGATGGAAAGTGATACGCCTTGCCCATTACAATGCAGTGCCACTCAGGATTCTTGACAAAACCCAAATATTCTGAGCGGCACTACAATTGCGCTCGTCACCTTGAGACATAAGATGTTAAATCTCACTTGCCCAGTAATTTCACTAGCTACGGCGCCCTTCAGACAGAGACACAGTAATATTATACATTACTGCTTCACGGTAGAATTAGTCGCTGTTGTGGTACCCATAAGCTAACTGTGTCGTATTAATTAAACCGATGCTTTTTCTAAATAAGTTGTATAAAACACTTGCTTTTTATTAATATACTATCCGCAGAATGCCTACCTAAGTATCTAGCGTAAGGAAAAAGTTGCTGCGTTAGTTTTCATTAGTAATTTGGTTATAGAATAATGGAACCAACTTTAAACACTGGTAGTAGGTATATCAATTATTCAGGTTCCTATTGAGGTAGGTAAACTTTGCCTAATTACCAATATCGTGTCCCCGGTATAACTTTTTGAGCTTATACCTAGAGTATGAGTATAAGAGATATTTAAGGTTCAAATATTTCAGTACCTAGACTAAAAAATGTAAAAGTTTTTCGAAACTTCTGATCAGATTAAAACAATATTTTTCTTCAATCAATTATTAATGTATTAAATGTAGGCAAGTTTTTTGTGCGGATTTTGTATTTCACCATCTACGAGAGATGTTGCAAGCAAATTTTTTGGATCGATGTAAGATTTTTTATTTTCTTCATTTCTGTAAGTATTCATGTACTTATCAGTATTACGTACGCGTGTTAATAATCCATATGGTCACAAACCTACCTTTAGCTTGTCCTGGAATTTATGACTGTTAGGTGGAAAGTTTGTATAGGAGTCCTCTTTGCCGTTTTTCATTCTTTTAATTATAACTGATGAATAGTAATCCTTTTGCTTCAAGGTTTCTATCATCTTCATGCGTTGCGTAGATACGTTGCATTATTGTGCGCCTGCTCCTGCATATTACCTCCATAGTGCGGTTTTCAAGGAACTTTCTTGCACGTACAACAATGCTGTGGAATGAGCTTCCTTGTGCGGTAATTCCGGGACGATACAACATGCGCGTACACCTTCCTTAAAGGCCGGCAACTCTCCTGAGATTCTCTGGTGTTGCAAAAGAATGTGGGCGGTGGTATCAGTTAACATCGTTCGACAGGTCATCTGACACAAACGATCAGACGGTTTGTCCTGCTCTTCGAAAAAACTTCTTGCTTGTATTTTAAACTTAAATATCATCTGAGGATGGATATGACATATGGTCACATTATGGCTATCTTTCAAAGTGCGGATATCAAGTTCCAACATATATTATTGTGATGTTTTAATATCATTTAGGAATAAAATATTTTGAGTCAATGTCTGGTTATTCAACTAACTTTGTAAAATCTTGTTTTATTTCCTATTTAACATAAAAAAAAACTAATTCATCAGCGAACGCACTACGTTGATTAAAATGTAAGTCATCTATCTGGTACTTTTTTTGTACTTATGACGTTGTAATCAAATGTGAGTTGAATAATGACTCCCAATAGAGACTTTAAAAATACGGCCAGCATACGCAAGTGAAAAATAAAATAAATAACATTAACTCATGTGAAATGGCAACCCCGGTGAGGGTTCATTATCCGGCAAAAAACAAAGCATCTAATGACATATATTAGGTCGCAAATGTGTTACCCTGCGTACTTAATGGACTTTACAATTGTTTCATGAGGCGATGTTATATATCAGTATATGCCTACCTATGTATAGATATCCGGAATCTGTAATATTCCCATATTAACCCATATTCTACAAATTGTTGCGTTAATAAAAAAAAGTGAGTTTTTTCCTTCACCTTCAACAAACCGCCCTACAGATGTAAGTTACCAAAATATACAATTTTTGAGGCTGTTGTTTTTTTAAATAATTTAAATTAAATTTAAACCAGATGCAGAAACTAGAATATACTTCTTGTGAAATACTTAGATATAATAAAGAGTAAAATAATAATGTATTTGATGATTCATAAGTGTTTTTGGAAACAAATGAAGCAAATTTTAGTATGTCATGAAATTACTTTGGTTTTATATAGAAACCATTAGTTCACTATCTTATTGCTCCATTCAATATGTTAAACTTAATCTATACTAATATTATAAAGAGGAAAGATTTGATTTTTTTTTGTTTGTATTGAATAGGCTCCGCAAATACTGAACCAATTTGAATAATTCTTTCACTGTTGGGTAGCTACATTATCCCCGGCTGATATTAATTAGGGATCCCTACCAAAAGTACAATAATGTAACCCAAGATGTAAAAATATGTACGCGAACGACACCGCTGGGTATATAGTGCTTATAAAGTGGATATTTTTTCTAATATAAATTTTCAATTAGAGTACCCTATTTCTAATTTTAGAACTGACTTTATTAGACTAATGGACATTAATATTTTAGATATAAGGCATTCCAAAATTCCTACTGTACATATATATCTTCATATATATATTTTTTTTGTGCGTATGTTGTAACTGATCTCCTCCTAAACGGCGAAACTTTATGTGTGTCTTCAGTTCGATTCGAGAATGGTTTAGATTCACAATTGAACTACCTCCTAAACCTCCGGACCGATTTTGATGATTTTTTAGTGTGTTCCAGTGAATTTGAGATTGGTTTAGATTCTCAATTCCGTCCATATAATATAATTCTCCTGCTCATTTGTATGTTAGTGAACTCCTCCTAACGGCTGGACCGGTTTTTCAAATTTAAGACGTGTTTAGGTACCTACAGGACGTCTGTCGGGTCCACTCGTATAATGTATATTCAAGCAGTGTGTTAAGCTCAAAACTTATTGAGTGCTTTCTGTACTAATATGATATTATAAAGAGGCAAAGTGAATTGTTTGTGTAGGTAATCTCTTGATCTACTGAAATCATTTTGAAAGTACTGATACCAATAGAAAGCCGCATTATTTGAAGTACTCAAAGTAATCATTCTTACTTTTATTTGATGTACTTAATATTTTAATTTTATCTATATTATTCTCGTTATAATAGAATACGCCTCTATTAATTAATTTATCAAAGATCACATCAATAATTATGCTATTATAGCTTTACAATTCTACTTAATAAATAAAAATAGTAAAAATGAACATGTTTAACACACGATAAATTCTTAGTATAAATCATTGTAAAGCTTGTGAAGCTCTCAACTAGTATTAATATAATATATAGCATAGCTGACCCAGCAAACGTTGTATTGCCGATATTAAAATCGCGATACAAAAGTAACTGTTGAAGTTGTATGTATTTTTTAATGCTGACTCATAATGAAACAAATTTAAAAAAAAATGTCGTGTTGACCACCCTTAACATTTAGGGGGATGATAGACCTACCCAATATGCACTCAAAATTTCATGAGAATCGGTCAAGCCGTTTCGGAGGAGTTCAAGCTTTAACACCATGACACGAGAATTTTATATATTAGATTGACCAGAAAAATGGAAAGACTTCGTTGAAGTCGGAGAATAAAAGTGAAAAAAAAAACGGTCTTACGAACGCTGCCTTAACGATGAGAGATATATTATGATCATTTTTTATATATTATGTTTATGCATGTGGCAGCATTTGAACTTGTGGTAGAAATGAAGTCGCGGGTAACAGCTTGTATGTTAATAAACGCAATATACCCCACGATCCAATAATTATTGTAGCACTTGCACACTCTCAAGCCAAATTGACAATGCTCGATGTAAAGTTATCTTCACTTACGGCCGTCGCGGAAGCTAATAAATTATAAAGGAACAATCCGCTTCTCACTAATATGCCACGTTGCCACCCGGCACGAGATCCTGGCACATAAATCAACACTGAAATAGACCGACGACACTCTCTTCCGCTCGTCAATTGAGATCCTTTAAAAAAATTAATCTACAAAGAGTTTGTCAAAGTGGAGTGTTCATTCTCTATTGCTATAAAAGGACACTTAAGGCCCCGGCGGTTTTTGTTTTTTCATATTAGTTTCCTTTGGATTAGAGACGATTAGGATATTAAATCTGATGCTCTCTGATTTTAGGTAAAGTTCGATCAGTTTTTGAAATAGACACTTTTTAGGCGGGTTGAGCGTTTTATTTTGACGGTATTAGTCCAATGCGAATAAGCCGTCATGGCTAGTAAGTCGGCTGTAATTGACTGAGACTCGCGCTGTGAGTGTGAGTGTTATATATCGTAATATTTACTTCGCTTTGAAGTTATCATCTCTGTCGTGTGTTCTTAAATAGTATGAAAATTTTTATAAAAGGTATTATTACACACCATTAGTTTTTAATCACCAAATTAATGGAATGTATTCTACATTTAACAAGTTAAGAGATCAAAGTTAATATGAGGGCGAAAGCGATATCAAGTTTGCCTAGCGATATATTAGCTGAAACAGGAGTAGGAGCTGCTATAGCAGCAGGTAATCAAGCTCTAAAAGGAATTTGTGCTCTTTTTGTTATTGCCCTCAAAATAATTATTACACTAATAATCTTTATAGAAATCTGTATTTTTTTTTTATTTTCATGAATGGTTGTAGATGTTCAGTAATGGTAACTTGCGTATTGTGTGTTGAATTGGGATTGAAGTAATAAATAAATAAAAAAACTTTCACATACAAAATTTATTTAATCCATATTACTCGTTTAGTTTATTTTATTGCCTCGTTACTCATAAATTGTTGGCAATATTTTATTTCTCCTTCAATGATGTCAATAACTAACTTAAAATATTCCTTACGTGTAGCATATCGAATACATACTCGTGACTTAGTGCCGATTGTTCAAACAATTACCATGTATGCTTCGACGCACGTGCTGCATTAATTAATAGTGGACACTGGGCTTTAAAAAGGTCATTCGTGCATTTTGTCCACAGCCACAGAGTAGCCACAAACAGTTTATTCGTAATGTGTAAGAAAGTTTATATATACCAGCTGACCCAGCAAACGTTGTATTGCCGATATTAAAATCGCGATACAAATGTAACTGTTGATCGTAGATGGCTGAAAATTTGAAGTTGTATGTATTTTTTTATGCTGACTCATAATCAAACAAATTAAAAAAGAAAAAAAATCGTGTGAACCACCCTTAACATTTAGGGGGATGAAAAATAGATGTTTTCCGATTATCAGACCTACCCAATATGCACTCAAAATTTCATGAGAATCTGCAAGCCGTTTCGGAGGAGTTCATAGTTTAACACCATGACACGAGAATTTTATATATTAGATTTGCACAGATCAAACGTTTTGATGGCCCAAGTACTCAACGCAATCATTCTTACTTTTATTTTTTGTATTCGTTTTATTTTATCTATATTATTCGAATAATAATAGAATACTCTATTAATTAATTTATCAAAGGTCACATCAATAATTATGTTATTATAGAATTACAGTGATTGTTCAATTCGAATCTCAAGACGGAGGTTTACAATTCTGCTTAGATAATAAACAGTTGGAAAATGAACATGTTTAACACAAGATAAATTCTAAGTATAGGTAGGTGTTCCATACAGCAATTCTAAACGTTTCACGATAAATCCAACGTATAGTTGCAAATGCATCCTTAATGCTGTAGTTTTAGAAATACTTTCATAAAAATATTAAACAACTGAATCGAGATCTTAACTGTGTCTTTTCTTCATATTCTGCTCGTGACAAAATTAATATGAACTAATTTCCATTTACATTATCTGCATATATTTTTTATTACACGTAAGAGTTTACTCATTTTTAAATTAATGGCCTTTCCGAGAAGCTTGCTCTGTTTTATGTCGCCGTTTTAAAGCTTCTAAGTAAGCACTAAACGCGAAACTCAATTCCTTTTAGTAGGTAAGATCTCGCTAAGTACTTTCATTACGCATCTTCGCTTTCTGTCTCTCATTAAAATTTAATACGATTGGTTTTTAACTTTTATCTATAGGCCTAGAATTGGATTGATCTCTCTATATATCTATCTAAGCTAATACGCACGTTGAAATTACTGGCCAGGGTTATAATATATATCATTTTCATCACTTGTTAGTAAAAATGTATCTATATATACCTACCTAATGAATTTGATATGTGTATTTTTTTCTGAAATTATCTTAAATTTGTATTTTTACAGCCAGTTCTCTCAAATAAATGTCATAATACTTGCGGACTCGACAAATGTTGTACATACGTGTTAAATTTGAAAAATCGGTCCAGACGTTAGGAGATCACTAACATAAGTAGGAGAATTATATGTCGACTGTATTGAGAATCTAAACCAATCTCAAATTCACCGGAACTCTCTAAAAAAAGTCATAAAATCGGTAGTTCACTGAATTTAAACCATTCTCAAATCCACTTGAACACAAACAGAAAATTTCATTCAAATCTGTCCAGCCTTTTAGGAGGCGTTCACACGTACCTACAGAAGAATTATATACATAAAGATAATCAGTTTCCATCAACGAAATATATACTTGTGACATTGTCCACTATTTCCATAGAAGATGCTTCTCTTGAAATATTGAAAATGAAGTATTCGTTACGATCGCTCAAAATGAAACGTGTTTTAGTTGTTATTCACGATGCGGGAGATAAGTGATCACGGTCCGTTGCGAGATGGCAGGAAAATATGACCGATTTCATTGTTCTCTCGCGGCTTCTGGCCTCTGAGAATCACTTGCAACCATCAACAACACGGACGCCACAATCAACGAGCCTTGTCGAAGTTATGGAAAATTGGAACGGATAATTTAGTCAGTTATTGAATGATAAAAAGAGATGCATTACACGCTCTGTAAGAACAATCGCATCCGAGTGTTAACAAAAAGTGTTAGCGAAATCGCAAACGAGATAAGCCAGACTGAATTTATTTTCTAGAAGGTTCTTATGGGCCAATTATTGAATTAGATAATGACGCATTATACCGTCCTAATAAAACGTGTTTTGTGGAATCTTAAATGAGATAGGCTACGTTAGATTAATTATCTATGCGAGACATGTTAATAGTTTCGCCGAGATGCTGACGTCTGATAAAATCGAATGTCGTTGTAAAAGCTCGTTCTTATCCCCTTTGTCTATAATGACGCTTGTCGTACATAATCAGATACTAAATGTTTGCAATAGGTGATCGTTTGTTTTCTTGTACGTCTTATATCTTATCTTAATTTTAACATCTTCAAACCTATCTACTGATAACGACAAATAGCACAGAAAGTCGCCTGTTCTGTTGTTGTGATGTTAGTAATTTTCCATGTGCGTGTTTGAAATTATGCTCGCATTTAAATTGTTAGGTTTACAAAGGTATTATTAGCTTGTTTCTGATGTAAAAGTACACTTTCGCTCCAATGTGCAGCGTTTTTTAGAAAAGTAGAGGCCAAGATTGACGTCCATTTTGATAAGTCCTTTAGTGAAGCCGTATTGGAGTCTGCCTGCCAACCAACGTTTCGCGGTTTGTTATATGCTATTGAATTTAGTAATACTAGGATAGTAGACACAGTAATAATAGAAGACTATAAATTAAACGATTTAATAAAACTATACTAAACTAAATATGTTAAGCGAATTGAAAAGATTTTAATAATACACTGTATAAATTATAATTGTTCATGGCATAAGCAGTTTTTTAAAACGGACTCCCGACCTATCCTATCGGGTCGTAATGTCGTGTTGCAATGCCGTGCTGTCGCCACTATAATGTGGCTTCGCACACCCTGATGCGACGCGTCAGACTGGGACGTCCCGGGGCGAGGGAAGCACGCAGGGTCCCTACGGCGACCCACTGGCGCGGGCGTCTCAATGCTTTCAATAATATATGCGCGATCGTCTCGTAAATTTTGTGACGTCAGCCTTGTCGTTGGTATTGATGAAACAAAGGCACTTAAATTGTTAAAACAAAGGCATTGAAAGGCATAGGCATATTGTAGGCAATTGTTGTAATACATACAAGCTAATTTCCCACAACTCCGTCTGCGTGGACTTCTAAACTGATTTCATGGTTCTTAAAATAATACTGCTTTAATCAGTTATTGAAGCCGTTATTACGGTGTGCTTGGTGTCACAGTATAATTTTTTTGAGCGTGACATACCTACATTGGTATTTTGATACATGTGTGTCCGTGTATGTTCATGTCGTGTCTTAAAAAGTTTTAAGTGCCAAACGCGATAGTTAACCGTTAAAAGTTAAGTGAAAGGATACACCGTAAGATTTTGCATCTTCGAAGTTTATACTGATTAGAGAAATTGAATAATAAAATTTGTATATTATATTCTCATAATATACAAGTGCTGTATATAATTTAAATACCCCGCTCATTGTATGAATTGTTATATATATATATATATATATATATAAATGAATTGCTGTTCGTTAGTCTCAACTTGAGAACGGCTGGACCGATTTGGCTAATTTTGGTCTTGAATTATTTGTGGAACCCCAGGAAAGGTTTAAAAGGTGAATAAATATGAAAGTGTTCGGAATTAAATAAAAACAACAATTTCGTTCTTCCTTTGATGTTTTCCCCGTCGTCTGATATTTGTTTTTATAGACATATTTTCTATGAGAGAATTTATTGACGCACGGTTTGACAGTTCTGCTGTGAAACAATTTCATTACAACAACAGGGAGCATATTGTACGAAATAATTCTTGATGTTATGATATATTATTGACAAATTCATAAACCATTATTTTATTTATTATATATATAGAACAACGTCTGTCGGGTCAACTATTATGTAATAAAATGTCATTGACTCAATTATTTGTTTTGCGAATATATGCTAGGTATTTCGTAATTTAATTAAATATAGGTTCCGGATATAAGTACCTATCCACTATAAATTATATATTAAAACCATCTCTGAAACACGCTGCATCTTATGATATCAGTAGTATTCCGATCAGTTTAGTTGTTTTCGCAGCATAACCGAAGGAAAAAAAAGGCTCTCTATATTTTTAGCATTGATTATAAACGCGGATGTGAGTTTGTTTGATTGTTCGTTTATTTCTTTCGCTTTCACGGCTTAACTATTAGGTATATTATATACAACCGATCATGAAATTTTACATACAATGTGTATATATATCAAGGGCACAGAAAATGATATAGGGTATTTTTGTACCCCGAAATTTTGATGGCGTAAAAGAAACGGGATTATTTGTGATACCCAAAATCGTTTCAAAGGTATGGTAGGCAGAGAATGAATGTAGGATCATTTATGCTATAATATAATATTATCATTGCAATTCTTTGGGTGGCTCAAATGCCTATACACTACTATTTGATCAAAAAGCTTTAAAAAACATATCTTTAAAACTTGTTATGTTTTTCATGCATTATTATCGCTGCATATTATATAGACGAGTGTCAGGCGGTGACCACGCTTTATTTCAAACAACGACAAATGACAAATAAATAGATAAAATAGACGGCAAACGTTGCAAATATGGCGGTCTCAGTGAGTCTTACATCTTTGTGCCGTTTGGTGTCGAGACACTTGGCCCGTGTGGCCCAGAGGCGCGGAGAATGTACAAAGTACTATCTTTCCGCCTCAATAGAGAAAAACAAAAACAAAACCCAATCCAACGCAACGCTTCCACGTAATGATAGTTTTAATTTAATAAAAATAATAATATTAACACACACAAATTATCTTGCACCAAACTAGGCATAGCCTGTATCATGCGTGCAAGAAAACTATATATTTAATACAATATACTTACTTAAACACACATAAATTCATATAAACATCCATGACTCGGAAAGAAACATCCAAATTCATCATATAAATGTTTGCACCTACCGGGATTCGAACCCGGGACCTGTAACTCAGTAGGCAGAGTCACTAACCACTGGTCTATATGGGTCGTTAATATAATCATAGTAATTATAATCATACGTCAATAATAAGTTAAATAATAACATCTAAGTTTTTAAAATAAATTGAAAATAATAATTTAACTCTTAATATATAAATGCTTAGTTCTTAACATCTCCAACCCGTTTAATATCCTTAGATTGAAGTAAACTTAGGCACACGCTACATGTTAATCCCGTTCATTACCACATAGATTAGTTACGTGTAAACAAGGAACTGAGGGTTTATTGCTACGAAGGTGCAACAAATTAGCCATGTTTCCATTTTATTGCAGACGTTTCCTAGCTCTAAGTATAGCGCGCTGGACCGTCCTTGATACATGCAAATGCTAATTAGCCTTTTTGCCACCCGGTTTTAAAATTGTAAATTTATATTGTAACGAGTAAGTTTGTTTTTAATTTCAATCGTTTATTTAGTTATTTATCACATTATTGCTACATTCAAATTCAAATATTTTTATTCAATATAGGACGTGACATTATTTAAAGTAAAAAAAAAACTACCACCCATTCCAATATGAATTCCTCAGGCCTGAGTAGAACGAGCGCAACAAACTCAGCGGGCCTTTTTTTCATCAAAAAATATGTTTACAAAGTAACATTGTGCAATTAAACTTATTATTTAATAGCCTGAGGGCGGTCGCTCCATTCCCGATCTGTGGTATCATTAAGAAAGTCATTTATGTTATAGTAACCGTCACCACACAAACGTTTTTAACAATTATTTTGAATACCGTAATACTATTGTTTTGAACATTTTAAGGTCTCTTTGTTGCTATTCTAATGTAACAAATCGATCAGATTTAAATTCGTAACTAAATTTGCGCTTGTCGGGTTTTGAATATTAAATCTGTAGAAACTGTTCACTGGTTTGGTTGTTCACGGGTTTTATCTTCTAAACCGCAACAGTTCGACAACTGATATTTCGACACAGTAGGTACATTAAGTACCTACTGTTGCCGCTGACATGTATTTTAAAGAAAATGAAAGACTTTAAAGATTCGCAGGCCATTTTGGAGTTTGCATCTTGGTTCTTATTTTTACACGCTTTTTATATTAGCTTAACCTGTTCGTATGTTTGTTTGTAACCGACTCATTTGGACCCACTTTAAATGGCCAGATTTCTTTCAAACTTCATAAATTTATCGACGACCTTTAACAATACATTAATTTGATTCTTTAATTTTTCAATTTGCAAAATAACATTTTTGTTAGTTTATAAAATTTTCAACTATCGTCTATAAGGAAGGAATTGATGTTGATTTTAAATTTCAACCGTTATCTTAAACTGTATTATCTAATATTAAGAAATTTTCGAGTACCAAAGAGAATTTAAATTCAACAATGCAAATAATAGCAAAAAAGAAACTAAAAATGCACGCTTTTATAAATAAACCAAATTTAAACCTATTTTTAGTTCGGTTTTCTTAAAAAGCGTGTTTTTTAGTTTATTTTTAACTACTATTTATTGTGTCATATCGAACGATATGTAACGTAGTTATAGATATAATTTATATATTACGCAATCCTGCACGCGCTAGGTGATTCACTCTTTATTGGATTTTTTATAAAACAATATCGTACTGACAACGTTGTGTTACACTATGGCTGTCTCTGCAGGAATTTTAGCCTTCATTTATTACCTAATTCGATTGAATCTAAAATTTGGTTTAAAAATGGGTCTAATATATATATTAATTATATAGCCTGTAGTATGGGTACAAGACAACGATATATTTGATACAAAATACTTATATTAACATACATAAATACTAATACACATCCATGACTCGGAAACAAACACCCATATTCATCATGTAAATGTTTGCAATTACTGAGCTATATGGGTCCTCAAATATTTATTTAATATAATAAGTATCAACAACGTTTCGCATTGTCTTGCGGTATCTCTTCATAATTTCATATTTCATAATGAGTTGTACCCTATGCCCTTTTCTCTACCCCTGACAATGTTTATAATGATGAGTTGAGTAGTTAAGACGTGAAAGTGAAACACACAAAACAAACATTTGCGCTCACAATGCTAGACAGAATTATATTCATAATTTGTATGTGTATTTATATTACTCACATTTTTTTAATCAGGAAATCGTTAGGTCTTGGATCAAACCTGACGTAGCGTAAATACTATTACAGTTTAATTAATTATTCGCCAAGTACCAAAAAACTGTTAGCATACATACTCAATCTTGATATTAAATCAAACACATCACATTAAGGATGTTATCTTGTCAATATCGACGTCCCTAACAGTGGGACCAATAGTGTAGACATAAATATGTAACGACAGGTGGTAGAGTGGCCATGCTGGGCAACGCACGTCCATTACATTGCCGATAAATGATATAACCCGCTGAATAAGACTATGAACATTCAACCTTATCCTATACACATTAGGTCCATTATTAAATACAATGGTATACTCCCCTTGTGGTAATCTTTTCGCGTCTTCAATCGCGACGCAAGCCCGAAGACGGGAGAATTCGAATTTATTGACCATTAATTCAAAATATTATTTTCACAATATAAGTACTCATTTATTAATTTTGAAATATTAGGTTCCGATTAATTTATATGTGTCTTTAAGATATTTATTATGTATGTAAATATCATCTTTATTTATAATACTAATTTTTCGTTCGAGACGTAGATGCTTTGTTTTTTTTTTATTTTAATAAATTGCAGATACTGTAATACTTTCTATCGTGGTATTGTTTATTGTAAACATATATATTGTTGCAGAATTTGGACGAGGATGACCGGAGTAGTAAAACATCGGTAAGTATAATTTTGGCTCTCGATAGCTGGTTTTTGTTTGTTATATAGATATTAAGGAGACTCTTTTTGCTAAACGCCGAACATACATTATTCGCAATACTAGTTGCTCCCCTTTTTATAATGTATCATAAAAATTCATATATTTATTTAGTGCACTACTACAACTTTGAAAACAAATTGCATTCCGAGGGCGAAGAACAGCACTGGGTGTTTGTCCCAGTATAATTTGATGCACTCTCTCTATATTATTATGACACTAGCTGCTGCACGCGTCGTCGCCTGCGTGGACACATTGCATTTAGTGTGATAATATGTAGCCTATATGTTGTCCCGACCTGTGTTTATATTAATGCGATATTAGAATTGATTCTATTCAGTAGTTTAAACGGGCAAACAGACAAAGATTTTATAATAAATAAATGTGTTTGTTTAGTGATTTGAATAATCTACAGTCGACTTCTGCGTGGACGCTTTAAAGCAGCAAAAATATATATGTCAGCGTCTAGAATGACAATATATGGCCTATATCTAGTCTCGACCTCTTGTTAAAATTGCAAAATTTCAATTAAATCTATTCAGTAGTTCGCCCGCCGCCGGACCGCACCAAATTATCGCGCACTCGGTTGTTTCGCACCACTATAAGACCCAATCGTTGGCTTTTTATTACTACCTATCAAAATGTTTCCGTATCCGCTTACACGCAACGCAAAAAAGGAGCTGGGTCGCTTACCAGCGCTTGTGCCCGCATTAAACGGGTCTATTTGATCAACAATAACGCTTAAATTATTAGACCGAGAGCAGTGAGTCCTATATCAATTTTTTAAGCAACTCAAATATTATTATGAAATTAAAAAAAAAGATGGGTTCATAATAGTAGTTTTCGCAAAATTTGAAAATAAAGCGCCAAGATGTGCTCAAATACTGTAATAAATAAACTGTTTCCCTTCGACTATCACAAAAAGACTGTTATTTGCCAGCTGTGTTATACTATTAGTTACCCTACACTTGTTGATGTTGATATTCAAAACTGTAGCGGAATTTGGCGCGACTCTTTAAATTTCGATTTTAAAAAAACTGAAGTGGCAATCCGTGAATTAACCCCTTTGCGTTTTGTGGACGGGTCTAACGAAGAATCATCTAAAAACTTTAAAAATATCAGGGTGTGTGGAACTAGTATAGCTAAAAACATAATTTTTGTCTAGTTGGAGCAAAAGGAAAATGATCCTTTAGATCCGAGACAGAAACAGTGGATACTCTGTGCTGCAAGAGGAGATTATCATATGCTGGCGAAGATGTGCAAAGAGAATCCCAAGCTAGCCAAGACAAAGGTGAGTTGTTACTAATCTATATATGCCAAATGTGACCGTACAAATATGAGGGCGTAGAATTGTATTTTTTTTTAATTTAATGAGGGACCATAGACTAGAATAAGCAAACAGTATTAATTTGTAACATAATATATCTGGTGTTTTTTCTGTGCAAGTGAACATGAGTTTTTGGAATGGCCGATCGAGACAGAAACTAAAAATCAGCATCAATATCATACTTATATATACTATATAATATATACTAGCGTATAGACAAAGCGTGCGAGAAAGAAGAATATCACTTACGGAGATATATCCAGTTAGCGAATCTATAGATACTGTAACCGATTTCGATTTAACAAGTCGTAAAAAGTCAGCCGTGCTTGAAATTAACCTCTTGTACTTTAAATATTATACTTTGGACTCTCATGTCGTCTATACGCTAGTAAATTACCTATGTTCTACCTCCCAACACTCATGACGGCGTAAAATTGTATTTTTTTTAAATATTGCGAGTGGAAGTGTCATTGGACTAACAGTAAACAGCATCAACTTTTAATATATTGCTTGTCTTGCAAGTGCGCATGACTCTTTGATTGGTCGATCGAGAGAGGACCAAAAAATCACCATCAAGAAAGATTTAGGGGTTTTTTTTTAATGAAAATTAGGGACAAGACGAACAAGGCGTTCAGCTGATGGCAATTGATACGCCCAGCCCATTACAATGCAGTGCCGCTCGGGATTCTTGAAAACCCCCAAAAATTCTGAGCGGCACTACAACTGCGCTCGTCACCTTGAGACAAGATGTTAAGTGTCATTTGCCCAGTAATTTCTTCAACTGCTTCACGGCAGAAATTGGCGCCGTTGTGGTACACATAATCTAGCTGGCATCCTGTGCAAAGGAGCCTCCCACTGGTAAGATCTATAGAGCAGACTTAGGCTTTGCTCAGACTTTACTTGCCTTAAACATAGCTGAGTGTGATAAAACGAGTCCTGATTATTGCATTGGGCTGTCTCAGCTTAAGCTGGGCATAATTTCAGCTGTCAAAAACGAAATCAAAGGTTACGCTAAGCTAACACTCAGCTAAGTTTTATGTAAGTAAAGTCTGAGTACGCTCTATTGATCGCAGACGTAATGATACGTGGTAATGATTTAGTTACGTTTGCCAGCGGTATGTGTATACGCGTATATCAAACTCGTCGCGTCAGCGAGGGCAATGAGCACATTTTCAAAAGGTGTGCTTCTAATTGGCTTTCGTGAATCGAGAAACGGCGCCGTCAACTCACCCCCTGCCGCATGCTATCTTGACGTATCATCTACGTCCCTTTTACTTTACGAGCCGTCTCTCAACTCGCTTTTTTGTCGACTATTGCTCATCCTCTACTGCAAGAGATTCTATTGAAATGCTAAGTGTGTAATTGTTTTAATACAAACAAATTTGTTATTTTTAAAGTTACCTCCCTCACTTCTGGGATTTATTATACTTATTAAATTTGTAACTAAAGTTTATGAACGATTCGGGTTCCGCCCGAGCGCTCTTTCCAACTGAGCCAACCGTTCGAGTATGCATGGTTCTTATATTTTGGTATATCATGTTCAACTCTCAGGTTGTGTCTCCATTTACTGGGTCTACTTTATAGTAGATAACCTGAACAACTGAAATTGACTTGATGTGTCGCTCTTTCAAATGAAACTAATTTGTTATTTTTAAAGTGATATTGCTCATTCGAGTCCCGCAACGTTCATAAATTTTGATTTAATACAATATCTGAACTTGAACCATCTCGTTGTAAGACGGATTCTAGTATGTAATTAGTAGTTTAATTCTCCGCTGGGTGATGCAGATATAAACAGCAACAACAACAACAACAACAGATATAACAAGCAGATTGACATCTTGTAGCGCTGTTCCAATACTGTTTTGATACTGTGTTTTTACTATCAAGACTCTTTTGGTACAGTAGTACGAGTTCAAAAGACCACAAGCCGTACGGGAAAATACAGAGGTGTCTGTAATATGAATATACAGAGAACTGACGAGGCTTTTTGACTGCATATGCTTCCGAACTATGAAAGCATATCAAGTTGTGGATACCGAACTAGCTTTTAATAATTGTAATTATTAATGACACGACGATAAGAATATTAATAAAAACTGGCAGTTATAGAGACTGCCGGTAGAAGTGAAAATTAAGAACTTTTAGTAATAAAATTTGAAATTTCATAATGTTTAAAAACAATTTATGTTTAAAACTTATTAATCAAACAAAAACATTATTTCAACAATGCACAGTATATCAACATTGAACTTTTCACTAACGGCCGTTTCCAATATACTATCTCAGTTAGAGATAAATTACTACCTTCTACTGTCAGTAATTAGCTGTCAATAATCTGAAGCTGTCCCAATATATCCAATATGTCATTCTTATCGCCTTATATTGGGACGCGTGAATTGCAATTTCCATACAAACTTCTATCGCTGGTAAGCCATACGCCGGCCGTCCTATTGACATACAGCGTGTACGGATAAGGTGAGTTACCGTCGATAAATTTATTGGGACAAATAAGTCAACGATAGTTACGATTTGTTATCTCAAGTAAGAGGTAGACTGAATATTGGAAACGGCCGTAAATCTATTCCATTTCACTTATAAGATGTATATCTTACAGCACTAATGTTGCACAATACGTCAGCAGCATAGCTACAGATATACTGTTCTCATAACAGTTTGTAGTCATTTCGTTGACGCGAACTGACGAGATTTCACCAATCCAAAAAGTGACTTACTATATATATTTATAATGTCATAGTTATTTTTTTAAATATTTATTAATAAGTTTTCCTCTAGCAAATAGCCCAACAAAAAGTGCTATAAGCTGCTAAATAAGTTTTCACTTCAAAAAAAGTTTTCAGTACGGAGACTAAAAGCGTTGTAGATTTAATGATCATCGAATTGCATTTTTTTTTTATGGAATAGGAGGACAAACGAGCGTACGGGTCACCTGGTGTTAAGTGATCACCGCCGCCCACATTCTCTTGCAACATCAGAGGAATCACAAGAGCGTTGCCGGTCTTTAAGGAAGGTGTACGCGCTTTTTTTGAAGGTACCCATGTCGTATCGTCCCAGAAACACCGCACAAGGAAGCGCATTCCACAGCATTGTAGTACGCGGAAGAAAGCTCCTTGAAAACCGCACTGTGGAGGACCGCCACACATCCAGATGGTGGGGATGATATTTTAACTTGTGGCGAGTCGTGCGAAGGTGGAATTCGGCGGCAGGAATCAGGTTAAACAGCTCTTCGGAACACTCCTCGTGATAAATGCGGTAGAAGACACACAATGAAGCGACGCCAAGTGATCCAGCCGTTCGCAGAGCACTGCATATAAGATTAGGACAATTTTAATTGATCATCCGTATTTAGTAATGCTTTGATTAAGTTTTATATGACATCCTGGCGCTGAGACGTCGGTCGGGAGTACATTACTTTTATTGTGTACGCTATAAAAACTGTAATGATAGCCTTCGTATTTATTGATTCGTTGTAAATCAAGAGTCGACTCAATTGGATTTGTGTTTTATAGCTATCCGTTCGTGGCATTGTGAATAGTAGTTAAATTAACTTAATGAGAGTAGCCCGACTATCTGAATAGGGTTGAGTGTTTTTGTGCTGTCGCTGATTCACCTGGTGGCAAGTGATCACCGCTGCCCGTGTTCACTTCTATAGCCGGCCTTGAATGAGAATGTGCGTGTTCAGTGGTTTTAACTAAAACATTTAATACAAGGTATTTAAAAAATGATCCGGTTTTGCTTTAAATTGAAATTAGATATGCGATAAAATAAATACGACAATCGGCCACGTTAACTGAAATAAAATGATAAAAAGTTAATATATAACATAATTTGCATTGATAAAAATATAGTAATCATTAGAAGTGCAGTTTATTTTATATTTTTTATAATACATGAAATATTTTTTTTTTGGAAAATCGTAGACGTTAATTAAGAATACGAATTTAAAATATGTCACCATGCCTATGTTGAAAACAGTATATTTAAATGTAAAATTGACATTTGAGACGTTTTACAAAATAATTTAGTTACATAACTCTAGCTAATAACCTTGCGCTTCGCTTCACATAAACAAATACCAATACAAACTTTCATATCAAAATTTCAAATCTTTTAGTTAATAGCGGAAATTGTAGAATTTCGATCCTTTCAATAATTTATTTCATTTTTCCCTGTTCTTGTAATGAAAATTGTCACAGCATAATTTTTTTCACATAGAATTTGAAAATTAAAGATATTAACAGTCACGAATCCAAAAAAAAAAACTGTCCTATCTCTCAATTTAGATCAAACTGCACAATTAATGCGGACAAACAACGTAACAGGAAATTTTTATATATAAAGATTAATCATCATCATCAGCCGGAAGACGTCCACTGCTGGACAAAGGCCTCCCCCAAAGATCTCCACGGTGATCGGTCCTGCGCTGCCCTCATCCAACGTATTCCGACGATCTTGACCAGATCGTCGGTTCATCTTGTGGGGGCCTACCAACACTGCGTCTTCCGGTACGTGGTTGCCATTCGAAAACTTTTCTGTTCTACCGGCGACTAATTTAAAGATTAATATGATTTAATCAGTAAACTCCGACTGCTCTGTAGTTACTGACGTAGTGATCGCCGAATAGCGTACTCTGTCCTCTCGTACCGCTTCTTCCTACTTGTGTCGCCTATCTATCGCTATAGTTTTTTACTCGCCCTGATCAATAACAAATTGCCTTATATTAAAAGTGACAAAGCAACACGATTTTGCTAGTTTCGTTCATTTACAACTAAATTAGGAAAATTTCAATGACCTAGTTGTACTTACTATAAGCATTTGCGATTAAAACAATAATTATGTCAAATGCGTTGGTTATAAAAACGAGAACAGATGAGTGACAGAATGTTATTATTAAACAAATTCTAAATATCATAAGAGCATTCAGTATTAATCTTCGCCAGCTCAACCGGGACACGCATATAATGATAATATAAAATTTGTCCCCAATTAGCCCATCAGTGCGTCCTCAGCACATAACATCTGCTTTGAAATCTCGAGAATCGTCTGTTTTCATTCTCTTATACCGGGACTTAATAAAGTAACAGTAAATATTGTCAGACAATATGTAACACGTGTTCGCTACTGTACCACCGTCGCTTGACATTTTGTCGTCTCCGAACTAAAAAACACTTTGATGATTATTTTCGTATTTGCTTCGGCCGCTGACAGAGTTATGGCTCGATGTCTCTGCTGTTCCTCCGTGTGTCATATTAAGGTCTTTCTCTCTCTCTTCGCGACTTGGATATGTGCATGTTCGTATTTGAGTGATACAAATGTTTACGGTGAGTTATCTTGAGATTGCGTCTATTAATAGAACTTGTAGCAAAAATATATATTAGAGGTTATAATTTTTTAATGGGACAGTTCACGAATATCACCCAATAATCGTTATATAAGCACAATTAAAAGTATACTTCAATTCTATTAGCGTTAAATGTGGATATTTTAAGACGTCCTGGAGATAATTATATCGTTTTGTTATTTACGTCTAATATCATTTTGTAACTTGTCAACTTCACAGGGAATTGCTAATCTGGAATTGTAAAGATATGGCGTGTATTGTGGGCTTTACACAACAAAAGAGTAGAAACAGAAAATTGTGATATGCTTGTAAACTTCCTTAGAGTGTGAACTAAATGTACTTTTAGCTCCTACAAAATATTGATGGCAAAAATGCCTTGCTCACTTTTTTTTATATAATATACTAGAGGGCGTGCAACGAGGTATTTCGACCATAATTCATACAACCATATGACGCGAGTTTTTTTTTGTAGAGCAGGATAAATAATCTAAGTTGTTTAGTATTTAATTTTGTATAATTGTATATTTGTATAAATATCTGCCATTTATCGGGAATCCTGACCCATCGTTTGAGATTCTAAGATTAATGAATGACTGATTGAATTTTTAAATATATTTAATACATGTAATAATGTTATTTATTTTAGCTCTCTGCACTTATTCTCCATGTAATCGCAATATGCCAATCAATTATATATGTATATGTGTAGGTACATACAACAAACATAATATACAAGTCACCTATTCGATCTTCGTAAGATCTATTTTTTACATTAAGTTAATGAAGTCCAGTCAAAATCCAAAAAGTGCGGGGGTTATGGTTTATGACAGTTGTGTTGAGGCACTTCATCTTCATTAAGCTTAACTGCATAGAAAAGGTCTTTGTTTTGGTTTTAAGATTTTACCTTTTAAAATTAACTTCATCGTATTCACGCATTCAACTTAGCGTTCCTCCCAATAAACTCTTGATAATCTAATATACGTACATAAGCACATCAATGAATTTTTCAGAAGTGATCATTGTAACAATACCAGGATCTATAGAACAAATGTATACTATTTGGCTAAGCCACTTTAGAAGGCTAAGTATTTCGTTGAGTGAAAAACACTAATACAGAATTTGTTTCTGTGGTAGTGTCTATAGTATAAATGACTTTATAATCGATAACGCACCTCGGGAATATAGCCGTGGCTATTTAATGAAATAAATTTATATGCAAAAAAATGTTTGCTTGTTGGTGGTTGTTTCTGGTTTTCATTAATCATTTCCAAATATATTTCAATACTGGTAAGTCGATGTACGAATATTTATACCAAAATTGATTCACTTTTGTTTACATATTTGGAAGGATCTTTAAGTAGGTACTTATTGCATTCGTAGGCCGCAAGTGTTCGTCAACGGATACTACGTGCATCTGAATTATCTCAAACAGCCGACCAAACAAGCTCTTAAATATGTCATCAGTGCTTCCTATTTAAACAGCTATGATATTTATTAATTGAGAGACGACCGCCCGGAGTGTTGTTATATATCCGCCCTTGCTAAATTCTTGACATTTCAGTTGTACCTTACACTTATTTCGAGATGAGCCACGTTTAATGTTCTGATGGTAAAAAGTTTACGGCTTCGCTTTTAAAAATATTTACTAGAAATAAACACTAGTATATTCAATATGCTTATGATCGTCTCTACTTTACTTTTTTTTAAGGAAAAGGAAGACAAATGAGCGTACGAATCATCTGGTGTTAAGTGATCACCGCCGCCCACATTCTCTTGCAACACTAGAGGAATCACAGGAGTGTAGTCGGCCTTTAAGGAAGGTGTACGTTTTTTTTGAAGGTACCCATGTCGTAGTTCCTTGAAAACCCCACTGTGGAGAACCGCCAAACCTCCAGATAGTGGGGATGATATCCTAATTTGTGACGTGTCGTGCGAAGGTGGAATTCGGCGGCAGGAATCAGGTGAAACAGCTCTTCCGAACACTCCCTGTGATAAATGCGACATCTCTACGCAACGCCAAGTGACCCAGTCAGAGATGACAGCAATACTCCATGTGTGGCCGGACCTGCGCTTTGTACAGCGCTAGAATGTGGGCCGGCTGGGAGTATTGCCGTGCTCTAACAATGACGCCCAGTTTCTTCTACACCAATTTGGGTTTGCCGTTCATATAAATGCGGAATTGGCAATCTCTCGTGATTTCGAGACCCAGTATCCCGATACTTGGCGAGTCTGTAAGATAAGTGTTGTCCAAGAACGCTGATACGATACTATTGATGCGGTTTCAATTTTTTTGCTAGCTTCTTATTGCTATTTAAATCAACAAAAGAATACAACTCTTAAGTATTTGCAACATTTTAAATCCGCACTATCGTTTACAAAACAAAACAAAACTAGAGGAATATCTTGCAGTTTATCTATTTGAGATAAGCACGGTTTTTTTGTGTCCCTATCCCAGGACCCGACAGACTTATTGAACAAAATACCTCTCTCGTATTACAAATACGACAACCTGGTTTCGATAAAATCTTGTAAAGAGAATATATGAATCATCGATAAGTACAGTATAGTTTAAACGTTGTTTTAATGCTGGCAGTTTTAATAATAATTTTGGTAAGATTTATTCTGTTCATGGAAAATCATACCAATTACTAGGTCCATATTTTATAAATGTATTAGAAAATTGATGGTAATTCTTTGTCTAACTAAAGTCATAGCTGTCGACAAAATTCGCTTTGTTAATATATTTCATTAAAATATAATACAATCATGATATCTTAAACTTGATCGATCGGTATGCGTTTCTAGCACTGGTCTCCACTTCGATGTAATATCCGTTTTCTCCAAATCTAGGTGTTGTTTTTAATCGACTTCAAAAAGGAGGAGGTTATCAATTCGATCGGTATTTTTATTTATTTATGTACACCGATTACTCTGAGACTTATGATCCGATTTACGTAGTTCTTCTTTTGTTTGATGCGAAATAGATGCCATTTGGTCCCATAAAAATTTTACATAGTTTGGCCCGGTTTTCATTTCATGAACATTTATATGAAAATTTTCGTCTACCTGGATGACATAATTGTTTCTGTGTACGGCTTTCTTTTGTAGTTTTCATTCAGGTTGATTATAATATATATTATTATTAACTGATACTAAAACGTAAAAAATAAAAAAAAACTACGTTTAAAAAAACCGACTTCAAAAACTGAGAAGTATCGAATAACTAAAAAAATTATTTAATACTCCTCTTATGCAAACCTTTACCTTTAATATTGATAAAATAGTATTATTTGTATGTACTACATATTGATAGCTTGGAAGTCGGTGTCGGAGAAATCGATTTTAGTAAAATAAATTATAGTTTTTCTGCCGTTTCAATAAATCTCAATGTGGCAATAAATTATCGCTTCAGTGTCTATAAAATAATTGAGTTATCATCGTGGATTGATGCGAAGATGGATAAGCACGTGACATGAAGCACATAAATTTAGTTTTACTTCACTTAATTTATTTTTTATTCTTATTTGTACAAAATATTTGTTGTAATATCTACACCTACAGGCCTAAGCCTAGATCTTAGCAGTCTTTGAATGCGCGAAGTAAAAAACGCGTAGGTACTAAATGAATATACATGTTGCTAACTCTCACGGAACTTCAATTCTAGCTTTTTTTAACACGTGGTTCACGTGGGGTAGCAAAAAAATTCTTCCAAAGATCTAAAGCAATTTTTTATGGCGATTCAGAAAAACGATGCGTAAAATTAACAAAATTGACATGCGTAATAAATAGGCTAACCTTAAAACGTACTACTGAGTGCGTTAAACTTAATAAACTGCCAGTCAAAATCTATCTTAAGTCTTTGGTAGTAAAACGGATTCATGTTTATCGTAATAGTTATTTAATATAACTCACATAACGAGCGTGTAATCGTCTTGATAAAGATATGTTTGTTCAATAAAGAATGAAAGCTTAGCTTTATTATGCTTGATTTACGATACCCGCGCAGCCTTCCCGATCCGAATAATTAAAACAAAATTGAGGTTTGTTAACAAACCTCAAATTAAATTAATAAAACTAAATGCGATTGTATATTATGCGCGTATTCAAATAAAAGGCTAATCGCTGTGTATAAAATTGTTTTTGCCATTGGAGGTTTTAATCGATTCGGTGCCGAGAAAGTATTTAGTATTTAAAACTGGCAAAGCTTATAGCATAAAAGTAAAACCCTTGTGATGTATGTAGGTACACATGAATTAACTCGTTTACCCAACAATAAGTGAGCTCTATTATCGTTAGGCGGTGAAATGAATAAAAAATTAAATTCTCCGTGCTTAGTTTTACAGAGCCGGGTTAAGATAAATCCCCGTGGTCTCATTTTTTACACATGTGTTTAGACTTGAGAGAGATTCAATTTCACAGCAAAAAATATTTCTAAACATTTGTCTAAGATTTCGGTTGCACGCGCTATTAACGCCCAGTCGACGGTGGGAGTGTCGTTGCGGAAAGCAATTTAAATCCTGATTTATTCCAGACCGAGACATCGGGCACCGTTGACATCTCTCATTCTAATTAAGACACTGATTTTACCCGATGATTTATGCACGTTGAGATTTACTTGCCATTTAATTGAACAGCTGATGGCTTTTATCTCACTAGGATCTAAGATTGGTCTAAATTAAGGCTAGCGTTATATTTTTACCTACACCCTTATCCTATGATTGGAGCCTTGTCGCCTTTTAACTTGTGAAGTGAAGCACAACGGCTACAAACTTAAAGTATGCTTTTGTTTTTTTGTCGCTTTCAATGGGTGTGCTAAGTTCTCAAATGTGTTCAACGGCGCCAACACGTTGCAACCCGAGATCCGTCTCCGCGCCTCATTTGACCCAACCGTAGACGGCGCGCGTTGTTTATGTGTCCGATGCGGAACCTACAAATGTATTTCTATATTATACAGTTTTCTGGTATGTCATCCATCATGAGTATCGAATTCATTGACACTAAATGCGGTAAAGGTTAGTCGTGGCTGCCCTATATTATTATGTTTATGAATGTTATCTTTTTGTTCACTATGACTCACATAATTGTTTGTAAAGTGTATTATGTTTCACACTAGGGTATTATCTAATACTTATCTTTCCCTGAGTGTTGATTGTACAAATTTATAGCTAATCTAGGCTTAAATATCACTCATTCAGTTTACCGTAAACTATTCGGTGATTCTCATTCTTTACCTTTTCGAAGAATGTATCAAGACCAGAGAAACTTGTGCCGAATGATATTGTAGACTATCTTCTCTTGCAACTTAGGTGGAGTTATGAGGACCATTCCAGTACCAATTAGTTTAACCATCAAACAACAAACGGAGGTTTTGTATTTTAAGATTGCTAGAACTTTTGTTCAATCACTTAAACCAATCAACCCATATGTATAATAGGTTTTCAAACGAAAGCTTAATATAAATTTAAAGGTAGTTTTTTTAGAACATTCATGATGATATTTCAAGACGCAAGAGAACAAATTGTAAAATTGACAGTGAAACAATGAAGTAACATGCAGTGAAACCGATAAAACAGTGGACCTAAATACATTGTTTAGGCGCGCCGCGTAGCATAAGGCACTTGCACGATTGCAAGTCACTCAAACAATAAGTGATTTCCAACACGATGACGTTGCGTTATTATAATAGTTGTTTGTTTAGTAGATCTACCTTACTCGTGTATCGAGCTAATCATATATGCCCATAGTTTTGTTTTTATAGGGATGTTTTATTATAGAGTTCATGGGCGTGTGATGTTAGCCACAATCAAATTTGAAAGGGACAGCTAAGCGTTTTGTTCGCTTCGTAATTTAGTACTGGCGCCAACAATGATGTGCATGAAGAAGAATATGACCTTTACTTTCGACGCCTTCAGTGGCTCTTTTGGAATCCTGCAAAAAGTAGTTCTTATCAGGGTTCCCTGCTATAGGAATTTGGTAAGTTTGTCGCGGTCGTTTTAATCATATTACATAAGACTATAAGTGCGATGTCTTTAATTCCACGGTTTTTCGCCGCATTTATTTTAGTTTTGTTTCTTCTGGCATATAGTTTTTGACGTTCAATAAGTGATTTTAAATCCTATTTTGAATAAAAATATTGGAATTTGAAAATGAAATCCCTTCTACTGTTTCTACTCTGATTGTTTCATAAATATACAGACAATGCTTAGTGTTAGGCCAAGCAACATTCTTTAGCTGCAAAACAAATATTATAACTCTTACGACAGTGTATTTCGCATTTTTTATATTAATTGTAGCAATGGTACTTCTTTAAAATGTTAATAAATTCTGAACTTTAACATAAAAGTAGAATTATCGGTTTGCAGATGCGACAAACAATCTCAAAGCTCTTCAACGTTATGGAAAAAGTATGGGTGCCAAAATCAATTAATAATAACAGTATTGACACACTTTTACACAAATTATCATAATATTATCAAATAGTATATAATGAAAAAGTTTGAATAAGTTTGCTTGCATATGCTTCATCTTTGACTCTATATTCACAATTTTCTCAGTAGAGACACTCAACTCAGCCAATTATTCAGCTATTTCAATTCGAGTATTCACTTTGGAACAGCGAGTTTCCCGAATTAAAAAAGAGAATCACATGTTCCCGGCAGATTTATGTTTTTCCAAAAGGATGCGGGCACGTGTGGGTGTTTGGGCTCTCGGGCGTCGCTTGTCGCTTCGAAAACGGATAAATAGTGTTCGGGCTGACTTTTAGATTTGTAACTCGAGCAAATTACTGAACCATTTTATAACTTGGAAACATTTTCTCCGATAATTTATCGTGTTTAGAGCCGTGAGTTATGGCGTACTTTTGTGATTTTATGATTGTCGCGATCGTTATATATTTGAATGATAGCAAAGATTCTATCTAGTTGGTGCTGAATTACGTTATTTTTATCGTCTTTAGTTTATCATAAATAAATAAGCAGATTGAGATCCTTACTTCGATTATATTATAAAGACATTATTACGCGCCGTTTGAAATTCGCACATTGGTTTCTTTATCAAAGACATGAATTGTGGTTTTTTGTCCGTTGAAATTTATTTATTAAACTTTCTTACCAACTGGATAGGCAAATTGACTACTGGAGCTGTTAAATTACAGCAGAACGCATTTGGAGGCGTACTATTTTTCCACGGAGCGTGTCTTTTGTTCGATACAACATTATTATCTTCAAATACCGACAGTAATTATATCATATTATGATTTTTGCTTCTACTTAATTGGTGCACATTCGAAACGCATTTTGCTGTTTTATATACTAAATCTATAGTATGACTATCTGTTTATACTTGTCAAACTGTATTTTAAAAAACATTATTAATTACACGACTATCTGCAAGTTTTCATAAGCTGTAAACTTCACTAATATCCTACCTATAACTAAGAAGTGCAGGGAAATTCCGTAGCTTTAAGCGAAGTTGAACGCTTGAAACTGCAAACATAGAGACGCTTTTGAAATTCACCACAGAAGGGATAATAAGGGGTTAAGGAGCATCCGTCACTGAAATGCGATTGGGAACGTTGCCTATTAAATTGCCACAGGCGTGTATTTCCAACATAGAGACCCTGCATGGGCCATATTATTATTTAAGCTATTAGAAGATCTATACTATGATATTCTTGAAGTATTATTTTAATGTCAGACCTGTTTCAACACAATTAGAGTTCCTTCATTATAAATATTAAATTAATAGAAAAAAAAAAATTCAAAACTACAAGACTGCAAATATTTCAAGGGACCATGCTATAAAATATTGATGACAAAAGTAACGTAAGTTAAGATTTAACAAGAATATTAAACAAGTTGTACTAAATACTCATTTAGTACAAAGCCTGAAAGTGAAAGATAGTGATTAAGTTAAATCGATATAACACAATATAAAATTCAATTGGTACATGCAAAGTGCGATTCCCGCAAAAGTATCGCTGGCGTATTATTTTCGTTCACCAATACGTACGGTCGTGAAGTTTTTAATTTGCTTGTATCGGTGATATGGTACGTTGGGGAGATGAGTACACAATTTACAAAATCCACCCTGGCGGGGTAGGGAACGACGCAGTGCCAGGGCACATTAATTAACCGAGTGGAATCTACATACGGTACGTATTGCGCCCACTGGTGGCAAGAGAATAGATTTACGACTCATTCGACCACCATCTATCCGATAAACTAATTGCAGAGTGGAGCTATTGTTTCTAAACACTAGGCAGAAATAGTGCATCGTTGTTAGGCCTTCGATTGTCCAGCCGACACTGATTGCTTACCAATCTCTGATTCATGATCGATTGAGGTTGTCGGTTGCGCAAATGGGGTTAAGTGATTCTAGAATTTGTAATCGCTTTCTACATAAAGCGTATGCGTGTTTGAACTATTTTAATAATGATTTCACAGATACAATAAGCGTTTAATTTATTCGTATTCGTTTGCCGTTGCATAAAATTTCTTATTTTTATTTTACGCCTTTGTGGATAATGCGTTGTGTTCAAAGATTTACTTTCTATGAAACCTTGATATTTTATATTCCTGATGTAGGTATTGTTGAGGTTGCATCGAAATGTGGTGTGGGGGCTTTGTTTTGTCGCCGCCGTTGGCGTACACGACCCTGCCCTCTGGCTGAATTGCGGACGGCTCCCGACTGATATCGCTTACATAGTTTAACCATCTTTCACAGTACTTCAATTTCGTTTTATAAAACAATAATTCATATGAAATAAAATATGAATTATGTTCAAAGTTTGCGCTTAAATTATTTTAAGAAACACAAAGAAAGTAAGAAGAGTGCAGAGCGCTATGCGTTGCAGAAACAAAATAACAACAGACTCACACAACAGCGGCATACCAACTACGAAAATACCAACTTACACGTGTTTTTTTCGGTATACAAACGGCTAATCCTTGCAAATGGTACAGGCGACAACTTGTCTCAGAACACTTTCATCTCGATCTCTAAACGTTGTTATACTCAGACAAAAATAATAGCGTTCACGAAGCCGTCGGAAAAGCAAGAAACGCCGTTAAGCCACTACAATTCGTTTGCGGCGGCAATGAGCGGCTTGTAAATCAAAGGGATTCTAACATAATTAAGCTCATAATTAATGTAAAGACGCCTTTATTTATAGGCGTAGTCATTCTTAAAATTGCTCCCGTTTTGATAAGAACCCTCGAAGAGCTTGATTAACACATGTAACACGTTAATGGTTATAGATAATGAAATCTCGAAACCGTTTTGAAACGAAACGATATTACAAAAAGTAGACTAAGAAACAGTATGGCTATGAATGTTGGCGAGATTGAGATGTAGTTAAATATAAGTTATTTTCATAAATATTATCACCGCCGAGTTATGTTTCCTTCGAAAATATCATAATCGTAACATCACTAGACAGGAAGCGCGTGCGTTATAAAAGCTTTATAGAAGTTTACGCGCGCTGATTTACAACTCACTCGTCAAGTATTTTTTTATGTAGTCAGCGATGACACAGTGGCCGCTGTTCCTCATTCGTGCCCCTGGTACATCAGTGATCTAAATTATGTCCTCCGCCGCGGGTTTGCTAGCTCCCTATTAATTTGTTTATATTAGAGCGGCTCACTTGCGCAGTCAATCACAATTGTCGTCAAGCACCCGATACACGATTTGTTTTCGAAAGATCTTAACCGTGTTTCAGTTATTTCTGTACAATTGAAGCTTTTAAATATAGTGTCACCGCAACTCTCCGGAGACGCTCTAAACATTTGTCTTGGAATATTTATGGTCGCGGCACGCGGAGTATATCATCCCGCCTGTATTGTGGCAATCGATCAGCAGTCGCGCGGGCCACGCCAAATTGATTATTTATTCAGGCTTAGTTAAATCTTTGAGGACGGTCGCGTTATTTGTAGACAGTCTAAAGAGGCAGGAAACGGTTAAACGCTTATTAAACTTTAATTGTAGAGTGCCACGTCTTAATTTAATCATGTGGCTTTCCAACCTTTTACATTTAAGATTTATTTGTGGAAACCATTATTAAGTGTTTTGTACATTATTGCATGTTGTTGTGGTTTTCTATTATGTTCATCAAATAATATGGAGGGGTTTAAAGTTATTTAGTTGGTTATCTAAGGTGGTTGTCTCTGTTTTTAATGAATAGATTTTTTATTATATATATTTTTATCATTTGTTGTGTTAAATTCATACATGCAGGAGCAAACAGCAACTATCATAACATAGCCTCGTTAATATTGTTAACTATAAAGACATAAACATTGGCCATTGTTATATTGGTGCGCCACAGGTCTATTATAATGAGCCGCAAACTTTCCAGCTCGATTATTATGAGGGTCGTTGTACAAACAAAAAGCAACACATCCTGAAGCAAAGCTGAACCGTGTCCTTTAGTAATTATATAACTTGACTGTACTTGTGTGTTAAACGGGAGGGTCGCGCCATGACCTCCCGGGGCAAACGGGGATGAACACGGCTCCGATGAAAATATAAAACATGTTCATTATTTTAAGGCTAATTGGGGAAAGCCGCTTGCAGTGTAGTAGGTGCCACAGCCGCCCGCCCTCGGCTCTAGCGAATTGGAGAGGATTGTAACAGGCTCATTATATTACAAGTGCGGTATTCGGCCCGTTTGTGCATTAACAGAGGCAATTCATTTGTATAGATAGTATGCCATGTTTAGTTATTTACCATATACGAAGTTGGATGAATGTAATGCGTGTTTCATTTGTTTAGTTCTAGCATTTGTCTGTGTCTTTGTCTGCTGGGCTTTTAAATCGGGATAGACGAATGATTGATGATTAGTAAAAAAATATAATTAATGTAACGCCAATCATAAAAATAAACGTTTCGACAACTTTCTTTTTTAAAGTGGAACTAATCAATTAATTATACTATTCAATTTTTAATAAATTCTCATTTAAACTACATGATGTAGATGCCTGGCATTCCACAACCGTCCGTTTAAGTACAAACTTTTTTCAGCCACTTTATGCCGAGTCCTGTATTCCAGAACCGATACGACTTAGGTACCTTCGAAGTCAAGAGCACCTCAAAGTCCGGCATCGCTTCTCTAAACATCTGGTAATATTGATGTCCAGGGATCGCTGGATTTTTACTCTCCATCAGGTTACCCACCTTGCCCCTTTTCATAAAAATATGGTACTATCGAACTGATCTATTGATGAAGCAGGAAGAAGTCTTTAATAATACTATGTATTTTAGCCTTATACGGATTTATTAGAATTTCCATAAAATGTACTCTTTCTGCTGGTTATCTATATATATTAAACGCTATAGTTGAGCTACAAAGTAATGTGTGTGAGTTTACTTTACTATCCTTAAAAGTAATCGATAGATTTTTGTAAAAAAAATATACAAAAAAGAACCGTAAAAATGATCGAACAATCGTTCGCGTTTCCGTTTAAATTTGAAACACAATTTAGATTTTTACTTTAGGCGCTGTGTTATTTGTGGGGCTTTTGCGGTTCGTCTAAAACGAATTCAATTAACTAATTTATTCGGGAATAAAGAATAAAGTTTAATAAAAATAACGTTATCTTATCTGTACCTATCTATTAAATACACAAAATCTTATTTAGTGTTAAAGCTGAAGGTCCATTATGATACGTTTCACCAAAATTGCCAGAGCTTATATTCAGAGCTCTTGCCATTTTGGGCTTTCGGTCATTGTAGTGAAACTGTTTTGTTCTCGGCCCTAGGGGCTCAAAACCTATTGAATGTATGAATGAATCTATCTTAGATTATGGATAGGTCTCGACTGCGCTACAACTAGATAACGCAGGTACTGTAGTCGCAAAGTGCGGCAACTAATACTACGCCCAAGTAGGCGCACTCGTGCCAATCTCGAACTATGTGTAACGTTGACGTGCCACATTGTTTGTTAAACTTTGCCAATAGTTGAAACTAAAATGCTGGGTTGCTTAGTACAAATTTGTAAAAGATAATAGGTACTATAAGAAAGACTGGGATCACATATCATCAGTAAGTATTTTATTAATAATAAATTATTTGAGTTATATGTTTGTAATATGTTTTTATTTTAAAATAAACTCGCCCTACCCCTGACGAAATTTATATAATATAGTATTTACTTTATAAAAGTATTTGTGTGACTTTTTTATTTGTTGTCAAAGGATGATGAATCGCCGATAATTTTAACTTGGTCCTCTAATCAGATTTTCAATAATTCATTGGAATGATATGCCATTCTTAAAATATTACGCGTGTATTCTTTATTGCGATATGTACGGATTATGTGTATCCTACCTTTGTACCTACTCTTGTATTTAAAGATCTTCTTAAACTATGTTGTCTTACAGAATATTAATACTATTATTACGATAGAAAAAGGATTCAAGGAGAATATTTCTTATCACAAAACATTTCCTAGCTCGGGGGTGTGTAGGTACGTTATCGCAAAACTTTTATATTTCGTTGCGAATCCATCTTTGTTTTGGTAAAAAGTTTTCTTCGTTGAATAGAAAACAAAAGAGGTTCACTTTCTACAACCCTTGCGTTAAGATTACTCTTTCCGATGCGAAACTTTTAATTAATCAAATTTAAAAGGGATTCCTTAAAAGCGTCTATTTAAAACTTGTATTTTAAAAACAAATTTTGCAACAAATACCGTCAAAAACATTGCCCTTAAATTTGAAAGTGAAAGTGTATTCGTTTGAACAATTCATTTTGTTCTTTGCTTTATTTTATCTGGCCTCTTCCAATCATCAATTCAAACGTCGCTGTCATGTCATATAATCTCAGGGCCGTGTATGGTAACAATAGATCAACACGCCATAATATTATTAGCCTATCATTCAATGAATTGAAAACCATTGTAGCCGGTCACGTGTATACTTTGTATTATTTATATGCCATTTTATTTTGTGAATAACCGTTTTAATTTCATATTGAACGGAATTTAAGTTACAAATTTTATTTATACCAAAATTTGTGAACGTGCGGGACTTAAATCCGCGCGTCTCGAGAGCCACAACCTGAGAGTCGAACAAGACATAGCAAGATTTACGGTCGATGCGTCATTCGGAAGGTTTGCGCAGTTGGTTGACGGCACCCGAGACGCGCGGGTTCGACAGCCCCAATGTTCATTAATTTTGGTATAAATTAAACTTGTATATCTAATCCAAGAAGTGCGGAATATCACTTTAATATAAGAAACTATTTGAAATTTAAGTTGTCATAAATTTTACTCGTATTTGCACATCTTCTCATATTCATATACACACAAACATAAAAAATACTTTCAAAAATTTTAAATTTTTATAAACCTTGCCAATTTCTTTAACTTTATCTATTGCACTTATTGAATCATCAACTGGCACAGATTTTAATGATATAACGTCAAGTTAATTTCTAAAAACATATTAATATTGAATACTCATTTTGTTAGCTAAATCGAGCACTTACTATTTAAAGACATTCGTCGGAATCAAAGGCGGTCGTTCGATACTTAATCACTATTCGCATCTGTGATGAAGTGTGCCTCGATTGTAATTACTTCGTGTGTTGATTTAAACTTTATCACGAAGAGAGGCGAAGGGATACGCCGGTCCCAGTCTTAATATCGAATTAATCCTCCAGAGATACTTATACAATTACTGCCCAGCGAAATGCCGCCACGGAAACCTATTAAAATATAAAAGATAAGATCGAATTTTTAGTATGACCAAAGTGGGCCGGGCACCTTATAAACAAGAATCGGATGCCAGCCACTTCCACCTCTCAATCTTTCTTATATATATCCAATCTCCAATTGTTTCTAATTACGTGCCGATTCAATTTGATATTGTTTGTATTTTAATTATAACATGCTGTTTGATTTTATTTGTAATTAGTTGTATAATTGGCTTCTGATTGTTGATGAAATTGTTTTTTATGTTAAATTGACGAAGACTAGATCGATTCAGAATAAGTTCTTTGATGTTTAAACATTTAGTTAACTAAATGAACTATCAATACGTGGACAGCTCCGACGGGGAGCAATATTTAGTATTCTAGATTTGTTTCGTTTTTATTAGACTATTAAAACGAATTGCAAACTCACTAGAGTTGGTGATGACGAGGCCTTGATAACAGCAATCAGGAATCCTCTATTCCGCGGTTTATTTACTAAGCAACTGTTAGCCAGATTTACATATATATTAAACTCACACTACACTATCGACTCACTTAAATGTAATTAATGTATGGATAGGAATATGGGGCGACCCTAAACAATTTCGGTAACGTTTTACGAATGAATAATTGGAGAATTTGCATTCGGAAATTATTTTATGCGTCGTTAAAGCTACTAGGAGTAAGGGTTGACTTTATTTTTTCCAATAACAATATGCGGTGCAGTCCATGAAATAAGTAATTTCCATTATTTTAGTTTTAAATGAAATAATTATTATATTAAATATGTTTTTTCTATACCTACATTAGAACCAATTTATGTTTATTATTTTTATATTTATCATCAGTCAAGCACGTGGCTCTATTTTGGGTGAGAATATTTTAATTCTTTACATACGTGGTACTCTGTGGATAGATTATTTTTAACTCTTCGCAGAAATGTCCAAATCCACACCAGAACCTACGAACATGGGACGTACACCATAATTATTCAAATATTTTTTCTATTAGTAGCATATATTTATATCAAACGGACACTAATGAATCAAAACGTGTATTTAAAAAGAATTGTACTTTTACTAGTATAATGATGGCCGACATATTATTTGATCCATATTGCATATGGATTGTATAATCCTTATCTCAAATTGATTATATGAAAAATAAAGAATCACTATAAAAAATAATGAGAATATAATGTTTATATTATGAATATAAATATAATATATCAATGTTGTAAAGCGATCAAAAACTTCTTACATAGTGAATTTTAACGCGTAAAATATAGGCCATTTTAACGCCTGTATGTGTTTATCAGAAGATACAAAAGTTCATGCAAAACTTACATGTCAATGTTTTAAATCGATCAAAACATCTTCATAAATTAAGCGATTGTTACTTGATCTCGAATCGATTACATACATTGGGACGTCATTAATTGATGAGTGCTTGAGCCGTCAAAAGTTAAATAAATGGATGGACGAAGTGTTAGTGTCATAATAATTCAAGACATCTTTTAGGGTATGTTCCGATATGCACTGCGACCACTGTACAGTATGACGTCAATTTAGTATACTGTGAAGCCGTTATACTGGTAACTATTTAAAACGGAACGCAATCCCGTATACTGTCAGTCGCATTTTTTGGCGCAGCATTCAAATAAGTTTATTAAAGTTTTCTAGTTCATTAAAAAAAAAATTTGTTGTAGTACTGTCAAATTAAAAATATTTTAATTAATATTAATATTAAATTGAATTTATAATGTAATAGTAATGTTAGGCTCTCGAGTGGTTTTGACTGATCACGTGATCAAAGTACTGCGAGTACTTTACCTCGAAAACGCCAGTAGAATATGGCGGCGATTTATGACGTCATATATTTCCCTAGGGTACTGCGGCAGTATACGGGCAGTCCATAACGGAACGAATTTTTTTACAGTGATAGAACTGTGCAGTTCTCGCAGTGCATATCGGAACATACCCTTAACCGTTATTTTTGCCACTGCCAAGTAATGAGTGATGTTGTAACACGAGTGCTAGTTTATGTTATGGGACGAAGCTGAATGGCACAATAGAGAGCAAAGTATTAAGTCATAATCACATACTGAACTTTTGTAGCCAATGCCATGAAACTATTTAAAAGTTCTTATTATAGTACAGTTGATTTGATTGCAAATTATCATTACCGAACGACCTATGGATGCATAGTTTTGTGATATTGTCTGAGGGTTTGTATTGAGTTAAATACGAAATGGGAGTAGAAAAAGATAATTAAACACGCAAGTTTTTGAAGTGAAAATTTCTTAAGTCGCGTGGGGCAATTTTTTGTAGGTGAAAAATCTCATGGGTCATTGACATGTTCATGACTATAAATAAATAAGTAAAAAATGTGTGCTGTGTTTATTTTATATGTGAATTTGAATGGATTTAGTGAAAAGTTCAAAGTGTTAAAATAGTGTTTTTGTTTGATTAATATATTATTATTGATAATAATTTATAAAAATATATTGAAATTAATAATTTAATTGTTTTCCCTAGTTCTCTAATTCTAGTAATTGGAGACTTATATGTAACATCATAATAATATTGTAAGCTACATCTGTTTGTAATAACTACTTTTCTTTCTTGTTACCTAACACTTAAATAGTAACCCGTGGACACTGTCGTTGGTTATGCACTCAGTACTATTTATGTTATTTCTTCCTCTAATGTAATCATCTAGTGTGTAATTGTTTTGTGTCCCAAATAAAATAAAATAAATAAAATAGTCTCTGCAACTGCCAATTTTTTTTGTATATTAGTGACGCCAATTCACTTTAACATTTGCTATATATGTGAGCGAGGGCCATTCTCGTTAACTAAGTCCAATTACTGTTACTTAAACGCGCTTTTACAAAACAAATTAGTTCTAAAGACGCTGTATAAGATTAACGATGTTGCTGTCATCTCATATTAAAATTATTTCAAAGATTTTAATAAGGCCTTTGTTAAGTGAAAGTTGGGGGTTCATGTAAAGTTCTAAATGTTATAAGAGCTTCTTGAAAATGGTAATTTGATTAATTATTTCCATAAGCATTTAGATAATTTCAGGTAAACTATGTGACTAAGTCTGAATCGATTTATTTAATCATTAAATATATTATTATCATCAATATGAGTATAATTTTTTAACATTGTGTTATGAATGTGTGTTTTTATTTTTTAACTTATAAGTTTATACACATCTGCTATTGTAAAACATAACTTTTGTTAACATTATTGGTTGATGTAAATGATATATAAAATAAAATGAGATCTGCCGTCTCAGAAACGAATAAATAATATTTGTTTGAGAATGGGCGTAACGTTAATTATTTTGAAGAGTCGTTCCAATATATTTCATTTGTAGTCGCTACCGCTTCTGAATTGTGCTCGATAAATGAGCCGTTTTGCATAAAACCCTCTGGCTATTTACAATAATCGATGATATGTTTTTACATTTTCAATTTATCGACAACGGCTACTCAACGAGCTATTATTCGAATTTATATCACATCAAATACTTATGTTAGGTTTCCTTCAACCAATATACGGTCCTGTCCAGCAGTAATAAGAATCTTTTAATTAAAAGTCTTTAAGCAATTTAACGTTGTAAAGTCAGACTGAGCGTAATTAGCAGTTAGCGTAAACGAGGCGTAGATGATCTATGTGTGTGTACATCTGAAGTTATAGCTTGTATTGTTATTATACCGTTGTTGTAGCTTTTCTTGACATATCTTCTTTTTTTTTGTATACCAGTGGAAGGCTCCTTTGCACAGGATGCCGGTTAGATTATGGGTACCACAACGGCGCCTACTTCTGCCGTGAAACAGTAATTTGTAAGCATTACTGTGTTTCGCTCCGAAGGGTGCCGTAGCTAGTGAAATTACTGGACAAATGAGACTTAACATCTTATGTCTTAAGGACGAGCACAGTTGTAGTGCCGCTCAGAATTATTGGGTCTTTCGAGAATCCTGAGCGGCACTGCATTGTAATGGGCAGGGCGTATCAATTACCATCAGCTGAACGGTTATGTCGCCCCTGAATCATCCTGCTCGTCTTGTCCCCTATTTTCATAAAAAATAATCTTCAATGTTATGAAAATTTATAAAATTTCTTCACATTTTTTTTTTAATTCAATACTTTGGCCACTTATTATAATATTTATGCGCATGCTGGTCGAGTTGATTTTAAGTTTGAGCTTTGAACGAAACAAGTGTTGGCTGTATACGTATGTATATATTTATCATTGTGTGCTCTCGTCTTAGTAGTGTGCTAAGCGTGAAGGTATAATTTTATTGGATTGTTAAAAAGTAGTACTTAACTTATATACCAAGTTATGTCTGATTTACATACGTGATCCTTTCCGGCCGTTGCAGGTATTGATGTTATTATGATCGCGTTGGTACGACTGGCCGTGTGCGACCGCGTCGGCAAAGTCTGAACGGTTCTTCACATAGGACTACGATAAGTGCATTTGCTTGTTGCGACACGGCGCACCGTGGAGATTGCGTCGAGCCCGCCTCGATGGCCGTGTGTTTCTTTATTTATATATATACGCCCTTTGTAATTAACGATAGTAAAAAGAAACGCATATATATTACTCTGATTTATACTTTATTGTTCTTCTCGTGCTCGTTTTTGGTAACGTTAGTGGTTTTTTTTTCCACTTCCCTTCACTGTCGGTCCATTTGTTTGACGGTTTCACCGTAGAGAACTCAAAGCTGTGGACTGTCAATTTTATACACATAGCTAAAATAATTACATGTCTTGCCCGACCGAATGAGTGATTCACATACCATTAGAGGATACAAATATTAAACGTTAATACCTCAAATGACGTCAGTGTGATTAACATTCAAAAGAAGGTTTTGGAAACGTCACTCGTATGGGGATAAAATATGGGGTGTAAGATTGTATTGAAGTCATTTATTTCAGCTTTTAGTTAGCACTATAGCTCTAACGCGTTGGGAATTATATATCCGTTAAAAACTTTCATCAAACAATAATTATAATTGCTTATTATGATTATAATAATAAGCAATTGTGTGGTTTTTTGAAACTAAGATGCAAGTGAAGCTTTGTTCCAAAAAACAACATATTGATATCAACATTATAACTGAAAGAAATAACGAATGCTTTAATTCTTTATAAAAATTTAAATTTAATCTGATATAAAACTTGATCAGGGGTGTGGGATTCGAACCTACTCTCCCTATAGGAAACCAGAGCTTAAATCTGGCGCCTTAGACCGCGAGGCCAAAGTGACTTGAAAGCAGTAGTTGAAATTAATGATACAACATCCCCCCTACTACCTCGCGGTTCTCAGCGGCTGATTGTGATGCGACATGCAGTACATGGGTGAAAAAATTTGAGGCGATGAATAAAGTTTCACCTCAATAACTTCTACTAGGTAACCTATAACAATTTGCAACATATAAATTATATCGCAAGAAATCCAAATAATTGTGAACAGTATTATCACTGCTTCTTCCTTTCGCATGAGTTTATAAACATAATTAAATATGATAAAAGATTTGTAATGCTTAATGGCATACTGCGTTTTTTTAAAATATATTAACAAATTTTTTGAACAATAATAAATACTATTCAGGGTAGGTACCACATCAGTAACATTGCTAGAGACACGTGCTTAACGTGGTAAACATTAATTGTATAGTGTATATACAATTAATGTTTACCACATTCACTATATTTTTAGTAATGTAAATATCAAGTAAAATTAAGTACTTATCGTGTAAGCCAATATAAATAGCCTTGATTATCCGGCGATGCAGTCCACTTTGAATCAAACGTAGAGCAAATGCAAACTAATATAAATGGCGAGAAAACGAATTGGAAATTGGACGTAGCGTTGATGAAATAAGAGAATTTAGGAGTAGAGCGTGAGGTATGAGACATCGACGCAAGAGTGCAGAGGCGTTGGAGCAGCTGACACCTGTCATCGAGCAATTTATTAGCCGCTCCGAAATAACAGAGTCAGTGAACGTTCAAACAAAATGAAGAGACAACACTCTATTAACGACACATCCACGGGGTGAGCCTCTAACAGGCGCGCAATTAAAATCACAACAGCGAAGAGCGTAAAAGAAAAAATTGACACGCGCATACCGAGTGGCCAAAGATACTTTTACGTTATTGCGAAATATAGTAAATAATACGTTCGCTTTTTAATACATAACATATAAATTGTTGTTCATCAACTATGCCCGGTTTGATTTTTTATAAAAAAATATACCCCACAGCGAATATTAAGAAAAGAATATGTAACACCACAGTAAGCACACCTCATTCTAAATGATTATCTATAATTTTGATGGGTTTCTTTATAGTACTAAGGTTTTAATGAGTTTTTATTCATTTGTTTGCCACAATTTTAATTTAGTAATTATATTGTATTTAATTAAGTATTCTTAGTAGTCTAAGAGAGAAATACGGCAGCAGATGAAATGTATAGTTGTTTAGATACAAAATATGAACACTGAAAGGATGTCTATTGTCATCTTATAGAGTATACGATTTTTATAACATCTTTTAATCCATCATGTGTATCTACTAAAAAATAGTGAAATCAAAGTATAAGCGTTAATTATTACGAACTTTTGGATTTTGACGTAAAATAGCCTCTCTTAATAATTATACGAGTATATAAAGAATTTTCCTTAATTAAATTCATTTTTGACAAAACTTACACAGTATAAAAAACAATTAAGTACACATTGCAGATTGAACATTTTACGAACCAGTGCAAAGTAAAACATGTGTTCGTGTTTTAAAATAATTATTTGTAGGAGTAGTCTGAAAGTAACATTCATTGCGTTGGCAACGATTAATTAATCTAACGTATCTTTTAGTCACAAATTAACACCTGTTTTAAAATTAACATTTTCCATTCTTTAAATCCGTAACACGAGACCTTTTTTACATCTCGCTAACTATAGATCGGGTTTGGTTAAGAGTAATGACACACAATTTGTCAGCACGTTGATACATTGGCTAGTTTCAAAAGAGACTCGTATTTGAGTTCATTTCGTTTTGATGCAACGGCTTCGGATGTTTTGCGTCATCGCTGAAGCGTGATCGATTAATGAGGCCTCTTATTTTAGAAATGTCCATTCAACATTTTCATATCAGCGCGAAAATATAATTTAAACGGACGACAGATATTACTCGTAATGACATGCTGGTGACTAATTATTTTATTTACCGTTGTGGTTTTGTGATTGTGATTAATTGGTCGCTTGTTGCTAGTGTTGTATAGTAAAGACTATTCTGCGGTGTGTGTTCAATAAATGTTTTCAAATACATTATTTAAATGAACAAATGTTAAATAAAAAGTAAATCAGTTTGAATTTCGTCTTTGGGATATTATTGTAATTTGCGTAATAGAAACGTTTGTTCGTTTTGACAATAAAATAATATTTTAAAGGAGTAGGGAGGATTATAAGATTATAAGCGAGCAATTAATAGTATTTTTTATATATTTATTTAAATAAAAACTTTTTTAATGATTATAACACGATAGATATATTCATTTAACAGTGTGTGATAATTAAGTCATGATTGATGACGAGCCCCCTGGAAACGTGATGAATAAAATGCAGTAAAATTACACGCGTTTTAATCATACTAATATTCTAATATTAGCGAACATAGTTAAGGGCGTGGGCAAGCAAAGTTATTGAATAAACTTAAATTACAGTCGGTTGCGTTGGTGGGAAGGGCAAGGATAGTAGTCATTACTCGAGCCCATCTTTGTACACGCATGGGGCATACCATTGATGAGATATTAAGGCTATTACGAACGCGAAATTGGCCGATCGACCGCTGAGGAAGCTACCCGACACCTATTAACTGTATTATATATTTCATATTAGCCACCCGACGTTTATGGCTACATTAAAGCGCCTAAACGTCGCGTCTCCGCCATGGGAATATGAGAAGGAGTTGTAGTTTTTTCTTTTTTAATCACGCGGCGTACATTATGGTCGTGGCTAATTTATATTATTATTTTTAACGGTTTTTTGCTTGATGTCGATGTTATAGATTTTTATAACTTTTTATTTAACTGCTGTATATCTTTTAATTTAGATATAATTTTATGTCATTATGAATTTCCAACATTTCCAAATGTGTTTTCAGTGTTTAAATTTTGTTATGAATAACATTCATAATTTCGTATAATTTTATTTAAATTTAATGCATGTGTAGGGCTTTTTTTATTGAAAAAATATTTTTGTGTCTTTTAGGTCTTCCTTTTGAGTAAGTAATAGGTAAATATATATAAGTTTAATTTTTTTTAAACGTAAGATAAAACTAGTATCTTAGTGTAAATTTATTATTCAACTATAGATCTACCTATTATGTTATTTATTACTAGAATGAAATCTCATGTTGTTAAAACAGCCATATAGGCTCATCGCGAGTAAAATATTTGTAAAGGGCTTAAAGCCGCTTAAATGGTTTTTACAATTTGCACTAAAACGCGACGTCGCTGTTTATTCCCTAGATTTTATCCATGGAAGTGAACCGCAATCTGTGAGTGAGGACTGCGAGGCTTAATATTGACTCCTAAAATAAAGATTTCATTTAAGATTCTACTGCGACTCTGCACGCTTGCCTACAGATATCGCGCGAGTTGAATGCAGAGTTCAGGAATACGATAGTGCTGTGACCATAATCATGAGTGTGTCGATAAATTTAAGTAATGCTTCAAGATTACCATTTTAACCTAATAATTAAATCTCAAATTGTTGTTATGCTTTTCCTCTACACATAATATGTCTAAAACATTTTTCGCCATTCCTCGAGTTTGGCGATGAATAAAAACTCTTTTGTTTTGGAACGGAACCTGATTATTAAAATCAAAATATAACACGGATCGTATTAACGCTATAACATGGTAAGCGACGACTACGGCACAGCACTACACTGCAGGCTTGCGAGGCTTAACGTGCAGACAGCGGGGGGAGATGGAGATGATCACGCTCTTTATCTCAGGCCCCGACTGCATTCTACTCGCGCGCTACCTGTATGCTATGTTTATGTGCTTTTATTGAATTCTAAGATGGAACAACTAACTACCACTTACGAATGTTAAACTGCAGATTGCAGACGCCTAGAAGTGGAGATTTCACACTTCTCTAAATAAATCTTTGGGCAATTCTAGCTACCTAAGCTGAACTGGCATTATAAGTAACAATGACTTAATGACTTTAATGTTATTTTTTTGTTTCAGGATCCATTTACGGTAAGTTGGTGATGAATAAAAAAAACTTGGTAATGTAGAAGAAGATATAAGTACTGTTAAAACATATCTCTTAAGTTTTTGCAAAAATGTAAAATGCTGCATTAAATAATACTAGTAGAGAGATATAAGATTTTCTCCGTGCCGAAGAGAGTCGGAGCAAAGATGCTTCTCCTTTTTATGCTGTTAATAATTTCACAAGACAGCTACCAAATAATATCTGAAATGTTTGTAGTAACAGTCCTTTTATCTCTAAGCACATTTGTTGCAAAACAACCTTTTCGTCTGCAGACAACTCCGATTTAATAAATTCAGCTTTCGTCACATTTCGCGACGGCCGGCGTTTTTGATATTCTATCACATAAAGAATCCATGTAGTGCAAAGCTTTTCGACGTCTTAATGTTCGTGTAAAAATACCATTTTTATAACCATTTCCTAATTTTACCCGAATCCGTTAATTTGTCAATTATATCAACTTTATCATTGGCCGCAAAAGACTTACGTTATCAATGATTGGAGTTTCTACGCGCATCCTTCGCACCAATTTCTTCAACTTCGCACAAAAGACTTTATTTATTATCATGGAACAATAATATTTTCTTGAAACATTCATTTAAACGCGCGACACATGCTTTTTAAATTAGCACCAATTTTTTAAAACAAATGCGAGTTGAATGAATACTACATATTTGACAGCTTTTTCAAAGAGTTCTTTTTAGATTTTAAATTTGAATAAATTTTTCTTCGGCAGATCTAAAATTTATAATAGAAATTCCATATTTCACAAAGAAATGTTTATCAACTTGTATATAATTAGGTACTTTTTAAGATGTTATATGTGATTTTATACCAACTAGTTTTATTTGTTACATGATACGGGCTTCATTTCTACAACGGTTGCTTCGACCAGGGTGTGAGTATACCTCAGTTGTTTTATTTAAGAAACATTCTTATGCATGTTATATTTATATTAAAGAATAAAGGTAGCCTTTTATATAATAAGAAGACAATCAAACACGTGGTTCACTTCATAGTAGGTAATCATTGCATAAGGATGTCCTCGTGTATGCATAATTCAAATTCAAATATTTTTATTGAAATTAGGATTCTAAATTATTTATTGTACGTCATAAACTACCACTTATTCAAAATAGAATGCCTCAACCTGAGAAGAACGGTCGCAAGAAAGTCAGCGGTCTTTTTTTTAAATTAAAATATGGATTACAGTGTAATATCCTACAATAAACATGTATAATTAAAGAGCCTGAGGGTGTTTGCTTCATTCTCAGTCTGTAGTATCATTAAGAAAATCGTTTATGTTATAGTAATCTTTCCCATACAAACGATTTTTAACGATTCTTTTTAATTTCGTAACACATTTGTTTTGTATATTTTCAGGAGGTCATATTGTAAAAGCATATCCGAGTAGTAGACATAACAAGTTTATGTTTGTTCCTCGTGTTAATATTATGATTGTCACAGTTTCTAGCAAATTCCTCAATTCAGTGCTTATGAACATATAGAACATTATCAAGAATATATTGAGAAGCAACAGTCAAAATGTTTATTTGTTTACATTTTTCTCTTAATGATTCTTTAGGACCAAGGTTATTCTAACAGTAGAGTATTCAGACCTATTGACGCAAACAACTGTTCTGATGATGAATCTTTTGTTAATGTGTGCTAGTGGTTGGACGATGGAGCTAATTCCAAGCGTGGTTGACTGCACGACCTGTCAATCAAAATCTGTTATACTAACTAAAGTTTCGCTTACCTTTTCTATCTTGCTGTATCTCCGTTAGAGATGTTCTTCTCTCTCGCACGCTTTGTTCGTCTATACACTAGTTTATGATAAGTCTACTAGTGATGACACGTTGGCACGTTCTGTACTGAACAAATCTCACTTTCAATGTAACTTTATGGGAAGTGTTTGAACCAAAGCATTTGATCCACCAGTTTTGACCACCTAGAAATCCAAACTCAACTTATTTTAAGCTTTTCTCATCAAGACCCAACGATATATCATGGGTTCTGTACTCTGTACCTATTGTGATTGTTGAGGAATAAATTTTTTAACACTGTCTTTTAAAATTTGTATATTAATATAGTCTATGTCTACCAATGTTGGGTCGTTGAATTACAACGAAAATCTTCGCCTTGTTATGTGTCCGCAACATTAGATTTTTTAACACAAAACTTGGTAATTTTATGAAGTTTTGGTAACAATACTTATGCGGTTATTACACTTAGCTGTATTTAGTCATCTTAATTCAGAAGCAAATTATTTAGAAACACATTAGAAGCTTCTGATCACACTGTCTTAAATTTAGCTACTGAATCAGTCACCACTTAAGGCGACACTAAATGCCAGCTACCTTGAACAATATGAGTTCACGGCTGCCGGCCCGCCATCTATGTAATAAAGCCAATATTTTCAAAATTCTTGCGTGGAAAACAGTTTATATGCTTAAAATCCTCGTTATTCACTACTAATCTGAATATGAACCTACAGAAAAAAGTACATGTTATAAGAATAACTTTTCTGAGAGAAGTACCAAAAAAATGCGTCACGCCATGCCAAAAAACATGTTTAACTTAAAAGAAATGTGGTAGTTCAAAAAGGCACGGCAGGGTTAATTATAACCAACAGCAAGCATTAGCAACCTACAAATAAGACCTAAGGATATGTGTAACAGGCTTAAGTAGTGTTCATAGCTCGAAATGCTATACTTTCACCACAAAACTTGTCTAAAAACACTATGTTTGCGTGTTTTCTGCTTACTCTTCGCCTTAAAGCGCGACGAATTCGGACGTGTCATATAAGTACGAGGATGGCTCCAGTGTTGTCATGGCACCGAAAAATTAGCCTTTGCCCAGCGGTTGTCTCGATTAAAATAGAAAAAAGAAATGGAAAATCATGGGTTAAAGTTAGCAAACATTACAAATAAAATTTGATAGAGCAGAATAAAAATTGGTCATAACACTAAGATATCTTACAACAGGAAATTCATATCAAGATTTAAATTTCATTTCTTTAATATCCCAAGCCCTGCTGACAAAAACTATCTCTGAAACTTGTTTAGGCTATAACTATTATTCGGGAACATAAAACTTAGATACGTCCTCCACGCACGAATAGCCACTAGCGACTGAAATCAGTAACTAAATGCGATTACACTTTCCTAAATGCGTTTCTAATTAAGCTTCTAAATGATTCAGGCAATCAGAAACCATCCTTACTTCTGAATTTAGGAAGCTAGGTTGGTGAATGCGGTTATACTTTTCTAAATTCAGTAACGACTATATTAAGACGACTAAATTCAGTTAAATGTAATAAGTGCTTTACATTTTGTTATGTTTTGACAGTGTCACGAAATCAATACTTGTAGCTGTCACTATACATATATACTAGAGGGAGAGGGACTAATTTCTGGGTTACAGCAATCTTGATCGCTAAGCGCGTGCATCCTTATATTATAACTCTCATTATTATTTCCGAAACGCGCTGTTTCGTCATAAACATAATGAGACCAATTAATTAATCAATTAAAACAAGTATTTTAATTGACCTGGATAGTTTAAACTCGATACTTCGACAGTAGGTGCGAATACATATATATAACAGAGAGTTACAACATTTTACATTTCAATACAATTATGATTATCACAGAGTATCTAAGTAAGTATAAGTGACTTTGACAGGCGTTAACACGCGCCATTAGAAGCTATTATTTAAATAAAGTTAACCACTAAAGGCATCAGTTTTAAATTTCGCTAAAACTCTGGTTAAAATGGTTTAAGAGTGACATTGTACTAAATTATAACTTAATGCGGCTTCTAGCTTACATCTACATGCAGATAATGTGTTGGATACATAATGTTATGTACGTAAGTGGAGTTAGGTAATTATGAGATCAGATCTGTCAGTGTCAAACATAGTGAAGATGACTACTAATCCCGGTATCATCGGCGCTGGTAACTAATACGCCGCGTATATCAACGTCGGTGTAAGGACGTATGCATAATTACACACGTGGTCTAGTTGACAAGATGATAATTAGTGCAACTGAAGACGCATCGCCCCGCGGATCTTAATTGACGTACACGCAAAGCCAATCAATGCAGGATACGGTGTTGATGCGGATCTGACAGCGTTCGGTAACTGTCATATTTAATGAATTAATCATTTAATTCATATAGATAATGTATATTTCTCTGTCTTAATAAAAACACACAGTATTAGTATGGTAATTCTGAAACTTTCCGATGTAATATTAAACGACAAATAGATATTACTAGCGCTAAAAAGAGTGCTAAAAGATACCACTCTGTGCTATGTACCTTATTTTTTTCGAGTTATACTTCTTTAGGCGCTATATGAAAAAATGATGAGAGTGAAATTTTAAGATGCGCGCGCATCACTTGTAACACTAAAGTAACAGTTTGAAGTTGGTACCTTAAATTTTCTGACGTTTTCGACATTAAATTTTTTTTTTGGTTTCTTCGTCCGTTATAAGAATAGGCAAAGGTTTCAAGCCCGTACAGCCGTACTCGTTATTTAATAATTAATTGTCAAAGCCATCGTTGGAAGATTTTTTCAATATTGTTCTTTCTACAAACGTAGAATAGCACGAGGACTAAATAATTTTAAGTATTTTTGCTTTGTTAGGTCAAACAAGTATAACTTATTTCCTGCATACATGAATATACACACACTTTTTTTTCTATTCAGAGCTCATAGGTAAGCACTTTCTTACGATCAATTTAAACCGCCGTCAAAAGCTCACCACATTGCTCTTGAGATATTATTATCCTTAAACACAAACTTTCGCAACTCGAGCGAAACGTTGACTTATCACTTAAGTGACTGTACAACGACATTCGTTAATGAGAGTTCACTCTAATACATTAGTAACTATAGTAACTCGATACAACCGCGTCCGCCCGAAGAACATAAAATTGCTTTTTACGAGTTTCAAATAAAATGACCTATAACAATTTACACTTTAGAGTGGTCGGAAGTTGAATAGTTTTATTGACCCTAAAACAGGTTATACGTGCATTTGTGAATTTGTCTAAACTGTCCATAAATTCACTTAGAGTTGTATACGTTGGGCCTGTGAGGTCCCTGTAAATAATTTAACACTAATCGACACTTTAACTGTTGCGACCACACCGTATCGATTTAAACTTTATTACAGGAATATTTAAATATATTCGATTTGTTGATTTGTTGGTATATTCCACACGTATGTAAATTTAATTTTATTTCAGTCAAAATAATTGAGTAATACTTGAAAATGACTGCAAATTTTTCAAGTTATCAATATTTCTTAACATCCCTCAACATTAATTACAGTAGTATATATCCAGTAGCAATATCATGCGTCTTATTAACACCTTATCCAGCTTATCGAAAGAAAACAGAAACTGGGTAGAAAGTAGAGGTCATGACTTAAAACCTAAGATAGTGGTTCAGTTTGAGTGACTGCTGCAGAGAATGCACTTTGCGTGCCTTTTCCCAAAGAAATTCCACAAAACAACACGCAAAGAAGAAGAAATTAAAAAAGCAATTGAGTAGGTTTATAAAACCACAATGTAAGTGAAACATCTTTTTACAAAAAAAATATATAAATATCAGCATAATAATCGAAACAAAAAATATCTAATCTATATATTATATTATGCTATAATTATTCATAAAATAATAATAAAAAAGTATTTGCCAAGTGTGGGGTTCGAACCCACGCCCATGGGGAACCAAAGAGTAAGTCTGGCGCCTTAGACTACTCGGCCAACCTGACTAGATAGCAGTAGTTGAAATCAGTAATGATTCAACTTCACACCTACTCCGTGGACAGCTGTCATGCGAAATGCGATGAAATAGTTGCAAAACAGATTCTTACACCATAAGACCTGATAAGCTGCCCATACTTGAACTAAACATATTAAATATTTAGTTCAAGTACAATATTCAAAATTAAATTAAATGCGTAATAAGAAAACAAGTTAAAGAAGATTACGCGAATTAAAGGGATTAAATGGAACGAGACTTAATGAAATATTTTTGTTGCTACTTGATTTCAAATAAGACCCACATTCAAAGTCGGGAAGATTTATATCAAATTATAAGGCTTTACGTTGTGCACGAGGCCCTTAATCCCGTTTTAAATTTATTAGCGTTTGTCCGCGATAAATTAGGAAATTCGGCTGCAAGCATACATGGAAACGTGTCCGTCTAAGGATTTCCATTTTCATTTACATTGGCTGTTTAAGAATATAAAACCAAAAGATTATCAGATACAATTAAATTTTGTTAGTGATAGTTTTTTATATGCTTGGCAGACATGTTGGAATTACCTTTCAGGAGTCATATTACTTGATATAAAAGCACGAATATTAATAAACACTTACACATATTTCATTTATTAATCTATTGTCACAGCCCGTATTTGCATGCAGTTAGTCCATCCGAATAGAAGACCAAATGTGCCTCAAAAAAGCTTGGTGTGCTCTGTAAGATGATACAGTTTTTCACTACAAGCCATCGCTTTTACTCTTCTCACCTCTCGGCGGGTTCTGCCCAGTTTTCTTCCTTTTGACCGTATATAACGAAGAGCGGCTCGAATCATCGACGTTTCAGTAACATCCAATTCAAATTCAAATACATTTATTCAAAATAGGATTTAAAATCACTTACTCACGTCAAAAACTACTACCCATTCCAAATAGTATGCCTCAGACCTGAGAAGACAGGGCGCAAGAAACTCAGCGGTCTTTTTTTTTCTTAATTTAGTTACAACATAATAAGTAGTATCATATACTAATAAAATTAAATAGCCTGAAGGCGTTCGCTCTATCACCACTATGTGGTATCATTAAGAAAGTCATTTATGTTATAGTAACTTTTACCACACAAACATTTTTTAACAATTCTTCTATATTATATCATTTGTTTTGTATATTTTCAACATCATGTTGTAAAAGCATATACATCGGCTTCTTTCGTTGGCGTTATGTAGAAACGTGCGGTCTCTGCATCTTCTACCGCATAAATCAACCTGAGTGACGAGTCGTAGAGGTTAATACCAGCAGCCGAATTTCACCATGACTCGGGATATTTACTTAAACCCAGTCGCATCACGTTGATGTGTGGTATTCCACAATGGCGTGTTTCACATGAAAATTTTTGCCCCCACACTCCCACTTTCTGGAGTCATGTGCCGGCAATGTATTACCGAACTGTTACGACTTCGGGACCTTCAAGTCTAGTGCATACTCCCATCTCAAACCCCGGCAACTTATCTCACCAAGGGTGACTGGATTTTTATTCTATAAGGTGAACCACGTGCTTGTTTTCCCCCCCTAAAAAAATACGTTTATGCGACAGATGGATGGATAGACAGTAGAGTACTATTAATAAGGTTACCGTTTGGTAGCCTTCATAGACTTAACCCGCCATAGACTTATAATATACTAGCGTATAGATGAACTGACAGATCGATAATGCGTCACCAATTACATTTGTCAATGTGTGCGTTAGTTAGTGGTTTATTATTCAAAATACTAGAGCTAATGCCAAGCATGGTTGACTGTTTACGACTTGTCAATCAAAATCGGTTACAGTCACCAGAGATTTTCTATTCTTTACTATCGTGCTGTATCTCCGTTTGAGATTTTCTTCTCTTTCGCCCGCTTTGTTTGTCTATGCGCCAGTATATAACAAGTTAATGGTATTTAGGTACTTATTACGGGAGTATAAAAACAATTGGCATAAAGGAGAGTTCTACTATTTCTCCGAGATCTCCGGCGATCCCTAATCTTTTAGGCATAAATTTGTTTGGCCGCTCGTATAACTCATCAGCTATAACAATGATGTTGTATTTGATAACTATTTTAGATAGTTACATGCCTTAATTGCTTCCTTATTAGTTATTTATCAATATTTGTATTTCGAACGGCAGGTGTGTTAATACCGCCGCAACTTTAATTTACTCTTGACATTTTGGCCATATTTTATATCGTTTAGCCGAGTTAATAATTTTGTTTTTATAATTTTATGTTTCATGTACCCGCCGTTGATCGTGGTCAGTATGTAAGTATCATATTTATGTTAGTTTCTATTAGATAAACATGTATATTGCTTGTATGCGTTCACCCCACACACTAACAAAGGCCGTTTCCATACTAATTAGTAACAAAAAGCAATTTACAAAGTGCCTAAACATAAATTTTGCTTGTAATCTTTATGATTCCATCATTTTTAGTTGCGTTACAACGCTGTATCTACAAGAGCGATCTGGAACTGGCCGCGAATGTAGAGTTATTGAAATTTTATTGCCTGGATTAGAATTTTTACGTAACGTAAGTCATAAAACAATGTGTTAATTATAAGTGTAATAAAACATAATATGTATAACAAACCTACTAATGAGCTTGCGTAAGACGAGCGAATTTGAAATTATTTAAATGTTGTTTGTTGATGTGAATCGAGGATTCGCTATAAACTAGTTTTTAATGAGTGTAATTAAGTGTATCTTAACTAAGTATCTTCAAATATTTATTCTGGCCGCTTAAATTGTACAATAAGAAAAATATTAATAATAGTTCTACTCACTTCAATTTTTATAAATGATTTTATACGCAAATACTCGTTAGCCTGTTCTATAACATGTTTAATCAATGTACATACTCTAGTGCTATAATAAATCGTAATAGATCTGAGCGGTGCTTAGATACATCTGGCTGAAATCCATCCACCAATTTTGAGGTTAGGTAGGGCTATAGAAAATCGCATTCGATGGTGTACGCCGAAAATGAACAAGGTTTCCCGAGAGTCCAATATTTCTCTCGTCGACGTTGAACCTAGGAACGCCCGCCGGTAACAACCCCACTGAATCAGCGACGATCACGCCTACATCTTGTACATACGACGATTGCCACAAGCCCTCGGATAAAGTAATATCTTCACTCTATGTTTACGCCAAAACCGGTCTGACTCGTCGGAGGAAATCGCTCGATTTTTGTTGTTTAATTTTTAGCATGGGCTCGGGTTTTATTTGCGATGTTGTTAAGTCGAAAATTTGTATTTCATTCACAATTCATTCAGGCGTATCACAATTCAATCATCTGATCGTAAAGTTAGTTGTAAAACAACCCTGCTAAGTGCAGGCGGTTGACTCAACAAATATGTACCTTTCGTATCGTAATTTAATCATTCGATGAGAATATATATACCTTGCGAGTCATTTTAAAATATAATTGATAGTCGGGTCACTTAGGGCATTACTTAAGATTCGAATAGTAAGTGACCTTTACCCCTCCGTTTAATCAAACAAACCAAAAAATATACAAAAAATAAAAATAATGTTTTATTTTACGTTTTGTTTAGGTACTGAATACCTCAAGAGAAAAAAACTAAACCCTTCTAGGACCACTTTGTGTGTGTCAAGACATTTATCTCTGAAGCGCGCGCATCTCTTGAAGTTGTGAAAAAATTAAATACTTAACGCAAACGATATAAAAATTATACGACCGTTCATGACGCAAATAACGTATATTTCGCCACTCTCAAGTGAATTTAAATTTGTAGAGTACTAGCTGACCCGATAGACGCTGTTCTGTCAATAGAAATAAAATGATGTAGTAGTAATAATGTAGTCTAAAGCCATCGGAAATGTTATGTAAAATCAAAATTAATGAGTTAAAAATGAAAGAAAAACATATTTCTGCTTGATGTAGTAATAAAATGAAGAAGATTAATATAGTATTTGTGTAAACAGCTTGTAAATAACCGCTTTATAATTACCAATTATTTAAGGTATTAAAATGGATATATCAGGAGTTAAAGTATAACAATGCCGATTTGTACTGAAAAATTTAAATTAGTTGTATTTTTTTATTTAACATATTTAAACATAATAATTAGGTACCATTATTATCTATACATTGCTGCCATCTAATAGGAAGGCAATTTATGCTTTTGCGATAGAACTGCGGTGATCTAGATCGACAAACTGTGTGAAAGTTTATATCACGTAGAAAATTGTCCAAATCACGAAAAAAATCGTAGTCCCTTTGAGCAGGGTCTGGCGAATACGGAGGGTGACAAATGGTTTCTAATTGCAGTTCCTGTAAAGTTAAAACGGTTTGTCATGCTGTATGAGGTCTCTCATGGAGCAATAATGGTGAAGATCGATTCATGAGCTGCTAGTTTTGCTATCATTTTTCGGAGTTCGGAATAGTAGACATCTGCCGTTATTGCTTGACTAGATCAGAGAAAGCTATAGTGAATAACACCATGCTGAGACCACCAAAGAGTAACCATTACCTTTTTATTGGTAAGCTTTGCTTTAGGACACTGTTGTGGCGTTTGACCTGTAGACAGCCATTGAATTTTTCGCTTACGGTTGTCGTAAAGAATCCATTTTTCATCACATGTTGTAACATGTTTCAATCAAATATTCCTTCATTTCTGTATCGCTTCTAGAAGGCAACACAAGTTTCAACACGCATATATTTCTGCAGATCAGTCAAATTATGAGACACCCATTGTTCATAATTTTTTATTTCATTGTATTGACGCAAACATGTCAATATTGTTGGTTAGGTAACGTTAAACGATGCCGCTAATACCTGGGTAGTTTGGCTCGGATCGGCTTCCAACATCTCTTTCAATTCATTGTTAATCACCATTGTGTGCGGTCGTATACGTAGTTCGTTCTTCAAATCAAATTTCCATCACGAAAGCGTTTAAACCAAAATCGCATTTTGCGTTAATTAGCAGTCCCCTCTCTAAACGCAACATTGATATTGTTTCTGCCGCGTTAGTTCCGCGTCGGAACTCGTATTCAAAAATCACTAAAATTTTCGAAGTATCCATCTTTCTTGCCTAAGCTGAATAAAAAAACTACTCAAAGTCAATATTCAAAATGTTGCACATTCAAGTAGTACTATTAAAAAGGTACCATGTGAAAAAAGTTTCATTCAAAAATCTCAAACCATGAAATTCTATGTCTGAAAACTCTGAAAACGATACATTTGTAATAGAATCATTATTTTTTTTACCAACTCTTCGGTAGGTGAGTCCGACTCGCACTACGGTACGGTTTTTTTTCTATTTCTTTCAGTTTATCTAATTTTGCAAAATATACCTATTAGCGAATTTATAAATAATGAGTAACCCTTTTTCACTACTACTCAATACTTTAACTGGCCTTAAGGTATAATATATCGGATAATATATTATGTAACTTTATGATTTTTTTATAATGTACAGTTATTTCTTTTGAGATTTTATCTTAATTTTAAATCGACTAAACGCATTAATATGATAAGGAACAGATGCGGAATACGATGTCTAAAAAGAATAAAAGGTAATATATTATTTTTTTATTCAGAACCTACATACTTAATATTTCTATTAATGTTATTCAAATGCCATATATAACTGCATACTACAAATAAAAGTGAGTCATAATTTTGAATGTATATATTTTCAATTGCAAAATAATCTCTTGCCACATGCCAATTACAATCTGTAAAAAAATTAAATACATTTAGTCGCAGATTGCAACAACAATTGTTCAAAGCTTAAACCAATTTATACTTAGTGCAACTTATGCCCAAAACGAAATTCTCAGAACAAGTTTAAGCCGAGAAATAATTATTAATATCATTTTCACATCCGTTACACGCATGTAAACATAGCCGAAATAACAAATCGCCGATCACTTAAAAATTTTCTCCGCGCCCATAACATTTTAAAAATTAAAATGACCAAAGATGATTGCTCGGCTAATGCCTATAACTACGCTAATAATGCCTGCCTTCAAAATACAATCTTTAATCTGAATGCAAATCATCCTAATATGTTCCTATTATAAGGAGCTATAATTTCGACATTATATTGTCGATCAGTGTTTTACATATATGAAAATAAAAAAACGGGTATCGAGTAATTTGTATCTCGTCCTACTAAACTTCATTTGATACTATCATGTTTAGATTATAATTTGTACGAAACATCGTGTAACATGTCGACCAACTTAATCTTAATTTATTTTCATTAATATACCTGTTATATAACGGACCTACTTGTTTGAATTAGTTTTTTTACATTGGATTAGGCCCATTGTGCGTGTCCGTTCGTCTTTTAAAATTGCTACAGGCATCCGGAAGTGATACTGGGGATCGGAGGAATCGTGCCCGATGATCGGCCACAGTCCTGCACTCTAAAAGCAAATGTTCTAGCGTCTCCTTTGCCTCCATAATATATCCTCAGCATAAAGGCCTGTCTTTCGCCCCTTTGGTGGTAGTTTAAATGAGCACTTTTTTGTGTAATTGGTCCCTGTGTAGTCTGATCAGGTTGCGTGCAATCTCTTTCGTAATGCCCCAACTGCATTCATTGTTTACCTGCATCCTTAGCTGTTTCTCTATTCTGTTAGTGGGTTTCTTTTGTTTCCGCGCAAGATTGAATGATATAAACTATTTGTCGTTAATTCATAATTGATCATATTTCATAAAAAATATTAAGGGTTTTTAATATTCATCAAGACTAGATAAATGGCTTCTTTAATCGCTTAATGCTGAATATTCCCATTTAACATTTATGTCATTTTGACTCTTGTCTAACATGAAAAAAGAAAGAAGACTATGATTGAAAATATATTATTTAATTTATAAATTCGTATTACATGTTCCAATGTTATTCTTTTGTTACTCAGCAAAAATTAAGAGAGATTAGGGGCTCTGATAGCATCCTCCATATTGGCCTCACCTTGCACCTCAGATTTCCACCTTTTTCGGTCACTTCAGAATTCTTTTATCAGCTTAACATCAAGAGAGGACGACAAAATTCCTTGTCGCGTTTTTTTTACCAGTAAGTACTTCCAAAATTTCTACAGCTACTGGATCATGTCACTATTTTCAAGATGGCAAACAGTCATCGAACAAAATTGCACATAATTATTTATATAGGTAAAGTTTACTGCCAAAAAAATTGTCTTGAGTTTTCCTATAAAATATGAAAAAGTCATTCTCCAATCATATATAACATTCGTTTTTAAACTAAAGAATATTAATTTAAATTTCAGACGGCTATGCATTGGGCGTGCAAGCGGGGCGATGAGAGTTTGGTCAAGTTACTTGCGGGTGTACACAGAAATATTGTTAATGAACGCTCTGTAAGTATCTTTATTCTATTAAAGGAAAGTGTAGATATTTCAGAACACTAGCAACATATCCGAGTAGGCATCTTTAAAAAAAATATCAATTACGAATCGAAGGGGATTTTGCAGTTATGGATGTATACTACTTACATAGATTCATTGGCATTGTGTAGACACGTCTCCTTTACTATATTCTTTTTACTACAACTATCACGAAGTATTTCCATGAGCTGTCTCATCTAGTTTTTGCCGCCAAATTCTAGCATACCTTCTGAATGTCACGTTTATGTGGCATTCTTAAGGAAATTAATCGAATTTGGCGATTTGTCTAAACATAGTTGCTATTAATACATTTTATAAATCTTTAAGTGTTATCTCCAATTAAGTCCAAACAATCTCTTGGACACCTGTTTAGCCTCTTACAAGAGGCATCTTCATGAGCTGTTGACTCGCTTAGCGCGGTATAAAGCGTGCATCCCATTCTTTTTAAGCAACATTCCTCAACAACCAAATTTGGGTCGAATTTAGTTCCGTCGTGCTACGAAATAGATATGAAATGTTTCAGACTAAGCTTAATTAGCCTGTAATACTTCTAATGTAGTATCAGAAAAAAGTTAGCGGTATTATGCTCCGATATTCACTTATAATAATCTATTTTTGTTCCAGCTACAGAGTAAGCGCGAATTGATCTAATTACTGAATGGTTAACAAACATCTATCAGAACTGTAATTCGCAAGTTCATGAATAAATAGTTCGTCAAAGCTTAAATAATACGTTTCTAGAATAAGCACAGATTCTTCTGTAATTTCATATTAAGGGTGTTTTTAATATTATAAATGTCAAGTACACAAATAAGCTATTTGATCATTGCATAAAACTGAAATCTTATTCTCGTTCTCTTCTGGTTTTATTCTTAGAAAAAAAAATGCAGCATACACCTTTTAGTCATATTAGAACTCAATAAAATCTTCTATCATTATTAAACCTGTGTTACAGTACTATTAAAACGTCATTACTTATTTTTCATGTGCCGCTGTTGTTCGCCGGGACGGATGCAGAATGGGGTAAGTTGCTGTTTTATTGCCCGACTACTTGTAGCTTCTCAGTACGTTGTAAAATTTAGGATGTTGTTGAGATTTTATAGTGCTTTTAAGTTTTTATAGTAAAAGTTTGTATTGTTTTCAACCAATTAAAAAACGGATAAAGAAGGGTTACGTACCATCGTACAAGATATAACACTCTGTACTTTTTTATTATATTTACATGACGTTGATTTGGAATTCGCCATAAGCTTACAGTTTACTAGTGTAGACAAACAAAGCGTGCAAGACAGAGGAACATCTGTAACGAAGACACCAACATAGAAACGGAATTCGATTCTTTTATTATTGTAACCGATTTTGTCGTTAATATTCGGTAACGATAATATTTAGCTCTTTAGTATTTTGAATTTTAAACCACTACCTAACGCACACATTGACAATTAAAATTGCTTACTCATATTTGCGTATTTGTAGACTTTAATTGTCTAATTACTGTGGTCTCTACTGACGGCCGGACAGACATCGGAATCTTAGTGATAATCCTATTGGTTGTAAAATTATTAGGATTCATTTTATTTATTAAAAGTGGATATTTATTTCTAAGGTGTCAATCGTATATAACAACCGAATTGAGAATTACTGTCTTTTTGCAGTCGCTTGAAAATAGCAGAGTTTCTTTGCAACCCTTCGCGTAGATAGGTAAATAGTTCACTGTATAACAAATGACATAATATTCCACCGTCTGTGATACGGTTTCCCCCGTTCCAATTTTCACTTTTATGTTGCAGCTGGTGCTATATTGAGATTGAATATGAGTTTAATATCATCATGTGATGTTTAGGTATCGAATAGCTTTATAAAATAGTTTTCTTTAGTTCTGTCGTATCAAATCACGTACGATATTGATATTTTAGTATATTTGTTTATTTGATTTAATATGTACCATCATCTTTTTATACAGATAAAATAATTGAATGGTAATTTCCCATGGGAGTAAAAATAAATTATTATTTAAAGCAGCATTCAATAATCAATATGGTTTCCAAAAAAATAAAACCATAACAGAGTTACTAAGACACTTTACTTTCGAAGTTAATACCTACTTAGACAATAAACTTCACGTGCTTGTTCTACTAATAGATTTCAGTAAGGCATTTAATACATTAAATTATGACACGCTATTAAATAAACTATTGCGGAGTGGTATTCAGATTCCGTTGTTATAACTGATAAAAAATATCATCTCAATAAAAAACCCACTGTAAGTCTAGCTAGCTAAACAAAGGAGTGACTTAATATCAACTACACAGGGCACAGCACAGGGTTCCATCATTTGCCCGACTGAGTACCTGTTATATATTAATGATATAGCTAACATAATAAACGAGGCCACTGAGCTCAAAAAACCGTTAAAAACGCCCAGGACATCTTGAAACTTAATTTTAAACAACTCTGTAAATAGCCACACGATGAAGGTCTGACAATACACACTCAATAAACCAAGTGCATACTCATTAACTCTTCGCAAAACAAGCCGGACATCACACCAACTATACCAAAACGTATAACTAAATAAAAATAAGGAAAATTATGACCAGCTCTTTCGACACTGTTATGTTATGAATGTATATGATAAAGTTATATTTTCTATTTCAACCGAAATTAATAATCCCACCCTGTCAATTGAAAAAAATAGACACATAGGACAACCAGACATAAACCACAAATACTACTTATCAAAAATTAATAATAAATATGGGAAGAGATCTGTCAATTTCCGAATACCAATTACAGTAACGAACTGCCCGAAAAGAAAACACGCTTTAAAATATACTGTCTCAAAAAGGAATGGGTTTTATGAAATGAATGGCTCTCTGTAACCAGATAAACCCGTGAGATTTTCGTGGTAATAATTTGATAAAAATGTTATGTACTTGTTCTGTATTGGCCAATGAACTTAAAAAAAACCTTTTAGGTTAATTATCCATAAGCACGCTATTTTGAACTCGTTAAAGAACGTTAGGTGTTATGCCTTATGTGACCCCAGCTTAATATAATAAACCGAATGACATCAAAAACAAACGTAAATACAAATCACATCGACCATTTTTTGCTATCAAGGAGTTAAGATAGGTTTAATGTGTGTTTTAGATCTTGTATGATGCAATTACTGAATACTTACCATTTTTTATTTAGCGTATATTAACGACGTTTTCACCCTCCAATAAGTCATTATGAATAAGACTAATGTTTATCGATGAATTTAATATCGTTATTAAATTAACAATCTAATAATATTCAAGCTCGATATAGACTTATTAAAGAGTGAAGCTTATAAACGGGTGATCCATAAAGCATAAACTAAAATAAATCGTGGAATGCAAGCACACCATTCAAGCTGTGTATGTCCAACTATGAAATAGTCCTACGCTCAAACCAGTCGGCTAATACTTACAGCGTGTCTGTTTCTCTATGTATATGTGAATACTACTAGACGTTTTCTTTAAGTTGAAGTGATATATGGGAAAGCCCGTTTTAGGCTAGCAATTGCCCAGTGATTTACTTTTATATAAAAATAATAAAAGTAGTTATAAAAAACTAAAAACTAAAAACAACGCCCAAATGAGTAGGTTACAAAGATACATACAAGTTAAGCTAAAAAAGCGTGTAAAAACTTCATATATTTTCTGTTTTTATAAAAATAATAGTATATTAAAAAAGATTGCCACACTTTACATAAAATAAGTATCGGAACGATACTTTACAATACAAACAGAAATATGACGACATATTTGAATGTTACGAATCAGTTCTGCCAATTACTAATTGCTCGAAGCGATTTACTTGATCTTATCGATTTTGAAGCGGGTAATAATAGTCTATCTTTATCTCTATTGTTGTCATCACACAGGTTTTATAACAGAATAATGAATAGATTTTTATTTTATAATGATGGCGTGTTTTCATACAGCCATAATATACCTTGGATGTAGTAGCAAATTTATTGTTGCACAGTGCTATTGTTAGAAATTAATAATAGGTATAAATATATAGGATACATGCAGTGTTAATAATAATATTATTAAAAATGTAATGAAATAGATCAATTAAAATCGATATTTATTTATTTGATTTCTTTATATGTTTGACAATGTCTTTGTAAAATGTCAATATACTTATCAACTTCCGTTTGTATTTGCGTGTGCGTTTTGAATTAGTTTTTCTCTGTTATTCTCTGCTATTACCGACTTAGCTTTTAAGATGGACTTACGATTTTCTAACCCAAAGGACCAAGGCCTGAATATGGATCTTGCTCCCGCTGGCCGCTTCTCACGATAACCCCAGCACGAACTTGAACTCGATTTCTTGTGGGTAATTATGATGGGCTCGGCTTTCAACCTGGACCGGGTACTTCGCAGCCCTTAGGTTCGATTCCTCGACGCTGTGGTTATCGTGTATGACCCCCAAAATAATGTGTAAGATAAAAAACATGTATTTGCAATTCGATGGAAAGCAGTGATACTATGAAGTATAAAAATATTATTTTCTTAAAGACCCATTCCTTTTTTTAGCCAATTTCCAAAATAGTTTCTTATTTATAGTCCATATTTTAATCCCCGTATACTTTCCAATGTGTGCACTCGTAGCATCTCCCTTTTAGTTAGGTACTTGATAGTAAAAGCAACATTATTGATGTGTGTAGTTAAGTAAGTAACTAAAGTGTAATCAACATTGATACTTCTATCAATAGTCCACTATACGATTATCTATGTCAGCGAGCAATATCTTATGGCGAGCTTAAATTTATACTGATTGCCGCTATAATATCAAATAATGAATAACTACTATGGCGACTGCAAAATAATAAAGTTCCCTTTATAAAAGTATTTAGAACGTAAATAGAATTACATAATAGTAGGTATAACGTTGTATATCTACTGCAGTAGAAGGGCAGTAGTATGTGATCCATGTCCTTGGAGACAACGACCAATACTACTATGTCAAGAGAGTGCGGCTGAAATAGAAAGTGTTATATCTTACGATGATACGAAACGCTATGTATTTGACTTTGACGTACCTGACCTGGCTGGATTTCTCTATTTATTTAATTTATTTATCATTTAGAGCAAATTAGCCACGTTCTGAAATTATTCTTGCCGCAATATCACAAGCGTTAATTTCGCGTTAGAAAAGGGTCAAGGTTGTATCAGATTTAAACCGCACAATGACGCCTCGAGTCACTATTACTGTTCGTAGTCCACACGGCGGCGGATAGAGGATATTGAATGAAACTAGCAGATAAAAAAAACGTAAACAATAGTTATGACAGATAGCTTTTACCACTGGACTGGAGGCTGTGAAAGTAATTTTGTGCTTGTTTAATGTTCGCCATTTTGGCGCTGTTGGCCATGTAGCGAGTATCTGCGGTACTAAAATATGTGAAGACAATCTCACCAAATACCGATAGATGGTGGAAAACTTTACAAAAAAATGTGTACTTTATTACGCTGAATAAAGTATAAATAACACGGAAAATGAACGAAATTAATTCAAAATACAAAAATACTTCAAAGTTATTGTACGTTCCTTTCGCAGCCATTTGTATAATACATGAAAATTCGTTCTCTGGACGCTCGCGAGTGGCGCTTCAAATAAGCACAACAATTGCTGTCAAACATATAGAAAAGCCTGTCCAGTGGTATTTATATAGGTCAGTGGCTACGACCCGTAAGACACAAAAAATTCGCTTTTGCAGAAATAACTACAGCGCCTCTGATGGACACTTTAAGAACTGTTTTGTTGAAGTTTACACAGCTATGAACTCATTGTTCCGAAATATAGTTTATGTATGGCCATGTAATGTAATGTCATAGACCGACTTCCTCACACAATAATAAGTTATCCTTCACTAGAATCAAATAATATGTTTAATTTCTTACAGGGCTACACACCGCTCCACATTGCAATGCAGTTCCGACACGAAAACGTTTACAGGCTATTGGTCGAAGCTTACGGTTCGTATCCATTATCCAATCTCAGCTCAATTCATTTACTCGGTTTTGCCTAGATGGCGTTGTAAATATTACTTGTCGCCAATATGTGTCTTTTTGTAGATTAAAGGCGAAAAGCGTTCTTAAGATTGATTTTCTAGTCATAATTTTGTGAAGACGATAAGTTTTGTTTATGTGTTAAATTCACTGAGCACTGGGCGATATAGGTCATCGCAGAAATAATTCACAATATTGCTCGACGAACGCTATTTACCCCACATCCTCCCAAATATAAATTTAACTATAGCGCTTAAAGCACTGCTGTTATTTTTTTTCTGTTAGCATTTTAGTCTCCCCTCAACCAGCGAAAATATGGCGATGGTAATGAGGTCGATAATTTTATTCTTGTTTCGAGTCTAGTGCTTAATTGGTTCATACCACAACAGTTAACTGTAAAGGTATAAAATATAGACTATCCGGTTATCTCTGGACTATTTATCTAGTTTGAGAAGCTCAATTCATAATATCCCGTTTAGCCTCCGTTATCAAATAGTTCAAATAATTCATATAGTAAGTTTGAATGACGTACAATAAATAAGGTGCGAACTTTTGGGAATCAAAAAAAGTAAATACTGGATTGTAAAAGTGGAATATTGGCTATAAGTAGACTATCCACGAAAAGAATTTAGATACATATTGTTCGAAGAGCGGGCCTTTTCTTTTAGTTCATACTTTTATTTATCAACATTACCTACGTAAAAGATAACCTTTACTCAATACATATCAGTGGGAGGCTCCTTTGCACAGATGCCGGCTAGATTATGGATACCACAACGGCGCCTATTTCTGACATGAAGCAGTAAAGTGTAAGCATTACTGTGTTTCGTTCTGAAGGGCGCCGTAGCTAGTGAAATTACTGGGCAAATGAGACTGAACATTTTATGTCTCAAGGTGACGAGCGCAGTTATAGTGAAAAACCCCAAAAATTCTGAGTGGCACTGCACTGTAATAGGCAGGGCGTATCATTTACCATCAGCTGAACGACCTGCTCGTCTCTTCCCTTATTTTTAAGAAATTTTAATAAATACTCGGTAATCGTTTGCAAAAAAAAATATGGCAACGTTTGTTAAACCGTGAGTAGTTATTCGTGACAGATTAACGTTATGATGATCACAATTTGTGTTCTTCTAACGGACTAAGGATATTGAAGGGGTGTTGAAGGTTGTAATATTTGGGTGCAGGAAATTATTGACTTCATTCAATATCCTGAAAATCTGAGTCGCCCATGTTCTGCAGCGTTTACACTCTTGTCGTGTTGCAATTCCAACGCTGATAATTTCTCACTAGCAAAAATGTTAATATGGACATGCTTTTAGTTTATTAGAAAGCATAGTTTTAGATTATACCACCCAATGCCCCTTACATTTCAACAGATTATGAGGAATAATAATTTACTATCGATGTTATATGACAATTAGATTCTTGAATATTATTATCCAATGAATAACGGCAATTTATTGCTTGCAACGCTATTGTGCATTTTCTCGAACTTTCATGAGTATATCAATGTCAAAACTGAACTAATCTTTGTCATTTAATAAATTTTTCAGATGCTGATCCAAACGTTCGTGATTGGTCAGGCAAGAAGCCTCGACAATACCTCGTTTATATGGACACGTCTCTATCGCCAGGCTCGTATAGAAGTAAGCCTATTGTTGTTGTTTTTTGTACATAATATTTATGTTGAAATGTGTAATTTCGCCAAACAAAATATGAGGGAGGTCTTATTCCAACGGGTCAGATTTACAGGCTCTTTATTATGACGTAGCTCTACAAATACAGCAAGGATTGTATTTTGTTAAAATTATGGTCTATATAATTATTAGATACAGTGCATATTTTAATGAGCTGCCATACCATTCATCCGATTGCAATCCTACTTTGCCAACTTATTGCTTGCACTTACGAAAAAGGGATTTTTAATTTTAATTTTAAATAATAATTGAAATCAATATTTAATACAGTGTATATTTTTTTTTAATTAATCTAAACGTCATACGCGCAAATACGCAATATATATTTCTATATGATATACCTATAAACGTGTTGGTTACGACTCGAGTAGGGGAGACCGGGGCGGGTTGTGACATTTTTTTTTACAAACTGTCATATTTTTTATTGGTTCGATGGTTTTACCTGAGTATATTTGAGGTTTATTTGATAGAGTAACTATACAGGATTTTTATTTAAAATAAATTTTATGTAGCAGACTGATAGTAAAGGCATCAATGTATAAATTCTGAAAAAAAAAGCTGTGTAACTTTCAACCCCGTGCTCGGGGCTGGTTGTTACACCAAATGGGGCAAATTGTTAAATAAAAAAAAAATAAAAAATTAATATATTATAAGAGTTTTTATTAGGAACAAACATCACAATCAGTTACTTTTCTTAGTTTCTCAGTATTTTGTCTTATTACAACGAAAACATAATAATCTGAAATAATACAAAATTACAAAATTAATATTTGATCCCAAAAAACCTTGCCACCTATTAATGAATAATCCGTATTTCAAATTGAAGATAAACTATACTTGAACTTGAAGATCATATCTTTAAGGATCGCCAAGCAGTTTAGTTTCAGTTTGCCGCGATTCTAACACTGCTGGTTTAAACATATTTCAGATTTAGATGCTGTTAGGTCTCCTTCATTATTATCAGTTGTAACCCTAGAGGAGATTTACTCGCCGCACCTGCATCTTTCCTCGAACACATCACTTGTGTATACGCCGTCAAGTAAGATAGGAATGGTTGAGGTGGGGTTGGTGTGTTGTATGTTGTGTTGTGTTTGCAATATATTGTGTTATATTAACAAACATTATAACCCCAATTCCTCTATGCCCAATGACACAGCCACACGGACTTTATCGAATAGAGTGCACAACGGCGCCTATTTCTGCCATTTCTGTGTTGTGTGAGCATTAATGTGTTTGAGTCTGAAGGGCGCCGTAGCTAGTGAAATTACTGGGAAAATGAGACTTAACATCTTATGTCTCAAGGCGACGAGCGCAGTTGTAGTGCTGCTCAAAATTTTTGGGTCTTTCAAGAATCCTGATCGGCACTGTATTGAAATGGGAAGGGCGTACGATTTACCATCAGCTGAACGTCCTGCTCGTCTCGTCCCTTATTCCATAAAACAAGTTTTATGAGACTACCAATAGAGAGGATGTGTATCGCAGCTGACATTCTTATGAAAAAGACCATTTTGTTTTTTTATGTTGTCCTTCTGGTGATTGTGGATTTTTTTCGTTCGTCTGGGGTATGGGAGTTTTGTTATTTAAATTATTTAATCAATAGCGGTTTCTGATACTTTAATTGGACTTATTTACATGCATCTATTGCTTCGTCGTGTGACAAAAAAATAAATGCATATTAATTGCATACAATTTATATCAATAATTATACACAAAAAATAAATAATTCGAGACGTGTGTCAGAGTTTCGTTTTATGTTAATTAATTTTCGAAATTAAAGTTATTGTGTTTTTCTTTTAAACATATACTAATCCCTTATTAATATGCAGGTTGAATTTTTATGTGTGGCCCAATCTGAAATCTTAGCAAACCTGTTTTTGTAAGAAGATATTTCTGAACAGGAACTCTTAAAAATAACACTAATTAGGTATTGGACTATTTTTTTATTTATTATACTATTAAAGTTAATAATAACGACATACACAGAAAATATAATTTAAAATAAACAATTTATAGATAAAATTACAGGCATTCAAACTCAGTGCTATGTTGTGTCCTATGGGACCTGAATTAGGGTATGCTAGACCCGGAGAAATAGCAGATAAAGACTTAGCAGCCCATGGGATTCCGTACCTGGGCGTCCAAAATTAGGACCCGTGCTTAATAGTGGATGCCTAAGTTGCACCGCGGCAAACAAAGAAGTAGGCTCAAACACCCTTTTCCAAATTAGCTATAGACTTCTGCAATATCAGGAGAATTTAAATGCTGTCCACTTCCACCTGGAGATGGTAAAGCCCGCTACACTATTTTTGACCAAGACACAAATATCCTCTTTGGCTCCTACCCGGGGTATAATCTGTAACACTCTTTTGTACCACGGGCTGGTATGTGTGTTTACATCAGGGAGGGTGTCTGTTCTCGAGTACAGTCAGTCTGTCTGAGTATCATCGACGACCAAGATTCTGTGGCAATGCGTAGAGCTGTGGGTTCTCTCTGACTTTTATACCGCATATATCACTGGTTGAGAGAGGTATCAACTCGATACCAGAAGCTGAATTCTATCACCGGACATCACGTCAAAATGCGAAATTCCATCCGAAAATCAGACAAGCAACTGAAGTGGGCGGGCGCGGGGAAATAAATCCTCATTGGTCAGGCAATGTATACAACATATTGTCATATCAGGTCAGGTAAATAATAATCACATCATTTCTTAACCAATCGCTTTTAGTTATTGCGGATTTATATGAGATCTATGTTTCAAATGGGTATTCCAATGTGGATGAGTAAAAACGATAAAAATTAAATATAAATGATGTCAAACACTTCTGATTCCCAATAAATTACGCATAGGCAACACCATCAATGTAATTATGAATGTTCCCAGAAAAAGAAAGATTTCTTCGCATCGGGTCTTTGAATGTACGAGTGAAAAAGACAACAGAGGCGTTCAGCAACTTCCTGGGAGTTGGGGCGACCAGAGCTTCGACGTATGGACACAAATCTGCAAGTCTGGAGCGACGCTCTGAAGATGGAGATCAACTTAAGTCGTGGGGATCAGCTGATAACATACAGGTGGGAATGGTATACTAACTATTGACGTCACAATCGAGACAATGAGACATTCTTCTGATCTGATAACGAAGTGATTGTAATCTAATTAACAATATTAAGTGTGTGTATTTGATGATGATTTGAAGTTACAAATCGCGATTGGAAAAAGAAAATCTGGTTATAACGGAGTGCTGCATCCCTTTACCTCAAATGGGATTTATTTCATTACCACAGGAACTTTACCTCAAATAAAAAATGATTCAAGATTTGGGAATAATAATGAATTAAAGCTATACAGCACCTTATACAGACTTATCACAATTAAATGACTTCGTTCATTCTTGTTATAAGGCGCTGGTCTCAGTTACAAGATAACGGCTTATTACTAATCATTAGGCGTTTATAAATGATTAATATGATTGTAAATTATATTGATCGGTTTTATTATTTATATTTCTAGCTGCCTAGACAGACTTCGTTCTGTCAAAAGTTTATAGCAAAAATTAAATAGAAAAATGTAATTTTCGAGTGACCCCGTTATTTATACTTCAAAAATAAACTACGATAATATACAAAAATAAGTTTCGTAGACTGCATATATACTTTATTGACTTGATGATACATTCTCCTTCCCTGCCAATACCGCCACCACCGCTATGTCCCTGCATTTAAAATCGGTAATATCTTCGAAAATAGTCATTTAATTTGCATGATGTAAAAGGCCATCCATAATGATATATATTAAATAAACAATGTATGTAAGGTAATGGATAATGATTAATGCTGTAATGGATAAAATCGCTTCGTATATAAGCTGTTATTTCTAGTAAAAAGTAAAGGATAAAAAATGGTTATTATGGGTTATCCCTAAGAGATAGACATATAACATCGGGGACTTTTTTGTAGACCTTATTAAGTTGTAGATCTATCTCGTAGGTATCTGCCAACGTTTGTAATGTAAGCGCAAAAAAATATGTTTATCGACGACATCACATTTGAAACCTCTAAAATTATCGTGTTTCTCTACTATATTAAACATGTATTATAACATTTAAACCTTTCTTTTGAATCACTCTATCTATTAAAAATTGAATCAAAATCTATTGCGAAGTTTTAAAGTTTTAATCATACACTGGGACTGACAGCGGGAAGCGACTTTGTTTTATACTATAATCATAAATTGATATAATTAAGATAATAAGCAAGCGCTTTCAAATTTCACGTAGAATTTATTGCATGGGTGTACATAGTAACATTATAGTAACATAGATAATTTTATGTGATTTGCACAGAAGGAGAGCAAAATAATGCCGCCCCCGGGCAGTACCAACAAGGTTCGTCGCCGAGGTACTAGTGGCCGGCTGGGAGTAACTTCACACAGCCGCAGTACACCCTCAACGCCTGACCAGGTACATGATGACCCAAACTTGCTCGTGTCTATAAATTTACATACTAGCTATGCCCGCGACCCTATCAGCTATCCTCCGCTCATAGCCCTGTGCTTTTTTCCATGAAAGTAAGGGACGAGGCGAGCCGGACGTTCAGTTGATGATACGCCCTGCCCATTAAAATGCAGCGCCGCTCAGGATTCTTGAAAAACCCAAATATTGTGAGCGGCACTACAACTGCGTTCGTCACCATGAGCATCAGATGTTAAGGCTCATTTGGCCAGTAATTTCACTAGCTATAGCGCCCTTCAGACCGAAACACAGTAATGCTTACACACTACTGTTTCACGGCGGAAACCTCCCACTGGATCGCGCTATATCTATATTTAAAATATTATTATTTTGCAGCTGATGTGGATCAATTTCTTTAAAATTTTGAAGTACCTTCCTGTTTTTATTTTCGAAAATATTTAATTCGGAAATTTTACGATTTTGCTAGTTATATATATGGGTGCAAACCCCGTATTGTTTTTAAGAAGTTTACTATAGTACTTTCTAATATTGAAATTATAAAAGTTTTATAATTACATCTAGCGAAGCATAAATATAATCAAATAGATCGATATTTTTTAAGGTTTATTTAAAAAACCAAATGAGCGTAATATGATAAGCTAGTTAGATAACGGCAGCTTAGATATTATATACACGTCACACTATTGTTGTACAAGAAAGAAGATTCATTGAAAATCATAATTTTTGGAACGCCAGACCATCCAGACCGTGAGGTAAATATTTTGTGATTTTAGGCAGTTGCTACGATGGTGATGAATTCAGCGGCAGGGATCAGGTCCTATAACACCTGGAAACACTGCCTGTGGAGAATGTAGATGATAAGATATAGATAATAGAGATACTACTTCTCAACGCAGTGCCAAGCGAACTAGCAGTACACGGAGTACTGATTTCTCTGCATTTCAAGACCAGAGATGAGAACGAAAGGATGTTGGCCGTCTTGGAATTCAAAAAATAATTCAAATACACTTTATTCATGTAGGTCACGGAAATGATACTTATGAATGTCAAAAAAAAGCATAAAAATATTGTTTCTTACTGAATTTACCGCTACTTCGTATAGGGTCAAGCTAATGAGAAGAAGTAGCAAGAAACTCATTGCCACTCTTTTAAGTCAAGATGTACATTTTAATTGTAATTTAATTTTAATTTAGATGTACATTGTTTGGCTTCATTGATGCCCCTGTATTTGGCTTTTCCTTCCAGATAATGGAATCCTCTACTGAACCCACCAATTTACCAGTGAGATGATCCTTCACACAGGATACCGGCTAGTATATGGGTACCACAACGCCGCCTATTTCTGCCGTGAAGCAGTAATGTGTAAGCATGACTGTGTTTCGGTCTGAAGGGCGCCGTACCTAGTGTTAGTAGTAATTACTGGATAAATGACACTTATTATGTCCCAAGATGACGAGCGCAGTTGTAGTGCCTTTCAAGAATCCTGAGCGGCACTGCATTGTAATGGGCAGGGTGTATTGATTACGATCAGCTGTACATCCTGCTCGTCTCGCCCTGACTGTCTTAAAAAAAATCATACTGATACTTGCCACTATCGGGTTTTATATTTTAAAGATAATTCTGATGTAAATTTTATTGTATTGCAGCCTCGAGCTCAGATGGGAGTTAACGAGGAAGGTGATTCTGATTCAGATTCTGCGGCGGGATTCCATTCATCCTGGAGACACCATAGAGCTTCACATAGCTAACTCACACTGTACAAGCTTAGTAGCTACTATTTTAAAATATTTATTTTTTGTTCATTTATATTTATTAGATATTAGACTATATCATAGTTATGTTACTCACGCTTTCAATAATAATTGCAAATAGTAAATGCTTTATACTGTATTAATGTTAATAATTTTTATATCTTATTTTAAATAATTATTATTATGAAAATGCGTTAAAGTTTGATATTTTCGGTATAATAATTGTAGAAAAATATCAAGTAATAGTGTATTTGAATAAATTTAAAATGGGTGATGATGATGAATGAATTTTTCAACTTATTATATCTTTGATTTACGCAAGCATCACATTTTTAAATGAATATACTCTCAAATGATTAAAACGCGCTTAAAAATTTATTTATATAACTTAAATTACGCTGATGAGTTGATAGAACTTTTTTCGTAGTGTCGTATAAAATACGACATTATTTTCAAATATTTTATTTTAATTTGTGAATTGATCATGTGCCAGATATATTTTTGTATTGTTATGAAACTGAATAGTGCAGTAGTATGTAGGTACATTGAATTTGATCTAAATCGAAAACAATTGTTATTTCTACAATGCTATTTGGATTTCTGTGGCCATGTTTTCACTCGTATATATTGTTATACTTGCGGACCCGACATGACGTTATCCTGTACACACGTGTTAAATTTTAAGTATGGGCCCAGACGTTAGGAGATCACCAACATACGCAGGAGAATTATATATATAATACAGAAAAATCATCAAAATCGGTCCAGCCGTTTAGGAGAAGTTCACTGTCAACACACGTACAGAAGTATTATATACATGAAGATTAAATACATTTTAATATAAGTACCTACTATAGGAAACTGGAAATTATTATTATTATTTATCTGTGAATTGATCACCACACAGACTTTTTAGGATATGTCGCAAATAGCAGTTTAATAACTAATTTTACTAAGTTAATCTAAATATCCTTACTGTATGAAAACTTCTGTGTATGTGGTCAGTATCTTGAAACATTGAGTACATTTAAATTCTCTAATGATCTTTGTAATTTGAATCTAACGGCCTCATAACTAAACTTGGTATAATGTTATATCTGAGAATAAACCAAGAATATACAAAATGTTGTCTGTATCACTGGCAACACTGTCAATAATACAATGATAATTCCTAAGTTTTCCGAATATCAAGCAGCCTTGCATATAAACGCGGGAAACGTTATACGCCCTAATAAACTAAGAATATGCAAAATGTTTACAAATATTCATTTTGCTTTTGATTGATATATAACTTTATACTAAGTTTATTTGTAAGGCCGATAATGTTTAGGTATCTATCCGTTCTTAACCTTAAACTATTTAATTCATATGAATACTAATATATACTTCGATATCTATCGAGTTATATCGGAAGCGGCTTTATATCAAGTGATGGATTTAGATATGGTCTTTAGATGTATCTTTCTTTATTGGTGTTTTAATCTAAATACTTTTTTATAACGCCATCTAGTACGTCATTGAGACACTTGCGTTGTTCCATTACAGATTTCAAACTCAAGTTAGACCTTAGTACTCATAGTGTCTAAGAGAGGGCACTAATTAAATCGACAACGACGACCTAAAATTCTCTTTTAGTCTCTTTTATTTTATTTATTTATTTAGAGTTACACCAACAGCACATCATTCTACAATTAAAATTTTAGTAAGTACACAAGGGAAAGTACAGTACTACATGTATTTACAGGTGTAAACAACATTTACCAAAGTTGAACAATTAAACATAATAAAATTATAGATATGAAGAGTTAAAACAAAAATAATGATAAAAAATGACTTAAATACATTTCTATTATAAAAAAGAGATTTCTAAAATATATGACTATAGAACAATACAATAATTTACTTCTAATATTTAACTTACATAATTAAGATCTTAATACTTTTAATGCAGTCCGTTTTAAATTTATTGATATTAATATGAAAAATATCTATATTACCATTTTTTGCATTGATATCATTATAGATGCACATAATTCTGTTTAAGGGGGCGTTAGGGGGGAATTTTCCCTATTTAAGTCCTGTTGATTCTTGGGCTGAAAATATTTTTGATACGGAATCTTAGTCTATTTCTAGGGACTGTAAGGTTTACATTTATAAGATATTCTGGATATATGATTCTACCATGTATAATTTTATGTAAATTTGACACATAGCTATTTTTCGTCTTATCTCCAACGATTTCATATTGAAATGGTCCAGTCCTTTTCAGTGCTTGTATCACAATTTGAGTGTAACCAAAGTAAATTAAGTTTTATCATTAAACTTAAATTTAGGTTTTAATTATTGTGATAATATTAATACATGAATTCCAAATCTTATTAAACATTCCATTTTATAATAAATAATATTAATACATGTTTTCATAGTGAATTTTTAATTAGCCTTATTAATAAAATAACAAGTGAGAAATAACATACATTTAAGGTTTTTCGATGCACTGTTGTTATTGTTGAATGACGAACCGACACAAGAGGATTTTTAATGTTTATATTTCTAAATGACGGTGGCATAATTCATCGGTGTACTAAGAAGTAATAATGCACCCGTCTTACTTAATCATATTATTTTTATCAACGTGATGGTAGTATGGCAAACCTTCCGAAGTTTTTTTAACTTGAAGGTAGTAGTATGACATTGAAACAATATTAACAACCGTTCCCAATATACTATGTTCTCTAAAATTAAAACTAAAATTATCTCGCTGGTAAGCTATACTTCCTCCCGGTGAGTTACCGTCGATAAATATATTGGGACAGAAAAGTCAACGATAGTTACGATTTTAATCTCAAGGTCAATCTAGGTCACAACCGGAGATAGACTGAATATTGGGAACGGCCGTAAATTACTTACATTTTAAGCTTTACTTTCAATTATATTTGTTTTTTGCATTTATTTTTATCAGCGAGTATTATATAAATTTATATTTCTTTTCATAAATTAATTTTCAATCTTATTATGCGTTGGCCTTGTTATAGAATAATAATCGCTAATTTATGTAATGTTCTATTTTAGTATTATTTACTAGTATGTGTAATGTGATATTTTAATGAACAAACATATAAATAAATTAGAATCACGATAGAGTTGTTTTTCTTCTCAACAAAGCAGTACTTATTTAATCAGAAGGAAGAGCATAAAATTTCGACCACAGTGCCCGGTGAAAAACTGGAAGGTAGGCATGGTTTAAGTTGATTGATAATATTGACTCCACGCCTGGAGAATATCTCTATATTACAGCACGTTGCTCCGGATCTGGCAGTGATCTGATGACCCCAAAGGAGGGAAAGTGGGTAGCCGCCCGGATGTGAACTTCTACTGAATGTTCTACTTTCCAGTTATGTCAAACCATATGCTAAAGCTATTATATAATATATATTATTGGTGGTACGTGGGCCTAGTATTCCAGCGTGGTGGGCATTTAATTCGCCAAGTACCACGATCTCAGCGGTGGGCATCTGCACTAACATGGAATCTGTAGCAATTTGAATGTATTCAAGGAGCCAGTAAGTCTCTGCGTTACCGCTATGGGATCTATACAAACACGCATAAATTCACAGGTTGTCGCAGTCTTCGCGTAGCCAGAGAACGGATAGGTCCTGTCCTTCAAGGCTACTCAGGCGTCGAGAACAGACAGCACATACCATGCATTTACATCAGGGAGGAGGTATAAAGGAGTGTTCCAGTTTATACCCCTGGAGAGGAGAGGCAAGATATATCAGCCAGAGAGGATATCTGTGTCTCGGTCAAAAATAGCAGGGCTGGCTTCATCGTCTCTAGATGAAAGTGGACAGCATTTATTTAATTTATATGCATGCGTATGTAGAGGTGGTTGGTGTGAGCCTATTGCTCTTATTGCCCCGAGTCAGCACAGCCTTACATACACGGAATTCTGGGTTAAGGTCCTAATTGTGGACGTCCAGGGATGGCTTTTCCAGTACTTTTTAGTCTGGTAGGTACCTTCCTGGAGTAGTCTGTTTTTATTCTATTTTGTCATTTATCTCTAGAAGGGGCTTACGCCTATGGGTAGCACTCAGACTGAACGAAACACAGCAGCAAACCTATTTCAGGTTTGTTTTAGTGGGAGAGTGGTATTTCGCCGGGCGAGCTGGAATATTCCAGTCCTCTTCGGACCCAACTTTGCACTTCCACTCAAATTATGATAGTTCTACAATCATAATATTCGTCCTGTTTCGATTTGAGCTTTCTTTATACACAAATAAAAATTAAAAAACAAAATTTTATGAACGCCGGAGGTCGTCGGTTCGAGTCCCGCATCGTTCATAAAATTTTGTTTTTTAAATTTTATTTTTGTATTAATCCTAGAAGTGAGGGTTATCACTTTAAAAACATAACATATTGACATGGAAGCGGGTCAGGGATTGGAAATAATACTCCGCTTATAGGAACGAGTCTTTATTTACGTTCACTTATTCTGAACTTGCACTTCGCCGGTCTGCCGCTGTTCCTCTTGTGGGCGGCGGTACCTTCAACGCGTCACACCCCACCGAACACTAAGTCTCTTCTATCTTCTTCTTCTTGGAACACTTCCACTTTTCACTACTTCTTCTTTTCTTCTTCTTCTTCTTTACACTTTCGAGTCAGAACTAGAACTGCCGTAGGCCACGCTTAGTACGGCTTATACACCCCCGGATCTGTTCTATTTTTAAAATGATTCTCCCATTCCATCTTTAAATTTAAATTGTACTAGAAAATTCTTTTAACTATTTTTATCCTGCTTACACATTTTCCATTCCTTTTTTTCTGTTCGATTTGATCCTGAACTTACTAGAAATTTCCATTAACTTAACAAAACCCAAAAAATTCCATACACTGGTAGGTGTATCGAACCCGGGTCTACAGCGTCTAAAGTAAACACTTTTCCGCTGAGCTACGAGTATTGCTGACGGAGCCGTTGAAATTAACAATCTCTTGAAGTTTGACACTCTCGTCATTTACGTTGCAGCGTTGCTACGCAACACTGCCCCCCCCCCCTAAGACACATCGTCCCGATCATCGTTGCTTCCGTAGTACTTAGCCACCCGATCAACATGTACGATTTTCGGGGGACTTCAAGGGGTATGCTGGATCCTCAGAGTCACATCATTTATCCTTGTAATTACTTTGTATGGTCCCTCCTAACTTGGTTGGAGTTTCGGAGACTTCCCCTTTCGCCTTACGGGATTGTGTAACCAAATCAGGGTTCCCTCTTGAAAACTAGGACTATTAGCTCTTTGATCGTAGCGGGTCTTCATCCGTTCACTTGCCTTAAGCCCGGTTGTTCTAATTTCCTCGTAGATGTCAACCATCTTGTTCCGTAACTCATCCACATATTCTGTTATACTTTTCGGAGTATCTGGTGGACAGCCTGAGAGTAAATCAGCTGGCAATTTCAATTCCCTTCCAAAATTGGCGTACGCAGGAGTCACCGTAGTCGTCTCGTGTATTGCGGATCTATACGACATTAGAAACAGTGGAATGTACTCATCCCAGTTATCCTGATGACTGTCCACTACTTTTGTCAGATGCTGCTCCAATGTTTGGTTAAACCTCTCCACCATCCCGTCCGACTGTAAATGATATGGCGTAGTTCTGGTCTTATGGATTCCCAAGATCTTGCAAAAATCTTGAAATAATTGTGACTCGAAGTTCCGCCCTTGATCACTGTGCATCTCCAAAGGCACACCGAATCTGCAGAAAACTTCATTCACCAGCTTCGTCGCAACGGTGACTGCTTCTTGATAAGGTAGAGCAACTGCTTCCGGCCACTTCGTGAAATAATCCATCACCACCATTATGTAACGGTTTCCAGCTTTGGTGACTGGAAACGGTCCGGCTATATCCAGAGCTACTCTCTCCCACGGAGCCCCAACATTATACAACTTCATAGCTCCTCTGTTCCGGGTCTGAGGTCCTTTGACAGATGCACAACTCTTGCATTTACGACACCAGTCTTCCACATCATCACGGCAATGCAACCAGTAAAATCGTTCTTTAATTTTTGTGAGAGTTCTTCTTCCCACATGTCCACCTGAAGAACCATCGTGATAAGCTCTCAGGATCTCGTTCACCTTCTCCCTGGGAACGACCAGTTGCAGATGGCAATCCTTTCCTTGCGGGGTTTCCCATTTACGGCAGAGCAACCCGTCATGCATCACCAAACTGTTCCATTGTGCCCAGAGACTCTTGGTAGCCGTACTGTGTCTAGCCACTTCAGACCATTTTGGTTTAAGTGATCCACTTGCTAGCCAATGTAAAAGTGGTTGAAGATCCTTATCATTTTCCTGAGCTCTCCTCATTGCATCGTTGCTCCAGTTCTCGTCGATCGAATCTGTTCTGATCAGCCGGATCATAAAATTCTCTTTCTCCTCCTTCTGACGAATGCAATGTTTGCATTCCATCGGACAAGGTCTTCTAGATAACGCATCTGCATTTCCATGACATTTCCTCTTCTATGCTCGATTTCAAAGTCATACTCTTGAAGTTGCTCAATCCATCTGGCCACTTGTCCTTCCGGATTCTTGAATTCTAGTATCCACTTCAAGGCGGCATGATCAGTCCTTACGAGGAATTTGCGACCCAGCAAGTACTTTTTGAAATGTTGTAATGTCTTCACCACGGCCAGTAACTCCCTACGAATTACACAGTAGTTTCTCTCCGGCTTCGATAAAGATTTGCTAAAGTATGCAATTACAACTTCTTGATCTCCTCTCTTCTGAGATAGTACTCCACCAATTCCGGTGTTGCTAGCATCAGCATCCACTATGAATCTTCCCTCTGTGTCAGGATATCCGAGGATAGGTGATTCACATAGTCTTTTCTTCAACTCTAAGAAAGCTTGTTCGCATTCTTCATCCCAGGAAAAGGCTCTTTTCTCCTCCGTCAGTCGATGTAAGGCTTAGCAACATCGGAAAACCCTTTCACAAAGCGTCTATAATAAGAGCATAGTCCTCGAAATGCTCTCACATGTGTCTTTTCTTTCGGCGTCGGCCAGTCTTTGACAGCACTTATCGTGGCAGGATCCGTCGCAACGCCTTGCTCCGAGATAACGTGCCCCAAGTAATTCACCTGACGTTGAAAGAAGGAACATTTCTTTGGACTCAACTTCAAGTTGGCACCCTGCAGTTTTGTGAAGACTTTTTCGAGCTTCTTAAGATGATCTTCAAAACTTCGTCCCATAATGATTATGTCATCCAAGTAGACAAGGCAGGTTTCTCCCAACATACCTGCCAGCACATGCTCCATCAACCTTTCGAAAGTAGCTGGGGCGTTGCATAATCCGAAGGGCATTGTTCTGAACTGCCATAACCCTTTTCCGATTGTAAAAGCCGTCTTCTCCTTATCTTTAGGGTCTAGATCGACTTGCCAGTAGCCACTTTTCAAATCAAGAGTAGAGAACCACGTCATGCCACAAAGTGAATCTAATGTGTCACCGATTCTTGGCAATGAATAACTGTCTTTCTTAGTTACATCGTTCAAACGCCGATAGTCCACACAAAATCTAGTTGATCCATCCTTCTTCTTCACCAGAACCACTGGAGAACACCATGGACTCGATGACGGTTCTATCACACCATTCTCTTTCATATCTTGAATCATGTCTTCCACTTCTTGTTCACGTGCAAACGGAATATGTCTTGGTCTTTGCCGTATCGGAACAGTGGTCTCCTGTGTCGATCTTGTGTTTCACCAAACCAGTTCTTCCGATGACCCCGTCGTTCTTCGAGAACATCCCGGCGTAGCGTAGCAGGAAATTTCTCGCTTTTATTAACTGTAGCTTAGTAAGATTGTCCTTACAGCCATCCAGAAGTTTCTGTATGTTCACATCCTGGCTTGCAGCTACGGTCTTCCTCCCTTCTTCACACTTTCTTAACCAAGCTATCTCCTCACAACCTCCTATCACTGTTCCTTCTCTTATGATTTGCTTGTCCTCATCAGGATTAAACACGGGAACCATCGCAATTTGGGAGTTTCCCACAACAGTCCTGGCTGGGATCCATTTCGTTTCCGATGTCTCTCTTTCTATTAAAGCGCATTTACAAGGTCTTCCTCTGTCATCTCTTGGCAGGACTACCGGGACTAGGGTCTGCGATCTCGGATTTAAAGTAGTGTCTCGTAAGCACAACACTTTCCCAAAAGTTCCGCCTTTTATTGTAATTTCTTCACCTCCATGCTTCAATACACCATGTTTCATGTTAATCGTACACTGATGATTTCGAAGAAAATCCAACCCAATGATGCTGTCATCTGTGATATCCGCGATTTCCACTTTTTGCCAGTACAACGAATTACCGATTTTCATGGCCACGATCTTCTCTCCCTGGACTGGTATGCGCTGGCCGGTAGCTGTTGTGAGTGTTAAGTTTGCATTTTCTCGCATATGTCGTCTTCCGATGCTCTCTAGTCTTCTTTGGCTAACGACTGTACGTGAGGCTCCCGTATCCAAAGTGAAACGGCAAGATTTTCCATTTATCATTCCCTCTATAACTAAAGTGTTTCCGTCACATGTCTGTTTAACGAAGATCCTTGGGGCTTTGCTTCTACCAGCCAGTGCCCACCCCACTGCCCTGGCCTTTTCTAGTTTTCCTGCTGCTCCAGCGGTGATGTTGAGACCGCTGCATCCTTCCTACCTTGCGTTATGCTCTCACGCCTGGGGCAAATGCTCCTAATGTGTCCTCGTTCCCCACACCCTTATCATACTGGGTTATATGCTTTCCTTCGGCTGGAATCTGCTGGTACAATTTTGCGGAGTCTCAACGCCCGAGAATCGTGGCGAACCGCTTCCACTTCCAACGCATGTGCCACCGCTTCCTTCAAGCTAGTATGATGACTCAGTCGTACGGCTGCTCTTACTTCGGCGTCGCGTATTCCATCGATGAACACTTGGAGCAACATTTCTTTTATTGCAGCTGGTGACGACTGATATGCCTTACGCACTAGCTTCTCAGCTTCGACGGACCACTGCTGCAGAGTTTCGTTGGCCCTTTGACTGCGGTCCTTAAGCTGCGCCCGATACACATGCTCAAGGTGTTTATCGCCATAACGTGCCTTCAACGCGTCAAGAAGGTCCGTATAGGTTACTTCCTCCTTCCCAGCGCCGAGTGCTTCCAATACGGAAAGCGCTTCATCACGGAGCGCTAGTGTAAGGGCAGAGTGTGCTTCTTGGTCACTCCAACCACTTGCTCTTCTGACCGTCTCTATTGTAACTTGAAGGCGGCCCAGGTAGACTTGCCGTCGTAGGGGGGTACTTTCAAACTTCTGGTTGATGTGATTCCGCAGGTGACTCCTGGGTTAGCTGAAGGACCCCCACACACGACCTTCCTATTGAGCTGATGAATGGTTGCTGCCATCTTCCCCATCTTCCTTTCCACAGTGTCAATCCGGGCGATCTCCTTATCTACAGCGTCAATCCGGGCGGAGTTTTTCTGCACCACTGATAAAATTTCCTTGGAGAGGCCTTCATGCAGACCTCGCAGCTGCTGCTCCTGTCGACGTGCTTGCTCTTCCTGCAAGGCTCGCAGCTGCTCCTCCTGTCGGCGCGTTTGTTCCTCTTGCAAGCCCCGCAGCTGCTCCTCCTGTCGGCGCGCTTGCTCCTCCTGTCGGCGCGCTTGCTCCTCCTGTCGGCGCGCTTGCTCTTCCTGTCGGCGCACTTGCTCCTCCTGTCGGCGCGCTTGTTCCTCTTGCAAGCCACGCAGCTGCTCCTCCTGTCGGCGCGCTTGCTCTTGCATCATGGCGGCCATCTGCTGCATGAGCGCGCTGATGTCTACGACTGGAGCCTGCGAAGCTGACACGGTCGCACTGAGTCCAGAGCCGGATGCTTGTTGTGACTCGTCCTCTGCCGCTGCAGCTGCTCCCGCTCGCGTGGTCACTCCCTTCTCGTTCCTGGGCACTAATGGCATCTTTCCAATCCCACTTCTGACACCAATTGACACGGGAGTGGGTCAGGGATTGGAAATAATACTCCGCTAATAGGAACGAGTCTTTATTTGCGTTCACTAATTCTGAACTTGCACTTCGCCGGTCTGCCGCTGTTCCTCTTGTGGGCGGCGGTACCTTCAACGCGTCACACCGCACCGAACACTAAGTCTCTTCTATCTTCTTCTTCTTGGAACACTTCCACTTTTCACTACTTCTTTTCTTCTTCTTCTTCTTTACACTTTCGAGTCAGAACTAGAACTGCCGTAGGCCACGCTTAGTACGGCTTATATACCCCCGGATGTGTTCTATTTTTAAAATGATTCTCCCATTCCATCTTTAAATTTAAATTGTACTAGAAAATTCTTTTAACTATTTTTATCCTGCTTACACATTTTCCATTCCTTTTTTTTCTGTTCGATTTGATCCTGAACTTACTAGAAATTTCCATTAACTTAACAAAACCCAAAAAATTCCATACACTGGTAGGTGTATCGAACCCGGGTCTACAGCGTATAAAGTAAACATTTTTCCGCTGAGCTACGAGTATTGCTGACGGAGCCGTTGAAATTAACAATCTCTTGAAGTTTGACACTCTCGTCATTTACGTTGCAGCGTTGCAACGCAACAATATTGTCTGAGCTTTATGTTTAGCTCCGGTCTAGTGCGTCCACGTTACGGCGGTGAGCGCCTTCTATTTCAGGTGAAGCCATAATGGGGTGGCGGCCAAGCTCGGATAAGGACCCAATCCAGTGTGGCAATAACGCGGAACTCTTACAGTGAGTCAAGTCTACATATTAGGGTGAGGACAAGTACAGAAGTACCTTATTAAGACAAACACAAGACAAGGAAGGGGTCATAATTCAAATTATAGGCCATGAGTAAACAGGGCGTAGGAATAATTCTGTCTGAAAATTTATTTTAAGAAACTAATAAAGACTGAAAAGGCAACAGACAAACTTATGGCTGTAAAATTTCCGCGGTAGTTGAAATGGCCTTTTTTCAAATAGGCTTTCATAAGCCTTTTAACTTGTAATGATACAAGGACGATAACAAAATTGGCAGTTGTGTTAGTGCATAGTGATTTCTAGTTCGCATATCGTTTTGTTATGCTTGATTTGAAATAAGTCAAAATAAATCTGCACGTTTTGTATGTTTTGTATCAATAATTATTCTACCTGTTAGTATAGTTATATTATATTAAAAGTTGAAATGCCACATCGTATTTTCATTGAAACACCGCGCAATATCTTTCATTTCTGGTAGAAAATTCTTTAAAAGTAACATAAGAACACACATCCAGACAGTGAGGATAATATTTAACAAGTGATCGAACCTGTCGCAAAGTACTGGCTGAATTCCCAACAATTCTGGCCGCTATGCGTTACTCGGGTAATACGTGGGTAACACTGAAAATGTTTAGAACTGGCCAGTTAGAAGCATTGCTAATGAAAACATTAATTCAAATTTTAGAACTCTTTGGTAATCTAATGTAGTATATTGCATTCATTTGTTTATGTGAATTGGCGGCAAATCTAAAACTCTTGTTACACGTGAAATTGAACCTAACGTGAGAAAATTTTCGGTCAATGATTTATTATGACTTTCGTTGTGGGCATACTCAACAACAAAGCTGATAATGATAGGGGGCGATTAGCATTTCTTAATGAAGCTCCATCTCGTGCCACTACTAAAAATTGGTTTAACAAGCTTAAGTGTGGACGTAGCAATCTCAATGATGATCCGCGTGAGGGTCGTCCTTTATCAGCGACTACTGATGTTATATCAGTGCTGTGCGACGCATGATAGAGGAAGATTAGAGAGTGACCTATCACCAGATACGGGCAAGCCTAGGCATTGGTATGACTCAAGCCTTAAAAATATTTCACGAATATATAGGCGTCAGGAAGCTTTGTACCATATGGATTCCCCATACTTTAACCGACGACATTCGCATGGACTGGTGTCGCCAAATGTTAGATAAGTTCAACGGTGGTGACTCAAATGCTGTATTTGACATCGTCACAGGTGATGAAAGCTGGATATATAGCATGCTACGAACCCGAAACCAAAAGACAATCAGCTCAGTGGGTGTTTCCTTTCGAGGATCGGGCAACTAAGGTAAAGAAAGGAAGAAGTCAAGGAAAAAAGATGATTGCCTCATTCCTTGGTCGGAAAGGTCATTTCGCGACAGTTGTGCTAGAAGATGGAAGGACAGTTACTGCAGACTGGTATGTCAATCGCTGTTTGCCTGTTGTCTTGGAAAAAATATCGAAAGCAGCGCCCTCGAAGCAGGATCCTCCTTCACCGCGACAAGGCTTCAGCGCACTCCGCAAAACGGACTGTGGAATATTTAACTATGGCAGGTGTCGAGATAGTGAGTCATCCGCCATACAGTCCTGACCTGGGGCCCTGCGACTTTTATTTATTCTCAAGAAATAAAGATAAAATTCGAGGTATTCGCTTTTTTTGCGGCGAAAGCGTACGAAAATACCATAGAAGAGAAAGGTAGGAGGGGCCCACTGCTTTTCTCAGTGGTTCCATCGATTGCGACGATGTGTATAGAGGAACGGAGATTACTTCGAGAAACAATAAAAGCATTGGCAACTTTCTACATTAAGCCGTTTTTCATTTTCTAAACATTTTCAGTGTTACCTAGGTACTGGAGTGTACCAGACCGGTGATCAAGACCCTGCTCCAAAATATGTGGCTGGATCTGACTCTTTTAGATCGCGGTGTGCGCATAATACGGACCGACTGTAAGTAGTGTACTGATCTATTGATGAACCACTGGTCTTTTTTAAGTCAATAATATGGCTCTGTCTCTCAGATATGTCTATCTCTATACTGTCATGTATTCCAAAAAAAATTTTTTTGAGAAATTGGTACAATATATACAGGGTGTCCCAAAGTTATGGGACATGAAGGGAAAGTACCTTAAATATCGAAGATAGGCTATTTTACTGAAAGAAGACTTTATGTTATTTTTAAAAGTTAATAAATCTGCATTCAAAGATTTTCTAAAAATTACTTGCCTCGTCTGGGAATCGAACCGACTTAAATGCTGAACTGCTATTAAAAAAATTATCATACAACGGTATCAAAGGTAACCTCTTGTGCTGGTTTGCTGCTTACCTTAGTGCCCGAGTACAATCTGTAGTCATTAATGGTTTCATCTCCCCTACAGCTAATGTAATGTCAGGTGTACCTCAAGGCTCTATACTCGGCCCATTGCCTTTCACACTTTTTATTAATGACATTTCGGATTGCTTTAAGTTTTGTAAGTTTTTATTATATGCAGATGATATAAAATTGTATTCCTGCATTGTTGATTCCAATGATGTCCTGCTTATGCAGGAATACTTGAATAGATTAGATGTGTATTGCAAAAGTAACAAACTATTTTTAAGTTACAATAAATGTAAGCATATCTCTTTTACGAGAAATAAAAACAAAATTGCAACAAGATTCGCACTAGGCGATCAAATACTTGAATTAGTTACCTGTATTCATGATCTTGGGGTATATCTTGATGCCAAGTTGCCACTTAATGAGCACATTGATCACATAGCTAATAATACATGTCGTATGTTGGCTTTATTACACGCGTCTCTAAGGTATTTATGGATAAAGATACATATATGTGTCTTTATCGAACACTTATGCTGTCGCATCTCGAATATGTCATCCCGATATGGAATCCGCTGTATCAGGTATATGACCACCAGGTCGAGATGATACAAAAGAAATTCTTGCGCATCCTAAACTTTCACTTGGGTGGACGTCGAAGCCACTACAAGAATCTCTTAAAGCAATTTAATATTCTTTCATTAAGCCAGCGACGCAGTTTAATTGAATCTGTTCTTTGAGAAAAATATGTACGAGTGAAATTATATCCTCAGACCTACTTTATTTAATTGATTTTCATATATCACCCCGTCGTGCTACACGCTCTAAAAATTTATTTCATATCTCAAACACCAGGACAAACTGGTATACGTATAGTGGTGTACGCACAGAATGTTTGCTCTAAAAACTCGAGATATAACGAAGAAGATATAGATATATGTTCCTCTAAAACTCATAAATTTAAAATAAAATAAATCTTGGCACAAACGAGTAAGTTAGAAGTCCCAAATTCATCCAGAAATCCAAATAAATAAATGACAGCGTTGCCTATCGTTCGAGATGATTTTCTCCTTTTGTCAACTATATTATGATATGTATTAGTGGGTAATGTAACTATCGTGCTCAACCTTTCTAGCGCTTTTAAGAATAGAACTGCTTAGGTAGAGTCGGCTCGAGTTGACACAGAGAGCACAATTATTCAGATCAAAATTTAACATAGCAATTTTTATACCATATATTTTGTATTGCGTTTTCGTGCAAAACTAAAGTACTGACAGATAATGTTAAAGTTCCAACTATGTCATTAAACAGTATGATAGAATAATACGTAGACGAATGCACTCATTGTACAGGATGCAAGTATAGTTGTACGTTCGAAAGGTAAAAGCTAAAAATTAATAGCTGAAAGGGATCGTCGGGTATTTTACTGTATAATTTTAATTTTAATTGCAAGGACTATGTTTTTGTGTGACTTAAGTAGAAATTAGGAATATTTGTCGTTTTAACATCTATTGTTTGTGTATTACCTTTATAGTATACAGTCCGCTAAATGTAATGTAGAAAACTGCAGATGCGATCCGTTACATTTACGATGCGTCCAAAGCTTCGTCATTAAATCGATGCGTCACAGACAGCTCAATTTCCATAAACATGTTTGCGTGTGCTTGTCCATCTGTACACGTATCTTTGAGTGCGTGAAATGATACCATATTATTATAGCGATCACCCTCGACCACCGTGAATATTGGAGAAAATTGGCGTGTATAGTATCGATAATGTCATGAAGTGAGTGGTTGTTTTAATGAATTGAATATTTTTTTATTGATGGAAACATTTTAATTGGTTCTTGAAGGCACTGAATTCAAATATGATGACGATATTATAACGAAACTACTCGGTTTTTGTTAGGGTTCCGTGCCCAAAGGATACCAACGGGATGCTATAACTATTTAAGCAGTGTCTGTTTGTCCATCCGTCTGTCTCAGGGGTCTATATCTACTGCTTTAACCGCTACAGGTTGACCAGTTGAAATTTTCACAGAATCAAGAATATGACATCTATTTCGAGATCCAAGATGGCGGATGTGGCATATCACAATAAAATCAATATGTGTATCATTTTGGAGATTTCCAGAAGTGCCGATTCCGAATTTGACATCTATTTTGAGATCCAAGATGGCGGATGTGACTTTTTAAATAAAAACAACATGGGTATCATTTTGCAGATTTCCAGAAGTCCTGATTCCGAATTTGACATCTATTTTAAGATCCAAGACAGCGGATGTGACTTTTTCAATAAAAGCAATATGGGTATCATTTTCAAGGTTTACGGCAGTGTCGATGCCGAATATGGCATCTATTTTGAGATCCAAGATAGCGGATGTGACATTTTCAATAAAAACAACATGAGTATCGTTTTCGGGATTTTCGGGTGTGTCAACTACGAATATGAAATCTATTTTAAGATCCAAGATGGCGGATGTGCCTTTTCCAGTAAAATCAATATGGGTATCCCTATCAAAGTTTTCGGGAGTGTTAATTACGTATATTCTCGAAATGGATAACATATTTTAATTAGCGATTATATTCCGATGTACTTTAGCTGCACAGCACATAGCACGTTGCTAAAATTCGTACCATGAAGTGCCTATAACTGAATGGCGTTTCAATCGCTAATAGAAATGAAGGAAAGAAGTTTATCTGTGGTAGGTGGTGTGAGAAAGAGATGATGTTGTACAGTCGTTGCATAAGTCTGTCTCCCTTTCTCGAACCATATACGTTGCGATTCAAAACTTTAAATGAAATGGTTTTTGCGGATTTTTGCGTAGAAATTACTCCTAAATAAAAAATATCCCTCATAAGAAATTGTAAGCATGACAGAATGGAGTAACATGGCATTAACCGCTAAAAAGCGGTGTGTATTTAAAACTAGACGACCGAAAGGAAAAGTTTCTCAAAGCGAATTTAAAAATACGATTTTCATCAAACTTTTGTGCTGCTTATTCATAAAGTTATAACATTTACAAAATATATAATAATAACAGCCTTCGTTAACAATTTTTGATGTTACATAATATCTAACATTTTATCGATAGGGCTTACATAAAAAAACTTAATATTAATCAAATAATTAAGTATAAACACCATATTTGACACCGGTTGTATTATTGATTGCCTTGCTTTTCAGCATAGGCCTCCCCAAGATTTTTCTACAATGTCCGATCTTCAGCTTTGCTGCATAAATTTCCCTGCCAATTTTTTAATGTTGTCTTCACATCTACTACACTGTAAGCACTACTTTGTCACATCCTTTGCCAATATGTCTGTTTTTCTCCTTATTAATTGAACTCCATTATCCTTATTAAATGAATGAATGAATGATTAAAGCAGTAGTTATACTCGTAGACCCCCGAGACAGATGGATGGACAAACAGACACTGCTAAAATAGTTATAGCATTCCGTTGGTATCCTTTGGGTACGGAACCCTAACAAAACCGAGTAGTTTCGTTATAATATCGTCATAATATTTGAATTCAAGAACCAATTAAAATGTTTCCATCAATTAAAAAATATTCAATTCATTAAATGCACAACCACACACTTGATAACATTATCGATATAGTATCGCACACCAATTTTGTCCAATATTCAGGGTGGTCGAGGGTGATCGCTATAATAATATGGTATCACTAGCTTCTGCCCGCGACGTCATCCGCGTGGCACTCGTTTACATCGTAGCTCTTTACTACGATGATACGAATCGCTTGAATTTAAATCTCTAGCAGGCAGGTTAATGAATAAGGTTTATTCGCTATTTTCGCTATGGTGGTAGAATTGTGCTGTAGTTTACCAACAAAGTGATATTACAAATTACAATGCATTATTGTAAATGCATGATATTATTGTTGTTTAAACAACAATATTGTTATTGTTGTTGCATTAGCTATAGTACTTCCTTATACACTACATTAGTGGTTCTGCCTTGAGGTGTTGTATGACCAAACTGCTCGGCGAACTTACTCTACAACAAGCCACGTAAAGCTGCCCGTGTGAGAAGGACCGACCTTACGGGGGAACTGCAACCTTTTTAATTCAAACGGGTAGTCAGATGGTATAAGAGGTGCGTGGTATATACATGGATTCACCTCTAGCGCATCCAGTAATAACAGTGGCTTCTACCACATTGTTATGTAACGCTTTTATATGCAACCTGGTCCCGTCGTACAACTTGGGAGGATTCAGATTACGCAGTAACATTACTCGAGCACCCACTTTAAGGACAAGTTTATGACTTAGTAGTCCAGGCGGGTTGAGTGCATTCAGGAATTCCACAGGATACTGAACAGCATCATCCGTATTTACTACAGAGTCCACAGAATTGTATTGAAGTTCAGCGCCTTCGAACGCATTCAATAAAGTGTCATTAATGACAGAAGCTTGGTCGTTCTTAGGACTCAGAATGCACGTTCACACAACCACCCCATGGTTTTATTGGGCAGGTTTTGGACATATGGATAAATTCGGGCTATTAGGTCTTGAACGGTGTGCACAACCGACGCAAGTTCTGGTGGAATTACAATTTTGCCCTCAGTTATCGGATATTCTCCATTCCCTATTTTAAGGAAAAGATCGGAGAATTCCCCGGTGCACACGTCGCCCTTAAGATGCACTCGCAAGTTTTTTGTAATGTTTAGTTTATTAATTAAGGGCCAAATATTTGACGCCTTAATGCATGCTTTGACTTCGTCAGCTCGAGTTCCCCTCGGCACTACGGGCAGAGTCTGACGAAAGTCTCCAGCTAATTAAACTGTGACCCCTCTCATCGTGAAGTTGCTCCCTCGGATGTCTTTTAGCGTCCTATTAAACGCTTCAAAGGCCCCCTTGTGCGACATAGTGCTTTCGTCCCATACTATAATTTTGCAATCGCGCAACACTTGTGCTGCGTTGCTCGCGTAAAGTTGTTTTGGGATATTGCACAATGGAGTTTCAGTATGATTAAGATTTAATAAGTCTGAAGTAAAGAAAGTAATTCAAGAGGCAGCCTGAAAGCCGTGTGAACAGTTTTGCCTCCCTCCAGTATTGTGGCAGCGATTCCTGATGACGTGACAGCCAAAGCGATACCCCAGTTATTTCTTACTTTTGCTAATATTAAATTTATAAGAAAAGTTTTTACAGTGCCACCAGGAGCATCTAAGTAAAAAAATGTCCCCAATCTCTCTTTCAATGCTGGCTAATAACATAAACATTTGCCTGTTCGACTGTCAATAATTCCTCGTGATGCGATACTACCTCTCCCAGGGCGCAAAGGTCATAATTTGTCTCTTGTAGATATTCGCGATTATCCAGGTTTACTGCGGATCTTTTTGTTTTAGGTAAACCGAATTAATCCAAATGTTTTCCAGCTTGTGCTAAAACTACATCTTCGATCAATATCAAGCATCTGTTAAACACCTCATTTATGAATAACTCCGCACCATTTTGCAATTCTCTTTCAAGTTGCCGTTTAATGTCGACCAAAAAACTGTCCCTATATTTTTCCAAAGGCTTAAGAGATCAGTAAGTTGACTAACACCTATCATTATTGTGAACAGTTCGAGCAGCTTGAAAGAAGAATCGCACAATGCAGCTCTTTCTAAAGTTGTGTCCCAATGTTTATCGTCCTCTAGCAGTCCAAGGGTGTTACACGCTAATTGAAATGTTGGATGGAGGATACCGTTGACAGTTTTTTAATATTCGCAGGATGTCGGCCCTCTAACCTCATGTAGTAATAAGCGTAGGTAGCACTCGGTGTTATTTGGATGTATCGTATAGACCCTACCGAGAAAACAGCAAAAAAACACGTTTGTTTTATGGAAGCCACCTTAAATATTTATTTTATTCTTTTTTTAGTATTTATTGTTATAGCGGCAAAAGGATCTGTGAAAATTTCAACTTTCTAACTATCACGGTTCATGAGCCTGGTGACGGACAGTCAGATAGACAGACAGACAGATAGGCAGTCGGACGGACAGCGAAGTCTTAGTAATACTGTCCCGTTCTTGCCCTTTGGGTACGGAACCCTAAAAAAATTGAGGTGGGCACTCTATACCACACATGTAACCAAATGTCAAAAAAATCTATTTAACTCCCTATTTTTATAGCTCAAAAAAGAGTTTCCCCATACATACTTTGCACCCCTATTTAGCTTCTGCCTGCGACTCCGTCCGCGTGAGTCTCGTTTAAATATTGTAGCGCCATACAAACCTCCACACCCCCATTTCATCCCCTTAGGGGTTGATTTCCGGGATAAAAACTATCCTATGTCCTTCCCCGGGTCTCAAACTATCTCTATACCAAATTTCATCTAAATTGGTTCATACAAACTTTGCACCCCTTTTTAACCCCTTTAGGGGTGAATTTTTTCAAAACACTGAATGTTATTTTCTAGTTTTGTAAAAAGGAGTCCATACGCAAAGTTTCAAGTCTCTTACTAATAATTTTACTCCATCCCTATACAAACTTTGCACCCCTTTTTAACCCCTTTAGGGGTAAATTTTTTCAAAATGCTAAATTATTTTTTCTTGTATTGTAATAAGGAGTCCATACGCAAAGTTTCAAGTCTCTTACTTATAATTTTATTACATCCCCATACAAACTTTCAACCCCCATTTCACCCCTTTAAGGGTGTACTTTTCACAAATCCCTTCTTAGTGGATACTTGCGTTATGTAAACTACGCGTTGTGAAAAAATCAGCTTTCTAGGTTCAACGGTTTGGGCTGGGCGTTGATTAAAGTGAGTGAGTCAGTCAGTCAGGACTTTTACGTTTATATATATAGATTTCACGCACTCAAAGATATGTGTACAGATGGACAAGCGCACGCAAACACGTCAATAGAAATTGAGCTGTCTGTGACGCATCGATTTAATGACGAAGCTTTGGACGCATCGTAAATGTAAAGGATCGCATCTGCAGTTTTCTACATTAAATTTAGCGGATTGTATACTATAACGGTAACACTCAAACAATAGATGTTAAAACTACAAATATTCCTAATTTCTACTTAAGTCACACAAAAACATAGTCCTTGCAATATAAAATTAAAATTATACACTAAAATACCCGACGATCCCTTTCAGCTATTGAGTAAGACCTTTCGAACGTAAAACTATACTTACATCCTGTACAATAAGTGTAATCGTCTACGTATTATTATATCATACTGTTTAATGGCATAGTTGGAACTTTAACATAATCTGTCAGTACTTTAGTATTGCACGAAAAAACAAAACAAAATATATGGTATAAAAATTACTATGTTAAATTTTGATCTGAATGATTGCGCTCTCTGTGTTAACTCGAGCCGACTCTACCTAAGCAGTTCTACTCTTAAAAGCACTAGAAAGTTCGAGCACGATAGTTACAATACCCACATAATATAGTTGACAAAAGGAGAAAATCATCTCGAGCGATAGACAACGCTGTCATTTATTTATTTATTTGGAAACAAATACAGATACATTCTTAAACATAAAATAGATATAGTGAAAATAGAAATATGGACAAAAGGATGTCTCCTTAAACAGTTTCACCATGTACACTTAATATTTAAATTTAAACTTAAATTACACTTAGTCGCAAACAACCAGTTTACAAAATTGAAGATCTTAAAATTATACAAAATAATAAATAAATTTAACACCATGCGTTGTAGGCGTTGTTACAATTACAAATTTGGGACTTCTAACTTACTCTGTGGCTGTGCCAAGATTTGATTATTTAAAATAAAACACTATATTTTAATGTTTTGTTTCTAGATCAAATCCAAATGTATGCCCAAAATAATATTTTTCTTCACCTCAGACATTCAATAAGATGCGTGTATTTTTACTGCTTATATTTTTCAAAAGTTAAAAAATTATTAATCACCAAAAAAGTCGGGAAATGTTAAATACTTGAGAAGTGTCGCAAAGTGGTGGAGTAACGCGGGTCTAGGATAAAGTCTGGGAACACGAGTTCGGGTTTGCCTAGCGATGTATGAATACATTGTGATTTTATTTAAGCTTTATGGTTTGGACACGTGTAACGAATGAGTGAAAATAGAATGACTAATCAAATATATAAAGCAAGTCTATCTATATATATATAAAAATGAATTGCTGTTCGTTAGTCTCGCTAAAACTCGAGAACGGCTGGACCGATTTGGCTAATTTTGGTCTTGAATTATTTGTGGAAGTCTAGAGAAGGTTTAAAAGGAGAATAAATATAAAAATGTTCGGAATTAAATAAAAACAACAATTTTGTTTTTCCTTTGATGTGTCCCCCGTCGTTCAGAAATCAAATCGAAAGAATAGTTTAAATTGAATAACTAATTAGAATCTTTATATCGTTCGAACTTTCTCCGGAGGTAAACAAAAAACTTAAATTTAGCTACCTATAGTTGGTAGATTTTATGAACGATTTAATATTTGGTTGGTTGAGAATCGGTAGTCATCTATTTTTTATACCCCAAGATTTTTTTTTTTCTTTTTCCTTTATATGGCAATACAACGTTTGCTGGGTCAGCTAGTATTAAATAAAATGATAAAAAAATTAAATAAATAATAACATCATATTATGTTCTCATGTAAGTGACAATATTATGTTTTAATGAGAAAATAAATATCTTTAAACTTAAGTGTGTGTGGGCAAGTCGGCCACGGGACACCTCATAGAAATTTCGTCAACCAAATTGGGGACGTTTTGAAGAACGGAAAGGTCCAATGCACCCGGAAACGGCGAGCATGTATGAAAAGAATAATGACTGTAGAGGAAGCGCGTGAGGTTTGCAAGTTTTGCAAGGTTGTTGTTGTTTTGAGGTAAGCAAGTGGCGTTCTATTGTCTCTGCCTACCCCGAGGGGAACAAGGCGTGAGTGTGTGTGTGTGTTCATTTATGCTTTTCATTTATTTGTTTTATTTTTTATTCGTACACTAATGTTAATTGTTTGCATATATTTTTTTTTGTAAAGTTTTAAAAGAATATATATATTCATAATGTATTTTCTTCTAAGTATATTCAATATTTCTTCAAGATCCTTAAAATTCTGTTTAGATAAGTAGGTACTTGAGAATTGTATATATAAAAAATCATAATAAGAGTTACATACTTGATCCATATACATACTCAAACAGTATGTTCTATATGTACTACAAATTTTAAATAAAATAATATTTAAATTGCAAGGCAACACCGGTTATTAAAGTACAAGGCATTCATAATTACTCTTAATAACTAATCAATTAAATAAATAAAATTATTACACAAATTTTAAGGAAAATGACAGCTGTCCTCATAAATATTAAGGAAAAGGAGGGTAACGGAACTGCTCCCCGGACCCCGCTCGGACCACCGTACAGCCGGCAGTCGTATCAGAGCACAGTACTGCATATTGTTGAGGACAAACGAGGGAACAAAATCGTGGCAACCTGGTGTCGATCTTCAATCGGCAGTCGAAGACGTGGCTGCGTATAGTTTGGAGACTTGGGTGACTTTAACGGGCATAATACAGATGCGACACAGATGATGCATGACCTCATCAAGACAGTAAATCAAATTTGGCTTCGAATAAACTATGGGGAAAATTCATCGAAAGAGCAAGGCTTCAAGCCAGCCTTCACTCTAGCATTCTACAAGCATAGGTATCCGCGCTATTTATTAACCTAGGTCTTAAAGAATCATTGAGAGCAAAATTTAAAGAAATAAACATCTTGACTTTTGCCTCTCAATATATTCTTGATAATGTTATTGTATGCACATAGACACAAGAAAAATAGCTAGAAACTGTCATAACCATAATGTTAACACTAGTAACAAACATAAACTTAAAGCTTAAAGCTTTTACAAAAAAGATCACAGAAAATGTTCATAACAAATGTATTACGAAAGTTTGTGTGTAAAGGACTGGGTAAAGGTTACTATAACATAAATGTCTTTCTTAATGATACCACTGACTGGGGATAGAGTGACCGCCCACAGGCTGTAAAATAATAAATTTAAGAGCAACCATATTTTTATAAAAACAAAGAATCCCGCTGAGTTTGTTGCATCTGATTTTCTCAGGTCTCATACCCTTTAAAATGGGTTGTAGTTTTTGACTTTAAATGAGTGATTTCATATCCTAATTTGAATAAAAATAATTGAATTTTAATTAGAAAATTGGAAGGACACAGCCCACCATCTTGCAATGTTAGATCTTTATATGCCTAATGGGCAAAAAAACTGTAAGGAGAGTTCTGTTTCCTTAAACGTTTAGATGTGTAATGTGTCCTTGAGTTTGTTTAAACGGTATATCGTATATTCTTGCACTCATACACAAAAATTGAATTTTTTGGGATAACCTACTTACAAGTGTTTTCATGAATAATTTTTGACTATTTAAGATGAAATATTAGAGTTCGCGAAACACGAATGAAATCAATTTTCTCGATAGAAAAATATCGTAAGTAGAGCTTTGTACAGCATTATTTATCCGTTAATCTACTAAATCGTGCATTATTGTAACGTAAAAACTACTTTGTAACATTTCTATTGTACTGTGTTAATACATCACAATGCTGCTTCGAACTTTGCTTTCATTTTTATCATCACAAATTGGAAAAATCCTCTATAGTGCATTGTTATGGCTCACTTGATATCAACTACAACTGACAGTGAAGGCCCATAAGTACAGCGGTGAGCTTTCCTCTTTTGTTCCCATCTATAATCGGCTCAGGCCTCAGTCAGCTGTAGCCTTTACCGAGGCAGACGTGTACTCGAACTTGTAAATCAATATTTTATTTTATGTGCCCTGTAACTCTGTCACACTAGATGGAACTTTTCACATAACAGTTAAAAGAGATGTCTTTTACCTGTCCTGTGGAATTTATCATGTGCAATTAATACACCAAACACACACCAAATACGTATTTTTTTCTACAAATAAATTTAAATATCTATTTGTACTAGGGAAATATACGGAGAAAATCACAATACAGGCAATTTGTAAAATTTTCTGTTTCTCCGATCAGTGCGTTTCCATTTCCTCATATTTATCTTATTGAAGACGGAAACGGATGTTGCATTCGGCCAATCCAAGGAAAGGCAATACTTCATTTTGAACAATCCTTTCACTGTACATATTTGACGAATTTTACAGGTTGCTATGCAATGATACTATTATTTAAGAAATATTTTAAGGCAACGTACTTATGAGCCTATAAAAAATTAAGCGATTTAAAATTTTAAATAAAAAAATGTCTAATTGTTGAATCAAAACAAAAGCTTAACCTTCATAATAGCTTAATAAAGTCAAAGTCAAATGAACTTTATTCAATTAGGCATAAATTAAGCGTTTTTGAATTGTCAATATAAATATTTCTTTTAAATTACTGAATTTGGTTGCTTTGTGAACAAGATGATCGTTATTACTGTTATAATTAGTAATTGCATCCAACAAATACAATGATTTATTAACTATTACAGGTCGACCTGGCACCACAAGCAGCACCCGTTAACGAGCTGTCGCATGGACCAGCCATCGTTCCCTTCACACATATTTGAGGGAAAGAGACGATCCAGCACACGACGCCATCGCAAGCAATGCCATTTCAGTAAAATGTAAAACCTACTCAATGCACACTAATGTTTGCACAGCAAATACACCGGATCGACACAGACTCTCACCGCCGGATCGCCCATAATATTATGATAGCTTTTATTTCAAATAATATATTCGTATTTCGCTCAAAACGTTGAAGGACATCTACATAGGAGAAATCGCACTTTAAATGTGTTGAATGTGAAACAATACTTGTAGATGGCGTAGATTTTATATTTTACCTTGTCCTGCCAGACAGGTCTGGCTAATAAGTTCTGTTACATGAAAACATCAATTTATTATATATAATGCAATTTAAATAAAAGTATGTACATTTGAAGGTTAAGTACCCAAATGGCAAAAAACAGATGTCTGTTTGTCCGTCCGTATGTCACAGCCACTTTTTAGCGAAACTGTAAGAACTATACTGCTGAAACTTGGTAAGTAGTTGTATTCTGATTTATATATATGTGTATTATATATATGTTCTATTTTAATGGGAAAATCTTAATATATATATATGGATTTGATAAAAAAAATTGAGTTTCAGTTATAATATTCAGTCTATCTCTTACTGGGTCAATGGGACGACGTATAGCTTACCAGCAATAGAAGTTTGTATTGAAATTGCAATTGCAATTGAAATTGCAATATAAGGTGATAAGAATAACTTAGCGGGTATATTGGGACAGCTTCAGATTATTGTCAGCTAATTACTGATAGTAGAAGGTAGTAATTTATCTCTATCTGTAGATATTGGAACGACCGTTAGACATGTGTTTTGAAGAATGTTGTTCTGTACAAATATTTGAGTTTTACTTATACTAGGACCTCTTCACAATCGGCGATTAAGGGCGATCATATATATATGGATTTGATAAAAAAAATTGAGTTTCAGTTCTAAGTATATTTTTTTTGTGAAAATCTAGTGAAAATCTTAATACATATATCTATATCACATAAAAATAGAAATGAAAATTTAGGGGTACCTCATACTTAGAACTGAAAACCATTTTTTTTTTATCAAATCCATACCATCCATCCATATATAAATCTATGGATAGGTCTACTAAAATGATATTAAGGTTTGTAATATTTTTTTATAAACTGAATAGTTTGCGCGAGAGACGCTTCCAAAGTGGTAAAATGTGTGCCCCCCAGGAACCCCTAAAATAAGAGAATGAAAAAACTTAAAAAAAAATATATGAGGTACCTACATTACATTCGGATTTTTTTTAATACGTCATAAATCGTAAACCGCAATTTACCTTTCATTCAATCAAGTCAAATATAAAAAATACACTATTATTTAAACGTCGGAAAAAGTTACAACAAACTACAACAACTTTTATGCTATATTACTTGCTGCTAAGTATCCCTTTATTGCCGTGTTTTTTTTGAAATTTCAACGATACATAGAAATAATTCTATTTGAAATGACTATCTTTGGTTTTTGTATTATGTGCCTACGAACACACACAATATTATTAAGAATGTAATATTCATATGCCACAGTAAAAATTTTAATTTTTTAAATAAGTTCTGATAAAGTTCTATAAATTTAAATATTGTTTCTTCATTTGACCACCCAGAAGTCAGTGTTTCGTACTCGCGCTATGTGAATGAAAGGAAAACAAAACAACGCTGCTAGGATCACTGTCCAACTCCAGTGTCCTCCATTGAAATTTGAATGAATGACCGGCTGTCGTGTGGGCACGCGCACGCAACTACAACTACTGCAAATACCCGAAAAACCTACAAGTCACCGATCGCCGTGATCATTATGACGATTATAAACGATGATCGGCCAGTAGAATCTCGTGCACGCGTGTGATCGCCTTTAATCGCCGATTGTGAAGAGGCCCCAGTATAAGTAAAACTCAAATATTTGTTCTGTCATTCTTCAACACACAAACACACATGTCTAACGGTCGTTCCCAATATATAATATATCTACAGATAGAGAAAAATTACTACCTTCTACTATCAGCAATTAGCTGACAATAATCTGAAGCTGTCCCAATATACCCGCTAAGTTATTCTTATCGCCTTATATTGGGACGCGTGAATTGCAAGTTCCATACAAACTTCTATTGCTGGTAAGCTATACGTCGTCCCATTGACCCAGTAAGAGATAGACTGAATATTGGGAACGGCCGTAATACTTTCTATATGCGCGCGCTTCTTAAAATTTCACTCTCATAATTTTTTCATAACGCGCCTAACGAAGTATAACTTTAAAAAAATCCGAACAGCGAATAGTGACGTGAAGTTCCACCAATCCACCTTACACGAGTAGACAATAGCTGTGGCAGGTATTAAATGTCCGTAACATTATTTCGCAGTACTTTATATGCAAAAGTTTCAGAACTCGTGAAAGTTGTTAATAGCTTGAGTAGTCAATATGAAACAGTTTCTCATCCTCTGACCAATTTCCGTGCTTTCTGATACTCAATTAAATTCGTTATATGATATTACAAAACTTTACTAATAATTTGCTAGAATAAATAATTATTTATTATTAAGTACGTGTACGTAAAACAGGTAAAAAAAAATAAATACTAGGTACCGTAAAAATATCAGAACTTTCATAGTCGAACTTTCCTAGGTAATTAATAATTTTCAAATTTCCATTTCCTTTGTAATAAACTATAATTTTCCGACTAGTCTTTAGGACTAATTAATAAGGGCACCACAACACTGGAAAGTAATTTCGATAATTTGGTTTAAACACAGAAAAATTACATTCAGTTGGTATTACGATTCCGAATATAATTATCATTAGTTGCACTTTGGATGAAAACAATAACCTTAAACAGGAGTTAATAACAGTCATAAGCACACGTCATAAGAAGCTACCTAATGATCAATAAAATAATTTTGAAAGAACATTGAAACTGAAAATTACGGACACTGCTCTAGCAGTACAGATTGTACACGATAAAGCACATAAATAATCTGATTTCAATCTACGTACACTAACTGAATAAAAATCAAACCAAAATCTGACAAGCGACAAACGTGCTAGAAACGGCATCGAATTTGAAATGGACATACAGTTTTTAACTACAGCAATGATTGGTCACGAATCAAATTTTTCTGATAAAATAGTTTAATTGATTTTATTTCATACATTTCATATTTCAAAATGCTTAGACACGTTATTTACACTCAGGTAATGCAGGAAATTTCCACTTAGCAAAATGTCAATAAGACTTACACGGGTAGAAAGCGAAGCTTGTAATTACCTCAGTACGCTATTTAGTTGAAGTAAATAACTAAATCGGTAACTTGGTGTATGTAACGTGTATGATAAATCGAGCAGATACGTAGTACGTTTTGCTTACATTTGATTCAACTAATTAATTGAAAATAGTGTAATATTAATTCAACTGGCTTATATTGAACCCTATTAATTATTTTACCATAAAACAACAGGGACTAATAAAATACACAAAACGTGATAAAAAAAAGTATTTATATAAATGTGAAGGAACATAAAAAAAAGTTAATTTAAGTTAGATTTTAATTAAACTAGCTATGTATTCAAATAGGTAAGTTCTCGTTCGGAGAAATGACAAGAGAGTCAAAGCCGTACCACCTTTTAAAAACCATCTATGAAGAAATTTAACGCGCTTGGACAAACGACGAAAGATTGATAAAAACATGATGCTTTTGTTAAAACACGGCCTGGAATATATGGCATAGATTTAATATACCGTATTTAAATAGAATGTTGTGATTAAATTATTAAATAAGCTTAAAATACTCAACTTACGTACAATATTATTTGATATTGTTATGCTAAAGCCTTTCATATGAACAGGAACAGTTTGTTGCAATAATATTCCACATATTCATTATCTGTTTTGAGGAGTTGAATTCACGTTGCATGCTCCGTAATCAGCTTTTCTCGTATTCTCTTCTAACAATAGTTTATGTTCGTTAAAATGATATCGTGATACAGTTGAGTTACATATTTGAAACAATTACCTTATAAATGATTGTTTGTTGTTTTGTTGAAGATAATAATTTATCACGGCATCAGAGTGTGTATACTGATTTAATGTAAGGTGTTATACTTTTATAGAGAATCAATGCAAATATTACTGCCAAAGTTTTATATTAAATGCATGCTCTTAATCGTTAATACTTGTCACGGCTTTACGAATCCGTGCTTTATCACATTCTTTAACACAGAGTAAGAAATTGAAACTCTTAGTAAAACAAACCTTTATTATAAATACTTTACCTATCTTATATCTTCATCTTTATTACGATAGTTTTTTGTACACAACAAAAGCCTTCAATTTTTTTTGTCAGTTTTCTTAGTAATTATGCCATTTAGGTAATTGAGAATAATGAGTTTCTAAAGAATGGCAATCAATCTCCTGGCATTTGATTTTCATGAACTTTGATGAACAATTTTACCAACAATACACGTCATCAATCAACAATCTAACAACTACAAATATTTTGCTTCTAAGGTAAGTTGAGTTCACTGTAATTGCGGTCAGTCATGATTTATTTGATCGTATTTGATTTTGTTTTACCCTTAAGACATTTTTCAATGTTTTTGATTGTTTAAGCTCATTATATAGAAGATATTGGCAATGAATCTCTTGACCTCAGGATTTACGAATGTCCATGGGCGGTTACCTCACGACTTGCGATGGGAAATGGTGCGCCAAGTAGAGTTCGCATGACGACGTGAGATCTTACTTGTTTACCGCCTCTTATACAAAAAAAAATATAGCATAATCTAAGATGAGTTGACTGTCGATAATTCGAGCCGCACATTAACCTAATACTGATAGCACTCCTGCTTTCGACTAGAGGCCATTTTGCACGATCGGTCAAATCATGTCTCAACCTGCTTTCGGTACGCACCGATGATAACAGCAGTAGGGCAGTGATCCGACGACCCGAATATAGGTCAGCGAAAACTAGATAACCACCCGGAGATAAGGTCAACAGAAGCTCCAAGAGTAGAGGTGCATGATCTTCCACGTATGGGATTCGCTTAGGCGTAATAACCAGTTGTTTCAGGCTATATGCTAAAGCAAAGCCATGAAGCCTTACCGCATAATCGATGATACGTGATCCCATCTCTGAATAGCGTGGTGGGTGCTGATATAGCGAATAATCCTCGATCTCTGCAGTGGGGATCTCCATCACGGAATCTGTAGCCATTTGGATGTGCTCTAGTAGCTGGTCAATCTCTGCTTTATCGCTACGAGACGAACGGGTAGGTCCTATCCTTCAAGGATACTCAGGCGTCGAGAACAGACATCCACCATCCATCCACCAACGTAAACGCACATAACAGGCCGTAGTATAATATTGTTAATCATTATTGGTTAATAATTTGTCTCTGGGTGGATAGGTATCGGCATAGCCCACAGACCGAATGAAATGCACCAGCAAAGTAGCTATTTGATTTTGGTTTAAAGTGGGTGAATGGTAATTCTCCGGGAGCACCCAATTTATTTGTATCCCTTAGGATACAACATGGCACTAAAACTCATATGCATTACGTCGATCTGCGATGAGCTGCTATATAGATAGATCATAATATTGGCACTCTTATTGTCAGAATATGCACATTATTACATTCCGATGTTTTGTATAATAAATGTCAAACATATATATAAATGAGCCGTCAGAAATGAAAAATGAAATCAGAAATGTATATTTATATAAACACATTTAACCTTTAAAATTGAGTGAAACCTCATCTCGCCTCGGGTAGATATTACATAAATTGAAACATCCCCGTATTACTATAATGCAATGCAATTTACATTGCAATGAATGAAGCTTTGTCAGACAGCTATCTAGATGTTTAATTTAATTTTCAGAGAATCGCAAATAGAATATTGTAAGAAAATCTAATATATAAAATTCTCATTTCGCGGTGTTTGTAGTTAAACTCCTTCGAAACGGCTTGACCGATTCTCATGAAATTTTGAGTGTATATTGGGTAGGTCTGAGAATCGGAATAATATCTATTTTTAATCCCCCTAAATGTTAGGGGTGGACCACGCCAAAATTTTTTTTTTAACTTTTTTGACATTTTTTTTTAATTTGTTTGATTATGAGTCAGCATTAAAAAATACATACAACTTCAAATTTTCACCCATCTTCCATCAACAGTTACTTTTGTATCGCGATTTTAATATCGGCAATACAACGTTTGCTGGGTCAGCTAGTAATAATATAAATACTTGTTAGTGATATTTTTAAAATCATAAAACAATAGGTTGCTTTAAGATATAATATATACCTAATCCTTTCGTCGAAAATATTGAAATAAAGAAGTAAAATCTATGGAATATATTTTATCACAAGTATTACATAATATAGGTTATTATTTATTAATAAATACAAATTATTATACTTATTATAGAACCGCGACTGCGCCCGCATTGATATTACAATATCTAAAAATAAAAATAACACATCAAAAAAGTCTAAGCAACATGTACTTATTTAAATTTTAGGATGGTTTTTCACATTGAGAATAACAGCTGTTTTCTTTATAAGTTCTTTTAATAACAGAAATTAACAATATTAGAATATACTGCAGAAACTAAGGTACTGTATAAGCAACTAAACATTTTTTTAACAAAATTAAATTTCTAAACAAAATGGATTTATTGTGAAAGAATAGGATAATTTTATACAAAGTATGGCCTCCTCTGCTATTCAGAACTTGTCGGCAACGTTTATTCATTGAAATTAATGAGACTCTTTATGTCATCTTGTGGTATTCGCTCCCAATGGAATTGTAGCAAATCCTTCAGCTGTTGGGTTGTTGTCACTCCGTCCGAGTCCTTCAAAACACGTCTCTGGAGCAAGTCCCTTGCGTGTTCGATGGGGTTGAGGTCTGGCGATTGTGCAGGCCAGGGCAATACCCGGACGTTCTCCGTTGCTAAGTATTGACTGATTCGCCGAGCTGTATGTGAACGCGCATTGTCATGCATTAACGTAAAATCGGAGCCAAAGGTTGTGCAAATGGATGGACATAAGGTCTAAGAATATCCTCAACGTAAGTTTCAGCGTTTATGTATCCATTTACAAAAACGAGCTCAGTTCGCCTGTTCGTCACAATACACGCCCATACCATAACTGTTGAGCCGCTGTATGGATGAACTTCCTGAGTGCACCTGAGCCTTTCAGTATTTCCGGGCCGACGGTACCCTTCTTGTATCAGGCCTAAACCCGAATCGCGGCTCATCGGAAAACATATTTTTATCCCATTGTTCGTGGGTTCATGTTCTGCGTTCTCTACACCATTCATTTCGACGAGCGCGATTCCCGTGACGTATCGGTGGGCACCTAGTTGGGCTTCGAGCTCGTAGGCCGTACTCATGCAGTCGATTTTGCACAGTTTGGGGACTAACATCAACACCACTTGAATTTTGTAGCTTCAAACTTATCTCTCGAGCGGTTAACATCGGCTGGCGTCTTGCAGTCAGTTGTACGAACCGGTCTTGCCAAGTGTTTGTACTCCTTTTACGGCCTGAATGCTGTTCAGCGAGTTCCCTTGTATTATTGAAGCGCTGCCAAAGATGACAAATAACACTTCTATGAATGCCAAAATGCCGAGATACCTGAGATTGATTACTTCACGCTTGCAACATCCCTACAGCTCTTTGCATTTCATTTGCCGTCACATGACGTCGCTCCATGACGTAAAGAATATCTAACTTAACCTTCATTTAATTTTATGAAAAAAACGAAACATAATCGAACTTTTACAACCAGTCAGTATGTTATCAATAACAAAAAAGTTTACAGACCTATGCACTTTGAGTGAATAAAGACTTAGAAATTAATTAATATAAATGGTAAATTTGTAATATCATGCATGTTGCTTAGACTTTTTTGATGTGTGTATATAAAAAAATTTGTGAGTGAAACATGACAATGTATAAGTCAATTTCTTATGAAAATAAACCAAAAGCTAATAAAATATATTATGAAGAAAAAAAACAGTAGCTCTTATGATATGTATGATTGGTCTCGAATAAATATAACATGACAGGTGGAACAAGACAGTCAGGAATTTTAACTCATAATAATTAGTAATAATAGTTAATTACCCTAAAACATTGAAAAAGTGACGTGATAGATGATGCACATAATAGTATTATAAGCAACAGTTATGAGAAGTGTCAAAAACGTGAATGGTGGGGGTTCGTTTTCGCCTGCAGCCCACACCGCAATGAATGACGCCACTGAACGTAGTGTTTATATTCTCTATGGACGACACGAGCGACTTACATTAATATGGACATTGCGAGGCAGCTATCATGGATATCACAAAGAATCCCAAATTCGTTCTACGTCAATCTGATGAAAATGATTGTCTTTACCTCCAACGCAGCGGGTAAAAGCTAATTTGTATTTCTTATCACTATCCCTTGTGAACTCTTCAAATTTCGAAGGAAAAGTATCCTATCTTATTTTCAACCTACTTAAAAAAAGGTGGTATCTTTATTATCTCAGAAATTTTGACTGGGTGAACCGATTTGATAATTCTTTTTGAAGTGAAACTTCTTTGGGCCCATGAGGGTAATTTTTTTACAAATAAAACGAAATAGAGCGTCACGTAAATTTGAGACATTTTTGTTCAAGAAGAGAAGGAGGTTATTGTTCAAGGGAGACAGCGATTGACACCGATTGAGGAAGAGTATTTTTTACTCTCGGGCTTCCCTACTAGACTTGTATCATGCAGGCTTAGCGCGCGGCCGCTAGTTAGTACCTAGAACATCTTCCCTGCCAGCCTTATATCGCGCAGGTTATTTTTTAATCCAAGATGGTCGCCGCGTAAAATTATTATTTTAACAATATGGATATCGAATCCGAGCTTCTCGAGGGATCTGAGAACGAATTTGGGATCATTTTTCAAATCAAAGATGGCTGACGCGCAAATTTATGATTTCAACAATATGGATATCGAATCCAAGGTTCTCGAGGGTGCAGAGAATGAATTGGGGATCATTTTTTAAATCCAAGATGGCCGCCGCGCAAAACACGATTTCAACAATATGGATATCGAATCCGAGCTTCTCGAGGCTGCAGAGAACGAATTTGGGATCATTTTTGAAATCCAAGGTGGCCGTCGATGCGTGATTGAAGTAACCGATTGAATTGTTTGCTTCGACTAATTAGCTTATTGTGTTGCTTGATTCGCTTTTTTTTCTTAGCTTGACGTTTTTATAACAATGGAAACGCAATATCTCGCGTCAATAACAACGCCTGAAAGCATTTTTAATAATAGAAATTTTATATAACATAGAATAAGTGGAATTCTTACAGTCTAATGACAGCCAATGTCATATTGGCTGTCATTAGACTGTAACATATATATCGCACAGAATACCGGCGTGAAGTAGCGGCCTAGTGCCGCTATGTTTCGCATAGGTTAGTGTCGAGGACCGGAGGCCATTCCCCCCCGTCCTTTCCCCCCCCCCCAACAAAATATGAGAGCGGTCCTAAAAAATAAATTACCCCAGGAGGGTACCGGCTCTTATAGAGCCGGAGAATCCCTCCCCGAGCATTCGCGCTCGGGCTGCCCCTCGTATTCTGGGGAGGGCACAGTACCGCGTATGTCACAGGACAAACAGGGCAGCAACACCACGGCACCCCGCTCCACGCTTAATGTGGACTTTTGTAACATCAGGGGAATTCACTCCAACTTAAACGCCGTCCACCACCACCTTGAGACGGCGCAGCCGGCCTTGTGTTTCCTTACGGAGACGCAGATATCTCGACCTAGCGATACGTCATATTTAACGTACCCCGGGTAAAAAATTGAGCGTAATTTCATGCCTCATGCCGGGGTATGTGTGTACGTTAGGGAGGATATCTGCTGTCGCCGTCTCGGCAATTTTGAGGGTAGGGGCCTGTCTACTCTCTGGCTCCGCGTAGATTTAGAGGACCGCGTCCGCATCTATGCGTGTGTCTACAGGTCCCATAGTGGTAACGCAGAAACGGATCACCTCATGGGCTGCGTTCAAGCGGCATTTGATGACGTGCTTGCTCAGATCCCCTCCGCTGAAATCGTAGTCTTGGGTGATTTCAACGGGCACAATGCCGAATGGCTTGGATCACGTACCACAGACTACGCAGGGCGATCTGTGCATAATTTTGCATTGGCGTATGGTCTGTCCCAATTGGTTGAGTCGCCGACGTGGCTCCCGGATGTGGATAGCCACATGCCGTCCTTATTAGATCTTCTGCTGACTACACATACCGATGGTTACCAGGTCTCTGTCGACGCCCCTCTCGGAACGTCCGACGATTGCCTGGTTAGGAGTGTAGTGCCTATCCGACGCCAACGTCGCAGACCACCAGCGACCCGCCGCGTTTGGCACTACAAGTCAGCAGATTGGGATAGGATGCGTTCCTTTTTTGCATCCTACCCTTGGGGCAGGGTTTGTTTCCTTTCAGATGATCCTAGTGCCTGCGCCGTTGCAGTAGCCGATGTGATACTGCAGTTGCATTTTTATACCAAGCTCTGTAGTACAGATCGGTGGCAGATCACAGCCCTGGTTCGATGCGTCAGTTAAAGCAGCATCTGATTGCAAAAAACAGGCGTATCGAACTTAGGTTGCGGCGCTGGGCTCAAAGGATCCGAACTGCAAAGTTCTGAAGAGGAAATATAACCGTGCCTCCAGATTTTTTAAGCGCCAAATCGCCCGTGCGAAATCGAAGCACGTCGTCAAAATTGGCGAGCAGCTTTCCAGTTACCCGACCGGAACACGCAAGTTCTGGTCGTTGTCGAAAGCTGCTCTTGGTAACTTCAACCAGCCGTCCATGCCGCCGTTGCACATGAGGAATGACACCCTGGCCCATACGGCAAAAGAGAAAGCCGATCTCCTGTGCACTCTTTTTTCCTCCAACTCGACTCTTGACGACAACGGAAAAACACCGCCGACCATCCCGCGGTGTCAGAGCTCCTGAAGTACAGTTCCGACAGAAAACTGTTAGGCGAGCTCTGTTTTCGTTGGACGTCAGGAAGTCGAGAGGGCCGGATGGCATTTCTCCAATCGTGCTTAGAACGTGTGCCCCTGAGTTGACGCCGGTGCTAACGCGTTTATTCCAGCACTCTTATTCAAAAGGCGTAGTCCCTGATTCATGGAAGTCAGCCCTTGTCCATCCGATCCCAAAAAAAGGAGACAGTTCGGATCCGGCAAACTACAGGCCTATTGCTATTACCTCCCTACTCTCCAAAATTATGGAGAGCAAAATTAACCGCCAGCTCTTGGTATACCTTGAGGGTCACCAGTTGATCAACGACCGGCAGTACGGCTTTCGAAATGGTCGGTCGACTGGCGATCTTCTGGTATACCTAACACACAGATGGGCGGCGGCTATTGAAAGCAAGGGGGAAGGCCTGGCTGTTGGTCTGGATATAGCGAAGGCCTTTGATCGTGTATGGCACAAGGCGCTCCTCGCAAAACTTCCATCATTTGGGCTTCCCGAGAGCTTATGCAAGTGGACCTCCAGCTTCCTCACTGGGCGCAGCATACAGGTCGTTATCGACGGTTATTGCTCGAATCCCAAGCCCGTGAACGCTGGAGTGCCCCAAGGCTGTGTGCTATCTCCCACGCTGTTTCTTCTGCATATCAATGATATGTTGGACACCGCCAACATGCATTGCTATGCAGACGACAGCACTGGTGATGCCGTATACACGGGCCATGCAGGTCTCTCTCGGGAAAACGTCGACCAGTGCCGGGTGAAACTTGTGTCTTCTATCGAGTCCTCTCTCGAGAAGGTCGCGGAATGGGGCAAGTTGAACCTTGTCCAATTTAACCCCCAGAAGACTCAAGTTTGCGCGTTTACCACTAAAAAAACCCCATTTGCCGTATCACCGCTCTTCGAGAACACTTCCCTTAAAGCCTCGCCTAGTATCAGAATACTGGGTCTCGAAATCTCGAGCAATTGCCAATTCCGTGGCCATCTGGAGGGCAAAGCCAAACTGGCTTCAAAGAAACTGGGCGTCATAAATAGAGCACGGCAATACTTCAAGCCGGCCCACATTCTAGCGCTCTACAAAGCGCAGGTCCGGCCTCACATGGAGTATTGCTGTCATCTCTGGTCTGGCGCACCCCAGTATCAGCTCGATCCATTTGACCGCGTGCAACGTAGAGCAGCTCGAATTGTCGGGGACCCAGTACTCTGTGAACGGCTGGATCACTTGGCGTTGCGTAGAGACGTCGCTTCATTGTGTGTCTTCTACCGCATTTATCACGGGGAGTGTTCCGAAGAGCTGTTCAACCTGATTCCTGCCGCCGAATTTCACCTTCGCACGACACGCCACAAGTTACGATATCATCCCCACCATCTGGATGTGTGGCGGTCCTCCACAGTGCGGTTTTCAAGGAGCTTTCTTCCTCGTACCACGAAGCTGTGTAATGAGCTTCCTTGTGCGGTGTTTCCGGGACGATACGACATGGGTACCTTCAAGAAAAGCGCGTACACCTTCCTTAAAGGCCGGCAACGCTCTTGTGATTCCTCTGGTGTTGCAGGAGAGTGTGGGCGGCGGTGATCACTTAACACCAGGTGACCCGTACGCTCGTTTGTCCTCCTATTCCATAAAAAAAAAAAAATAATAACTAACTAATTTACGGATTGAGATTTTTTTTGTGTTTATAAAAAAAAATAACTTCTAAAACGCTTTATCAAAACAAACTATAAAATATGCACTAAAAAGTATAAAAATAATTGCAAACTATTACTTATTCTAATTCAAGAAAACGATTGTTGCTATTTTTGGTATCGGTGTCCTCCCGCCGCGGCCTCGCTCTCGCCTCCTCACGTCGCGCGTGCGACTCCAGCACATCTGACTATAACTATGTATGTGATTACAAACCTACCTTGGCTGATACCGACTACAAAAAAAAACAATTGTACGTAACTAGAATTACATTAATTACATTGTACAAAAATATTTTTTAGTGCATCTTTAGTATTGGAATAGTGTTTGGAAGTCGGTTTTTTTGTTAATTTTGTTTATATATTTTTAGTGAATCTGTACACTAATTAATAATTTATAAATATGTGTAGATCTACTAAAATAAAAATAAACGTAAGCGCATTGCAATTTGATTACAGACAGTTAGAAATATTGCCTCAGATCGCACCCTTAGCGACGTACAAGTATTTAAGCAGTCCCATTGATCATCATACTCGACTCCGACAATTACTTGACCATAACGACGTTACGATAGGTGACTCAACTATCCGGATAGCGTAAAAGAAATTCGGCTGAGTATCGTTAATTTGCTTCTAAGAATTGTATATTTACGTTACTATGTCCCATCAGTAGAACCTAACCAAAATCTTACCTAACTTTGAAGTATAATATCCCTTCCAATAAAAAAAGAATCATCGAAATCGGTTGGCGCCATATGATTAATTCGTACTTTTATGTTTTTCTCATAGATGTCATTGTCAGATCTGGACCAAATACGAAGGAAGCACCAGTTTTCAAATAAAAAAGTGGCGTGCGTACACAGTACACATATCAGAAGTGAAACTTCTTTGGAAAACTAATTTTTAAGTCTCGTGTAAGTCTATCAATTATTCTAATGTATTTTCTAAACCAAATGTTTTTGTCAATATTAGAAATTATCAGATGTTCTACTTACTCGCGGCCACGCGTTCAACCTGCACGATACAACGCAAGTAGGGAAGATGTTCTACTTTTTCGGTGCCGCGTGCTAAACTTTCACGATACAACGCTAGTAAGGAAGCTGTTTTACTTACTCGCAGCCGCGCGCTAAACCTCCTTGATACAACGCTAGTAGCGAAGTTGTTCTACTTTGTTGAAATCATAAATTTGCTCGGCGCGATCGATCGGGCGGATTGAATTCAGCACACTCTGTGCGCGACTTTTGAGTAGTTTTATATCTTATTATTTAAGCTGAAAGCTATACAAAACTACAAAACCTTGAGTATTTAAAATTCCAGGCGAACTTTAACATTCTAAGTTTTTCATAATCACTTATTAAACCAAGGTGATGACACTTATGAATGTCGTAGTTCATTTCATCACCTAGCATCGCTTCGCTAAAATTGATATTTTATAATCAATTTTATACTGTTTCAGAGTTACAACAGAGATAGAAAATTTATATCGTTAAAATGCAATAGAAAAATACTCGAACTCCATGTTTAATTGTCGATTAATTAATTAATCTTAATTTTTTAAATTTTCTTTTCTTAATTCCGGTTGTCGATTCTCCGGGCCTGCAACGTGTACGACGAACGATCAACGAACTGCCGATTACCTAATACCTCGCTTGCTAAATGAGCTGCCCTTCAGTGAGCGGCAAAATTTAAATACTAAAAACATTAATTATAGAATAAAGGATTACCTTTTACATAAATTATAGCAGCTAAGAGAATTTGAACCTGCTAAGTCATATTTATACGTTATATTTATTCGTTTTTAAGTCTTTTAAAATATTTTCACTGTGTTCATTTAATTTATAGCATAAGTTGTTGTTGAGTTGTGACGTATTATTAAGTGTTATTAGCATTAGTTGTTAACCTTTGTGGTTTTTTTAGATGCTAATTTGACCTAGTTTTATATCGGTATATGTAATACGATAAATAAATAAATAAAAAAATAAAAAAAAAATTAGAATGTAATTATTAAACGGAGTTATAGAATAGTTAACGCAAGCTCTGCAATTCTCGTTTATGATCACGCAGACGATTTAAAAATAGCTTAAGTTATGAAGCAAGTATCCGACGTAATAGATTTGCAAGTGAATGTTGATAGAATTCTTGAATGGTGTGAAACAAATCTAATACTGCTTATTAATTTATTTATTAGGGTCAACAAGCAGTGTTCATAAGAGGTACTTATAATAGAGTATTAATCTAAGCTAAAAGTAATTGTATCCCCAGCACTGTTAACCACGTGTTACATTACATTGTCAAAGAATATTGAATAATGGTGATGTAAAATAGTGTATATAGCTGTTGATATTCCTTGAAATAAAAAAAAAAGCCGCTACTCGTTCGTGCAGGTTGTCAGGCACGCAGGGCACTCAGTCATGTGCGCAATGGTCTATTTCGGATGACCGCAGATGCACTTCGTATCACGAGTTTCATATCCAGATATGAAACCCCACCTCGCTAAGTTTGCTCTAGGTTTCCCCACTCCTGCTCTGAGGTCGTTGAGCGACTTCCAGATAGGCCAGCTGAGGTTGTATCTTTCGGCTTGTCTCTCCTTAGCCTTCACCTCCACATAGCAAGACGTGTAGTTTCAGCGGACTGGTTGAGTGGCTGCACTGAGTGGCTATTCCCGGAGCGTAGACTAGGGTGGGCCAGTTTATGATTGAATAGTGGGTGCAGTCTGTCCTGTGTCTGTCTTGTTCTTTCTACCGAGCTGGAGACCGCTCTTCGCACCTCGGGGGCGGGGGGGGAGGGGGAGTATTGTTCTTCAATTAATTCATGGTGTATATACAACATCGTGAACCATTCTTTCAAAAACTTTTGACATGGTGGGCAAAACAGATATGGGACAGTAGTTCTCAGCGTTTGCCTTCGAACCGCCCTTGTGTATTGGTACAATTCGAGCAGACTTCCAAATAGTTGGAAATGCTCCTTCTTGTAAACACCGATTAGAAATAAGAAGATAAGAAAATAACGAACGAATAACGGGGGAATGCCGTCCAGACCTGCACCTTTAGGTATATCGAGTGTGCACAGTTCTTTGACTACTGCCTCTTTAGATACTTGTATGTCACTTATACATAAATACAATATATAATACGTCTATATTGTCAACATCGTAGCCATTATCAATACTAGGAGACTCATAGACCGAGTGGAAGAAGGTTGAAAAGAGGTTGCATATATTCGATGGTTTGATAGCGGTATTATTTTTGTATATATCCGCATTAGCTTTCTGATGATTTACATATGTCCAAAAATACTTAATATTGTCACGAATGCTATTTTCAATATTATGCTTAATACGGGCAAATTTTGTTTTAAAAAATTCACAAGAAATTAAAGACCATTAATGAGTTCTGTCGTTAGTTGGATGAGGGCAGCGCAGTGCCAATTGTAGTGGAGATCTTTGTCCAGCAGTGGACGTCTTACGGCTTATACAGAATGTGTTCTTTCTACATCTTGGGTAACATACTGAACGAAACTGGTTCCTTTCGAAACCTAGGCGTAATATTCAATAGCAAATAAATTCTCTCGTGACAGCTTCTTTCAAATAGCTCAAATTTATTCTTAGTCTAAGGATTTCAAAAAGGTAACAATAATCTTTCAATTGTACAAAAGCTTTGTTAATAAAAACATGAATATTGTTGTCAAGTATGGGAAGACCATACTTGACAACAATGGCCACCAGGCTTACAAAAATCACATTAATATAATCGATCGTATTGAAAGGATACCCATTAAACACGTAATCGTCCGATTTAAGATCTTAGTTATAATACATATATATACTAGCTGCTGCCCGCGACTTCGTGCGCGTATATGCTATAAAGTAGCAGAAATACTATACCTGCATTTAACGTGATAAAAAGTAGCCTATATGTTGTCCCGATTTCTTATAATTTATTATAGAATAATTATTCAGGATAATTTATATAGTTGAATAAAAAATACCTATATTAAAAAAATATTTCCCAAATGTCTGTTTTTTTTTGCTTAGATGAAATAGATGGTTCAAACACGTAGTACATAGTAGCAAATTATTTACGAAAAAGAGAGATACCTTAATGTCATTTAAAAAGATGTGTTTTTTATAAGATCAAACGAATCATGTCCCGTTGGATACGTTTGCTTTACTTTAATAGCTGTTATTGATTTTTAATGTATCGCTCATCTCTCTCTCATCAAGTTATCTGTCGCGATATATGATTGGCTCATTGCCCTAGTTATTTATTACAATTATAATGACAATGAGTCAGTGCATCTTTTATTATTTTAGTTATTCTTTAGTAATAATAATATGTTTTTCTCACAAAAGATCTAACAGCAATACGGCAGATATATGAGTGTTACAGTTTTAACAGCTAGTATTTGTTAGGAGCTGGTGTCTGAAGTAGTACATACGTTTACCTGTTTTGGTATAACTTGATATATCATTGAGTCTATAAATGCTTCCTTGATGATAGGTATATATTAATAATAAGATAAATAATATTTTATGTGGTAAAGAATCCTATGACGTAGATTACTTTGTTAATTATACCACTGCTTGTGAATAAAGCCATAGCCCTTAGGCTATTTGAATAAAAAATGTTTTTGTAATGAAATTTTATTGAAAACGAAAGAAAAAAGGCTTCTTGCGCATTCTTGTCAGGTCTAAGGCATACATTTTTGAATGGTAGGTATGGTAGTTTTTGTCGTTCATAAGTGATGTAAAATGCTACTTTGAATAATAATATTTGAAATTGAAAACTATTAACTACTGCTTTAGGTAAGTACTACTACATACTATAACTATAACTAACAATAACTTTTTAGACAGAAAGTTTCTTAACAAATTGGGATTTGTTCTTAATTTTTTTTACATGCCTCCTGGTTCGGGTGTGAAGTATTTTGTTCTTTGTACAGAAATTAACTAACCCACGAGAACTCTTTAATTTTTCGGCAGGAAAAGTATCTAATATATTTACCGTAAGGTACCATCATGCAAAATTTTAATTTAAAACGAGGTATTCCCAACACTTTAGGAAAAAATCGCTCGAACGTATATCTATAAGATTCGATAGGTACGCATAGACACATGCATGGCTGAGACACGATACGAGCGATGCGGGTCAACGACCCCCACTCCGGAAGGACCGTGTAATATTTTTTAAAACTAACAGTTGCGCAAGAGTACTAAATACTGTGATATTTTTATGCATTATTGAAGTGAAACTTCTTTATCGACGTATGAGAGAAATGTTATATTACGCGCAAAATTATGATTTCAACAATATGGGTATCGTAGCCGAGGTTCTCGACGCTGCAGAGATCGAATTAGGGATCATTTTTGCAATCCAAGATGGCCGCGTTGCAAAATTATGATTTCAACAATATGGAGATCATATCCGAGGTTCTTTAGGGTGCAGAGAACGAATTTGGGATCACTTTTTCAAATCCAAAATGGCTGCCGCGCACCATTATGATTTCAACAATATGGGTATCGTAGCCGAGGTTCTCGACGCTGCAGAAAACGAATTTGGGGTCATTTTTGAAATCGAAGATTGCCGCGTTGCAAAATTATGATTTCAAAAATATGGGTATCGTGTCCGAGGTTCTTGAGGGTGCAGAGAACGAATTTGGGATCATTTTTTCAAATCCAAGATGGCCGCCACGCACCATTCTGATTTCAACAATATGGGTATCGTATCCGAGGTTCGCGAGGGTGCAAAGAACGAATAGGGATCATTTTTGAAAATCATGATGGCCGCGTTATAAAATTATGATTTCTACAATATCGATTATCCGAGGTTCTCGAGTGTGCAGAGAAAAAAGAGTGTGCGAATTTGGGATCATTTATGAAATCCTAGGTGGCGGCAGCGCACCATTATGATTTCAATAATATGGGTATTGTATGCGAGGTTCTCGAGGGTGCAGAGAACGATTTGGGATCATTTTTGAAATCCAAGATAGCCGCCGCGCAATATTATTTGATAACCCTAATACCAAACAACTAAAAGTAACTAAAAATCTTTCGGAAATTGTTATGAAAGATAAGAGAATGACCTATCAGCAGATACGGGCAAGCCTAGGCATTTGTATGAGTCAAGTTTAAAAAATATAACACGAACATTTAGGCGTCAGGAAGCTTTGTACCAGATGGATTCCCCATACTATAACCGATGACCAGAAACACCTTCGCATGGACTGGTGTCGCCAAATTTTAAATAAGTTCAACGGCGGTGACTCAAATGCTGTACTTGGCATCGTATCGCTGTATCAGATGATGAAAGCTGGAGATATTGCTATGAACCCGAAACCAAAAGACGTAAAGGAAGGAAGAGGTCAAGGAAAAAAGATGATTGCCTCATTCTTTGGTCGGAAATGTTATTTCGCGACAGTTGGGCTAGAAGATGGAAGGACAGTTGCTGCAGACTGCTATGTCAATCGCTGTTTGGTTGTTGTCTTGGAAAAAATTCGACAGCAGCGCCCTCGAAGCGGGATCCTCCTTCACCACGACAATTCTTCAGCGCACTCCACAAAACGGACTGTTGAATATTTGTCTATAGCAGGTGTCGAGATAATGAGCTATCCGCCATACAGTCCAGACCTGGCGCCCTGCTACTTTTATTTATTCCCAAGAACGACAGATAGAATTCGAGGTATTCGCTTTACGAGTCCTGAAGATGCGGTGAAAGCGTACGAAAATGCCATTGAAGAGACCCCTAATGAAGAATGGACCCATTGCTTTTCTCAGTGTTTCCATCGAATGCCACGATGTGTGGAGAGGAACGGAGATTACTTCGAAAAAGAATGAAAGTATTGGCAACTTTCTACATTAAGCTTCCATAGATATAAGAAACCTTATTTTGGAAAAGAGAAGATTGCGTAGGGTTTGGCATTGAAAATGATAAGGCTGCAATAAATCTAATAATAATTAAAACGCTGAAGAACGCTATTGCGTTAGACGAGTCTGATGCACCAATTTTTTAACAAAACATGTTAGCAAAACAGTCCGTCCGCTGCACCTGTTCTTGTTTATGTTTTTGTTTCAATTCAAAATTGAGTTCGGACGAAGCGCATCCAGCTTTTTGTATTTATTTTTATGATCTACCAATGTAACATCCCAAAGAAATTTCTGTTATCAATTAAATAAAAAACAAAGTATTTTCTTTATTCCACTCCACCACAAACAAACCAAATAGAATTATAGCTAGCTACGAATGATAGGTACGTCGTCATTCAGTGAACGCTTTCAAATTATCTGTTAATTTCCTTCCCCGCAGGCGAACGCGGGTGATGTTATCCATTTCTCGCGGTAAACAGATGTTTTATTTTACAATAAGCCACGCCCCTAATCTGTGTGTCTGTGTTCACAACACACGAAAACACTGCTTAGCGGACGCGGCTTTAAATAATATCATCTACATTTATTTATTCCTCTCCATTCATCCACTTTGCTGTAGGCCATCTCTAAATCTATTAAAGGTAATAATAGACTTTGTGGTTATTATTATTTCATACTCAATAAATAGTAAAACACGATCTTAGATCTACACTGGCCTTCAAAAGTAAGTATCACACTTTTAAAATTGGGATAACGTTTTAAGTTCACAAGATATACTTTCGAAATAAAAAGGACTCCAAAGAGAATTTAATTGGGTCTTGTTGTAAAAATTTATGCTAAAAAGCACATAACATTTATTTATCATGCCTCTTTCAGTTGAAGAATGTGCTAGGATCATGGCTTTTCCGGAACTAGGCATCAGTATGCGTCGCATTGCAAGAATGGTGGGTGTGACGGTACGAATGGTCCAGAAGGTAAAGCGAAGGTACGAAGAGACTGGACACCATCTGAGGAGACCTTGTAATGGCAGACCCAGGTGTACCAGTGCCCGAGAAGATCGTTATATTATTTCCACTGTGTTAAGAAATCGCCACCAAAATGCAGTTGAAGTCCAGCAACAGCTACTTCAGACCCGGAGGGACTACATTAGTGACAGTACAGTGAGAAGAAGACTTGCTGAAGCAAATTTGAAACCCCGAAGACCAGCGAGTGGCCCAAAACTCGAGAGACAGCATCGAGTAGCGAGACTGCGATACGCCCGTGAACACATGCAGTGGGATGAAGAAGAATGGTTAAGAATTTTGTTTGCAGATGAGTCTCGATTCTCCCTTTACACTTCTGATGGAAGGCGAAGTGTTTACAGGTGACCTGGTGAGCGATACCTTCAAGCCTGCATCTCAGAAAGAGTCCAATACGGTGGAGGCAGTGTACATGTACGGGCTGGCATATCTTCAGAAGATCGCACAGAGCTAGTAGCCATTGAAAATGGCACCCACACTGGGCAAAGATATGCTCGAGAGATTCTCAATGAGTATGCAGGGCCGTATTTAGCAAATATGGGTGATGGATCGATGCTGATGCATGATAATGCCCGGCCACACACGGCTCATATCGTACAAGAGTATATTCAGGAGGTCGGTATCAGCGTGATGGCTTGGCCATCAAGAAGTCCTGATCTTAACCCGATTGAACACGCCTGGGATGAGCTTGGGAGGCTAGTCAGAAATCGCAGACCACCACCTACTACACTCAGGGCACTAAAGCAGGCCCTGGTAGAAGAATGGGAGAATATTCCCCAACATCGGCTCCGAAACCTAGTGTTCAGTATGCCAAACCGGCTCGAAGCTGTAATCAGAGCTCGAGGAGGCAATACCAGTTATTAAAAATTAAATAACATGTAATACATTTTAGTTGAATTTTTTTAAACTAAACTAAAAATGTTTATTTTCATTGTTTTATCTTTTTTATGTTAAAAATGTTACTAATGTATAATTTTAGTTTCTGAGAATTAAAGCCTATAAAATTTGCAACAAAACGTTTTTAATCTTAAATCTCTACCTTCTATAGTTAAGAAAAAAATTAAATTTGAAAAGTGTGATACTTACTTTTGCAGGTCAGTGTATTTGGGTCATGAAAATTCCTATAATGCAATATCAAGCACAAATTCCCAACGTTAATTATGGTTGTCGAAGCCAATGTTTAAAAAAAATCTCAATTTGGACCTAAAAAGCCACACATAAAGCATAAAAATTTTATTCAGTCTATGATTAATACAACAATGTATTTGTAATTTATTGTAAACATTAAGCGCCATTTGACGTTATTGTCAATACGTCAGTTCATGACGAACAACAATGTTCTTGTAAACAAAATGCGCTTATATTTTATTACGTATATTGTTATTCGAGATCTGGGTGTTCACCCTGATTCAAAGTTACTTTTTGACACTCAAATTGATACAATAGTTAAAAAAGCCTCTAAAGCTCTTGGTTTCATCATAGGTAACTCAAAAGACTTTAAAAATATCAAAACCTTAAAAGTACTGTACTCTAGATTGCTCCTGACATTTGTCAGGAGTACGTCGAGTACGCCTTTCAGGTTTGGAACCCATCATACCTGAAGTATGTTAATACCTGAAATATTCAAAGGTAATTTCTCAAATATCTTTTCTAGGAAATCAGCTCAAAAGTGTTTTTTTTTTATAACAATTGGCAAATTTTAATACCACCAACTAAAAATTCACAAACAAGCTAATATCTAAATAATTAACTAATTAAATTTTAAATATCACAATGAATAAGTTTCGAATAAAAATTGGGCAGAGTAAGGACCTAACTAACTAGTCAAAGGTTGCAGCGAAAATGTATCGATGCTAGGGAGACGTCGCCTTTTATAAACATCTTCACCCTGTCCACCTGTCACTGTCAACACGGCCTTTCCTGACAGGAGGCCGTCCTCGGGCTCCTTAGTTTCCCAACTCTGGAGATCCATTTTCGGAGTTGGCAACGACCTAGGGTGCACTGGGTTGTGGCTCCACCACGTCATTAGGCAGCTCCACAGCATCAGGTAGCTCCACAGCATCAGGCAGCTCCACAGCATCAGGCAGCTCCACAGCATCAGGCAGCTCCACGCAGCTTTAAATTATACATCAATTTGTTAAGGTTCTAAAAATAAATTTTAAATATCACAATGACTAATATTCGAACAGAAATTGGACAGAGTAACGACCTAACTAGTCAACGGTTGCAGCGAAAATGTGTCGATGCTAGGGAGACGTCGCCTTTTATAGACATCTTCGCCCTGTCCACCTGTCACTGTCAAAACTTTGTTATCGCGTGAAAGTCACATACCACTCTGATGACTACCTCAAACCTCAATCTATGCAGTAAACATCATCTCCTGCCCTTAAAAAATCGTCGTGAAATAGCCGATATTACTCTCCTTTTAAAACTAGCCCAAGGGACTGACAGTCCAGACCTTCTTGCTAAGCTTCAGTTCAATACCCCTGTTAGATTACTGCGACTGCATGATTTACTAGGACTTCAACACACTAACCTAAACTATAAAAGAAATACTTTTACTTGGCGAGTATTGAAGTATATTGAAGCTATTGCTTAATAGCTTCAACAATCTGTCATGTAGTGATAATAATCTAGATCTCTTCTGTTCAAGCATAGACTCTGTAAGACGTGCCTTAGCCAACAAATTCTTTACTAATAACCCTACATCTTCTTAACACGTTACGTTAACTTTAACATTAATGATAATGTAAATTGGAATTTTCGAGTTGTATATGCTCACGTTGTCAGTTCAATTTTTCTACTCTAGCACTAATTGTGGAATCCTATAATTGGCTCAATATTGCATCACAATGATTCCTGGAAGTTGACATGCTAAACCTTGTGCATGTATAAATACATTAATAAAAAATATTATTTCAGCAAAGTCCTTAAAAACACCGTGTCATCATATTCTGACTGGTACTCAAATATTGATAAAATGCTCACACGATACCTTTATTTACTTACAGTGTGTGTTTTGACGTATCTACTACAGTCGTAACTCTTTTGAGATATTTTTTGGATTTATTTACTTACTCAACTTGTCTAAACGTTGGATGGATGGAGTTGTGGTAACGCTTTACATTACATCATGGTACATGGACTGTATAAATATTGTGATAAATACTGAGCTATAAATATTAATTTAAAACGGTGGTAATTATTTTGTTGTAATTTCTTCTTATCAAAACTTAACTCTTCCACTATTTGATTTTCATATATTTTTTTTACGTAAAGCAATAATTTATTTCTGAATTAGAATTAATTTTATACTGATTTGTCTTTATTATGTTATGGCTTAATGATTCCTGATCCTGAATCATGAATTAGAGGCTTGTTTTCTTCACTACCATCATTTGTCTCTTGTCTTTTAACGCTAAACGAATTTGCTAGAAATATTCCATAGGATTCGTTTTTCAGTTATTAAATGTATTTTGTGATATTTACTTGGATTTTTACAGACTTGTATATAATAGTATTTGTGTAACAGTTGTCAGTTGTTGCGTAAAGAAGGATCAAAAAACGGGAGATGTGTGGGTTGCGCAATGAATGACGAAACGAGCGTTTTTTGAACTGGAGCACGTGTCGCATACGTTAATTTTTCTACGACTACGTAATTTTATATGAATCAGAAATTAGAAAAGAGTCAATAAAGCATGTACTTGTATTAGTACATGAACTGCTTTTGAAGAGGTATTTTGCGGCTTTGTAGAGTAGCACAGTAGCGAATGCACAGTCACCTATTCCCAGAATCATCACAGCGTGTTAACCGTTTTGATACAAATGTCTTAGTATTTGATTAAAATACCTATTCATGCATTTAAATGTGACAGTTTTAAATAAATTTTACACTTTCTCTCGCATATTCTTTTCAACTCCAAAGGTTTCATTGCTAACTACTAAAAAACACTACTGATGAAAATTCCTGGAAGAATATTTGGGTCATAAGTAGGTCGATTTTAAAATTATGTTTGAATTCTTAATTGCCTATTAGTCTTAATTTAGTATTAAGTATGAATGCAGATTGGTTGGAAGAAGTGAGTTATAAAACATCTGTGCCATTTGGTGTCGAGACTCTCAGTCTCTCAGTTTCCGAGGCGTGGAAATTGTATAAAGTGCTTACAACGCTTTTTTGTGTCGAGACGGTTTGTCTATCTCTGAGCTGCGCAGATTGTATAAGTGCTATCAACGCTTTTAACTTCTTACCGGGTAATAAGGACTGGCATTTATTTCTGATAACTAATGAATCTAGGTATTCAACGGGGCAACGTAGCATTAGTGCAGGTTATTTTTTTATGTTTTGCCAAAGTATAAGTTTCATTTAAAGTTCAATAACATTTGAAGTTCAAAATTGATATTTATGATAGTAGGTAGATAGTGTTCATAAATTATAATATAACTAGGAGACCCGACAGACGCTGTTCGTCAATAGAAAAAATGTGATGTAAGTATTTGGGAAAAATGGAGTCTAAGGTTAACAGAAATGTGTGATAATTTTGATTACACATCCTGATAGTTACCAGGTCTCTGTCGACACTCCTCTCGGAGCGTCTAACCATTACCTTGTTAGGACTGTAGTGTTTATCCGATGTTCACGTCGCAGACCACTAGCGACCCGCCGCGTTTGGTATTACAAGTCAGCAGATTAGGATAGGATGCGTTCCTATTATGCATCCTACCCTTAGGGCAAGGTTTGTTGCCCTTCGGATGATCCCAGTGCCTGCGCCGTTGCAGTAGCCGACGTAATACTGCATCGCATGGATATTTTTAAACCAAGCTCTGTAGTACCGATCAGATGAGGCCCTCATCGCCCTGGTTCGACGCGTCAGTAAAATCAGCATCTGACTACAAAAACAGGCATATTGAACTTGGGTTGCGGTGCTGGGCTCAAAGTATCTGAACTGCAAAGTACTAAAGAGGAAAAATTACCGTGCCTCCAGATTCCTTAAGCGACTAATCGCCCGTGTGAAATCGAAGCACGTTGTCAAAAACGGCGAGCAGCTTTCCAGTTACCCGACTGGACTTGCGTATAAGTTCTGGTCGTGTGACGAAAGGTTCTCTGGATAACTTCAACTAGCCGTCCCTAGCACCATTGCACATGAGGAATGACACCCTGGCCCATACGGCAAAAGAGAAAGCCAATCTTCTGTGTGCGCTATTTGCGTCCAACTCGACTCTTGACGACAAAGGAAAAACACCGCCAATCATCCCGTGGAGTCAGAGCTCTATGCCTAAAGTACAGTTCAGACAGAAAACTGTTCGGCGAGCTCTGTTTTCGTTTGACGTCAGGAAGTCAAGCGGGCCCGATGGCATTTATCCAATCGTGCTTAGAACGTATGCCCCTGAGTTGACGCTAACGCGTTTATGCATATCAACAATATGTTGGGCACCTCCAACATACATTGCTATGCAGATGACAGCACTGGTGATGCCGTATACACGGGCCATGCAGGTCTCTCTCTTGTGTCTTTCATAGAGTCCTTTCTTAAAAGGTCGCGCAATGGGCAAATATGAACCTTGTCCAATTTAACCCCCAGAAGACTTATAAAAGGCCAGTAAATTACTATAGGTAAGCCCAGTTTTAAAAATTAAATGCATCCATGGACAAATTTAGAGGAACGAAAATAAAGTGTGTATAAAACAAAATTTTATAGGAATTTGCGGCAGTTAAGTTTATGTTATTTTATTTTTATTAAAGGTTGAATCCTTTAATATAGCAGTTCTTTTCTAGAGCTAATAGTATTTCTCATCGGGAATTTCTTTGAATGTAGGAACTTTTCTTAGACCGATGTACGTTAACAGAACAATATGCCTTACATCAATGTCACATTCTTTATAATACGTAAAACTTCAACAATTCACATTCATTGTTGTATATTTCCATTCGAACACCTTACACGTCTTCTCTGCAAACTTTTCTACAAGCTCGACAAATCGGCTTAGATATTTGTATGAAGTATTCTGACATTACACGTGCTACAATTGAAAATAACATGAAATAAAATTGTATGCTATGAAGTCATATTTCTGCTTCATTAAGCGTGATTATAGAGCCTTTATCGTTTACTCGTGTTGAAGTTCGAAGAAAGTTACTTGACAATGGTAAACTACAATACTTTGCTAGGCAATTATTATGCGTAGTCACAAAATACATTTATATATTAAAAGTATATTGGTTGATGGAATAGCTGTCAGTAACATTATTTTACTACTAACTCTTTTGAGTTTTTTATTATTAAATTACTATTTTAGGGAGTGGTTTTAAAACATAGTTATAACTGGTAAGTCTAAATGTTCGAATATTTTTTGTTTCGTCTTATAGAAATTCTTAATTTAAAAGTGTAGCAAAGAGCTGTTTCTTTATATTCTTCTTATAAACTCAACCATCCCAAAATTTGTCGTATCTATATTTAGAGTACCAGATCTGTATCTGTGCCTGCGTCAGTAAGTCCCATAATGGTATTGCAGAAACAGCTTGTCTTATGGACCACGTTTAGTTGGCTGAACGCAAGATCGGGAGGATACGGCAGAAACGTCACCGCTAGAGCAGCAAGAAAAGGCCAGAGCAGTGGGGTGGGCGCCGGCCGGTAGAAGCAAAGCCTACCCTGTACTTTCCCCGGGGCGTAAAAAAAATAGGGGAGTCCCAGGCCCATGGGTGTCGTAAGAGGCGACTAAGGGCTTTTTAGAAGTGGGAGAGTCACGCTGCCGTCTTATGACGTCAGCACAATCGGGCCAAACTCGTCCGGGTTAATTACCACACTCGCACAGAATACCGGCGTGAAGTAGCGGCCTAGTGCTGCTATGTTTCGCATAGGTTAGTGTCGAGGACCGGAGGCCATCCCTTCCCCCCCCACAAATTATGAGAGTGGTCCCTAAAAGATATTACCCCAGGAGGGTACCGGCTCTACCAGAGCCGGAGAATCCCTCCCCGAGCACTCTCGCTGGGGCCGCCCTTCGTATTCTAGGGTGGGCACAGAACCGCGCATGACCGAGGACAAACGAGGCAGTAACACCACGGCACCCCGCTCCACGCTCAACATGGACTTTTGCAATATCAGGGGAATTCACTCCAATTTAATCGCCGTCCACCACCACGGCGCAGATATCTCGACCTAGCGATACGTCATATTTAACGTACCCCGGGTACGAAATTGAGCACAACTTTTTGCCTCATGCCGGGGTATGTATGTACGTTAGGGAGGATATCTGCTGTCGCCGTCTCGGCAATTTTGAGGGTAGGGACCTGTCTACTCTCTGGCTCCGCGTAGATTTAGACGACCGCGTCCGTATCTATGCGTGTGTCTACAGGTCCCATAGTGGTGACGCAGAAACCGATCATCACATGGGCTGCGTTCAAGCGGCAATTGACGTCGTGCTTGCACAGATCCCCTCCGCTGAAATCGTAGTCTTGGGTGATTTCAACGGGCACAATGCCGAATGGCTTGGATCACGTATCACAGACTACGCATTGGCGTATGGTCTGTCCCAATTGGTTGAGTCGCCGACACGGCTCCCGGATGTGGATAGCCACATGCCGTCCTTATTAGATCTTCTGCTGACTACACATCCCGATGGTTACCAGGTCTTTGTCGACGCCCCTCTCGGAACGTCCGACCATTACCTGGTCAGGAGTGTAGTGCCTATCCGACGCCAACGTCGCAGACCACCAGCGACCCGCCGCGTTTGGCACTACAAGTCAGCAGATTGGGATAGGATGCGTTCCTTTTTTGCATCCTACCCTTGGGGCAAGGTTTGTTTCCCTTCGGATGATCCTAGTGCCTGCGCCATTGCAGTAGGCGATGTGATACTGCAGGGCATGGATATTTTTATACCAAGCTCTGTAGTACCGATCGGTGGCAGATCACAGCCCTGGTTCGATGCGTCAGTTAAAGCAGCATCTGACTGCAAAAAACTGGCGTATCGAACTTGGGTTGCAGCGCTGGGCACAAAGGATCCGAACTGCAAAGATCTTAAGAGGAAATATAACCGTGCCTCCAGATTTTTTAAGCGGCAAATCGCCCGTGCGAAGTCTAAGCACGTCGTCAAAATCGGCGAGCAGCTTTCCAGTTACCCGACCGGAACACGCAAGTTCTGGTCGTTGTCGAAAGCTGCTCTTGGTTACTTCAACCAGCCGTCCATGCCGCCGTTGCACATGAGGAATGACACCCTGGCCCATACGGCAAAAGAGAAAGCCGAGCTCCTGTGCGCTCTTTTCGCCTGCAACTCGACTCTTGACGACAACGGAAAAACACCGCCGACCATCCCGCGGTGTCAGAGCTCTATGCTTGAAGTACAGTTCAGACAGAAAACTGTTAGGCGAGCTCTGTTTTCGTTGGACGTCAGGAAGTCGAGCGGGCCGGATGGTATTTCTCCAATCGTGCTTAGAACGTGTGCCCCTGAGTTGACGCCTGGCTAACGCGTTTATTCCGGCACTCTTATTCCAAAGGCGTAGTCCCTGACTCATGGAAGTCAGCCCTTGTCCATCCGATCCAATAAAAGGAGACAGTTCGGATCCGGCGAACTACAGGCCTATTGCTATCACCTCCCTGCTCTCCAAAATCATGGAAAGCATAATTAGCCACCAGCTTTTAGTATACCTAGAGGGTCACCAGTTGATCAACGACCGACAGTACGGCTTTCGCTATAGACGGTCGGCAGGTGATCTTCTGGTATACCTAACACATAGATGGGCGGCGGCTATTGAAAGCAAGGAGGAAGGCCTGGCAGTTACCCTGGATATAGCGAAGGCCTTTGATCGTGTATGGCACAAGGCGCTCCTCTCAAAACTTCCATCATTTGGGCTTCCCGAGAGCTTGTGCAAGTGGACCTCCAGCTTCCTCACTGGGCGTAGCATACAGGTTGTTGTCGACGGATATTGCTCGAACCCGAAGCCCGTGAATGCTGGAGTGCCCCAAGGCTGTGTGCTATCTCCTACGCTGTTTCTTCTGCATATCAATGATATGTTGGACACCTCCAACATGCATTACTATGCAGATGACAGCACTGGTGATGCCGTATACACGGGCCATGCAGGTCTCTCTCGGGAAATCGTCGACCAGTGCCGGGAGAAACTTGTGTCTTCTATCGAGTCCTCTCTCGAGATGGTCGCGGAATGGGGTAAATTGAACCTTGTCCAATTTAACCCCCAGAAGACTCAAGTTTGCGCGTTTACCACTAAAAAAACCCCATTTGTCGTATCACCGCTCTTCGAGAACACTTTTCTTAAAGCCGCGCCTAGTATCGAAATACTGGGTCTCGAAATCTCGAGCGATTGCCAATTCCGTGGCCATCTGGAGGGCAAAGCCCAATTGGCTTCGAAGAAGCTGGGCGTCATCAATAGAGCACGGCAATACTACAAGCCGGCCCACATTCTAGCGCTCTACAAAGCGCAGGTCCGGCCACACATGGAGTATTGCTGTCATCTCTGGTCTGGTGCACCCCAGTATCTGCTCGATCCATTTGACCGCGTGCAACGTAGAGCAGCTCGAATTAAAGGCATAAAGGCATTTATTTTCTCAAAATTGATTCCTTTAGAATTCTTTTTGATGTCATTTCTTATACTACTAGATACTACTACCGCTTCGGAAACAAATGGCGCTCTGAGAGAGAAGAAGCGGCGCAAGAAACTCTCCCAGCATTCTTTTTTTGTCGCAGCATTAAAATTGTCGGGAACTCAGTGCTCTGTGAATGGCTGGATCACTTGGCGTTGCGTAGAGACGTCGCTTCATTGTGTGTCTTCTACCGCATTTATCACGGGGAGTGTTCCAAATAGCTGTTTAACCTGATTCCTGTCGCCGAATTTCACCATCGCACGACACGCCACAAGTTACGATATCATCCCCACCATCTGGATGTGTGGCGGTCCTCCACAGTGCCGTTTTCAAGAAGCTTTCTCCCTCGTACTACAAAGCTGTGGAATGAGCTTCCTTGTGCGGTGTTCCCGGGACGATACGACATGGGTACCTTCAAAAAAGCGCGTACACCTTCCTTAAAGGCCGGCAACGCTCTTGTGATTCCTCTGGTGTTGGAAGAGAATGTGGGCGGCGGTGATCACTTAACACCAGGTGACCCGTACGCTCGTTTGTCCTCCTATTCCATAAAAAAAAAGCCCCAAGGATCTTCCTGAAATAGACATGTGACGGAAACACTTTAGTTATAGAAGGAAGATTTTCCCTTTATTAAAATTTTCCCGTTATCAAAAGGGAAAATCTTGCCATTTCACAGTGGATACGGGAGCCTCACGTACAGTCGTAAGAAAAAGAAGACTAGAGAGCATCGGAAGACGACATAGGCGAGAAAATGTAAACTTAACACTCACAACAGGTACCGGTCAGTGCATACCGATCCAAGGAGAGAAGATCGTGGCCATAAAAATGGGGATTGCCAGTACAACTGGCAAAAAGAGGGAATCGCGGATATCACAGATCACTGCATCGTCGGGTTGAATTTTCTTCAAAATCATAAGTGTACCATTGACATGAAATATGGTGCATTGATGCATGGAGGTGAAGAAAAACCAATAAAAGGCGGAATTTTTGGAAACTGAAGTACTGCACGCTAGAGACACTACCATAAATTCGAGATCGCGGACCCTAGTTCCAGTAGTCCTGCCAAGGTATGACAGAGGAAGACTCTGCAAATGTGCAAAAATTGAAAGAATGCCATCGGACATGACATGGATGCCAGCCAGACATGTTGTGGAAAACTCCCAAATTGCGATGGTTCCCGTGGTTAATCCTCATGAAGACAAGCAAATCGTTAGGAAGGGAAAAGTGATCGGAGATTGTGAGGAGAGCTTGGTTAAGGAAGGGTGAAGAAGGGAGGAAGACCATAGCTGCAAGCCAGGATGTGAACCTACAGATATTTCTGGACGGCTGTAAGGACAATCTTACCTTAAAAAAAACGAGAAATTTCCTGCTGCGCTAAGCCGGGATGTTCTCGAAGAACGACGGGGACATCGGCAGAACTGATTTGGTGAAACACAAGATCGACACAGGAGACACCGTTCCGAAACGGCATTGACCAACACGTATTCCGTTTTCCGCACGCGAACAAGAAGTGGAAGACATGAGGAAAAATGGTATGATAGAACCGTCGTCGAGTCCATGGTGTTCTCCATTGGTTCTGGTGAAAAAGAAGGATGGATCAATTAGATTTTGTGTGGACTAGCGACGTTTGAATGATGTTACTAAGAAGGACAGCTGTTATCCATTGCCAAGAATAGATCACACCTTAGATTCACTTTGTGGCATGGCGTGGCTCTCTACATTGGATTTGAAAAGCGGCTACTCGTAAGTCAATCTAGACCCTAAAGACAAGGAGAAGAAGGCTTTTTCAACCGGAAAAAGGTTATGGTAAAGTTTATATATATTAAGCTACTTTCGAGAGGTTGATGAAGCAGGTGCTGGCTGGTATGTTGGGAGAAACCTGCCTTGTCTACATGGATGACATAATCATTATTGGACGAAATTTTATAGATCATCTTAAGAAGCTTGAAAAAGTCTTCGCAAAACTGTTAAGTGCCAACTTGAAATTTATTCATTCTTTCAACGTCAGGTGAATTACTTAGGGCACGTTATCTCTGAGCAAGGCGTAGCAACGAATGCTGCCAAGATAAGTTCTGTCAAGGACTCGCCGACGCCGACGGAAAAGACACAAGACTCAAGCATTTCTAGGACTATGCTCTTATCATCGACGTATCGTGAAAGGGTTTTTTGATGTTGCTAAGCCCTTACACCGACTGACAGAGGAGGAAAGAGCCTTTTCCTGGGATGAAGAATGCGAACAAGCTTTAAGAGTTGAAGAGACTATGTGAATCACCTATCCTCTGATATCCTGACACGAAGGGAAGATTCATAGTGGATGCTGATGCTAACAACATCAGAATTGGTGGAGTAATCTCTCAGAAGAGAGGAGATCAAGAAGTTGTAGTTGCATATTTTAGCAAATCTTTATCGAAGTCCGAGAGAAAATACTGTGTAATTCGTAGGAAGTTACTGGCCGTGGTGATGACATAACAACATTTTAAGAAGTACATGTTGGGTCGCAAATTCCACGTAAAGACTGATCGTACCACCGTGAAGTGGTTATTAGAATTCAAAAATCCGGAAGGACGAGTGACCTAATGGATTGAGCAACTTCAAGAGTATGACTTTAAAATTGAGCATCGAGGAAGAAAAAGTCATGAAAACGCAGATGCTAATTTAAATAGAAGACCTTGTCCGACGGAATGCAAACATTGCATTCGTCAGGAGGAGAAACAGAATTTTATGATCCGGCTGATTAGATTAGATTAGATCGACGAGTCCTGGAGCAAAGATGCAATGAGGAGAGCTGAGGAAAATGATAAGGATCTTCAACCACCTTTACATTGGCAAGTGGACGACTTAAACCAAAATGGTCTGTAGTAGCAAGACACACTACGGCTACCAAGAGTCTCTGGGCACAGTGGAACAGTTGATGCATGACGGGTTGCTCTGCCGGAAATGGGAAAATTAAGCCGCAAGGAAATTATTGCTATCTGCAACTGGTTGTTCGCAGAGTGAAGATGAACGAGATCCTGAATCCTATCACAATAGTAGGTGGACATTTGGGAATAAGAAGAATTCTCACAAAAATTAAAGAACAATTTTACTGGCTGTATTGCCGTGATGATGTGGAAGACTGGTGCCGTAAATGCAAGAGTTGTGCAGCTGTCAAAGGACCTCAGACCAGGAGCAGAGGAGCTATGAAGTTGTATAATGTTGGAGCTTTCTCTTGGGAGAGAGTAGCTCTAATTATAGCTGGACCGTTCCCAATCACCAATGCTGGAAACCGTTACATAATGGTGGTGATGGATTATTTCACGAAGTGGGTGGAAGCATTTGCTCTACTGAATCAAAAAGCAGTTGCGACCGTTGCGAAGAAGCTGGAAATTAAAGTCTTCTGCAGACTCGATGTGCCTTTGGAGATACACAGTGATCATGGGCGGAACTTTGAGTCACAAGTATTTCAAAAAGTTTGCAAGATCTTGGGAATCTATGAGACTAGAACTACGCCATATCATCCACAGTCGGACAGAATGGTGGAGAGGTTTAACCAAACATTGGAGCGGCATCCGGCAAAGGTATTGGACAGTCATCAGGATAACTAGGATGAGTATTCCACTGTTTCTCATGCAAAGCTTCAACCAAGTTGGGAGGGACCATACAAAGTAATCAACAACAAAGTAAACAACAAGGATAAATAATGTGACTCTCAGGATCCAGCGTACTCCTCGAAGTCCCTCGAAAATTGTACATGTCGATCAGGCGCCTTAGTACCACGGAAGCAACGATGATCGGGTCGATCATGTCTTGTCACGTAGCACCGCTTCGACGTACATGACGAGAGTTGTCAAACTTCATGTCGTGCAGCAACGTACATGACAAGAGTTGTCAAACTTTAACGCATTGATAATTTCTACAGCTCCGGCAGCAATACTCGTAGTATAGCGGAAAATGTTCAGATAAGTGAACGGAGATAAAGACTCGTTCCTTTAATTAGAGTTATTATTCCAATCCCCGACCCACACTAGTGTCAATATTTATAACACGGAGTGTTCCGAAGAACAGTTTAAACTGTTTTCTGCCTTTGAATTCCAATATCACACACTACACATAACATCCAAACATATAATGTTCAATCAAACGTAAATTGTTGACACCCTCAATGTCAAGTACTTCTTATATAGATTTTCATTGGTTACCAATACATCAATACTTTAGGCGAAAGTGTGCCTTGGGCAAATAAATAGCCTTACCTATTAGGCAGCTTACTTTTCCACAAAATCAATAATTGCTCAAATTTTTCCCTTACATCAGCACTGGTCCACTTAACAGTTGGGGAATAGGGGGTTCCCATATCGAGTATGCCCAATGCTCGTACATGATAAATTTTTCATTCCAAGACGTAACGTTGTATCTTAAAATGATTATTAGACGGATTAATAACGCAGCACTCGGACAGCGCCTCTCCCAAAATGACCAATATCTATCTACAAACAAGATTTGTCAGACCTAAGCTACGATGAGAACTGGTGAAACAGTAAACTGTATATTTCATAAGTTTATTTCATAAATGCACACACAGGGTGTTTTAACTAACTAGCCTCAACTAGCCACCCACGTTATTCAAAAACAATATATCTTCATGATAAAAACCTTTGTCATAAAATTCCTGTTACCTTTGAAAATAAAAATAAATGTAAAATGTTCGCTTCTATTCATTAAATGTTACTGGAACCGCTGTCAGTTTCAATTAGTTCATATTTTTATAAATATACTTGTTACTTGTCAGAGTCAGAGAGTATTTGTCGGTATGCAATCATTATCGATATGTTTTGATCTGATAGCCGTTCTTATTTCACTAATTCATCTTATGAGTATTTAAAGCATGTTAGTTTAAAAACCGTTTTTTGGATGTATCAACACAACATAATTGATATTTGTCTTTACACGTACTTGAGAATACAGATTTTATATAATATATATATTCAGTTATCTCAAAAAATATTAATTATATCGTTAAAAGTCTCGGGACCTCTTTAATTTGTATTTTAATAAAGAACAAAAATGATTGTCTGGTTGTAAAAGTAACAATACCTTGCAATTGTTTAAACATTTTCGGCTTAAACAATTTGATGGCACGGGGTTGCCCCATAGCAACATGTATTTATGTCAATAGTCGGGCAATGCGAAGAAGTACGGTTAAAAAAATGAGGCGGCAAAGTTTCCGGTACTCATGCACCGATTTCTTCACAGATGACGTAGCAGTCTCTGTAGACTTTTTGTCTTCCGCTTTCTTCACAATCTATTAAAATGTTTGCCGCTGGAACTTTCAAACATTATAAATCGTCTAGTAATTCGTAATAGTTACTTCAATCTTTACCGCAAATCATTTACATCCTCAAATTGTTAATTACGGTTCAAACGGCATTAAATGTCACGTGGGATCCGCCTAATGATAATTTTAAATTTGTCGTTTCATCTGATGACATTATTTGCACAAAGCGCAATATGTAATTGCACGATTGTGGGATGTCATTGGATTTGCCGCTCTATTTTATTCTATTCTCCAAGCTACTAATAAAAGAGCTTTGGTTGCTCGAGTTAGACTGAGTTGTAACCGGGGCCTCGGAACGAGGAGAAACTTGCAGTGATAACCTCAAGTAAGCACCTCCATTCTTCTTTGGTGAAGGGTTGATTTCAAGATTGTGCTGGGTCTTACGAAATAGCCGATACTGGACTAGGAAAGAGAACTAGTAATTGTGCAAAAATAAGGACTTCCTCAACTCGTGTTAACCGCCCGATTAAGAGCCTGGAATTTATATGGAGCTCAGTATGCCTACTAAGTCGCGCGTACAACTGTATTGTCTATATAGCTGTACTTTAACCACTCAATAAAGAGCATTATTACCGAAGCTACCCTTAGTCAACACCTTTAACATAAAAATAGCTACTTTGTTTCAATATTTATAGTGATTCTTGCTCATAAGATTCATTAATTCGAACTTCGGCTGAGTCACAATACGTTAATGAATTAATTTACGCATGCTACAACATGCTGCTTTAAGTGCTCCAATAGTTGTTCATTTGTCAGTCCACCTTTAAAATGGACAACGTTTATTTCACAACAGAAAATGCACACGCGACAACTCAATTGTGAATACAGCAAACAGTGTTAACTGCGTTTTACGCAATGAATAAAGATGCCATCATTGTAAAAACGCAACTTTCCTCTGAAGTATCAAATAGTAGAAATACAAAATGTTTATTTACTTTACCAAGTATTTACATAAATCAATATTCATTATTGGAGCCTTCTTTTGATCGCTATAGTGCCTGTGTTAGAAGACTCCGCTTTTCCACAACTTATTGATATAACATAAACTATAGACAATCGTAAGAATATTCTAAATAATATGAAGTACTAAGAAATAAGATGTATGTGCGATGTGTGTCTGTTAGTAATAAGTAAGGTGTGAGAGGGATAATGATGTGTGTGTGAGTCAGTGTATATTTGTGATTAAATGAATGATTTTTGGGTTACAGAGGTCATTAATATATACATATATACCTAGAATAATGTTGGGCCCAACATGCTTCCTTGGGGTACGCCAAATGATACATCTGCATCGCCACTAGTATAGATTGCTATCTCAACCCTCTGTTTTTATTACATAGATAGTCATTGAATAATTTTAGAGGAGTTCCTCGTTTACCAATTTTTTTGTAATTCGGACAAAAGGACTGAAACAATATGTAAGGCTTTTTAAGTATATGAATACAGTCAGGCATTTGCTACCTTCATCTAGATTCGGAGTCATAAGAGAGCTAAGAGCTGTAACTGCATCCTCGGTGGATACTCATGGTGAATGTCTAAGCCCATCATTTGATTCGTCTGACTTATATAAGTTATCATTATCGAGTTAGGGAATGAGTTTATTAGTGCATAATCTGCACTCTGTTAAAATAATACATCGGGCACAAAATTGAGAGTTAATTAAAGATAGCCTTACCTCAAAGTCGTAAAAATTACGATATTATACTCCTGGTGTTCTGTGAAAATATGATACAATAACTTTTATATACAGCAATATAATGAGAGAGATTCGAGCAATCAAATCAAATATTGACTATTTGGTTTGTGGTAGCTGAATATAATATTTATGACATAAATATCGCACGTGAGAGGGCTGAAACAAGCAATATACTACACATCGAATACATCTAGGAACACGTTTCAGCATTAGAAACATTTAAAGTAGTTGAAGGATATCCCAATCTCTCACTCAGTTATTCATCCGCATTAGACCGCCCGTTCAGTGTTCACCTAAAGAATGCAGAATGCTTTTAGTAGCGATTACTTACTGAAATTCTATATATGAAAATTTTACGATAATTGATATTCTGACAATCACATGGATTAATATGATAACGGTAAAGTTTCACCATCATTGGGTTATAATACACATCCCTTTGACGCTTGCAATCAATATAATGATTGATTGTTGGCGTATTGTGTCTAAGACAATAAGACGTCATTGCACTATCGTAGTAATGTTACATCCTATTGAAGTGTTTCGGAGCGAAATATTCATTGAAATGGAGTAGGCTATGACATTTATATACTGTGATTTTGTGTGTTCAAATAATGAGGTAATGCTAGGAGTAACAAGTAGTTATTAGGATTCTTAATACAATATTTAAAATTTATTTATACCAAAAATAACGAAAGTTGCGAATTGAACTCGCGCCTCTCGAACTACCCAGCGCTCTATCAACAAAGCCAAAGAGGACGGACGTTCAGTTGTTAGAGCTCTGGAACGTTACATTAATTAAGTAATTAGGTATGTGAGTGGATTAAAATCCTAAGTAACACATCTAGTTAGCTCTTGATTAAAATTTTGTCTTTAGCGAAGTTACATTCAACGAGCCCGCCATAAATTTATTTCAAGTAAAAACGAACCACTTTTTGGAGTTTACTAAAAACTAGCTGTTACGGATTACCATATTAGTTGGTGTTCTAATGCTGGCACTGGCACATACAAAACAATCATATATATATAATCATGGTTAAGGCAGCGATTGTAAGGCACGTTTTTTCGTTTGACCATTTTTTTTTACTTTCTTTGTAAATCCGACGATCCCGGAGAAGTCTTTACATTTTTCGGGTTTGTATATAGCCCACAATATATAAAACTTACAAATAATATGGCTGTCTATTGGTAATGGAATTATCAAAAACGGTTCAGTAATACCAGAGACAACCCCCTGAAACCTCAGAAACTTTTCCACTTCGTAATTTTAGTAAAAATTACACATTTTGAACGATAAAGTTATAAAAAATACTCATAAATATCCTAAGTTATACATTTTATCATTTACCACTACCTCGGAAAAGACCGAGGTTTAATGTGAAGAAGTTACTAATTATTTTCCTCTTCATATTTTATATTAAAAGCTTCATCATTTTACAAATTATTTTAATTACAATCTTTATAATGTGATGCAACACGAATACTCAAACGTAACTTCTTACTTGAGTAATTAAAAATGGATTATTTTAATTCGTTAAATAAAAAATACAGTTGTGTAACTGAGTCCAGTAAATGCATCAATTCTCACATACTGTAAATAAATAAAGTTATTATGCGAGCACTATGATCCAGCCGCCAGAAGATCACAGGCATAGCGCTTGGACCAGCCATCGCCCCCCTCAGGCATATTTTGTGGAAAGGAATAGCACGCCCCACGACGCAGCCACAACCAATGGCATTTAAGCGAGCATGATGACGTCTGCTAGAAGAACTTCATTTCTCTTAACATTAATTCTTTCTTAATACATTAATCCTCTCATTTTTTGTGTCGAACCAATTAAATAACTAATTGGAATAACACGTTTAATGACGTGACCTTTGAATGAATGCGCATTACGATGTTTGTGTTTTGCGGTTGCGTATTGACGAATTAGTAATGAATAAACAAATTAATTGTGCGCCACAAAACGACAATTAATAACAAAATCGTATTTGAATTAATAATATACTTGATATTATTGTACCTAATGCAACATTTAATTATTTGTAACGTTTATCAAAGTTAATTACTTTGAATAGTCTGAATATCAGGTAAGTGCAAATTCCTAACTTTAAACTGAGTTATAAAGTGAAGGAATTGTGTAACAAGCATATTTAACTATCAAACAAGAAAAGAAATGATGAATCAGTAAACAGTGGTACGGCAAAGCTTCTGAGAAAACTATGTAGTTACCTAATTAATTACTAATCAAAGAAATCTGTTAATAATTACAATTTATACTTAGAATCATAACAACACCAATCAAAATGTAACAGTATATTACCTACAATTAGATCACTATAAAAATACTATTTATTATATATGTATATATACTTATTACTATAATATAGTTATAGTTATATAGCATATACTAACGTTACCAATTACACAAATTTTGTCACAAATTACTTTTATACATAGATTATTAATAACATAAACCATTTTATATATATTATTTACCCTTTAATTCTTAGTCAAATAAATACTGAAGTAGTTACAATTTACATTTAAATATTAACCATCACAGAAAACAGTTACTAATATTAAAATTTTAGTTACTGTTGTCATAAAAATAACTAATATTACTTATATTAATAATTCAATAAGTACATAAATCTGGTAGTAATTTCTAAAAAATAATTGCTATTTTATTGTATAGCCATTATGTTACTTATCACATTTTTTACATAGAATTAGAATTAACTAAATTCGCCTTTAAATACCTACAAACTTATTTGTTCCATCGGTTCCCTAGTAAATAAATACACTCTCAATTATCTGTATCGATTACCAAAAATTGATCGTTTAGATGCTTAATATGCTATTTTTTGGATTATATTGTCATTCTGAAACGATCTTGGTCGAATCATAAGTTGACATTTGTGAAGTTGATTAGCACTGGCCTCAAAAAGGGATTAAACCTATTTTGAAAGGCTTAGAGGCTTAATGCTATTTCCCGTGTAAGATTACAAGCTCATGATAATTATATTAGTTGACCGATGCGCTGAACTGGTTAGTGGTAATCGAATCCCCTTAAATTAATTTCGTCCTTGATGTTGTCGTGCAGTTCGATAGTAATGAAAATTACATTATTTTGTACATTCAATTGCATAATCACCTAGTAATACGTATCCACTGTAGGTATTGGACCGTACTAGGGTATAGGGTTCCTTGTGACTAGCTTGTAATTCTTAAGTCATAAAATGTTTTATTTATTTTTAATTAATATTTTTATTTCCTTAAAATAAATTAAACTACCTGTCTCTCTGATAGCCGGTATGTGTTATAATATAACACAAATACATAACGTAAACATCACCATTATACCCCACCAGACTTATAACACCTATATAATATTGACACACTTTTTACACAAATTATCTTGCCCCAAGCTAAGCATATATAGCCTGTGTTATCGGTTACAAGACAATGATATATTTAATACAATATAATTACTTAAACATACATAAATTCATATAAACATACATAAACACATTTAAACATCCATGACTCGGAAACAAACATCCTAATATTCATCATATAAATGCTTGCACCTACCGGGATTCGAACCCGGGACCTCTAGCTTAGTAGGTAGGATCGCTAACCACTCGGCTATACAGGTCGTATATAACCTACAATAACTATTTTATGCATAAATTGTAACAGGGGAATATTGTAAGGTGTGCGGCGCTTTTAAGCTTATTGTAAACTACAACAAATAACAATAAAACTACGATAAACAATCGGCTACTAGTTACTGCATATTAATATAAGTTCTATTTTCCTTATGTGGTAAGTACTTGAAATCTGTCATCCTTTACTTTTTGTCTATATAGTGATCAAGGAAGACAACAATAGAAGTGTTCTGCCTTAGATAAAGGTCCTGGAGTAACTATGTCCGTGGCAAAACTAATAACTACGTTCATAACTTTCAGAAATTCACAAAATATTAAAACAAAGCGAAGCGGACGTGTCGTCAGTTATGGAACCGAACATTTTAATTGATGTGTTTGACGTAACGTTATTTCGCTGAAATGGCAGCCAGGAACAGTTTGTACGGGGAAAATATAATTATATTTCATACATTTTCCAGATAAATTTGTTTGTTATAATAATTATGAAACTAATAAATAATACGAGATCCTCTTTACTTTGAAGATACATGTTTTACGATTTCACTTCGGAAAAGTTGAGCTTCAATGAGAAGAAGTTGCAGTAAACTCATTGCCACTCTATGAAAGCAACATGAAAATTTCAGCTCTTTACATTGTACTTTAACAATGTATGCAAAATAAGCAACAAAAATACTCAAACGTATTTGCGTAAGTTAATAAAAGTAACTTAAGCATAACAAAAGCCAATAGAGTATAGACCATAAATAAGTAAAGGTATTTTAGAGCATTTTATCAACTTACGAATGAAAGTAAAATGAAATAAAACATTAATTTTATATTTTAAACATAAAATAAAAGTCCCAATGACAGGATTCACCAGCCATCACGAATGGCACTCGTGCACAGCATTACGCATTTCAAAAATAATACCAAATTCTTGCTGTGCAACCCTAAGAACATCGTAAACTATATCCATAATATTGTTTAATTGTATTATTGTTTAATACATTTGAGTGGCAGCCATCTTGGATTCCAAAAATAATACCAAATTCGTGCTCTGCAACCCTAACAACATAGGAAACGAAATCCATTTTGTTTAATTCATACTTTTGCGTGAGAACCATTTGGATTTCAAAAATAAAATCCCAAATCCGTTCCCTGCAACACTAAGATCATCGGAAACTATATCCATATTGTTTAATTAAGATAATTTGAAACTATATCCATATTGTTTAATTCATACTTTTGCGTGGCAGTCATCTTGAATTTCAAAAAGAATATCAAATTTGTGCTCTGCAACCCTAACATCATTGGAAACTATATCCATATTGTTTAATTTATTCTTTTTTGTGGCAGCCATTTTGCATTACAAAAATAATACCCTCGTCGTACTCGACTACCTCGAGAATTTTGGGAACGATATTCATATTGTTGATATCATAGTTTTGCGGCTATTTTGAATTTCAAAAATCTTCCCAAATACGTTTTCTGCAAGTCTAAGAGCATCGGAAACGATATCGAAATTATTTAATTTGTACTTTTGCCCGGCGACCTTCTTGGACTTAAAAAAATCGTGTTAAAGGCCGTAGCAGTCATAGTCAGTAATCATGATAAAACAGTTCTCTCGAGCTTATGGTGCGATGCAAGATGCACCCCATTGCTCAAGTTTCTACAAGGATATTTCAATATTTTCTTATTTCAGAAAAACTTTAATGCATGATATCATAAATATCTTACTAAGCAAAGCCATTCCGGGCTGTTAAAGCAGCCATTGTTAATATTCTGGTGTTGTAAAAGAGAAGTTAAAAGCAGTAGTCACTTACCATTATGTGATTCGCATTCATAATAAGCCTGAAGTTTTTAAATTTTATTGATTATTGGAGAGTATTCTAACTGTTCAAATACTCATCATATTTAGTTATCATAAAAATATTATGATAAAGTGACAAGCACTCAGATGTTCTAATTTAAATTTAAACTAAATTTTATTTATTTTTTTCAAAACCAATTGTAATACGATCAAATCGTCTACGTAAAACACCCCGTCATATAGTTTGATCAGTGGAATGAAGCATCCAACGCACGGCAACGCATCCCACGTTGAACTGGAGCAGCAGTAAATAATTACATATACAAGGACTCAAGATTCACTATGCCATTAGGTATCGCACTGCATGTTGGGCGGTTGAGCTTCGCTAAAGTTCGCGCGGAAAACTCGTAACATTATTTAATATTTTTCGCAGGTAAGTACTCTAATTTTATTGTAAAAATTTTATATTTTAAACAATTCAATGATAGATTCATTGCATATTGTATTAAATTATTAATCAACTTATAAATGCGTCCAGAATTAATATTTAATTTTCTTAAAACTGTAGCAATTATTATATTTTCTACGTAAATTTTATCTTTATATCTAAATTTAGATGATTTTATTGGTTCATATTTAAGAATAACGTCTTTTTAATTTTATTTGTCAAGCAATTAGTCTGTTTTTAACGTGATTTCATGAAATTAAAAAAAATTTTCCGCAAAAGAGTGTTAAAAAATAAAAAGTATATAATAATAGTAAGAATTAATTCAAGTACGTGAAATAAAAACAAGATTTTTGAATAGATTATTCCAAAAATTACTTCATAATCTTTATTAAAAAATTTATATTGAAAATAATAGTAATTTATTCTTTTTGTTAATGATGAATACTTGAAATAAACATATTTATAAAAAAACTGTCTAGTATAATAATATAATGTATATTTTATAAATATAAAAAATAAATTAATTTCAAAATTGATGTTATCTATAAAAATATTACAAAATAATATATATATATATATAAATTTGCTTAACAATAAAAGGTCCGGTGGTATTTTGTGGTGGCTCGTGGTGATTCTTAACAAATATTTAATTTGTTCATTGCAAAATAATAAAAGTAAATTAAAACAATTTCATTCGTAGGACTGTGTGTGTGAAAATTTCAACAGGACATTTTTTTAAGTGTTAGGTGTTATGTGTTTTTAAGAAATACGTGTGTAATAAATAAGTGTTTTTGAAGTGAAAATTTCTTTAGTGCGTAGGGCATTTTTTCTTCATTGTTTCTCGTCAACGACATATTCATGACTACCGCACACGTTAAATAAATAATTATAAAATTATATTAATAAATATCTATAGGTAGACGGTTTTTTATTATGTAATATCTCGGGAGTACGTGTCACTTAAATCATGTGCAACATTAGTTCTTTGTATTTCTTACAAGTGATATTTAATTGATTCAGTGAAAAGATAAATGTATATTTACTGTGCATTGTTGAAATAATTCGTTTATTTGAATAATAAATTATTGAGAAAAAGTCTTAAAAATGAATTGAAATAAATAAATTAATTGTTTCTAAAACATTATGAAATTTCAAAATAATACAAGTTCTTAGTTTTCAATTGTATAAAATTATGTAATTAAAATACTAAAAATGAAATAATTTTATCAGCCTATTTATAAATTAACCATTAGATACGCAATCAAACGAATATGTCAATATCAAAATGTCAATTTTACAAAATTAAATCAATTGTGTTTTCAACGTTAATTTTAGTAAATAATAACAATTGATCCCACAATATTTGCATCGTATTTAGAAACTTCTAGAGGCTTGTGGTTTCTAAAATAGGGAACTAATAATATTGCATCGATTTTCGGATTTCTGTCAAATGTCATATGAGTGCGACAAAGATATTTAAGTTCCAATAGAGCAGGTATCGAAAAATTATTCATACAAAATATTTATCGTGGTGTCTGATGTCCGTGTGTATATATTTTATCTGATTTTCGTGTAATTTCTATTTCAGTTTGTGAGTTTGGTGCGTGTACGTACGTGCCTAAAGAATTTTTCATATCTTAAACATTTCTTCCGTTCTTGGATAGCTTCTGCTTAAAGTACATAATAGTATTATTAACCTTGAATGTTCCGATCTAAATCATATTGACTTGCACTCGAAGTAAATCATATTAAAATTGATGTATTCTCTGAAGTCATAAAATAACACTTATGAATTTCAAAAGTTATAACATTTTACCAATAACCGCCACTTCGGTGAAGATAGAACTTTATGGAGAAGATTTGCAAAAAGCACAAATTAAAATTATAGGTGTGTTTCTTTTTTCTGAGGAAAAAAAAAATTCTATTTCGTATCGTGGGGTCCGGATGCCAGGGACCCCGTATGTCATACTCGGTCTGGTAATCTATACCGGCTAACCATTTATTATTATTTGGGCTATTTTTCTTTCTAGAATGCGTCCTTTAGCACTTCAGTTGCATAACTGTTTGTAGACTCCCAGGCTGTGATTCCAGCAATATAGTCATAATATTATCTGGCTGAATCTTGATAGTGCTTTTTTTATCGCATTTTTCCATTTGTGTTTGTGTGTGTAAATTTGTGTGTGTTATGTTATAAATCCAGGCAAACATTTGCACCTACCGAGGTTCGAAAGTAAGACCCATAGCTTAATGGCCTGACTATTAACTAAGTAGGCCAGTCGTCTAAATAATGAAGACTAAAATTATAAATTAAATTTTACAACAGAGTTCTCGTTGATCATAAACTAGCCACCACCAAAGACGCCAGTTAACGAGCGTGACGTATGGACGAGCCATCGTCTCCCTCGATCATATTTTAGAGACTTGACCGGATCTTTCAGTCAGACAAGCATATGTTTCGTTTACTATCAGTGTGCATCCATATTATTAACATCGTCGCTGATTATAGTTAGTTATCTTACTTTTGAACTCACAACTATCTGAAGCGGAAAGTTCAATACACAATTCTCAGCCCGTTCATTTAAATTTTATTATCATAGTATGAATATCGTTTCTAAGATTCTTAGGGTGGCTGTGTTTGAATTCATAATTATTATATTGAGATCTTTTTGTTACATTATAATATGCATCATAAATACATACCAATGTTATAGGGTTTCGAGTTTCAAATTACCCGGAATTTGTATAATCTCTCAATTGTCTGAGTATCATTTAATTAATTTGAGGTCGATCATATCAGTGAGCTTTTGAGTAAGCTTTTTAGTTTACATTAATAATAAATTTATATGTTCATTGAGATATTTCGCGATAGTCGAGGTGACGTAATATTGATTAAAAGCTCCTATATATATTTGCAATTTATCATATTTGTAGTATAACAATAATGATAAATTTTCACCGTTAGTCTTGCCGTGAAATCTTACAAATTATGTATATCTGTATAGTTAGAACCCGAGGGACATATCTCCACCTCCGATAAGTGTGTTTCGTGGGAATTTCGATGAAATTTTAATTTTTCGGTTTTTTAGTATTACTATTACAAAGTATTCCATAGCAGCTTTTTCAATGGCTACTCTGTTCAGTGCTTAGCATAAGCTCACCCCGAGTAAGATATTAGATAAAAATGAAAAGCTTATAATTTTCCATTTATTTGAAACATTTTAGAAGCAGTCACACCAGATTTTTATAGCAGCTTCTCCAATTGTTCCTTTTTTCAGTGCTTAAGTATTAACATAATAAAAACACTCAACAGCTCAAATAATCTATACTAATATTATAAAGCTGCAGTGTTTGTTTGTTTGTTTGTTTGAACGCGCTAATCTCTGGTACTACTGGTCCGATTTGAATGATTCTTTCAGTGTTGGGTAGTCCATTTATCGAGGAAGGCTATAGGCTATATTTATTTATTTTTTCAAAATAAGGGATCCGTAATAAAATTGCTATTTTGTAACACAAGGTGTAAAATCAAAAACCTATTTTTTGACAATAGAACAAAATGATGTACAGGCTATAATATAGGCAATATTTTATTACTTATAAAACTATTGCGTGAATTATACTTTATATGGCAAAACAACGTTTGCCGGGTCAGCTAGTATGATATAAAAATGAAAAGATTTTAATTTTCCATTTAATTGAAACATTGTTGACGAAGTCAGACCAGATTTCCTCAGCGGCCTCTTTCTTTCACGGCTTCTTGGAACGCGTTCCGGCTGATTAATAGCTCGTTAAAGTGAGTCTTAAGTTCTCTTTTAAACTTGTGTGAGATCTAAACGGTTGGTATATAATAACTACATATTAGAGGATTCTCTTTCCGTTCACATATCTAACAATCACGGACAAATAAACAAACGTGCTTCAGTGATACGGTTAAAAAAGTTCAAGGGGTTTGACATATTTAATTAATTTCTAGCTTTAAATAATAATTCTCTTCTTGTACCGACATTAATATGAAAAATAATTTTATATCCATGCATCTGTGTAACAATGGTGATGTTATGCTCGGGCTTCCAGTCCTATTATTCCTTGATCAATTTAATTCATTTATTCTCCTCAAAGGCATATTAATTGACAGGTATGCCCGACCAATAACCGTATTATTTTGATGCATCATAAGTGTTTCATAGGGGTTGTTAATATTATTTGAATTTTGAAGAGGCATGGTGCATGTCAGCACGGTATCGAATGCCTTTTCATTTCAACCTTTCGTTTTAATATATGCAGAGACAGACAACGTATGTCATTCAAATCCAACTATTCGTTTTTAATCTATACATTTTATTTCGTTGAACTCTTTACAACTATACTCCATATATTGTTTTATTTTACGTTCGTAATATTGACGTCTATTCCATGGACATTCAAATAAAAAAAACTCCTTCCAATTGTAGACAGGTTATTATCTAATTAGTCTTTGGTTTTCTTTATTTGTATATCTTTCTTTATTCTCTTGTTGCATATTATGTAAAAAATGGGATAAATATACTATTTTCAGTCCTATACTATTTTCAGTGCATTTCCAGTCAGTGGAAAAGAAAAACATAATCGTGAGAAATGTCGGATATTTTGATTGAAATTTTCAATTTTGTCATATACCAAGCATACCTCGAATCTCAGCATACGGGCAGATAGTCTCGATATGGTTTGCAATCGCAAACTTATCGAATCGGTGATGCGGGTATTTACATCGTTCAACTTGTAAAATAGTCTAATGGAACAAAAGACCTGGATATATTTGTACTACTTACATGTTATAAAGTAAGAAGTATTCTTATTCAAGTTGGCTTAAGCTTAGTACTTTTGAATTGTAGTATGCTTATAAAAAGCAGAAACACGTAAGAGAACGTACAAGAAACTCCGTAGCACATTTGTTGTCCATTTACATTATTCACTATGATCGTTTCGAGACATGCTACTATATAGCTGCAGTGTATGTACACACTTTTAGAACGATCTTTGCAGCGAGTTTGCACTCTCTTTCCTAATAAAATTAAAGCCGATTATCCAAGGATAAAACTCCCGATACAAATGAATTGTCTTTAATTAATTAAATATACGATAAATGCAACTAACAGGACTATCACTCAACTTAATTAAGTTAAGCTTAATCGAGTTCAATTTAACCCTTAATAAAATTATATAAAATTATTCGTATAAGGTTATTTTTGATTATAATAATATTAGAATCATCTTACATAACTTAGATTATATTTAATTTAAATGTTAATAATGTTATCCTTAACACCCTCCTTCTATGCCCCATTAGTACCTCGTAGCAAGAAGACATTGACGCAATCAAAGATATGATTTAAAATATAGTTTATAGTTGATAATAACATTACATTAATATGATATAAATAAACTCATCAAATTTCCAATGACAGCGTTATTATCTCTCCGGCGAATTCACCAAAGTTCAGATTAACACACAAATACAACCAGATATCAATGATGCAACATAATAATTATAAAATTACTCTTTAACAAGCTCGAAATTTTTTATGCTAAATAAAATAAAATTACATCATAACTTTCTTGCATATTATGCTCACATGAAATTAAAAAAAAAAAATTGAAGCCATTTGAAGCCTACAAAAATTAAGTTTATAAATCAATAATCCAATTTTGGGGACATGAAAGAAAATAAATAAAGGCATGTTTCAATATTTGTTAAAGACGATATTGTTGAGGTTTCCATTTGTGCTTCGTTATAATCACAGGATATAATTTACGAGTATGATTGTGTGATTGAAGTGATTTCCGAGCAGATGAAGTCTGTGAAGTATCTGACAGTTAAACTTTCAGGTTTCAGTCAGTAAATCTCCCAAGTGCTTTAAGTAAACTTAAGCCAAAATGTTGTAATATCCTGTGTAATACAATATATATATATATATATATATATATATTACATATAATATATTGTTACATATACACAATAATATGCACATGAACTTAATATCATGCAAAATTGTGTAGTTACTCGCTTCAAATAAACTATATTTAGATTTAATAAAACTGCCATACTTATAAAGAAAAATATTTCAAATATTATCTACTAAAAGAAATTGAATTGATTTTGATGTAATTAACACTTTTTAAAGGTTCATGTATTGAAGTAGTTTATATTAATTATTTTAGAGGGTTGCCTTTCACGTTTAATTATCCTAACAACTCAAAATACATGCAAGATACAATCAATGCGAGCTCGAACAATGTATTAATCCGACCTCTGGCATTACAGAGGCTTGGTGAGGACAGGGCCATTCCCCGGAAAATTATGTACGGCATATAGGCATAGCACCTCGCACCTTGGTACGCTGATATTTTATAAAATTTGTACAGTTTTATAAATTATCCATATGTTTATTTTTTGACATTTGAGTTTGTTTTTCAAAAATCTTGTAAACGATATCAATATTATTTATTCAATGATAATTTTCCGCGGCGGCCATTATGGATTTAAATGTAAGTAAGAGATTACGTAACCAGGTAGAAATTAAGTTTACACGCACATCATAATTCCAAATTGACAAAACGAGACAAATTTTGCCAATGTATAATTTTGCCTCGTATAATATGCCAATCAGGAGGCGCAATACCAACAACTAACTCAAAAACGATGCATCATCAATCAATTTTACCATCGTACCACACGCCAGAATCTAAACTATCATCCCTTTTGTCTGGATGGTTCCTTCACAGTGTGATTTTAATGGAACGTACTTCCACGTATTTATATCGCTATTATGAAGCACATTTTATCATCATAACAATATTTATAATCACCTCGTGCCAATGATGTTATACGTTGAAAGCAAAAAGATAAAAAATAACTTTATTTTGCCGGTGAGACTGAACCAATAAGCATTTTCGATTATTTTTCATTCAATAGTTTTAATATAGCGTAGTATTAACGCTTGTTTAATAGGTACTTAATGTAAATAATAAATAAAATCCTAGTGGCATCTCAGGTACCTAAAGTTTCTTAACATATTATATAGTAATGTAATATTTTATAGCAAGCTAAAATCGTAAAGGTATACATTATTTGGTTAGTGTTCCAGTAAATAATTAACTTAATGTAGCGGGCTATTGTGGTGCGTCAACGTAAGATGCATTCAGGAAATTCCACATATGGAATAATTTAATTTTCTTTGTCTTTGTTTGTTAAATATATTTTCATTTTTGCGATGAGATTGATGAAATAATAATAACTAATTAATATCAGTGCATCACTTAGTGTTTCGTAAATTATTGTAATTCTGGTCTTCGGAACTTTAGGATCATAAACTAATGCTCATAAGCCAAAACTTGCAGTTTTCACCTCTGATCTGTTTCATCTCATTTTAATTAATTATGCTACCAAGAGGCGTGCCTACTCCCCGTCTCGTTATAATATTATAACAGAATACTTTTATGAAAGCCGATTTATTAGAACTTTGCTTTAGATATTTTCATAGTTTTCAAACTTACTTAAAGGTGTGTTCATAAGTTTTATATTTATAAAAGGCTAATGTTTAAAAAAAATCTGTTTATAAACTAAATCCAATAACGGTTAACTTTGTATCATTGCATTATAAGGTATAACATCAAGCTTTTAGTATCAAAATATTTAATTGACAACAGTAGAGCTGTATTTGATCTCTAGAATAACAAAAAGAGAAACAGAATTATTTTGAGAACACATTCGCATTGAAGGGCGCTACAAACATGTTGAATATTTGCAATTACAAACATCTGCAAATCAATCTCAAAATGCACATAAGGTTTTTCATTAAAACTTAAAAAGAACAATGTTTTCGTTGCAAAATTTGCTTGAGATGACTTTAAATAGTGTGGATCCACGTATTTCACGACATAAAAGATGCATTAATGCCCTTTACGTGAGGCGCTACCGATTGCAAATTTGGTATCCGAGAGCACTCTCATCGGATCAAACAAAACACGAGCTTTAATACATACACGGATACGATTTTGATGTAAGGTTGTAAGAGTTGTTGAGTGTTAATATTTTTAGCACATCAATACTAACGATGGGCCCACTATGGTTAGGTATCTATCATTAGGTTTGGTTTTGTTTGTAGTAAAGGTTGATGATGCATCCAATATACGATAAAATATATTTATTCAGTTTATTCTTTATGAAATATTTGATAATCTTTAAACACGATTCATATATTGTGTGCAGTACCTTACAAACTTATGTGTTATGTATTATATTACAGCCATTGTAAAATTCTCTATTTGATTGAAAAGAGTGGCCGTTGAGTTTCATGTACGTTTTTCTCACCAGTTCTACTTTTACCGAATACCGATATACGATAAACAATTCTCATACTCTTATTGGAGAACTAAATTGAAATAATTTTTAAAATACGGGATGGGCGCTGCGAAACATTAACTCTGCATGGATACAGTTTCATAGAATTTTTAATTTAATTCGTTGACTTTCAACGAATTCGAAATCATTTTAAGTCCGTTATTTTAATTATTCGGTGTCATTATATTGGTATTGTCTTCAAAGTTTTATTGTCAAAGTAGTATTGTACAGGAAATACTTCTAAAGGAAGTGTTTTTGATAATGGTACAAGCGTCGCAAATTCAATGATTTTTTCCCATCTCAAAAAATGCAAACATGCATGTGTATCCATGTACGTAAATACACAATATATGTACGAACTTATATTCATAGTTCAAAAGTGTCGGTAACAGTAATTTTGTCGCGAGTTTTTCCATATTTAAATGGGTTTTTCTTATCTCAAAAAAACCCAACGAGCGAAAGGAAGTTTTTTACTTAATTTTTTTTAAATCCATTTCATCCATTCCGCGACCACTGCGGACTCTACATCGAAACAATAGGGATATTAGATAGATATTAAAGTATTCGAGGTGGCATAGAGGAAATTTAAAATTACATTCTCATCAAACTGCAATTTAAAACTGTAACATTATGGATTATTAATATTGTTCTACCAATTTGATTATCATTTCAAGGTCCCACGGCTGCGTCCGGTACAATTAATTATACCGGGGCATTTCACTGCCAAAGCCAGAGGCCGGATAAACACATTGTTTGAACGTGCATTGATTGTATTTTGCTTGTATCTAGATTATTCCGGATAAATGTAGATTTTCAATATTTGTTGTCAGATTTTTTTATGGATTTACTTCTGTAGATGAGTCAAAATCAACATGTCGCCAGAAATTGTATTTCGTGATTTGATTTAAACTTTTTTCATTTTTTGTGCAATGAGTTTTGTGCGTTTATTAGATCAAAAAGTAGTCCTTTTCAACTCACCTTTATAAATATATATATTTATACATCTTGCCTACCCACATAGCCCAGTGGTAAGTGACCCTAAATACTGAGCGAGAGGTCCCGGGTTCGAATACCGATTGGTGCAAACATTTATATAATGAATATGGATGTTTGTTTCCGAATCATGGATCTTTTTAAATATTTGTGTATGTTTCAATAAGTATATTGTAATAAATATATCATTGTCTTGTGCCCATAGTACGGGCTATGTCTAGTTTGGCGCAAGATAATTTGTCTAAACCTGTGTTAATATATATACCTATATCGCTAAACAATTTTTCTCAGTCATAATATTATCTATGTTTAATATGTGAAATTGAGTGAATGTGGATATTTCTTATATATGTATTGTATATTTGTATATTGTATGTAACTATTATAGGCGCCGAAAATCGGCTTAAGTTAACTTAAGGTACTTGAGAGATTTACTGAGAGAAACCTGAAAGTTCAACTCGCAGATACTTCACAGACTTCATCTCACCTATACGAGAATTACTCCAATAACAGAACCATACTCCAAACGTATTGCAATACCGTGAACAAAAGGATTACAACTTACTTTTATTCTCTTCCATTTATAGTTTATGATAATAACAATATAACATTGATATTTTATTCAGCGAAGTATCGATTCTGATAATAAAATGAAAACCGCATTAAAACGCCAATCGACTTATGACCTTTTCTCTAATAGATGTTTAATATTCCTGTCCATTATGGTGGCTATTATAATAACAGGGAATAAATGATTTTCAACTGTGATTCATCTTAGTTGCAAGCTTGTGAATGTTTTGGTTATTTTTTGAGCTCAAGTCATGACACCATTATATATACAATATATGTATGTGTCGGTGTTTTATGTATATGTTACACATACTACACTAATACAGCTAATGTACATGTCAGGTGTAGCAGCACAGTAGAATTTTCTAAAAAAATTTATAAAAAAAGTACGGAATTAATAAAAAACAAATAGTTTACAAATATATGTAATGTTTAATATGACGTGTACAAATATTTTAGCAAAAATCTGTATCAATTGCTTTACGTTTTGCTATTTTATTGAAAACCCTGTGTAGTAGTAATTTTAATCCAAATCATTAGAGCCGGTTCCAATACATACTCAAATTCAAAAATAAATGTAAAATATGACCAAAATTTGCTCATTGAGTTAAATAATATACTGAATAATATATTTAAAAATCAATTTTTTCCAAGATTCAATAAAAATTTATATCATCACTAAAACGAGTATAATACTAAGTTTGCGTTGAATCCAACTTAAATAATATTACTTCATCAACTTTGACAATTTGGTCTTCTCTTCCCGTCTTAGGTAAGCCCTGTTTTTACTAGCCCTATATTTATAAACCCGCTATGCTTCACAATGAAATGCATCAAAGATTTCAATTTTAAGGCTGTTTATGCTCGACCGACGTCAGCGCTGACCGTTGGTCGAGCGTGGCGCGTATCCGTTTGCGCTAACCATGTAACGTTTTGTGTTCAACGGACAGCAAGCTGACAGCAGTGATTACAGTATATTATGGCCATATCGCGTCAGCGGACCGACGTACGCCTGACCGACGTACGCCTGACCGACGTACGCCTGACCGACGAGCCCAACTCACGAATTTCGTTAGCGCGACGTAGCTCTACGCACGTAGCGCGTAGCGATCTATTAGCACTTTCATATGTTTTCATTGTTATTGCTTCGCTTGACCGACGTCAGCACTAAATGCATCCTTAATTCTTGACTGAATTGAATTAACTCTTGCCATAATGTCGTGGTGATCATAACTTTTGTTTTAATTCTATCTATATAATCTAATCTAATCTATGAATTGCATGTGAAAAATAAATTTGCTACGCCGTATTGACGAATATAGCCTCGAGCGTATTCATGCATTTGTCGAGGATTTGCGTTGTGTTTTGGTGAATGAATTGTCATGACATTCTGTTTTTCTAGCGGAATTAATTTAAAAGGTGAACATACTTTTTAGAACGGAGTTTGTCCTCGTTTTAACTGATGAATGTCAATAGCTATGTTTACATTTTGAGATACTTAAAATAAACATTAAATAAATTCTTGTTTTAATGGTAGTGGTCGAATTTAGATCTTATATATTTGGATGTAATAAAATGTTTGTTTGAGTTAATTGTTAAATAACTAACTTGTAAGTGGATTTATTTTGATTGAGAAGTGATTTTCGCTTGCTTGGGTTCAATTTGTTGGGGAAAAAGGTTCCTCGCATTCTATAAGAAAAGCAGCAGAGATTCGATGGTTCGGCGCGGTGGTAAGAGCCCATAATGAACAATGAATGCCCTTGCAATTCCACCATAACCACAACTATTGTAAGTTAACCTAGGTTTTGCCAGTCTGTGAAGCCTCACCAGCTTTCATCCTCGGCCTTCCTGGGAATTTCTTGTCGTAAAAGATCCACTTTATTCAGCAGTTTTTAATCTCTTTTAAACATTTCGGTTTTATTACGTCTCTTTAAAGTTTCGTGAGTTCATTAATATGTAATAATATTTATATTTTTTTCAATAAATAATAATTAAAGTGCGCTGATGTGGTACCCAAATATCTACATTCTCTTTTGTACACCGAACTTTTTTCGAATGAGTCCTAACGGTTTTGTGGATAATTTCCATATATTCAGCTATTTATCTTGCTGCACATTTTCGAATGTCGTCCATTTTATCCTTAGATCATTTATACGTCTAGATAGACTATGACAGCTGTGAGAAACATCGAGAAAATATGGGTTTAGAGTTACCCTCTATTTTGAGCAATGCACGCCCACTAACAAGTGTCATAAAAATCGCGAGTGTATGACGAAGCTTGTTACACACACTAAAATGTTAAACCTGGCATATTTTGTTGTTGTTGTCTAACAGCAAGAGACTCTATCTAGACTAAATCATTTAAGATTTTATTCATAACAGGGTGACTAGAGCGAGGTGCATTTTTGCTATCGAAATTTTTGGACTTAAAACGCTGTAACAATCTTATGCTACTCTTACCCTTCATTACCAGTATTGCCATAAACGTCACAATTTCGCGGCCTGCGTTGCATTTTTTCTTAGATTTATTCATTTTGACAAAAAGAAACTCAAAAAAAATATCTAAAAAACAACATTTTAATAATTTGTTTGCTTTTAGAAAATGTAGCTTTTTTAATGTTATCAAAATCAGCTCTCAGTTATCAACCAATTAATAGGTTCTTGAAGCACATCATCTGAGTAGTATGTTTCATACACAATTATAACTGATAAATCCTCAATGTAAAGCAAAATCATGCGATACGGCATTCGCAGTGTAGTATTTCTCGAACGTTTTCCAATCAGATATTCCCAAGTTAGAGGCCGACCATACCAGTTCAATAGATCAGATTCAAAACCTCGTTAGTATATCTAGGTCAAAGTCAAGTATGTTAAGCTTAAGAATAGGAGTATCAAATGCGCTGAGGGGGTTTTAAGATGATTCTAGATTCAGGTCACAACTATTTCCTACAGCTTCCAAAACCCATATAACGAAATCAACCGTTTTAAGGTATTTGGGTTTTACGTTCAACCAAACATATTTTTGCGTATTTACGCCCTGAAGTAAGGTCCATCCAGGTGGAGTCGGCTGTCCTAAAAACTCATCTATGCTGGTAGCTCCTAATCTTTTCAAGCGGGCCGTGGAGGCCAATATAATGAAATGAAAGTCGACAATGTAGTGATAGTTAAAATTACGATGCGGAGTAAAATGGAATCCGCCTGTTGTCACCAAACAAGCTACTCGTTACTCCTTAAGAAAGTGCAGAAAACCTTCCATATGTGTCGGAGACGCTGGAGTTATTATGCCTTTCATTTTCCTGTAAGAAGGGCCTAAGATATTGATGGCTTGTAAAGTTTAAATTTTGGCTGGTCTCAGAGGTGATCGATTATGGTTATTTTATATATCTGACAACAATTTCCTCAACCGCAATCATGAACTATGTACGAGTAGTTTCTTTGTCTCGTACTTTGTATTGCGCTAAGTAACTCTGCGATTTTTTGTTAATATACTTAACTCACTGTGGGTAAAAAGTGACATTAATTGATTTAGCTTTAATCATTCTTCGTTTTGTGATATTATCTAATGGTATGAAATTCAGTGCAACTAAATAAGAGATTCTCAGATTCTAAGAGAGGTGTTCAATGAGCGTCCTATTTCCATATTTTAATACAATATATTTACTACTATTTTGAAGTGCTAGAATCAAGGGCAACAGTGTCCAATAGCAACGCTTGGGCCAATTGAAACATTATATCTTAAAGCAACTCTATTCACTTGCAAGATTATTGCCTGGATAAAAAGCTATAGGTACGGGCTTAAGATATCGCAATCCTTACAATTTCATTTCATTCTTTACCAATTGCTTGTTCTTTGTTTGTTTTAATTGAAAATTTATTTGTTTAATTTTCTGCTTTAACTTTTCTCTAAATTTCCACGTTTTGCTGTACAATACGCATTGTAGGACTATAGTGTCCATTAGGTTTTTTTTAACTTTTACATTGGAATTGCCTTTTAAGATTTCTTTTAATGGTCCAAATCTATTGCACCTTATTGGTACCCTTTTAGTTACTTAGTATTTGTTGTGAAAGTAGTTGAAAGATACTCGTTTTCGTGAGTTAATGTTGTTTCGATATTTTTCTTACGTGCATATATTTTAAAGCCGTCTTTGCACTTTCTTGGTTATAGTGTTCAAGTGGGTTGGTGGTTGATTAGGTTCAAATATCTGCATTATATCTTCTAAGTAACTAGGGGTTTCAGATATTATAGCGATATCACCAGCGATATTACGTCGACTCGTTTATGTGATAACGGATCACCTTGACTCTTGTTTTTGAATTCTAGTATTGCTCATGTCTTTGGGCAGTTGGCTTGTCTACATTCCATCAGGTAAGCTACACTTAATATCACTCTTCCTTAATTTAATAAATCGGTGAGAAGAAGTCATGCGTATTATTTGGCTACTAATGTATTAATTTATGGGCTTTTTAGGGGAGGTTTTCAGTAGTACGTTTTATATTTCACTGTTTTAAGCATATGTTGTTATTTGGTAACTCGGTATAGGGATCCCTGAGACCTATGGTGATCGAAGTTGGGTGTGTAACTAGTGCTTTAGCCTTTACAGCGTCCAACTGGGCGGCCCCCAAGGGGGTGCTGAAACAGGGTAGAGCATTGTGTACATTTTGTGACGACTCACAAACTGCCTGAGGGTATTATCGCCGGTATCGAGTGTTCCGAGTTTTTTGTTCCATCCGTTGGAGGCCAAGGATTTAATTTTGTACGATATTTGATTTTGGAGTGAGTGCGCTTTTGAACAATTCGTTTCAATCCAACTTTATGAAACACTGTCTCGTTCCTCAATTCTTTTAATAAAACGTAACTTTTAACGGAATTGTAATGGCTGATGATTTTATCTAGGTATCTCTAATACTATAATTAAAAAATCTTAATATTAGAATTTCAGCAACTCAATACTGAATTTTATTAATTTACTGGATAGACTTGATCGTATCCGCACAGTTATATAAAATTCAATAAAGCTAGTTAAAAAAATCGCACATGTTAAATTTGTTTGTCTGTTAAAATATTCGATTCAGCTTCTTTAAGCTGAATCGAATATTTTAACAGGAACTACTTTTAGTTCCTTCTCTTTACGTACATACCTTTTTATATGGTCTGATAAACAAAGTATAAAATAGCGGATAAGGCATTGCCCAGGCGTTTAACCACTGAGAATTTTATAAACGTGCCGTTGATACACAAGAGAATTCCTAGGTTTGTTAATATAACAATAGTTTAGATTAGTAAAAAATATAATCAAGCCTGAGTCTAGTAATACGGTTACCGTACGAACAATTTATAATTATTAATATGGGTACTGGACAAATAATTTATTATTATTTTAATTTGTTTTTGGGACCTACCAGTGAACAAGGGCAAATTTGGTTCTGGCACTCGTCGGCCGCAGCCGCGGCACGCTACGCTCGGCCCGTGCGATGTGATTAACAGTGTAAATTGGTTTTTGGGAGCTACAACGTTAGTGAGCTAGAGCCGATTCAATTAGTTAACAATCAGTGAATTACACTGATGTATAACTAAAAAAAACTTTACAATAAATACAAGAACAGGCCAATCAGCGACTTCCTCATAAACTAACGACCAGTATAATTGTCAAAACATAATTATCACTATTGTGTACCCGTGACATTACAATGTCACTAAAACCATTCCGTTAAATTGTTAAAAATGAAGTCGATTGACAATCTACCGGTTAATTATAATATAACTAGTAAATAACAGATAATATACGTGCGACACGGACGAGCAAGAAAAGAAGGACTCTGTGTCGCCTTACATAACAGTAAGCACCAAAAAGAGCCGTTAAACGAGTAAATACATAGCCCGACGCACACACTTACACAAATGCAAGCCGATCGGCCGCCATTATGAGATTTGCCATCTTGTGACAGATCAGTTTGCGTCGGAATAAAATATTTTAAAAATGCCGTCGTGCGTTGTGATAAGGTATAAAAACGATACTATAAAAGTATTTCGGGCCATATATGATTATTTAAGGGAGAAAAAATTGTGTAAATGGTATCCCCCGTAACTGCACACACACTAGCATAAAGGTGCTTCACTTGCTAATATCACGGCGCGGAGTCCTTCTTTTTTTACTCGTCCGTGACCTGCGACATATTTGGTCATTAAAAAAAAATTATAAAACAAAATAAAAATACATTTATGAATAAATATAATTTATTCGTCCACTACCCGTACAAATAGTCTCTTTTTGTAATCAATAATTATCATGATTCTATCAGTCTATAGACATCGAAACATACGTAATAATTAAACAATATTTTGAGGTCATCTTTATATATATATATATATATATATATATATATATATATATATATTATTATCAAAAGCTTTTAACTAGCAATTCACAATATAACAATGCGGTATTGTTTGATTGATTATATATATATATATATATATATATATATATATTATTATCAAAAGCTTTTAACTAGCAATTCACAATATAACAATGCGGTATTGTTTGATTGATTATATATATATATATATATATATATATATATATTATTATCAAAAGCTTTTAACTAGCAATTCACAATATAACAATGCGGTATTGTTTGATTGATATATATATATATATATATATATATATATATATATTATTATCAAAAGCTTTTAACTAGCAATTCACAATATAACAATGCGGTATTGTTTGATTGATTATATATATATATATATATATATATATATATATATATATTATTATCAAAAGCTTTTAACTAGCAATTCACAATATAACAATGCGGTATTGTTTGATTGATTATATATATATATATATATATATATATATATATATATATATATATATATATATATATTATTATCAAAAGCTTTTAACTAGCAATTCACAATATAACAATGCGGTATTGTTTGATTGATTATATATATATATATATATATATATATATATTATTATCAAAAGCTTTTAACTAGCAATTCACAATATAACAATGCGGTATTGTTTGATTGATTATATATATATATATATATATATATATATATTATTATCAAAAGCTTTTAACTAGCAATTCACAATATAACAATGCGGTATTGTTTGATTGATTATATATATATATATATATATATATATATATTATTATCAAAAGCTTTTAACTAGCAATTCACAATATAACAATGCGGTATTGTTTGATTGATTATATATATATATATATATATATATATATATATTATTATCAAAAGCTTTTAACTAGCAATTCACAATATAACAATGCGGTATTGTTTGATTGATTATATATATATATATATATATATATATATATATTATTATCAAAAGCTTTTAACTAGCAATTCACAATATAACATTGCGGTATTGTTTGATTGATTATATATATATATATATATATATATATATATATATATATATTATTATCAAAAGATTTTAACTAGCAATTCACAATATAACAATGCGGTATTGTTTGATTGATTATATATATATATATATATATATATATATATTATTATCAAAAGCTTTTAACTAGCAATTCACAATATAACAATGCGGTATTGTTTGATTGATTATATATATATATATATATATATATATATATATATATATATATATATATATATATATATATATATATATATATATATATATATATATATATATATATATTATTATCAAAAGCTTTTAACTAGCAATTCACAATATAACAATGCGGTATTGTTTGATTGATTATATATATATATATATATATATATATATATATTATTATCAAAAGCTTTTAACTAGCAATTCACAATATAACAATGCGGTATTGTTTGATTGATTATATATATATATATATATATATATATATATATTATTATCAAAAGCTTTTAACTAGCAATTCACAATATAACAATGCGGTATTGTTTGATTGATTATATATATATATATATATATATATATATATATATATATATTATTATCAAAAGCTTTTAACTAGCAATTCACAATATAACAATGCGGTATTGTTTGATTGATTATATATATATATATATATATATATATATATATATATATATATATATTATTATCAAAAGCTTTTAACTAGCAATTCACAATATAACAATGCGGTATTGTTTGATTGATTATATATATATATATATATATATATATTATTATCAAAAGCTTTTAACTAGCAATTCACAATATAACAATGCGGTATTGTTTGATTGATTATATATATATATATATATATATATATATATATATATATATATATATATATATATATATTATTATCAAAAGCTTTTAACTAGCAATTCACAATATAACAATGCGGTATTGTTTGATTGATTAGTGATTTTGAGTGAGTAATCTAAACAGGACTATTTTCAATTATTTATTTACCGTAATATATAATAGTGAAGTTTCCCCGCTTTTCATTAAAACGAACTAATAATTGAAACACTAATTGTCATATCGTATTATCGTACTAATTCATGTTGAAATATTTTAATGGTATTTATAATATACCAAGCTGTAGAGTGAGAATGGTTTTAAAAATAGAATGTTCTTAACTCATTTTCCTTAGAGGCTATACGCAAATCATAAAAGTCACCAAATATACCTAAGTACCTATTTTAATCAATTTGATTTCCACTCTTTATAAGGCGTAACTTTCGCGTTTTAATGTCTGAGATGAAGACTGTTATATCGTATATTTTTTATTAATTGCTGTTTTTATGTGAATATAATATAAACAAATCAATTTTAAATACATATCGATTGTATTCAATTTAATCGATTGATCAGAATGAATTTGGTTAAATTTTTAAAATCCAGAATGACTGTCGCATTAAATTATCATTCCAACAAAATATCGTTTCCAAGTTTCACTAACACCGGCTGTACGTTCGGTTTAAAAAAAACGGGTGAAGTGGAGTACTTTTGTTTCTCATAATTACGTAAGTAAGTAAGCATAGCTTTCGCGTTGAGCTGCGATACGTCCACCCACTGAAAGCGCTTAAAGCGGTCTGATTTTCAAGTGTAACTAAAAGTACTCTGTGAGTCTGAAGTGGTCTGAGTTGAGGAAGGATCAGGGCGACGCTGTTTAGAAATTATTTTATTTTAAACAATATAATTCCATTAAATTTTTAATGTAAATAAAGAAGTATTTATGTCATTCGTTTAGTAGTATGTTATGAATTTACAGCACAATATTCTGTGAAATATCAGAATTTGGGATCCATAATATTTTCCCGAAAATGTTAATAAAATGAACGCATAAATCTTTTATTTGCTCTCCTGAGTACGCAATCTGAATATTTTGTATTTTGTAATGTACTCGTATGTGGTAAATTGTAGTCGATTAATAGCAGTAGTGAAATTACTCTATTAATTAAAATACTAATTTTCCAGTTAATAATTTTACTAAGAGAAATATTTTCAAACATTCCATTGAGAACGAATAAAACTTTTATTTTATCATGTTTGTTTGATCCCTATATTGTCTGAGTCAGAATTACATTGAAAATTTGCTACTAATTATATTATATATGGTCGAATGTCCTAGATAGCATGATGAAGGGTAGATCTAACTCTCTTCCGAAGATCATATCATCAAATAACCAATAGCAACTAACTACTGGAAATCGGAAAATGGAAATAGACACACAAACAGAAAGCACATTAAAAAAACAAAATCCTCCCCCAAGCCGACTGGTCCTCGTGGGGGAAAAAGACCAAGACCCTCTAAAGACAGAGACAAAAAATAAAACAAGAAACAACCTGTTTATTGCAACATTAAATGTAAGATCCCTAAGAACGCCAGAAAAACTTATAGAATTAGAAGAAGCAACAAAATATTTAAAATGGGACATCATAGGTTTAAGCGAAGTTTAAAAGATTTGGTGAAAGTATACAAGATTATGGTGACTATATTCTACATCATAAAGGAGAAATTGCAGGAATGTATGGAGTAGGATTCTTAGTTAAAAAGAAACTTGCAAGAGGCATAGAAGAAATAAAAGGTGTTACGGAGCGAATTGCTATCTTAAATATAAAATTACCACTGCAAAATGAGAAATATAGCATGTGGTCCAAAATACAGGCCTATTCACCAACCGAGTCATGCAGAAAAGATGATGTCGCAAAGATAGATATATTTTATAAAGATTTACAAGATGTCTTAGAAACTTCACATAAGAATATTGTTTTAATGGGAGACTTTAGTGGACAAATTGGACAGAGACATTTAGGAGAGCAATATACAGTAGGAGAACACGGGATGGGTAAACGCTCTAAAAATGGAGAAAGACTCATTACATTCTGCATGTAAAACAAATTAAGCATCTTAAATAGTTTTTATAAAAAGAAGGAGAATAAAAAGTGGGCATGGCATTCTCCTGATGGAAGCTACAGAAATGAGATTGATTTTATAATTACTAATAACGTCCAAGTTTTTAAAAATATCTCAGTTATTAATAAATTAAACTTTAATACAGACCACAGAATGGTTAGAGGTGGTATATCTTGCACATATATAAGAAAGAAAAGAAGATACCAGAAAGAAGCAACAAGCTTAAATTGCACGGGTAACGCCAATAACCTTCTTAAAAATTTAAATAATCTATTAGCTCAAGGCATTAATACAGAAGATGAATATGATCATTTGGTAAAATTAATTAAAAATGAAACTTTTAAAACAAATAAAGAAAAGAAGACAGTAATTTCAGATAAAACAAAAGAATTGTTGGATGAAAGGAAAACCTTATTACTAAACAAGAAAGACAATAAGAAAAAAATAACTGAGTTGAGCAAAAAGATTAATGAGAGGATAGGAAAAGATAGAAAGGTGAGAAGAGAAACAACCTTAACAAAATATATTGAAACTAATGGTGGAGTAAAGAAGGCTTTCAAAGAACTGAACAATAAAAAGGATTGGATGTCAAGTTTTAAAAAAATGAACGGAAATCTTACTAGCAAGAGACCAGATATCCTGAGAATCGCTACGGATTACTACCGGAAACTTTATAGCAGCAACCAAAATGCAAAACGTGATCGTTGCTTCGAAGACTTTACAATCACAGAACCAGTGCCTAGCATTCTTCAGAAAGAAGTAACAAATGCTATTAAAAGCCAGAAATTAGAAAAAGCTCCAGGGCCAGATCAAATAACTAATGAGCTCCTTAAAACCATATCACCAGTTGACCATAAACCATATAACAACACCACACCTGACAGATATTTTTAACAATATAATGGAAACTGAAATGATACCAGCCGATTGGACGAAATCTACAATAATTTTGTTGCACAAAAAAGGAGACAAAGAAGATATTGGGAACTACCGTCCTATAAGCCTTATGTCCAATATTTACAAAATTTTCTCGAAACTATTATTAAATCGTATCTCACCCATTTTAGAAAAAAATCAACCTAAAGAACAAGCAGGCTTCCGGAGTAAATTTTCAACTGCAGATCATATACACAGGTTTTACAAAAATATAATGAGTACAACAAAATATATTTCATAGGATTTATCGACTTTAATAAAGCATTTGATTCTCTGGAACATGATTACATTTGGGATGCACTGCGAAAACAAGGAGTAAACAACAAGTACATTCGTCTTCTCCAAAATGTATACCTAAACAGTACTGCACAGGTCAAACTGGAGACAGCCGGAGAAGAGTTCCGCATCGAGAGGGGTGTCCGTCAAGGCGATCCTATTTCTCCTAAGCTCTTCACAGCAGTCCTAGAGATGATTTTCAAGAAACTAGAGTGGGAATGTTTTGGCCTAAATATAAACGGCGAAAAATTGAACCATTTACGATTCGCAGATCATCATTCTATTTTCGGAGAGTGAAAACTACCTAGAGCAAATGTTGCAACAACTTGCAAACGAAAGTGCTAAAGCCGGCTTGCAAATAAATGCGTCCAAAACGAAAATCTTGACCAACTCATCCGGCCTAACTGGTTCGATAGTAGTTTACAATGAAACAGTAGAATACGTCACAGAATATATCTATTTAGGACAGTTAATAACCCCTAGAAATAACATGAAGCAAGAAATAGACAGACGCATTAGTAATACATGGATAAGATACTGGACTTTGAGTGAAATCATGAAAAACCCCGAAATACCTATAGGAATAAAAAAAAAATCTATAACACGTGTATACTCCCATGTCTAACATATGGACGTCAAACTTGGGCTCTAACAGACCATCTCTCGGAAAAAGTAAAAGTGTGCCAAAACTCCATAGAAAGAAGCGTAATTGGAGTTCGGAGACGAGACAAAGTTACGTTAGAAAACATAAAGAGTCAGACAAAATTCAAAAACGCACAAGCTCTGTCAAAAGCAAAAGTGGAAATGGACTGGACACATTCTGAGGGAAGAGAAAGAGAAATGGACAAAAACCGTTACAGAATGGTATCCAAGAGACGGGAAACGAAGGAAAGGTAGACAGATTAGAAGGAGGACGATTTTAAAAGAATAGCAGGACCGGACTGGATGAGAGTAGCCAGAGACCGAATAAGGTGGAAGTCTTTAGAGGAGGCCTTTGTCGAGAGACAAATTACTAGTTAAGATAATTTAAGTTTTATTTATAAGAAAAAAAAATGAAGTCACTAGTAATAATAAAGGCTATTTTATTTTTATTTTATTTTTATTATATTATATATGAGTGACGGTAATGCGAATTCAGTTCTTATGCTCCAGACCAAAATTGCTGAACGTGCCTTAAATAGTGAAACACTTCAATAATGTAATATTATTATTCAATAAAACTGATCCTAATTAATATATTTTTTAATATAAAACCATAAATTAAAATAACATTAAGTTTTATTGAAGTGAAAGCTTTTGAGCAGAGCTTTCAAGAGTAGGCGCGTTGGACATTTTTTAACATAAGAAAATACCATTTATCTCGTTAACTATCTACTATAACCATTACAAAATACACTATATTTAAAAGTTTTTCTGCGTAATATTATCTGAAAATTTTTAAACATATTTTCTGACGTTTCCAAAAATTCTAACGTTCTAGTTTCAGTTTCACTTCTGTTGGCACTCCCGGAGTGCCACTATTTTTTAAAGTGAAAACTTCTTTAGCCGCGTTGGGCAGTTTTTGGTAGAGGGAAAATCTTATAGATTCGCTCGACTTCTGCACGCGATAAATAAAAAATTAAAAAATATTGTTAGACACTTTTGGGTGGGTGAAATCTCGTGAATTCGCGTCACCGAAATGCTTATAGCAGTATATCTGTAGCTATACAGCTGACGTATTGTGATTTAGTGAAAAGCACAATGTGTATATACTGTGCATTGTTAAAATAGTGTTTTTGTTTGATTAATATATTATCAAAATAATTTTAAAAATAAAATAAAATTTATTGTTTAATTGTTCTTAAACATTATGAAATTCCATATTTTAATACTAAAAGTTTTAAGCTTTTACTTTTATCGGCAGTATTTAGAACTACCATTTCATACAAGTCCATATTAATTTGGACAAGGTATCATAAATATAAACTAGCCCTTTTCTTAGTGTTTCGTAAGCAAAAGCCTTCTCTTGTTATATGTCTTAATTAAAATAAATTACTTTCGGTGTTGAAACAAACATCAAATCAAGTCAGACTAGATATCAAATACAACTTGAACACTAGCCCTCCTATCTCCATCCTAGTCAGTCTAATCTAGTCTATTACGACATATTATTATCTATTAAGACCATACACTTACGACATACTAGCGTATAGGCAAATAAACCGTGCGATAGAGAAGAATATTTTTTTATGAAAATTAGGGGCGAGACGAGCAGAACGTTCAGCTGATTGTAATTGATACGCCCTTCCCATTACAATGCAGTGCCGCTTAAGATTATTGAAAAACCCAAAAATTTAGAGCAGCACTACTACTGTGCTCGTCACCTTGATACATAAGATGTATAGGTATGTACCGATATGGACTGCCAGTATACTGCCGCACTACCCTAGGGAAATATATGACGTCATAAATCGCCGCCATATTCTACTGGCGTTTTCGAGGTAAAGTACTCGCAGTACTTTGATCACGTGATCAGTCAAAACCACTCGAGTGCCTAAAATATTAATTAAAATATTTTTAATTTGACAGTACTCCAACAAAAGTTTTTTTTTTATGAACTAGAAAACTTTAATACACTCATTTGAATGCTGTGTCAAAAAATGCGGCTGAAAGTATACGGGATTGCGTTCAGTTTTACATAGTAACCAGTATAACTGGCTTTAAAGGAATGGCTTCACAGTATACTAAATTGACGTCACACTGTGCAGTGGTCGCAGTGCATATCGGAAAATACCCAATATTTAACTAGCTAACCACTAGCTTACGCACACATTGACAAATCAATATTCGTCTCACATAATTGGGCTCTCAGGTTGACTATTCGCTAGTATATTCTGATTCTAGATTAGTACACAGAAATCATTAGTGTAACATATCCAATAATTCCAAATAATTGGATTCTCAATACGAAGATTGATTTGAAGGGCTTTCAAGGTGCCTGCCACATATTAATTGGCTTGATATTGGATGCTACTACCATATCCAATGACTAACGTCAGTGCATCGGCAACTGGCATTAATTAATTCTTAAGATAATTAGTTTTCAATTTATTTATTTCAATATAGTTGTCAAAGGATAAATCTATTTTGTAATTTACACAACATGTTTGCTTTGATGTCAATTCCATACGAATTGCAATTATATAGTAGTGCAATTTAGCAAAGATTTTAATTAAATTTACGTTACATTTGAAACACAGAGTCTGTACATTCAATTAATACACCGCACCGTCCTTCGCAACGGCTATTGCGAGCCGTCGTGATACGTCAGAAAAAAGTCATAAATAGTTTATTACGATAAAATTATCGACTCGAAAATAGTCTAAGTAATCTTCCTCTGATGACGTATGACTTAAACTTTCTTTTCCCAATGGCTAATAATGAGGAATCATGTGTGTACAAATCAAATATCACAATAATTAAGTAAAACTATTATAACAGAAAATGTTAAAATGCAGAAATCCTTATACTTTGGATCTGTATAAATTATACGAGTACCACTAAATCAAATCATGAACCGAGAATATATTCAATATTAAAAGAAAAGAAACATAACGACATATTCTACGAATATCTACAACTAAAGACGACTTTATTTAAATATTACTAGCTGACCCAGCAAATGTTGTATTTGCCATATAAAGTAATAAAAAAAAATCAATATTTAAAATTATTGTGGTATAAAAAAATAGACGACCGATTCTCAGAATAGAATTATATTAAAATCGCGATACAAAAAAAACAACGTATAAAAAAACCGACTTCAAAAACTGAAAAGTATCAAATAACTAAAAATTTAATTTAATACACCTCTTATGCAAACCTTTACCTTAATATTTATAAAATACTATTATTTGTATGTGCTACCTAATGATAGGTTTTAAGTCAGTGCCAAGCCCTAAACAAAATAAAACTTAATATTATAAACAGCTTACTTACTGTAATTATTTAGGTTGTCTGGCCACGCGTGTCTGCTCGCTTGGTTCTAGCCGAAGCTATCCCGCTCAAAGTCACACGTGGCAAGTGTAGGGTGTGTACCTTTATTACATTTGGCTTGGCACCGACTTCAAAGCTATGTAGCACATACAAATAATGCATTTATTTCACATCGAACAAAAGAAGAATTACGTAAACTGGATCATAAATCTCAGAGTAATCGGTGTACAAACATAAAAAAAATACCGATCGAATTAATAATCTCCTCCTTTTTGAAGTCGATTAGAAATAGGTATTGATTGTAGACGGGTGAATATCACAGGAGCACTCCATCTGCGGAATGGCTCAATTCCATTATGTCTTACTCGCTGTTGTTGTGTTTGATGTGCGCGAACTCGTTGCATTCTAAGCCTGTCTACTATCATTGTCACTCACTAAAGAACGCAATTCTGGCATAGCAATACAACTATTTGCCTGATCTGTCTCTCTCTGGTCATCATTATGGTAAGCACGTGAGGTAGATCTTCACACATTTGATTGACTGCGACGACCTAAGTCAGGTGTTCTTCTCCTCGGCATCGATAATTGCAATTAATCAAAGTGAGAAAAGTTCTCGCGCAATTTGCGGTAATTGTCAGTCACAAAAATCTTCATACTTTGTCTAAGATCTATCGATGCACTCTTTGTCTAAGGTGTCGATCGACATATTGGTTCTCAAATGTCAAATATTATGGTTAGGTCCAGAAATTTAATTTGTGACAAAACTTTTTTTTTTATTTTTTTTATTAATTCGTTCTTGCGAACAGGCTATAGCCAGGGGCCTTACTGCCTTGTCTTAAGTATTTTCATTTAATTTTGTATTTGTTTTCACAAAAAGTCTAATCAAGTTTTCTCATTTCATCTTTCATCGATTCCATTTTCCTTTTCTAATTATGTATATTCGATAGCGAACATCTATAGTTGTTTCTTTCATCAAATCCAATTCAGTCTTAAAGTCATCAGTGATTTTACCATTTCCGATAATGTTCTATTCTCTAAAGAATATCTTCCATATCTTCCTTTGACAAAACTTAAGATTTATCAGTCTATGGTTAATTGTCAAATGCCAAATATTATGGTTGCGTTCAGAAATTGAATATGTGACAAAACTTAAGATTTATCAATCTACATAAAAATAGTCGGATGGATAGTAAATAACTGTAGTTACCAACTATAATTTGCTAAAAATAAGTTTATTTTTTATCTCCTGAGAAAGTTATAAAGATATAAATATTCTAATTGGTTATTCATTTTAAACTAACCAAAGGAAAAACAAAGTTGTTGTTTTTATTATATACCGAGCATTTCATATTTATTCACCTTTTAAACCTTCTCTGCACTTCCAAAAATAATCCAAGACCAAAATTAGCCAAATCGGTCCAGCTGTTCTCGAGTTTTAGCGAGACTAACGAACAGAAATTCATTTTTATATACATAGATGATAGATGATACGTACCCAATTAGAAAACAGAATTTATGAGATATAAGCAAAAGTTAATTTATAGTAATCAGTAGTTAAGGAATAAATAAATTCAAGTAGCTTTTTATATTGTGATACTGAAAAATATGATCAATTAATATTCCTTATGTGAACAAATTAAAATTTCTTTAATTTCGTAAATGTGTTAAATTTTATAAATTGTGTTAAATTACATGAGTAAAAACTCAATTACGGCATTTGTAAACGACTTAAATACGATAAACTATTTTATCATAAGAATAATTTCTATTTTGATTGGTCAAACATTTTACTTCAGAGATTAATCATTTCCACTGCTTGAAATGGAAACATCAACAGCAGTAACAAGCACAAAATCAATGTAACAGTTAGTTTATAATGTTCAGTATTTCGGTACAGAGATATGATTAAAATATCAGCGTTGTATTTTGAATTAACGAATTTTGATTATGCTAAATAATTTTAGTCCCAGGTGTAAAATATATATTTCGAGATAAGACAATCACAGAATCGCTTATTTCCATCGATGTTTTTTTTCTAGACAAAGATTTGAATTTGTATTGAAAAAAAAAACAATGTCACAAATACTTTATTGACATAAAATCAAACAGATTGCTCGTGAACCTCAATCACTAAAATATAATAATTCAAAGGAATCGACTTCGAAAAAGTAATGAGGGCTTTCAATGTTATGTAACAGTTTAAATTTTTTTTAACTATACGTAGTAATTCAGAAGGAATAAGTATTTAAATGGTATTTTCTTTGATTAACGCGAGTGTTACATATTTAAATAAAACACCTTTTAAAATTTTAAAATGCGTGTAACTGTACTGTGGGTATTAATTTAGAGATTAACCCAAAACTACACATACCAAAAAAGAAGAGAACACTGTCAGTAAATTTTGCCAAAACCATCTGTCTACAGCAAATACCATCTCCGAGGCAATAAATGGCGCTAAACGTCATCATGACAACTATTACAAATACTATCCCGACGCTTACCAGCTGCAGCCTTCTGAAAATGCTCTGAAATACTCTAAGCGTGGTGGTCTACTTAACGTGACTTTGGTGAACTTGTGGTATACCTTCTACAGAAGCCACAGTAGGAATAGAATAGAATAGAACGTGCCCTGAAAAAGTCAGGATATATCGGGTTAACTAAAATAATAGTAAAAAATTAAATTTTACGCATAATCGAATGTAAAAACATATTTAAAATTACACGTGTTTTAATCCTTTAAAAAGTATTTTACTTAAAGATTGAAATGTTCAAATTGAAACACTCGTAATTGTGCGCCACGACGAGGCTATGTCACTTCCTTTGAGTTTAGTCAGCCCTATATCAGGAGCGTACCGTGCATTTCACTAGAACGAGAGGAAATTTAAAGTTGAAATTAATATCAAACACTGAGGATCATGATATTGTAAACGCAATTAAAAGTTGCGACCTGTCATGTGCCCACCTTACTCAAACAAAAACCAATAGTTTACCTACTTTGCACTGACCTAGAACTACGAAAATTGATAGTACTCTTCATTAAAAAAAAACACAACATTAAATTAAAATTAAACTGAAATTGATAATAAACTAGCACCACGCCTACAGTGCCAAAATATAAAAAAACAAAAGCTACAAAATAACTAGTTTATCGTAGCCCCAACAATTACTTTTGAAGTAGACGCGTATATTCGTTGAAACACTGCTACCGAATTGAAAAAATGTAAACAAATTACATAATATTAAGAGGTATTTTTGATAAAGCCCGCAGCGAATTGAATGTAGAACAAAAATAAACCTCGCTTTAGTCACAGTAGAAATGTACTGACATTCACACAAACAGCGCATTGGCGAGGCCCCTAAGCGGTATCCGCGGAGTTGCAGTAGCGAGTGCCACGTAAAGTCAACTGTGGTCATGTTTACTTATAGATAAAATTAAAAAAAAAAACTACTTTTCAAAATTAACTTAACGCCTTTATTTAATTTACAATGATTTAGAAAAATATTACTTTTTTAACGGGAGCGGGTGCTTACGGGTGGTACGTGTAATGATGTACAAGCCACGGGGTGTAGTTACGAATAAGGCAGACATAAATATCATTAAGTCATATGCGGAATTAACACTCCCGAAAATCTTAATAATGATACACATATTGATTTTATTGAAAAAGTCACATGCGCCATCTTGGATCTCAAAATAGATGTCATATTCGGAATCAACCCTCCCAAAAATCTAGAAAATTATACCCATATTGATTTTATTGAAAAAGTAACATCTGGCATCTTGGATCTCAAAGTAGATCGACACTCCGATATTTCAAAAATTTTACGCTTTTTTTTAACGTAACGACTTTTGCCGGCTAGGGTACCGCTCCGCAACGCCCCGCAAAGAAATTCCTTCCAAAAAATACAGTAAATTGAAAACCGTTTTCCGTTTTTGAAGTCGGTTAAAAAAATAACATGACAACCCTATCTATTAGGTACTTCGTTTGAGTGTAGGCGCGTGTAGGTAAGTATTTTATCAACTAGGCTTAGTTTCCATACTGTTCCATATTTCTACTGTCCCTTAGTGAAGTTTTAACTTTAATGGTAACTAAGAACATACTGCTTACCGTGTTTAGAATCTATATAAAAATACGAGTTCTATTCTTTCTAAATATAAGTTAAGCCTTTTATCTTACGTTTCGCTAACACAGCATAATTAATATTTTAATTCAGTTATAAATTCACACGATTTAACCCTTTTAAAGTATTTTATTTAAATGTGGGTTACATCAATTGAAGATAAATTAATAATTATGGCTTAACTTTTTTTTGTAATAATATACAGGCACGTTTAATCATTTACGCTTAAGGTATAGAGGTATACCCTGAGAAAGAAATCTTCTTTCCAACTTAAATGAATTTTTGCATCTATAAAATAAATCACAATTTGAATTTATTATTTCAATTACAACACATTCGACTTTTTTGAAAATTCTGAAACGAATCCCGCCTGAAATCATTAAAGCTTAATTTTAATCAATTTAATTTCCCCTCTTTTCAGAAGTAAATGTAAAAATTAGCAACCTATGTCAAACGTTAGACTCTAAAAAAACAGACTTCAAAAACTAAAAGGTAAAAAATAACTTTAATAAAGATTTAATTCAATATACCTCTTCAGCAAAACTAATACCTTTAATATAATATAATACTATTATTTGTATGTGCTACCAATTAATAGGTTTTAAGTCGGTGCAAATCCCTAAATAAAATAAAACTTTATATTATAAACAGATTACTAAATGTAATTATCGAAACTGCCCGCTTGGATTGTTTTGTTCTAGACGAAGTTATCCCGCTCAAAGTCATGCGTGGCGAGTGTAGGTACCTACCATTACATTTGGCTTGACACTGACTTCAAACCTATCAATCGGTAGCAAACGTTTCAATGAAATCTTTATCAAGTTATTTTATAAAAAAAAATAAACTCGGTTTTTAACACAGGTTTTACGTTTTACTTTTTTATGTCTGTAATAGGATGTTCTGTAAATTAGAGTAGGTATTTTCTATTATACATCAGGTAAACTAGAACATTTCGTTGCATTTATCGTCATAATATATTAAATAGTACTTTTTTAAGTAGATATACTCTTTGAAAGGTGCCGCGCGCCATAACCAATATAAAGCCCAAGTACGGGAACAGAAAAAAGGAATCGACACAGAACAAATTGCTTTAGGAAACACTATTTCACGTTCTTGTGAGACAGTCAAATATCGTGAAGAACGTTTGTTAACTATGAATGACAGATAGACTAAGACCCACTTATCGGGACACGATATATATAATTATAATATATATATATCGTGATGAAACGATGATTTTACTTCATTTCTATGTAGTGTAAAACTTATTTAATTAATTACACTTTGAACCGGACGCTTTGCTGTTCGCAGAAAACTTAAAACTAGTCAAACGTAAATTAATTTCAAAACATACAGGTTTAATTGAACGATATCAGTTTTGCTCAAAGAGAACTCTCAAATACTGCATTTACTCTGAACTTAGAACTTTGGTTACTAGAACATATTTCAAATGTGAACTCAGCGCTTTTCCGATAATCTATTTCGAGGGACCTTCTATATGATTGTGGATGAGAGTCTTTGAAAAATGTTTGTATGAGTACGTAGGGCAGTCAGAAGTATATTAAGCAATGTACTGCAATAACGCGTGGCTGCAGAGAATGTCTGGAATTTGGAATTCCAATATTTTTCATACATTTGATAGCAAGTGAAGCTTTGTGTGTTTAAAATTAATATGGAAGGTATTTTTAACTTTATTTTTGTTTGTGATTTATATTTGAATTCTCTTTTAATTTTATTACTTTTTGTTGTCCATGCATGTAATTCAACTATAGCTGACCTGTAAAGTATTTCACTTAGCTTGAATACTTAATTACAGTTTGAAAAAAAATACAAATAGAAATCCGAAATTTGTGATTTGTGATTTGCTATTGATGCCAAAGTGTACATTGCACTGTGTAACTGCTTTATACTTTTTGTCACGTTATTATAATCTTATTTGATATTTGATTTTGCTATTACATACTTTTTGTGTCAACTCTTTATTTATTTTCGAACATAAATGAAGCTTTAGTTATTCCTTCTATGTAATATTATGAACTATTATGCTGTTGATAGTTGCATCAAAACCCAGTCGTAAATTGTTTTAGTTATAATAATTTTGTTTTTAGTCAAAGACTTTTATTTTGATATTAAAAGTCATGCTACTGTGTCATATATGTCATTTCACATAATTTTTTCCTCCAGATGTGTTTTCATCAGTCACAATTATATTTTAGGTATAGATTTATATACATCAGAATGCAATTTTCATTTCCTTGCATTTCCAATTGAGCTGTTTATTTTCAGTCGTACGTGGTACATAACATTAGACGAAACTTAATCAACCTTGTATGCTTCCAGCTTCGTACTTTGCTTCCTTCAACTTCCTTCAATTAATTGCAAAGAGACTATTAAACATTATAGAAAACAAAACGATTTCTGAATAATTTGATTTTCACAAGGGCCATTCCCCTGGGCATCAGTTAGCAAGAGTTGCTAAACACAAGACCGTTAACCTTAATTTATATCAATCTACTGGCATGATACTAGTAAATGTCGAAAAGGCTTTTGACACAGTATGGCATTCTGGCCTGATTCATAAACTTATCTTACATGAAGATCCATTTCCTTTGGTTTAACTACTGAAATGTTATTAAAATAAACACTCTTTTTCAGTCCAAATTGGCGATGTTCTGTCGAGTCAATCACTTGTGCCAGCTGGTGTCCCTCAGGGTTTAATTCAAGGTCCCTATTTATTTATAATGGAGGTACATAAATGATGTCCAAAAACATTCATATGCCCACCTCACTGGATTTGCTATCTTCAGATGATACCGCTAGCTTCACGTCTTCTGATTATATCGATGGAATTGCCTATTATTTATTATAATTAGTGGATAAAAAATTAACCGCCTTAAAATGAAAACAATAACGCTTTTTGGTTAATACCTCTCTGATTTACAGACTAAGTATATAGTCAGCTTACCCCATGGAGTACTATGGTTGTTATTAACGTTATGGCTAAGGTCTAGTATTAGACAAAAAGCTCAATTAAACACAAAATACTAACGCCCTTTATTTCTTAATTACTAAGAGATGAAAGCAATACCTCTCAGTCCTGTATTCGTCTAATATTATCAAAATATCAAGATTTTTTTATACTTTTGAACATCCACTTAATGATCGATATCGCCTACCCCATCTCTACTTTTTTTCGAGTACGAATTTGCACCAATACCTGTTTCTTGATCGATGCAGCGCCTTTCCAGTGCATCTCAGCTAGACAGACTTAGTCGTAGATAAAAAAATTGTTGTATTATTTAAATTTATTTGTAAAGTATAGGTATTATTTAATATGTAAGTATCCATCCCTCCTCTGTGGTATTACTATGTTGTATTTGATTATAAGTTTATGATTAACAAAGAACTTTATAAAAGAATAGAAACAGAAACTTTGTAAAAAAAACAAATTTCAAGTGTAAGAATATAAAAGCAAAATAAATCCTAAGCTTAGTATTAAAATCCAGAGTTAAATGGCAGATTCTACTTATAATGTTATTTATACGATAATACCCGGTTTATGTTATTTATTATCTCTAAGTGTAAATTGATTCTAATCACACGAAACTAATTATTTTCGCCAACATTCATTCAACAAGTTTAAGCGCCATTGTGAATCACAACTACAGCATACTCAAAACGCATGTAGGAACTAACAAAAATTGTATTTATTTATTAAAATTAATTGCCCTTCAGTTCAATACTGTCACCCCTTATAAGCGATTTAAGGTAGAAACAGTCATAGTATGGGAGGTGTATATCTTATACGTCAATATAAAATAAACATCTATTATTAAGACATTAATTATTGTATTGCTGATTGAAGAATGTCAATAAAATGGAACTCGTTAATTAAGCTAAGCACGAATGAAACTAAACGATTTCGTATAACCCACGATGAAAATAGTGACTTCATCAATTGTTGCGTGTTGTCCTGTAGGCGTCTTATGGGCTCTGAAGACAATTTTGTTTTATCAGACCGTCGTCAATAATGCTATCAATTCGTTGAGTAATAAAGTTATAATTGAATGCAGTGCGATGGGGATAGACACAATATTTCTACGTTGTTGATTTTCAATCAATCAATACCGTTCAACTTCATTGATCCCGTTGCTTGACTTGAACTACGTAGTTTATCTTGCTCTTATACATCTTTGACTTTGAGCATTGTGAATAATTCTACTATTTAAGTTTGTATCTCTATTTGGTGCAGAAATAGAAATACAACTGAAAATAAGATATATAATACTGCTGTTTCCCAATGTAGAAGTGAATTTACGGATAGGCTATTTGCTACTTATCTATCGAATAAACACATCATAATTGTCATCATACACAATTCATAATAAAATAATATGTTTTAATAAAAGCATATTTGCTTACTTATAAATATATTTAAGTGAAACTTCTTTAGGCGCATGAGGGTAATTTTTTTACAAATGAAACGGAAGCATCACGGAAATTTGAGACGTTTTTGTTCAAGAAGAAGAGGAGGTTTTTGTTGAGGGAGAGAGCGATTGACACCGATTGAGTAAAAGTATTTCTTATTTTCGGGCTGTATCATGCAGGTTTAGTGCGCTGCCGCTAGTAAGTAGAATATCTTCCCTTAAAGCCTTGTATCGTGCAGGTTTTTTTTTAATCCAAGGGGGCCGCCGCGCAAAATTATGATTTCAACATTATGAATGTCGTATCCGAGGTTGTTGGGGGTGCAGAGAACGAATTTGGGATCATTTTTAAAATCCAACATGGACGCCGGGCAAACTTTTTGATTTCAACAATATGGATATCGTATCCGAGGTTCTCTAGGGTGCAGAGGACGAATTTGGGATCATTTTTTAAATCTAAGATGGCCGCCGCGCAAATTCGCATATTTAACAATATGGATATCGAATCCGAGGTTCTCGAGGGTGCAGAGAACGAATTTGGGATAATTTTTGAAATCCAAGAAGGCCACAACGCAAAATTATGATTTCAACAATATGGTTATCGAATCCGAGCTTCTTGAGGGTGCAGAGAACGAATTTGAGATCATTTTTGAAATCCAAGAAGGCCACCACGCAAAATTATGATTTTAACAAAATATTGTTAAAAATCATAATTTTGCTAATACTGGATTAAAATTGATAACAATGGATATCGTATCCGAGGTTATCGAGGGTGCAGAGAACAAATTTGGGACTATTTTTGAAATCCAAGATGGTCGCTGCGCAAATTTATGATTTCAACAATATGGATATCGGATCTGAGCCTATCGAGGGTGCAGAGAACGAATTTGAGATCATTTTTGAAATCCAAGATGGCCGCTGCGCAAAATTATGATTTCAACAATATGGATATCGTGAGGTTCTCGAGGGTGCAGAGAATGAATTTGGTGTCATTTATTAAATCCAGTGTCTATATGTGCCAAAAAAGTGTCACGAAAATGTGGTACGTTTTTATCCAAGAAGAGGGAGATTGAGACCGATTGAGATAGAGTGAGAAAGGGCGAAGGAAGCACATGGCATAGAGTGAGAAAGGGCGAAGGAAGCACATGGCACCGCTAGTAAGTAGAACAACTTCTCTACTAGAGTTATATCGTACAGATTCAGCGCGCGACCGCGAAAACGTAGAACATCTTCCCCACTAGAATTTATTTTACACGAATGATTTTTAGTGTTTTATATTCGTGAATACTCGCGCTTTGATTTCTACATCTAGCTTAGCTCTGAAACTTGTTTGGAAGCTCTGACTGGATTTTCCCAATATAAAGATCAATTATAACCCTGTTTATAATTTACTTAATTAAGACTAAATTTATGACAACTGTATGCAAAAAAATCGAATTATTTATTTTTAATAATAGAATATTATGTACTAAAATTATAAAACTGTTCTTTCAAATTTCGTATATCGATCGAGCTTTAGATACAAAATTATTGCGCAGGTATGTCCACTATTAATTCAAACACGAAACTATGCAGCAATATCGTATGAGCAACACAAAACTCATCCTGTAAGTTTAATAAGGCCAGATATTAGACCCGCGTGTATGATGGGTTTATTGTTTTCAAAGTATTATATTACAAGACTTTATATTTAAATCGTTTGTTATATTGGTAAGTTAAACCAACGTAAAAAGCATTTCGCGGGGACTTTTCAATGGCTCACTGGAGGGGATGGCCGATGATTTCTCTTGAGTTGAGTTTCCACTAAATTAATTATAACTTCTTAGTACTATTACATATTCTTTGATATGACTAAATTCAAATATTCCTTCATTCTTCATATTTTGTTAGTAATAATTTGTTACAAAGAGAGTATCATTTTTTTCTATTGTATAAATCAAGTATAAAAGAAGTGTGTGTTAATTTTTTTAATAATTATCTTAATTAACCTGAATAAATTTTTCGGTGACCTCCCTTTGCGTACCCCTTTAGAAGTTGTTACGAATTTATCACTTTCTTTTTAAATATTGACCAGTGTGATATATAAGCGACAAGAACTTAGTAATCTTAAAAACACTCGATATTGACTTTATTGCTTTTTTAATTTAAGAGGTTTTATAAATTTCTGAGCCCAATTCCAAAAATTTTTCCTTTCCGTGTTTTTACATACAACTGAAATGAATTCTGTAGTTTCGTAATGACTTTTATAACTTCACACGTTTGTTTGTGTAATTGTGTAAATGTTTTTCTCAATTTTTATGTTATTTATGCAAATTTTAAAAGCTTTGAAACATTCACAAAACAATTATATTGACGAATTTTATTGAAATGTAAACAGACAAGTTGGTCATGATCAATAAGAATGAGCACGATAAAACATTGTGATATTAAATCGTTCGTATAAGCACGCATAAACCTTCAACTAGAGAGCTGTAATTAAACGAAGGACAGTACAGCTGCTAGTTACCTTCCTGCATCAGCCCGCATATGTAACATGATCAGAATTATTGATGAGCATAGGAAAAAATATAATAACACGAAATACTTCATGAAAAATAAGAAATGTTCATAATATTCCGGTTGCTAATAAGTGTATCGTATAATATTAATAATATTTTTACTCTTATTTAGCACAACAAAAAAATTATCAAGTACATATAGATCAATAGATCAAGAGTTCCAAGAACTTATTGCGTTTCAGCTTTCCTGCGTTGGATAGGTAATCTGATTCACAGACGGGCATGATTGGCAGTATTCAAATGTTCAGAAACTATTGTTAACAGTGAAACTATTCTAGGATATATTCAATATTGTAATTTTATATTTGATTTGACTTCATTTCTTACCCTACTGAAGTACCTGTTTGTTTTCTTAACTAATAAATAAATAAACGTGCAATTTTGTATATTTTAATTTTGGTTGGGGAAATCTTATGGGTTCGGTTCACCCACATGCTCATGACTGGCACACGTTTTGAATAAATAATCAAAAAAATATAAATATATCTATATATATAATGAAAATGGTCTTTGTTTGAGGCTCTTTCACGCCTAAACCACTGATCGTTACGACATGAAACTACCACCATCGATGCGAAATTTATCCTAGATGGTTTATGGCTACGAGTAGTATATATATATCGCAGGAAAATGATAATAACAGCGATTTGGTCAATTCCCTAAGTGATTTGATCAATTCACGAAACCAACTCTGGCATTTGGTCAAATCACTAGATTTGTTTCGAGAAACGATAAAACCATGTTGTTATTTTAACATCCTCCAAGATTTGACCAAATCACTGTTTTCATCATATCCCTGCGACATATATATATATATAATTAGACACTTTTTGGATGGGTGAAATCTCGTGAGTCCGCGTCACCGAAATGCTTATAGCAGTATATCTGTAACAATACAGCTGATGTATTGTTCAACATTAGTGCTGTGTATATCTTATGAGTGAAATTGAATGGATTTAGTGAGAAGTTCAATGGGTATATACTGTTCATTGTTGAAAAAGTGTTTCTGTTTGATTATTATATTATATAAAATAAGTTTTAAAAATAAATTGAAATTAATAATTTTTATGTTTTTAAATATTATGATATTTCAAATTTTAATACTAAAAGTTCTTAGTTTTCACTTTTATCCGCAGTCTCTACAACTGCTATTTTTTTTATAGCAGTACTGATGGAAAAAACTAAATAATGTTAACCATTTTCGTATATAGAAATTCAGCCTGCGTATGTTCGTGCATCTAAAATTTGGAAAGTAGACAGTACGAGTAGAGACAATTGAAATTCTAATAAAAGGTTGCAATTGAAACTCACGTGTTTTGTACGGGTCAGTGTTTTCCTTTTATTCCCTTTCTAGTTTCGGATATATTGCCAATCTGGGCATGATTTCGACGGACAGTCAAACTTTTGAATTAACTCCCTTCCTCGGTATTTCCGGATCGACTTTCAAAAGTGTTAAACGGCTAGATATTAGATATATATTGCCACTGGAACTAGCTTTAGAAGTGTTTGTAGGTAGTGGTATTTCCTCGACTTTATCATCTTTATTAGTCCGAGATAAACTGCGGTGTTAATAATATAATTAAATTAATGACGTGTAGGTTTTCTTTTATTTGTGTGATTATTACACTGTAATTTAATAAGTTTTAGCGCACAGCCTAAAATTAGTCATTATTTTATATTCTCTTTAAGGCGAAGTCCCCAAATGGCCCAACAGAAGACCAGCGCTGGTTTTCAAACCCGCAAACGTGCTGAGTTGGAACCATTTGTGAAATTTTCTAAGCCATCTAAGGTTCGCCGGCGACATCATTCTGTTCTCGGAATGTGTACAAAAACTAGAAAACATGTACACACCATGCTAGTATAAGACTTGACTTAGAACTGAACCCAGGCAAAACAAAAGCCATGACCAAACACCACAAGACACCCATATTAGTAAAAAATACCCCTCTAGAATATGTAGAAAAATACGTTTACCTTGGCAAACAGATCTCGTTTAGTAATTGATGAAGAGCCGCATACATAGACAGAAGAGTAGTGATCACCTGGAAGAAGTACTGGGCTCATAAAGAAATATTCAAATCACAGTATCCATTGCTTACCAAAAGAATAGTTATGGACTCTTAAATTCTACCATGCCTCACCGATGGCTGCCAAACCAGGACGTTAGATTAACGAGAAACTAAATTCAGACTACTCAAAGGAAAATGAAGAGAAGATTAAAAAATAAAAGACAGAGTGAGAAACGCAGACGTCCGCAGTTAAACTAAAATAACCGATGCACTTGTTTTCTCCATTGAAAAAAAAAGAAAGTGGGTGAGGCACATGGCTAGATAAACTGACGACAGCTGGATACACAGAATAATTAAATGGTCCGGACCTCGAGGCATCAGAAAGAGAGGCAGGCATTGTTGTAGATAGGCAGATGAAAAAGTTTTGGCGGCAAGGCAAAATTGGATAGAGACTGCAAAAATCAAAACTGAATAGAATTCTTTTGAGGAGGCTTTACCCAAAAGGGGTCCATACAAACCAGGGATAGTAACTAAGAAGTAAGATTAATTATATTGTAATTTGTGCATGGAAACAAATAAAGCTTTATAATAATTATTACTACTATACGTTACATATAAACAATTGTAAATTTTTCTCTTTCTTCTTTATACCAGGTAGGTTATGTACTTCTTTCGTCACTCATTCCCATTAAGATCTTAGGCGGTGAGGAAACCGAGTGATCCGTTTGATAAAAAGGAGTCCATTTCCTTTAAATAAAGAAAAATATAAATGAAAATGTAGCCAAAGAAATACAGTACAAATTTTAAATTCAGCGATGGCGTTGGTCGATGATCTATCTTCATTAAAATACTATCAATTAATTAAGAACTATCAGTTATTAAGAAAAATACTATCAGTTATTTATGGAATTCATTTCATTCCCTATCAATGAAGCGTGTTCGTTTCCAGCTTCCAGCTTTCTTCAATATTTTGCATACTAAATTCTATCACTGACTTCATACAAGTGGACATGGGCTCATGCAGTGGCATAGAATCAACAAAATATTAAATTTTTATGATGTAATTTTTTTATGATGGATTATTAATATTAACTTTTTTATATTACACCAATGACGTTCTATACATATAGGTTTTAATCGCGGTCTGATAGCGGAACGGCAGAAGTGTGCTGTCACTGTCCACACCAAATCTGAACTGAATAAATGTTTTACATTGCTGCTTATTGACCAAGAATATTTCTAGCAACTGGAGTAAATGCGGCAATGTATAATAATAATACTTTATTCTCATTTTTCACACTCACTCAAATAACTTAAATTACAAAATTTATAATGTTTATTTTAATAATACTAGTTAATTATTTATATACTTTTATTGTTAAATTTTATAAAAATAATAGCACATGTTGGTTGCCGCGTCATCTAAACAGTCGCCATTGAGGGATAGGGTAGTGTTAGTAGGTATACCAACCTATTCGAGTATTGGATAGGCTTATAAAGCATTATACTTAGAATAGCTTTTTGAGCTCTTATCTTATATGTATATTAATTTTCGCAGCCGTCCTTTTAACGCATCTTTTTGTGTGCCATACTAGGTTAGAATCTATGTGGATGCCAAATTACTTTATACTAGAGACAATAATGAAATCTCTCAAGTTAGTTCTCGTCAGTTACAGTTAGCTGATATTGAATGACAAGTATGTATATATATGTAATGTAAATATGATTTGATAAAATGAAATATAGGATGATATTCAAGTTATCAAGTGGAACGGAAGAAGCAAATTTTAAGGAAATAGGAAGAATTTTTGTTTTCCGGAGATTTAGTGTAAGTAAGTTAGTGGAAAGCCAGTCAGCGACGATTTTAATAGCTTCTTGGGCGTGCTATTTGGCGTTACTGCAGTTATTAACATGTACGAGTGCGGTGTCATCTGGTATGCACATATACTGCAGTATGGTATGTTTAGTTTGCACAGGTCGTTAAAAATTGTCGGAAGAGTGTAGGTCCCAAGATACTGCCCTGCGGGATACCGTAGTCAATTTACTCGGTGTCACTGATATGATTTAAAAGATATCCTTGTAGAGATCTAGGAAGATGGAGAAACAATTTAATTTATTACCAAGCTTACTCACTACATAACTAAAAAGATTTGTGATTTCAAGTTCTGTAGATGAACCCGTTCCGAAGCCGAATTCCTTTTTGGCTATTATGTCATATTTATTCAGAAATTTAACAAGATATTTGTAAATTATTCTTTCCAGGGCCATCGACAGGACTGGTAAAAACAGAATCAGCCTGTAGTAAGATACGTCCCCTCTATCCCCTTGTTTAGAAATGGGGCTGACTAACGCTCTTTTCATTACCTCGGGTAACACACGCTTTAATTAGGGTCTGATTTGGTCCCAATCAGGAGTAGAGTTATCTCGCAGTCCATAGATTCTGCGTCAACTTCATCAGTACCAATCTCGAGGAGAACAAGGGAGTTGGATTGTGTGGAGAATGTCAATGACTTCATTGTTGTGTTATTGAAAATATCCTAGCTGCTCGATTTTTAGCCGCATACGAAAGCTTATTAACTGCATTTAGTGCAATATAAGGATCATCGTGTAAGTTAAGTAAAAACTGTTTTCCGAGTTGAATTTAACATGTAACAGTTTTACTATCTATTAGTGTAGTAACTATTGTTGTTGTAAAAGGGCTCATAGTGTTGGTAATTAAAGAAATTAGTCGGTTAGCTGCCAAATCTTCATCAATGGTAGACGTAAGATAAGAAAAGTCAGATATATCGAGTTCCTTCCAAAAACCTTCATAATCTACGCTAGTTTTAGTTTCAGTTATCAACATGATGTAATTGAGCGTGTTCGATTCATAGCATAATAGGAAGATGGTCAGTAATAGGGAAATTAAGGACTAGAGCTTTAGAAGTCAGATTTGATTTCAGAAATATTTCATCTAAGCAATTGTGTATTCTAGTAGGAAATGTGTGGGCTGGTAATAAACCTAGAGCGACCGCAGATGTCAGGTAGTAATACAAACATCTATCGGCAGAAGGCAATATTTCGAAACGTATCTAAGCTGGAGACGACAGTTGTTAGAGAATTTGTGAAGTAGCCTATATTGGAATAGAATGAGGAACGATAGATACCGATAAACGCAGAATCTTTTCCAATAGTACATATTATGCACTCTCCATCCTCCAATGTAGGTCTACAGGCTATATTATCGTCCAAATATTGTTTGGCGGTCATCACTATGCCATCGTCCTGCCGTTTGTTGTTGTGGCTACAGTATGATGGCGGTAATTGATGGGTATTTTTAAGGCAGCAATCACTTAAAATGAGAATATCAATGTCAGAGTTCAATCTGCTAAGAAAAACTCTCAGCTGGTCTAGGTTTTTTTAATATATTAAGTGGGGTAACCTATTATTTGCAAAATTTATCATGTGAACACTGAAAGCATCTAATTCGCTATTTACAAGGATATAGGATATTAATGCAAGGATTAATTAACAAATTATACCACGGAGAAGGGCGGCTAGTGTAATGTTTATTGTTAAATAGATCAATTTTCAAACAAATGGGTTTACGTTTATCAATTATCATAAATATGAGATGAGAGAAGCTGGCGGAGATGGTCATGGATTATAATGACAATATACTGCTCTGTTTGTGTTATTATCTTTTTCCAGATTTATCACTTTTAAGCGCAATTTTTCTTATTGCTTAAGTCTAGGGATTTTTGTATAGTATTATATTATTGAGTTTGACTTTATATTAGAAACAAGTTTCTTTGCAGTATCAGTCCGCAATGTTATCATGAAGTTTTTGTTGATAGTCTGAAATTATTTAAATTAATCAGTTCGAGTTCTTCGAATAATTTGTTTATACATTTTTCAATTTATAAATACCCCACAGAGGAAAAAGGGAAATATTTTTATTGTTACATAGTTATTCACAATAAAGAATAATATTTTTAAGTACAGTGAGGAACGGCTTCATTCGTTGTTGAAAACTGCCGAGTGATTATTCAATTATCTCTATTTTCAATTAACCCTCTTGTTACCGTTGTTGTGTTGTAGCTCTTCTTATCATACATAAAACGTGTACATGCAGTAAAGTTTTTACAGTGCTTTTTATCAGATCCACTGAAAATATTAATGCAATTTCAAATTATCTTTAAGCAAGGACACATATCAAGGTATTAAACACTGAGGTAACATTTATTCGAAACAGATATAATTAAAAACTTTAATTTTAACGTATGCTGAGACTAAAAACTAAGATGGAGGAATGTAGATATAGCAGTACATATTTGAGTCATGTTCCATATTTCAGCTTTGTTTTTATACGACGTGATTTGTCTTTATGTATAGAACGTCATTGTGTTATACGTAAAAAATATTCTGGAATAGATTTCCTTCAAAATATTATGCTTAAGACTTCAATTGCTGTTGAGCCAACAGCCAGACTTACATTATAATATTCATCTTGAGCGGTAACTAAATCTCGAGGGTAGTTGTATAGTGAAGTGTATTGAGAAGGCATTCTGCTCAAAGGCGCGCCGAACGCTAATTACACTGAAGTTTATCTATGCATGGCGCCCTTCTACCCCCTCGCCATTGAGACCGTATATTTGAACTGTACTTGTTACCGCAACAACATTAATAAACTAGCAGCATTTTATGCGTGATTGACTAACAAACTATAGTGTTTCTTATATTATTCTGTCTGTTTGAGTTTGCTTAGTAACATTGATTTGTCAGTACAAATATTTGAATGGTTAAAAGAAAAGTCCATCACACTACGACATAGGTATTTTTAATTTAAATTGTCTATATTTTGAACAGACATTAGGGCAACTGTGCCCTTAAAGACTGGTGTAGATTTGGTTATCTAAGAATATTGCATTATCAACTGGAGTGTTCATAATGTTTACGCAGCAGTCGCAAGTCTACAACACAATGAACCACGATTCATCAATTAAATGGCTATGAAGGGCGTATTATACGTTTCAACCTTTATTTGTTAATCGCCTAAGTGCTCGAACTTAAAGATCAACCGCGGCGCATTCTTAATTGTGGAATGGTTAGGACACTTCTAATTACCTAGGTGTCCCACAAGCTCTGTTTTTATTATAATGTCATCTAAATGTGCGAAATTAAAAACTCTAGATCTGATTTATACAATGTTACTGGGCGTGGGGTAGAGCTTTGGGTACGGGAGGTGGTAGGTTATGGCATAGTGGAACATTACATTAAATTATTATCCAATAACTTTAATATTTCAAGCATTGCTTAATTTCTAAGAATGGCAAACAACATTCAGAATATCATAAAAATAGTAGGGTTAAACGATTAAAGAGATTATTTAAAAATAATAACAATTTTTTAAATTAATTTCTGTTCGATTTAATTTATACCTGAAACAACTGGACCCATTTTAATTGGATTTTCGATAGCAGACAGCTCATATTACGTAGAAAGGATCTAGGGTGTATTAAATTAAATTTTTAGTTATTTGATACTTTTCAGTTTTTAAATTCAGTTTTTTTAAACGTATTTATTTTTATATTTTACATTTTAGTGTCAGTTAATAATTATAATATATAATCAACCTGAATTAAAAAAAACATACACTTACAAACAATTATATCATCGAGAAAAACAGAAATTTTCATAAAAAATGTTCATAAAATGAAAACTACTGGGCCAAACAATATAAAATTTTTATGGGACCTAATGGCATCTATTCTGCATCAAACTAAAAATTACGTAAATCGGATAATAAATCTCAGATTAATCGGTGTACATACACATAAAAAAATACCTATCGAATTAATAATCTCCTCCTTTGTGAAGTCGGTTAAAAATATGTTACGTTCACTCAACAAACACAAAATAATTTTATAATATTATAGTAAGTTACATATTACAAATGAACAATACATTAAGATTCTCGAAATAATCAACGTTATGTGTCATAATTGATCATAGACGGTGCTTAAATATAAGTTGTAGATTGCTGTAATATTGCCAACTCATCGGAATAAAGACAGTACAGTGTAATTTCAAAGTGAGGCAATCATCCGCTCAAAGTACTAAAGGGCTTTTTGTGTACTTAATTGTTATTTGCAAGAGCGTCCAATGAAATTGCACTTCTTAATTAGCTGAAAGGAAATTTACTAACTTTATCATGATGTTCATATTATATGAACTTTAATTAATTAATTAAATTAACTTGTTGGAAATGTCAGATCTGAGCTGTTGAAATTGGTAGATATTTTAGGGATGCGTATCATTTTCACTTTCTCTGTCAAGATCCTTTATTTTGGACACGTGTTGAGTTATTGAGTTGAAATTAGAACAGTCTAAACTTCTAAGTTATCATAAAAAAAAAGATTACAGACGGTCGTTTATGTCGCTAAAATATATCTTTAGATTATAATTCATTGACCTATGAAATTTGGCAAGTAATGCCGTTTTATATAACAAGTAGGGAAAAATCTGAAAACTATACATTTGTAATTGAATCATTAAAAAATTCGTACGGAACCCTCGATGTGCGAGTCCGACTCGGACTTGCCAGTATTTTTACTTATAATGTCAGGTTTGCTGTTTTCAATATTAATATCTATCAGTCTCATAACATTATTGGATTTAAACATGATTTTAATAACAACTTACCCATTTATAATAAAACTGCCACAATTTTTTATAAAATATTTTTAACAACAGAATTGATAAGCTATTAATGATAGAAATGGGTCGTAGTTCATAATAATATATCTAATATATATAACTAACGATATAACAGAGTAATATTATTTATATTGTATATTTATTATTGAGTATTTTGATCTTTGTTTACACTACATAATTACATATTCTATTAGCGAAAACTGTGTTAGGCTAAATTGTATCTGATTTCATTCTTATTATAATACTAGCCTTAAACCCCGACTTCGTCCGCGTGGAATAGGTTACTTCTTTTTATTTTTCAACTAAACTATATTTGTGGAAAACATTTTTTTCTTAAAGTATGCCTGTAACTTATAAGCATTCTATTTGTGTACCAAATGTAATCAAAATCGAATTCCTAGCTAGGCGTGAAATTGCTTTAGATTTGCATCCGAACTATTTTAACCCTACACAGATTGAAATATCAAAACAGCTAAACAAATATTTATTATTTACTTCCAAGTGCCCAAATACAAAGATTCTGGGTGTCATCTTCGATGATGATAAACTTCATGAAGCCACAACCTGAACGTTGAACAAGACATACAAGATTTTGTCGACGATACGTCACTCGAACGGTTGTCTTAGTGGTTGAGCGCTCGCACGGAATGCGAGAAGTCGCGGGTACTAGTCCCGAATCGCTCATACATTTTGTTTTCAACGAAAGTCTAATAAGTGTAAAGTGAATAATTTAAATTTTCAAATAAACAATTTATTTATTAATAAAATAAAATTTTAATTGTCATTACGTGAGCAATCACGCACACAGCCATATGGAATACTCTAAATAATCTAAAGGTCAACTCAAAATACATAAAGATAATAAAAAATATATATATGAATAGTGTTTACAAAGTTAAATTAGAATCTAAAGGAAAAGACATCAGGATTGAAAGAGGGTACATAAACTGGGTGAATAGAGGTATTATGATCAACAAAGATTTCTTAAGTCATCTTCGATTTGCCGACGATATAGTCATCTTTAATGAGAACCCAAAGCAACTGGTATCTATGGTTGATCAGTTACATAAAGCAAATGCCATAGTAGGCTTGGAAATGAATTTTGAGAAAACAAAAATTATGACAAATGGTCTATCAGTACCAATAAGCGCCGGATCACAAACACTTGACTTTGTGAATGAATATATATACCTAGGAAAGCTGATATCCTTCAATAAAATAAGTCATGAAGAGGAAATAAACCGACGAATAAATCTAGCCTGGAAAAAATATTGGAGCCAGAAGGAAATTTTAAAAGGAAACTACAGCTTAGAATTCAAAAAAACGGTAATGGAATCCTGTGTTCATCCAACTTTGTTATATGGCTGCCAAACATGTGGGTGTTTACGAAGAAAATACAACACTTAATTAGGACATGTCAGCGCGGAATGGAAAGAAACATGCTTAAATTAAGAAAAATTAATAAGATACATAGCTTGAAGATAAGGAAGAAAACAAAATTAACTGATGCCTTAAATCAAGCATTAAAATTAAAGTGGCAATGGGCCGGACACATTTCCAGACTAACAGACGCTAGATGGACCATTCAGACCACAACATGGAAGGGACCTGTAGGAAAGAGAAATGTGGGCAGACCACATAAAAGGTGGACCGATGAGATAAGAGAGACTGGCGGAACTAATTGGCTCGAAAAAGGAAAAAATAGAAAGGAATGGAGGAGGCCTTTACCCAACTGGGATCCATTTGAAAATAATCAAGAAAACTAACATAGTGCATGCATTATAACTTACTAACATAAAAGTTAATAATAAAATAATCATGTTTATCGACTAACCGTACTAACATACTAACACTAAAATGTAGAAATCAAATGGAAAATCATTAATAAAGGCTTTATTATTATTATTATTATACGTGAGCAATCACCTACGAGTTACAGAGGCATAGCGTGGGACAAGTAGTTGTCAGTGCCTACTCTAGCGCGCGGCTAGATTACATACAGATTGTTCCGAAATGATACAGATGAGGGGAAAAATATATTTAGATGAACTATGAATATTTTTTTATGATTGCAGTCATATAGTTCTACACGTGCGCACATTTTATTTTATGTATATAAATTACATTACATTTTGAGATTGGAAGACGGAAAATTTTCATTCGTCGATTTCAATTCAGTTTCAAGGTATTTTAAGCTTAAAAATGCTTGCAAATCTAAAAATAATAAATAAACATAACAATTTGTTTTGTTGTATTGGCACATAGCTTAATTTTAAAACTTAGTTTAATTTAAATTTTAAAGTTTTTCACGTGATTATTATATCAATACATAAAATATCTCAAAAATAAAATAAATTAAAAATATTATCTCTACTAATATTATAAATGTTTACTTTGTTACGCCTAAACCACTGAACCAATTTTGATGAAATTTATTACAGAGATATAAAAGAGCTTGGTACAGGACATAGGCATACCTTTCATCGCGAATAACAGGCTTTGCGTGGTGAAAGTAGATTGTGGAAGTTTGTATGAAAGTTCGTCATTAACTAGAACACCATGAAACCTTATATTTAGGCACATGATAAGAAATAAATAAATATTTGTTGAAGAGTTTTTTAACATTGAGACCTGTGTAGGGATAAAAAAAAAGGGATGAAAGTTCTAAAGTTGGTAGCATTTAAAATTGTTTTAACCACAGCCGTTCGTAGTGTATAATTTTCAATGTTAGTATATAAAAAAATGAGAAATGCTGCCCAAAGTAACTATTGCACGCGAACGAATTTAAGGATTTCTTAAATATGCGATGGCTTTAGTGTGTCGCAGTTAAGTCATTGCAACAGCCAGACTGATGCGCCTTAAGAAATATGGAATAAAATTGGATATAAAAAAAAAACAATAAATAAGCTAGTTCGCAGATATACATTGAAGTACATAATTTTGTGCAAGCATACTGAACGTTTAATGACGTGCAAATAGCCACTCACACCTACGCTTTTAAGGCTCTACTTTTGAATTGTATGATATTGACACACTTTTTACACAAATTATCTTGCCCCAAGTTATAGCCTGTGTTATGGGTTACAAGACAATGATATATTTAATACAATATACTTACTTAAACATACATCTATTCATATAAACATACATAAATACATTTAAACATCCATGACTCGGAAACAAACATCTATATTCATCATATAAATGGTTGCACCTACCGAGATTCGAACCCAGGACCTCTAGCTTAGTAGAGGCTAGCTTAATTAAGAATGTACAAAACTTGAACAAAATAAAAGACTAATAGGACATCTGTAATCGAATATTCTGCTGAATGGGGTCTTCTGCTAACCAGATCACCCAATATCCCACCTGAACTATTACAGTCTCGTATATAATGACTACCACTAATCGACCAACACTACGTCTTTCGATGCATGGTCAACATTCGAGGACTTTACTGCCCCAACGGCCATGTGTCGGTCGAGCTACTGCCACTGCCACTTCAGTGTTGCAACTATCTGGGCTATGGCGGTGATATTAATTCTCCTATAGATCTCCTCATTTCAATAATTATGATATAAAAGAATGGCAATGAGTTTCTTGCTACTTCTTCTCATTAGCTCAACCCTTTACGAAGTAGCGGTAGATACAATAAGAAAAAATATTTTTATGACATTCATAAGTGTCATTTCCGTGACCTACATGAATAAAGTGATTTAGATTTTTTTTATGTATTCATACAAATAATATTTTATGTTACAGTTGGTCAGTCGATATGATTTCTGCTGCTGCCGCCGCTGCCGGCAGCAAAATCGATATGAAACCGACTATTAGATCTGGAAAGCGGAGCAAGCCTGAACTGCGCAGGTATTTATTTTTTTAATTTTTAATAGATTTGGAGGACAAATAAGTTTCTAATCGCAAATAATTTTGAAAAGAGGCATTTATACGGACGTTTGGGGCGCTCGCCGCGCGGACACTCAATGCGTGCTAGGCACTGACATCGGCACCTAGGCATATACCACTGGACTGGCGGCTGTCAAAGTCCTTTTGTGCCTGTTCGATATTCGCCATTTTGGCGCTGTTGGCCATGTAGCGAGAGTCTGTGGTACGAAAATATCTGATGGGAAAGGTACAAAAAAAATGTACTTTATTACGTTCATTCTTGAAAAATACTTCAGAGTATTGTATATCCCTTCGTAGCCATTTGTATAATACGGCAAAACTAGTTCTCTGGACGCTCGCGAGTGGCGCTTCAAATAGGTCACAAAAAGTTTGCTGTCAAACATATAGAACAGCCTGTTCAGTGGTATTTATACAGGTCAGTGACCGTTACACGATATATACGGGGTGACGCACACATCGCGGAGCTAAGGTTCACTAAGGTTTCTGCCCGTTGGTTGGCCACCCATGCACATTCCAGGATTACTTGGCTATACGTATACATACACCGTTTCCTCCTCGGCTGGACAGCCTCTGCTCTTAGGATTGTCTGTTACGCTGTTTGTGAATAGGTGCACGTTTAGTGATGTGAGACCCGTTAGGGTGCCCACCATGATTCGGATATCGTGTCTGTTTAAGTTGATAAATCGACGTGTCACTTTGACGATTCGTACATTTTCCTATTAGGAAAGTGTTTCGGATCCGAAGATCAATACGAAGTTCATGATTAGACATTTTGACTTTCGTTTACCTAATTCACAAATTCTCTTGACATTTTCTTCTTCATTGTTTGAGATTAATAAGGTCGTAACTACAACTTCACTTTTTATGGTTGTGTCTATGGTTAACGAAATCCGTCCGTAATATTCTGATCCGAAGTATTTTGGTAATAGGATTTAATTTGAACTGCGTAGTTCTTTCGTTTCGGATGAAACTTTGGCTTTCGATTTTGGTAATAGACCTCCAGGTCCAGTCTTTTACGGATTACATTATCGATTAGTCGATTTTGTACACACCATTATTCAATGATCTTAAAGGTCGATCTCATGAGATTATTTATATGTTAGGGACACAAAGTGGAAGCTGCCATGGTCCCAAAACCAAAATGTAATAGTTTTCGGAATGGAATAACGGTTTCGGAAACTATTTCAAAAACTATGTATTTTTGAATTCCCATAGTATCTGATACCTTAGTGTTCGTATTTCTTCAAGTAGTACCATTTTAAAACGCCATTTTTGCGTTACAGTGTGAGCTGTAAAAGTAAATAATTATATATTATTAAATATGTATACAACATTATTACTTAAATAGATACTATGTTGATATATAGATAGATAGATGTTATGTTGCCGCGTCGAATTTTATTATTCAAAAATTCCTATCTATATATACCATATGTGAACGGTGGATCCTTACTGCAATGTAATATTAGTTAAACTTTTCTGTCACCGGCAATATATATTATTTAATATATATAATTTATATTAAATGTGTATTAGGTAAGTTCTTTTTTATGGCCATAAATGAGTATGAAAAGAAGATCCAATAAATTCAAAATAATGTGAAGCGTCATAGTCTACCCATAACAGTGTCGGGCGAAAGGTAACCGCCCGACGAAGTGTGCTAACATACAGCACTGGTGATGATACACGGGCCATGCAGGTCTCTCTCGGGAAATCGATGACCAGTGCCGGGAGAAAAGTCCTCTCTTGAGAAGGTCCCGGAATGGGGTAAATTGAACCTTATCCAATTTAACCCAAGAAGACCCAAGTTTGCGCGCTTACCACTAAGAAAACCCCATATTTCGTATCACCCCTGTTCGACAACACTTCCCTTAAAGTCTCGCCTAGTAACGGAATACTGGGTCTTGAAATCTCGAGCGATTGTCAATTCCGCGGTCATCTGGAGGGCAAAGGCAAATTGGCTTCAAAGAAGCTGGGTCTTATAAATAGAGCACGGCAATACTGAAAGCCGGTCCACATTCTAGCGCTCTACAAAGCGCTGGTCCGGCCACCGGCCACACATGGAGTATTTCTGTCATCTCTGTTATCAAGGCGAGTGTTCCGAAGAGCTGTTTCACCTGATTCCTGCCACCAAATTTCACCTTCGCACGACACGCTATAAATTAGGATATCGTCCCCACCATCTGGATCTGTGGCGTTCCTCCACAGTGTGGTTTTCAAGGAGCTTTCTTTCACGTACTACATAGCTGTGGAATGACCTTTCTTGTGCCGTGTTTCCAGGACATTACGACACGAGTACCTTCAAAAACAGTGTGTACACCTTCCTTACAGGCCGGAAACGCTCCTGTGATTCCTCTGGTGTTGCAAGAGAATGTGGGCGGCGGTGATCACTTAACACCAGGTGACCCGTACGCTTGTTTGTCCTCCTATTCCATAAAAAAATAGTGTCATTATTTAATCCTATAAAAGTAACAATAGGTTAGAGTGAGAGACTCTAACCTAGAGGTACAGCCTACCACTGCCGTACGCGTTAAAGGGAAACCAGACAGACTGGCAATGAAACGCGTTACGTTACGGAGCGGTTTACCCACACATAAGAAGTTATCATTACATAATTTTAACACATAATCTTACATCTTTTTGTTGATATTAAGAATCTTTGCAGACGCCCTACTCCAATACCCCGCCGCACTTGCCCGCGCGCAGGGCCCTCAAGATATTCTCCGGGCAACTCGCCGAATAGGCGGGCGGTGAGCGCTCCAAATACGCCCTTTCGCGACACCAATCAACTGAATGCAGTTGACGAGGCTTTGTTGGAGCGTCCAATTTCTAGTTTTGTAAGTTTTTCTTTATCTTTTTTACTCATACAACTTTAACGATAAAAAAACTGGCAAGCTTAGGGCACTTTTCATTTCTGTATAAATACAATTGTTAAATTTATGTTGAACACATTTACAAAAAGAAGCGTTTTCATGTTAAAGTTTATTAATGTAATGTATTTTAACATTTGGAGCCATAATATAAAATCCTATAATTGTATCTCGTACTTATAACGTCAAGAAAACATAAAAGTATTATTGAATCAATGACGTGAACATCATTAAGTTATGTTTTTAAAGCGATAACCCTCACTTCTAGGATTAATACAAAAATAAAATTTGAAAACAAAATTTTATGAACCATGCGGGACTCGAACCCACGACCTCCGGCGTTCCGTGCCGGTGCTCTAACCAACTGAGCCAACCGTTCGAGTAACCACAAACTGAGAGTTGAACAAAGCAAACAAGATTTTATAACGATGCGATACTCGAACGGTTGGCTTAGTTGTTTAGAGCACCGGCACGGAACGCCGGAGGTCGTGAGTTCAACTCCCGCATCGTTCATAAAATTTTGTTTTTCAAATTTTATTTGTGAACGTCATTGTATTGGATGTATATTGTTTTACTTTGCTGTATAATATGTTGTATATGATATAATGCAATTAATTCAAATTAAGCCGTTACTTATTTCAAGCGAGTCTAACGAACTGAAATCATTTTTTATATATATTATCGTAATTTATAGTTTTAATGTAAGTAACGCACGTAAACAAATTTTACATTTAAATTATAAGTAATACATACTATTTTTTTTTTATGGAATAGGAGGACAAACGAGCGTACGGGTCACCTGGTGTTAAGTGATCACTGCCGCCCACATTCTCTTGCAACACCGGAGGAATCACAAGAGCGTTGCCGGCCTTTAAGGAAGGTGTACGCGCTTTTTTTTAAGGTACCGATGTCGTATCGTCCCGGAAACACCGCACAAGGAAGCTCATTCCACAGCTTTGTAGTACTAGAACTAGCACTCCATCGAAAATATTAACAAAGTAAAAAATGCATATATTTTTCATCTTATCCGCGCTGTCACAGTTTTAACTGGGATACGGAGTGTCTAGGACAACTTAAGATATATCTTATATTTTTTACAACGCTGGCAACACTCTTATATAGTATAGTATTATAGTTACCTGTACGCTCAATTGTTCTCTTCATCCCACAAAAATACGCTATTGTGTTGCCAGCCATTATCAGTCAATCAATAGCAAACTTTCGGAAATGAATTACTAGATCGTACACAAAGAAAAATTGTTAAAAATTTTGCCAAGAAAATTTCACGTGAGATTTCAATTTTTCGAAAAATGAATAAAAAATAAACAATGCAGTGTGTTGGCAGTTTAAAAAACGAATTCGTTGACTTGTCAAGGATTACGCGCATCCAGAGAAGATTTTAAGATTCACACAGTCTAATATCGATTAGTTAATTAATAAAAAATAAATCTATATTCAACGTAACACATGATTTATTACTATATTGTGAATTAAATCATTAATAGTTTCTTATTTCTACTCTATTTTATTACATATGATCTATGTCTTAGCGAAGTATTCGCAGAATATGTTGATTTATATTTTAATAGAGATTATTATATCCAGATGGAAATCACTAACTCTGCTAAAATTATCAACTGTATCACTTTGTAAAGATATTTCCGTAGTGCGTAGGCATATACAGGAAAATATCTGCATAAATTTCCAGACTTCGTATACTTTGTACTCTAAATAATCTCTAATATTAATAATACACGAGTACAAGTTATTATTACATCCAACATTTGATATAAATTGCATACTTTCTTTAACGCCCTTAAGGGTGAATTCGCATGTTTTAATTTAGTCCAAAAACTTAGTTAAAACAAAATATTGTTTTGAAGTTTGCTTTATTTATAATTTGTATTTGTCGTGTTATAAAAAGAGCTACATTATTATAAACACGAGATACATTAAGCACAAATTATAAAAAAAAAAAACATTGTGAATTTTGAAGATTTACTCAAAACATTTCATATTGTGATGAAAACAACTCCTGAAATATACTGTTTTGTTTTTCTTGTAAAAGGTAAATAATATCTATGATGTTTACAAACATTTTCATGTTTTTAATAATTTTCATGTTATTGAAACTTTATGTTACGCAATTACGACTTCGTTTTGTTATTTACAATTATTTTGCTTAAAGTGAAAATACATACATTTTTAGTTTAAAAAAGGTGGAACTTGCTTCTATATAAAACCTTAATTCTAAGTAGGTACTACTACTCCAATCTTTACTATTGTGTTGTCTATTAACTTAGTTAATAATCAGAAATTTAAGAAATTATAGTATCTATATATAAGCAATAGGATTATTGTCAGCATAAATCTTCATTAAAACCAAACTGTATAAATAGGTTCTTGGCAGCTTCTATACTTAGTTTAAGGGTGCAATTAGGTTTATTAAGACATGTGATATTGTCGTCGGTAGCTATGGTAAACGCGTCATAATCGTGATACGGGGAAGTCATATTCCTATTGTTTGTTTGTAGCTGCCTTGAAACGTTCGCTATTAAATTCGGGCTTAGTGCGTATTCTCTTGTTGACCGCCCAACAAGCAGGTCTCGGAAAAAGCAAGCGCCCGCAAATATCTCGAGTGATATCGATTTATTAATTGACGACGTCACTTTATCATGTTAACTGAATTTCTTTAATTGAATTTTTCAAGACAGTGTCGTGACAAGGGTTTCTAATTACTTCGATATAGATCTCAACAAGTAATGACTATTTCGATGTAGCGAGCATGCGGTGTGGAAAAAGAAATTCAGTGAAGTAGAAATATTGTCAACGATGAGTCCTGTTTATACGATCCATAAGATGCGAATAGATAATTCCAGTTCGGTGAGTAATTTGTTGGAATAAATGAATATTCATATCTTATTTACATTTATTGCAATAACAATATTAAATTCATTGAACATAAAACAATTTTGCACACTTTTTGATAAAATAAAGTTTCAGTAAATTTTAAAAGATTTAGATTCCGTTTTATAAATAGTAGGTCTATAAAATTAAATAGTTAAAAAGAAATACTTTCTTCTTAGGTTTTTTTTACTTTGACTTTTTTAGCACAATTTCGAAGGAACAGGCAAACAAGCAACTAGCATGTAACCCTGTTACTAATTATTGTGTGTGGACTCTCGAATATTCATCATCTAAATATCGTTCATAATCCTTCATATAACTTCTGAGGATTAAATTACGGAAAATAATAATCACTTGGACATCATAATATTTTTGTTTACAACCAATATTTTTAAGTGTTTTAATTCGCTAAAGTGGGGCTATCAAATGAGAACGATTAAGTTGATTTAAAATATCAGGTCATATTGTTAAGTGTATCATCATGTGGTGAATACCACATATGGACACTGGAAAAATCTCAATTATAATATCACTTCTACGAGATAAAAAATAACACCTTCAAATTGATGATGAAGCTGCATCGAAACCAAGTAAAATAATAATTAACCTAGCTTGTCTGGGCTATCTTCTTCAGATACTGAATATACCATTCCTTGTTATAATTAACTTGCACTGGAGTGATAATAATGTATATGAACTTGATGTTCCAACGTAGTACTTTCAAAGCAATGTCATTAAAAGTTATAAAAGAAACATTACCTACAACATTTTTACAACGTACCTTATACCTTTTTAAATAGCCGAACAAAAATATTATTGGATTTGATAGGCATTCGAAAAAATAATAGCATAAAATTATGAATTTTAAGAGTCAAATATTGAAATATTAAGTGTGTTATTATTTTGTTTCACCTGGAGCCAATTTTTAGTAACCTTAATTTCTTACCAACAGAAACATGTGTCGATTGTTCTCGTATACCTACAACAAACGGAAAAAAAAAATTCAATAAATATGATTTCTAGGCAATTGAGTAAGGACAACAGAATAAAAATTAATAAACAAAATTCTTAACCTTAACTTAAATGTTGTTTAATTTTTGTACTTGAAATTTCAACTTTTAAAACAAGTGTTATTTTTTTTTCGATATCCTACATGCAGCAAAAGAAAAATATTCAATCTGCTACATTTTATTGAATTGGATTACAATTATCAGCATTAAAATTAATTAATTAATATCTGTAAACTATTTTAAACGAACAATATTCATTCAATTGGAACTGATAGACATTCGAGTAAAATCTACAGGATAAAAATAAACAAATTACGTGGCTATTAAATGATTGTTTCACATGGCTCCAACGTTGATGTTGGAGACTTAGAGAGAAAAAAATTCAAATCTTTTGTTACCTTGTTTTTCTTGCCATCAGAAACCATCGCTAACTTTTTTCGATATCCCACAATCAGCCTAAATTAATAATATAAATATTAAATAAATTACATTTGATAGGCTTTCGAGTAAAAACTACAGAATAATTATACACATGCATACAAATAAATCGTTTTAAAATTATCCACTTCAAGCTAATATATGATTCTTTATGTCACTATACTGAACTTTGATAAAAGACAACAACATGGCGTGTAACCGAAAATCGTGACGACATTGCTATAAAATTTCTCTCGTACGTTGATAAAGAAGATTCACTTCAAAAATATTTTAAATAAATTACCTTGTTTTTCTTACCATCAGAAACAAGTGTTAACTTTTTTCGGTATATAATCAGCCTAATTTCCAATTGTTATTGATATAAGACTAAGTTTCATTGGACTTTCACGTTTAAATAAATGGTCATTCAGTGTTAGCGTGATCAAGACTGTAAGGATATTAATAAGCTTATTGTAATTAATCATAATCAACCGTGACGGCAGTCATTTCATAGAACTGAGTATTCTTTATCACGTGGTTATAAAGTGATATTACTGGCATCAATGATTTTTTTAAATGCAATTGTGAATCAATAGAATCATCGAAGAAGATGAATCCAAATGTATAAAAAACTCTATATTAAACCGTTTTAACTGTTTTATAAGCGTCCACTGGTTTTAAACCAATTTATATCCTATAGCCCAAATAATTGCGAAACCGAAGTGGCAGTGGGCAGGGCAACTAGTTCAACGGGCAGATGGCCGTTGGAGCAGTAAATTCATCGAATGGCGACCACGTACCAGAAGACGCAGTGTTGGTAGGCCCTCCACAAGATGGATCGACGAAAAGTACAAGATCACTGGAATACGTTGGATGAAGAAGTGCAGGCCCAATCATCGTGGAGATCTTTAGGGTAGGCTTTTGTCCAGCAGTTGACATCTTCCAACTGATATGACCATGATGACATATGACAGATGACATATAATATAAGAGGGGGTGCTAGCTTGAGGTAGCTTTGAGCCAACAATACCTATCTCTTTAAACTAATAAGAAGGGCTTATAAGAATAATTTGGGGTCAGAAAGGTATGCTCCCGATAAATAATAAATTGTTTCCCTCATACATTTTACATGATTTCCTCATAGTGAAAATGTGTTTTAAGTGACTCGAATAAGATAATGGAAAAGACACTAAATGATGAATGGACACACCTAACACTTCATCCATGTTCGACTAAGTACTTAAAAGCAATGGAGACTATCTCATACATCATGCCGCAGGACTGCTAGTAGAAATAGATAGTTAAAACGTTTATTTTAGGTATTTTTTAAATGAAAGCTTCATACACCTAGTTATAAGTGTACAATTAATATTTTATGACGCATACCGGCGTCGATTACGCGGACGGATTACTAAGAATCTCTTAATGCACCTCAAGGAGTTTTCACTCCATAAATTAAATTGGCGGCGTCACCTCTCGAGTCTCCCTTATTCGATTTAACATTAATCGAACAAGCGTTACACAACCGAGCGTAACGGCTTAGTCTTAACATTGTTAATAATTTTCTACGTGGATTATGTATTTGTATGTTTCAATATCAATTTTTGATTTCTATGACACTTTTCGTGTTTGATCCTTTTAACTAATCTAATTGTCAATTTAGGCGTCTCGTTACTTAAGTCAAAATGATCATTAGTGAAATAAGACTAGGCAATACTTATTCAATTTGTATTTATACAGAGTCACACACATAAGTATAGGGTTGTGGGTGTATCACTTATAAATACTGAATTTATTTAATAGGAAAATAACAATATCCTCATAAATTTATCACCAATAGAAAATTTTAATAAAACACCACGGTACTTTAATAACGTACCAGTAACATTTTGAAACTAATAAAAACTTTTTTTCACATAGAAAAATATAAAGTCGCCCGGTTGTATTGCATAGGGCTTATTACATGCATAATTAACTTGATTGCTTTACAAATAATAGTTTTAGGGTTCCGTAGCCAAATGGCAAAAAACGGAACCCTTTTAGTCATGTCTATCTGTCCATCCGTATGTCACAGGCACTTTTTTCCGAAACAATAAGAACTATACTGTTGAAACTTGATAAGTAAATATATTTTGTAAACCGCATTAAGATTTTCACATAAAAATAGGAAAAAAAAAAAACAATAAGTTCTCCATACTTAGAACTGAAACTCAAAAACTGTTTTTTCATCAAACCCATACGTGTTGGGTATCTATGGATAGGTCTCAAAAATGATTGAGGTTTCTAATATATTTTTTTTCAAAAGTGGTAAAATGTGTCGCCCCCTATAACTTCTAAAATAAGAGAATGATAAAACTAAAAAAAAATATATGCTGTACATTACATTGCAAAGTTCCACTGAAAATTGGTTTGAACGAGATCTAGTAAGTAGTTTTTTTTAATCGTTACAACGAACTCCAAGAACTTTTATATTATGTCACTTGCTGCTATGGAACCCTTCATGGGCGAGGGCGACTCGCGCTTGGCCGCTTTTTTCATTTATAATATATGATAACTCAGATAACACTTATGGGCAAATAAGAACGACTTTTTCCTCATGTGGTTCCTTAAAAACACTATAAAAGTTACGTTATGATTTTTCGCCACTGTTGCATATACCCTAATAGTGATTTAACTATCTCAGTGACTACTCGTATTAAAGTATTACTAATAACAGTCAAAAAATAGAGTTAATAATCATAACAAGCAAAACTACCGAAAATTAAATTAGGGTATTGAAATGAAAACCAATCCATTTCATTTATGCCGCGTGCTAACCCTACGTACTACATCTACCTGTGAAGGTTGTATTCGTTTGCTAATTAACTTGTGTTTCATCGTCCTTCTTTAATGAGCCACTTTCTAAACATTAAACGTATTTTGAATCGTTCAATACTTTGTTATAAGTAATAAAACCATGTGTGTACTTCTGATGTCATAATTCTGTGTGTCCTTTTGAATTTTTATTGCTTGTTTAATTATATCATTTTGAACCGTCTTCAAAACAGGGAGGAGGTTCTGAATTCTTCGGTTTTTTTTTTTATGTTTGTTACCTCAGAACTTTCAACTGGGTTAACCGATATTAATAATTCAGATTTTTTTTTTGTTTTTATTATGTAAAATAGAATTACAATTTATTATAATATAACAGGCCAAAAACCACAGAGGTTTGTCCGGCATGTTAGAAGAAATACTATTATCGATTACAATTACAATAAACATTAATATTAACTTATAAATACACAATTTAATAATATAGGTACAATACAAACGAAAAAATTAATGTAGGTACAACAACAACAGTACTTATTGTAGCACGGGTGAGTCGCATGGCCTGCCACCGCAATGTATTGAATTTTTGATTGACCGTCTGTTTAGATATATTAATTAGTAAACAATACTCAACTTTATAACGAATAGTTAAGTACTCAATTGCGGATAGCACATCACGCTACGCACTAATCATGGCTTCGACAACGAAAGGCAACTCAAAACATAAAGTTATGACCAATATACAGATTGTTTAAAAAGAATAACTTTAATTTAATTTTAATATTTTTTGTATTTATCTTGTTTCTTATTTCAGGATTGATTGTATTAAGTAGGCTGGGTACTAAGTATGCTGTAGTTCTCTCACCGTATACATTTCTGGCTTTCACCGTTTTATAAAATTTATTTGTTTGATTGCGTGTAATGGTTTCATGATTAAATGTTTCATTTTTGAAAGCTTCCCGCGTCGTCCCATTGCGATTTGGTCCAGATCTGACAGTGGCAACCATGAGAAAACCATAAAAGTCTTAAATTTTATATAAATATGTACGCGACAAATTGACGAATAACTTCAAGAAAGGATATACTTCAAAGGTAGTTTGGTGATAGTTTGGTTAGGTTCTGATTATGGGATCCATGACAAAGTAATGGAACTCTTCAATTGTTTGGAGCAAATTAACGATACTAGGCCTAATCTTTTTTATGCTATACGGATATTTGAGTCATCTACCGTCACGTCGTTATGGTCAAGTAATTGTCGTAGTCAAATATGATGATTAGTAAATGCCAGCCAATGTAGGTTTGTAACTACATACTTAATTATAGGTGAGATGTGCTTGAGTCCCACGCCGACGTGAGGAGGCGAGAGGCGAGAGCGGGATCGCGGCGTGAGGACACCGATTCCAAAAATAACAATAATTGTTACTAGAATTAGAATAATGAATTAGATTGAGTCGTCACTCGAATGGTTGGCTCAGTTGTGAAGAGCACTCGCACGGAACGCGAGCGGTCGCGGGTTCGAGTCCTGCATCGTTCATAAAATTTTGTTTTCAATTTTATTTGTGTAATATGAGCTCATTCGATTAGTAATGACGTATACAAAAATGTATTTCGAGGGTGTATTGGCACTTGACGTTTGATACAAAAGTATCCCTAATCACGCACAAAAACTATGCGAGACTGAATTCTGCTCAACAAGTCGAGTGTTTAGTTACTCAGCCTTGTTATGACGTATTGACGTATGAGTCGTAATAGCCCTCCAATGACGCGAGCGTGCGTTTGGTATTCATCTTTTACACCGAATATATAGAGTCTGACATAGAGTGGATCTTTTTGAGTAACCAATTTAATGTTAGCTCTACTTGTATGCAACAAGTTTCGGTCACATATTCATTGCGCTTTTCAACTATTTTCTATCCTATATAAAATTGCAATTTTTATAAACAAATTAAGATGATAAAAAATGTGATATTGTTTATCCCTTATTACTCGAGGACTTTAATAAATTTGGAAAATATTGAAGATTTCAAATAAAAATTCCTGACTCCCTTAACTGTACCCTTTTTCATTATAATTCAATCCGGAAAATAGGTCTTCGGTAAGTTCACGATTTCTTCTGTTGTCTTTCTAAGCCGTATCCATGAGTAATTTAGAAGAAACACCATATAATAGTGGTGAATTCCAAGCTACCCCAAATGTATCCTTTGAATAATTTCATATCATATTAAACAGGTGAACCAAATGTAATAAAAGTGTTCTAAATCTCTGCTTGATCTATGTGTCTTAAACACGTTACCACAGATCTTGTTCCTTTCAATTAAACTGCGTAAATTCTTGTTTTCTCCTCTAAGGGTTGTTTACTAGAAAACAATGGAAATTTCTTGCATTGTGTTAATAACAACGTCTGAAAGCAGTTTTATAAATGGAATTTCTCTCAGTGAAATCTGATATTTTAATCACAAAAGCTTTGTGATACCTACGTGCCCAAGCGGTGCGACAGTTAATACCTGTGTATCCACAGCAAATTCATTCCTGCTTCTATCAAGTTTATTGCTTGTCAGATGTTGTTTTTTTTTAAATTTATTATTATTATTATAAATCTCTAAGCCGTTTGATTTTGTACCATCTGGGTACAACTTAGTTTTCTAGATTTGGTTGTCATAAGAAGTTTAACTCTATATATCTGTACACGCAAAATGAGTAAAAAAACAATAAGAAGAACATCTTCGCGATAAATAGGCGTGAGGTTTGCTTACGGTTTGCAAACTCAGCGTTTTTAAATGAATGAGTTACAAATGACCGAATAATCTGTGTAAAAGTGACACTATATTCAGTTATAATTCCTTTTAAGCAAATGACATCCAAAAATGGATGTTTAGTCAAAGTTATTTAAAAAAATAATCATAACTTTTTCAATAACTTTATTTCTGTCAATATAATTTTTAATTAATAATTCAATCTTATATTGTCATTAATCAGGTAAGCTATAAGATTTTGTTTTTTTTGTTGATTGCGTTGTTTTATTATCATATATTAAAAAGCAATTTTTTTAGGTTGTCCTATGAAAGGTTCCGTGTGCTTTAAACAATATAGATCCCTTATTTCATGTTCTTGTGAGACCCTGAAATATCGTGAAGAACGTTTGTTAGCTATGAATGACAGGTAGCCTAAGACCGACTAAACGTCAAACGGGTGAATAATAATAATATAATCATCAATCTAAAGGAAACTCCTAAAAAAGGAAGTACACAAACTATAATAAAAACATCCACGTGAACAAAAATATTCATAATAAAGTTTCATAAATAGAAAACAAAACCAAACTATGTTAAATTTTAATGGAACCAAATGACAAATATTCCGCTCATCAAACTAAAGAAGAATCACGAAAATTGGCTCATAAAGCGTAATCGGTGTACAAACATAAAAAAATACCAATCGAATTGAGAACCTCCTCCTTTTCGAAGTCGGTTATTTAATCCTATGACACTTGCAAGTAATGTGGCTTTCTATCGGTAATAGAATTTTCATAATCTCTGGGCTTATATGGACTAAAAGTAAGGTTGTAGCGGATAATTCCCCAAAACCTTTACAACTTTATTATATTAGTATCACGAAAATTGGTTCATAAATCTCAGCGTAATCGGTGTACATACATAAAAAATACCAATCGAATTGAGAACCTCTTCTTTTTTGAGGTCGATTAATAAAACCTATAGCGCAAATAATGTGCCCTTCTATCGGTAATAGAATTTTCATAATCTCTGAGCTTATATGGACTAAAAGTAAGGTTTTAGAGAATAATCCCCCAAAAACTTTACATCTTTATTATATTAGTATAGATATGTTTAAATTTGTTCAATAGGTCACTAGAACCTGGATTAATAAATAGGGCCGAATATAGTTCAATCAAACACAAATAAAGCAAACGTCCCTGTTGGATCGATGTGCCTGGTGCAACCCACCGCTTGAGTTGTTTACTGAAACTAAATAGCGCAATGAGGAATTATCTTGCTCCGCTCCCCCTAAGGCTTGACATCTTGATAACGATGGAAATTTCCTGCATTACATTAGTGTCAATATGTATTAAGACATTTTTTAATATAGAATTCAATGACGTTTGATTGAATTCAAATCTTAAAAACCAAACAGGCCCTTTATCATTATCATCAATTTATTTGGACAATTTTTATTATTAGACTAAGTGTTACTTTTTTTTATGGAATAGGAGGATAAACGAGCGTACGGGTCACCTGGTGTTAAGTGATCACCGCCGCCCCAGAGGAATCACAAGAGCGTTTCCGGCCTTTAAGGAAGGTGTACGCGCTTTTTTTGAAGGTACCCATGTCGTATCGTCCCGGAAACACCGCACAAGGAAGCTCATTCCACAGCTTTGTAGTACTTATATTAAGCTTGCCTCTATATTTTTGTGGTTTATCATTTTGATTTAAATTTATAACCAAAATTTATGAAGGATGCGGGACACGAACCCGCGACCTCTCGGGTTCCATCCGAGGTCTCTTCCACCGAGCCAACCGTTCGAGTTATGTCCTTCATAAATTTTGGTTATGAATTTAATTTAATTAATCGCAGAAGTGAGGGATATCACTTTAAAAATAACTAATTGCTTAGATTGCCATTTTGATTTATTTTTATTACAAGCTGTTAACTATCTTTTATTTATCTTTTGGCCAATGGCGTGTGATCGGACTCAAATTTGGTAAACCTGTGTATCTTCGGTGCAAATGCAACAATATTGTACTGTAAAGCTGAACTAATAATTTAGACACTGGGTGGAAATAAGAATTCCTTAAAATAAAACAAGGTACAACCATCGCTTTTCAGTTTTATTCTTCTTGACAAAGACCTTAAAAGATGGATGATTTCCAGCGTCTGGTGATGGAACTGAAAGGCGGCTATGGGAAGTACTCAACAAGTCTAGACATAGTCATTGAATTGAAGGACTAAGTCCTTGTAACGACGTATCAGACAAGCTTAAATTCGATGGATTTATCTAGATTTCTTGAAGGTTCCCATGGCCGCCTTCTAGTCTCAACATCGGATGCTGAATATCTTTCACCACCAAAGTCGCACTAAAGACTTATCAAAAAAGGCTAAATTCAATGACTATGTCTTATGACTTGTTGACTTGTACTGGATGATATTCAGCATCCGATGTTGGGACTAGAAGGCGGCCATGGGAACCTTCAACAAATCTAGATAAATCCATTGAATTTACGCTTGTTTTATAGTTCTTTACAATGACTTTGGTGCTGGATATTCAGTTTCTGATGTAGGAACTAGAAGGTGGCCATAGGAACTCTGTGATTAGTAGTGGTTATATATGTGGTAGTATCCGTTGTAATTAAAAACGTGGGTATTGTAGTATTTAGAGCTATCTATTTTGTTATACTATAGTCATTTATTGAAAAAACATTAATCAGCACAGTCCGCAAAAATAATTGTTTTAGTTCAGCTAAACTTTTGAAGAATAGCTTGGTTTTAAGATAGTATTTTATTTAAAAAAGGCGTGCGTACAAAGTACACATGTCAGAAGTGAAACTAATTTTTAATTCTCGTTTATATGAATTATCGCTAGGAGGGAAGATGTTCTACTTACTCACGGTCGTTCGCTAAACCTGCACGATACAACGCTAGTGGGGAAAATGTTCAACTTTTCGCACCCGCGCGCTAAACCTGCAATATACTAAGCTAGTGGGGAAGATGTTCTACGTTTTCGCGGCCGCGTGCTAAACTTGTACGATATAACTCTAGTAGAAAAGATGTTCTACTAACTCGCGGCCGCACGCTAAACCTGGATGATACAACGCTAGTAACGAAATTGTTCTACTTACTAGCGGTGTAGCCATGTACTTCATACTACGTTCCCCCTTCCTCACTCTATCTCAATCATTTTCAATCACCCTCTCCCTCTTCATGGATAAAAACGAACATTTCATTTTCGTAACGATATTGACGATTTCAAAAATGACCCAAATTCGTTCTCTGCAATTCGAAATCCATATTGTTGAAATCATAAATTTTCGCAGCGGCCATTTTGGATTTCAAAAATGACCCCAAATGTGTTCTCTGCTCCTTCGAGAGCCTTGGATTCGATATCCATATTGTTGAAATCATAACTTTGCGCGGCGGCCATCTTGTATTAAAAAATGATCCCAAATTTATTCTCTGCACCCTCAAAACTTCGGATTTCATATTCATATTGTTGAAATCATAAATTTGCGCGGCGGCCATCTTGGATTTCAGAAATGATCCCAAATTCATTCTCTGCACCCTCGAAACTTCGGATTTGATATTCATATTGTTGAAATCATAAATTTGCATGGCGGCCATCTTGGATTTAAAAAATAACCCCAAATTCGTTCTCTGCACTCTCGAGAACCTCGGATTCGATATCCATATTGTTCAAATCATAAAATTTGCTAAATACAAGGCTAGTGAGAGTAATAAATACTCTTCCTCAATCGATGTCAATCGCTCTCTGCCTTGAACAAAAACCACCTCCTCTTCTTGAACAAAAACGTCTCAAATTTTCATGACGCTCTATTGAGTTTGATTCGTAAAAATATACCCACATGCGCCTAAAGAAGTTTCACTTCAAAAAAACTTGCACGATACAAGACTAGTAGGGAAGCCCGAGAGTAATAAATACTCTTCCTCAATCGGTGTCAATCGCTCTCTGCCTTGAACAAAAACCTCCTCCTCTTCTTGAACAAAACCGTCCCTCATTTTCGTGACGCTCTATTGCGTTTCATTCGTAAAAAAATTCTGGCTAAAGAACTTTTAGTTCAAAAAATAATATAATATTATTTGTGTTACCTAAATCTCATTTGAAATTGGCGGCCTTAAGAAAAGAAATGCACATATTTCTATAGTGATTCCACTAAACCAAATAAAATTGTAGTTTTGACATACTTACCAAGAACTGATGCTTCTCAAAACACTTCTATTCAACAAAATATTATTGCTTTATCCTCTTTGTTGACTTAAATACTCTCGACACTAAAAGGATTACGTACAGTATTGTGGCTACCAACAAATATATATTTTATAAAATCATTTCAGTTTACTATTTTACTTCAGTGTCCTTAAAATGATTCCGAGGTTTATAAGTCGTTGAAAGATTTAAATTATAAGTTTTTATCAATATGTTCATTACTATTTTCCTTTTTTATATAAATACTCTTTAGAATTTAATCTCAAGATTCAGTGAATCCCCCTCAAATTTTTAGAGTGTTTTAGAAATTCGCATCTCAAATTTGGGGTTGGTAAAGGTTTTATTTTATATGGTGACTATGCACTTTTCAATTTCAGGTTTTTTATAATTTGCGTGTGAAGGAAAGTGAAACGGAACTAATAGAATAAATAAATTTGTATGATAGTGAAACGGAACATTTTTTGGCAGTTTGTTACAACTGGTAACAATTGTAACGAGGAATGAGAAATGGAATAGACAAATGACTATGTCAAGTATGTCATCATTTACTGACTTAATGTAGTTAGTAAAAAAATTCTCTTATTATTTCGTTCAACTCTAATCTAACCCAAATGCTTCACCAACAACGAGGCAATGACAATGTCATCATTCCGTTTCTCTCGCAATTACGTGTATTTGCTCTTGGTGTGTTTGGTTTGTTTTTTGTGGATTTTCCGCGACTTTGGCTTGTGCTGTTGGACTCTGTACGCAATATACAATACGCATTGTTTTCTACATTTGGACATTCCATCTTAGAATATCCATTGGACCTTGGCGCGTTTTCTGGATATTTTGTAAAAATTGACATGTACATGGTATCATTACACTGTGAAGAAGAAGACACAATACAGAAGCTAGTCAGTGTACCACGACTTCCACGTGGCTCCCCTAATTTCACCCTTGTAAACCCTTAAAATACGGAAGTAATGTTAAGAGCTAGTGACCTAATTGTTTAGGTTTATAGTGTCTGAGGTAAATTGATGAAACATTTAAAACATTCACTAGTTTGTTGATAAATTTATAGGCAAATAAAATTAACTTGGATTGATTAATGATATCCAAATTTATTCAATTTGTCAATAACCAATTACTCGGAAAAGTTAAAATTTAATATATATTAAAGTAGCATGAAACTCATTGCCATTTTTGTGGTGCGTTCTCCATTTACGAGAGACTCAACTGGAAGCACAAACAAAATTTAATTAATAATTGAATATGCAGTATAATGTTCATAATGTTAACATTAAGTTTTACCTCAAATACAAAATGTATGGAATGAATGATACATACATACATACACACTCACGCCTTGTTCCCGTCGGGGTAGGCAGCGACAATAGAATGCCATTTGCTTCTATCCTTACAAACCTCACGCGCTTCCTCTACATTCATTACTCTTTTCATACATGCTCGCCGGTTGCGGGTGCTTCGGACCTCTCCTTTTCTCAAAACGTCCCCAATTTGGTCGACGAATGTTCTACGAGGTCTCCCGTGATGAATGAATGATCTTATATGATAATCGAATACTAATTCTGACATTACGAATCTAACGTCCCCCTATATGTAATACGATTTGTAAACACATTAATTGATCACGGCATGACTGTGTTGCAGTGAATGTAAAATCTGATTACATTATACAATTCCCCAAAGCGTGAACTGAGCTGTTCCAACGAGGTAATTTATTTGCGTAGTGTACTTACTAAGTCATTGTTCAAGGCATTCCATATGTAATGCTTTATAATGCCAAACATGTTTATATTATATTTATTTATTCAAGGTCCCTTCATAAAATAATAACACAAAATCAAAAAATCGTGTTCCTGCAATTATAATAATAATAATATTGACACACTCTTACACAAATTATCTTGCCCCAAACTATGCATAGTCTTGTACTATGGGTACAAGACAACGATATATTTAATAAGATATACTTACTTAAACATACATATATACATATAATAATCCATGAATCGGAAACAAACATTCATATTCATCATATAAAATATGATTGCACCTACCGGGATTCGAACCCGGGACCTCTAGCTCAGTAAATCAAAAACCACTGATCGTCATTTACAGGTGAACACATCATGCACATAAACATACAAACAATTTAGTTGATAAAATGTGTACATTCATTGATGTAGTGCGTACAATATATTTATTTACTTTAAATTAATCATTTATTATTATCAAATTAATTAATAAGAGTGACGTTCCAGCTTTCACGAAAAATTATAAGAATGAAACAATAATTTTGCAATAAAAATTAATATCACCAGAAATGCTTGAGAATTCTATTTGTAATTGCGTGTTAGGGTGAAAGGGATGATAGTGAATATTTACGATACAATTATAAATGAAAATATCTTAGGTGATATTCGATTTGTTTATTGGAATTTTCCGACTGATGACAATTTGTGATAAAGAGTGGTTTATATTAACCATTTTCAGATTAGCGACGCATAGTTGAGTCACGTTAGCGCCTAAAAAGCCTCTGAATCCAGCATAGAAATAATTTTTAGATTTTAGTTTAGAATCTAGTAATCATTAAGTAATTGAATTCGATTAATGGTGAATCTTAATAGTACCGTTAAGATTGATTTAAATATATAATATATCAAAACATGGGAAAACATTAGTATTTTAAGTATTAATATTAATCAGAAGGTTTCACATAATAAAAGAAATTTGGTTTCAAGCATAAAACATAAAAAGGTCACAGTATTCAAATTCAAACAGATTCAGAATCATTTATTGTACGTCAAAATCTACCACCCATTCGAAATAGTATGTCTCAGACCAAAAAAGAACAAAAACTCAGAGGGCTTTTAAATTAAAATTTTATCGAATTATTATTAAAAACTTCGATGATTATATTAATAAATTATAATAAAATTAAATAAACTGTAATCACGAACCACAAAGAGAACATAACCCACATTAAAAATTTCTCTGTTCTTTTCTCATATAAGAGCTTCCTTAAAAAATGTGTCAATAATGCTTATCCGCTTATCGAAGACTCGCCACAGAACTTACGTCAACCCCGACCCTCACTACATATTAAAAAAAATTAATTAGTATTGACTGATATAGCTGCCAGCGCTTGGGTTTATACCCAGTACTTTTGTACCCAGTGATAGGCTCCTTAGCACAGGATGCCGGCTAGATTATGGGTACCACAACGGCACCTATTTCCGCCGTTAAGCAGTAATCTGTAAGCATTATTGTTGTTCAGTGAAGGTAAAGGGCGCCATAGCTAGTGAAATTACTGGGCCAAAGAGACTTAACATCTTATGTCTCAAAGTAACGAGCGCAATTGTAGTGCCGCTGAGAAATTTCGGGTTTACCAAGAATCCTGAGCTGAGCACTGCATGGTAATGGGCAGGGCGTATCAGTTACCATCAGTGGAATTTCCTTCTCGTCTTGTCCCTTCTTGTCATTAAAAAAAAACACATTCCACACGCCTCACCTTGCCCCATGGGCCAAGTGTCTCGACGGCCAAATGGCACAAAGATATAAGACTCACTGAGACCGACATATTTGCATCATTAAACAATTATATTTACATTACTCATTGTAAATGTATTATTATTTTCATCCATCGGGATGAAAACGTAATGTAATCTATAGTGTTTTCCAGCTTGCAGTGGAAGTCAGTCTTTAAGCCTGATTTATTATTCATGGTTCATCCAACGCGACATCGTGTATACCATAACACGATGTATTCGCTGCAATGCTACTCCACAACAATGGGGAATGAAACTATTACGAAACAAAAATACGTATGCGAAACGTTCCCTGCGGCTGATGAAACTATTTCTAAATTATGGCGTGTAATGAATTTTTATTGACATTAAAATGCGTGTGAGGATTGAAAATAAGTAATCGATATAATTCACATGATTGCGTAAGCTTGTAATTATTTTACAAATATTTTACGCAGGCTTTCATTCAGTGGGGCTCACTCCTTGGAAGGTTAATTTATAATAATTTACCATATAATTTATAATATCAATGATAATATATAAGTTAAAATCGTTAAGACGTGTATGGAATTCAATTGTTACTTCTTCTCATTCCTTTAAAAGTGCAGTATATTACTTATCTGAGCCGTGAAGATGTTATGAAGTGTTAAATGTTCTAGTGTGCATCGTCATTTTTTTTAAGGAATAGGAGGACAAACGAGCGTACGGGTCACCTGTTGTTAAGTGATCACCGCCGCCCACAATCTCTTGCAACACCAGAGGAATTACAGGAGCGTTGCCGGCCTTTAAGGAAGGTGTACGCGCTTTTGTATATTAATATCCGGACGACCGAGCCTTGCTCGGATTTTTAAGAATGTACAAATCTTGAACAAAAAAAAAACTAATAGGACATCTGGATTCGAACCGGGATCTTCTGCTTTCCGGATCACCCAATGTCCCATCTGAGCTATAATAGTCGTGTATATAGTGACGAAATTTACCTTTGTATTCTAATGTTATTGTAGCTGTTTCTCATTCAAACATGGATAAAACCATTTTTTATAAATTAAAACCTAGCTAGATCGATTTATCACCCCCGAAACCCCTGCATACTTAATTTTATGAAAATCGTTGGAGCCGTTTCCGAGATTCAGATTATATATATATATATATATATTTACAAGAATTGCTCGTTTAAAGATATAAGATTATATAGTAAGTAAGAACTCCTTGAGATAAGATTTACAACGAAGTCTTGAGCAAATATTTTATAAGAATACGCTTCTAAATAAAATTATACTAATACCGGCTTTGTATTCTATTCAAAAAGTATTATACATTCAATAGAAATAGATACGGCTCTACGTAGAGTATTATAAACTATATTCTATTTTGTTATTTTTCAATCAAGAGAAAATTGCATGGATTTCGCAAGAAATGTACATTGCAACGCCATTTCAATATTACTAGACGACTATTGTTCAAATCTGCCTCAAATATTTACTATCTCAAAGTGAAATACGTAGCCAAAATGATATTTCACCCTAAGAAATACCAATACAAAACATGCTGTATTACCGAAAATCTATAAAAAACATGCACTTATATAATATGTATTATTTCATTGCCCAATGATGAAATAGCTAGGGTTATTGTCGTCGTAAACGTCTAGAAATGGCTTGACCGTTCAATATTTATGTCAACCATTCTTATATCTATCCATCTAATAACAATTCTAGTAAATATAGTCTCTTGTTGTACATATTATATATACGTGAACTCGACGAGACGAGCAGAATGTTCAGCTGATGGTAATTGAGACGTCCTGCCCATTACAATGCAGTGCCGCTGAGGATTCTTGAAAACCCAAAAATTCTGAGCGGTACGACATTTGCGCTCGTCACCTTGAGAAATAAGATGGTAAATGGTAAAGTAATGGTATCTCTTGTGCCTTGCCTGTTTCATATCGGAAACCACGAGACTTGGAAAAAGTCGTGAAAGGTGTCATGCCCCCGATTTATACGAAACGAATAACTGCATATTTTGTTTTTTTTTTTTTAATATCTTGCACTATTGACGGAAATCGACCTGATATATTTAAAAAAAATACAAAATGTATTATTGGACCAATGGACAAAATTTGGTATTTCCTTTTCAGATCTTTTTGATCCTTATCAGCAACAGAGTCTATTCATTCAGACAATTTGAGAGTTTGACTATTTTCACGACTTTTGTCTAAGTCTCGTATTTTCTGACTTGGCCATCACCGCCTCCTCCTCAAAAAACCAACCTGTATAAACAGCGATAATGATTCAATTACTACTCCTACTGTGATTTATAAAGAAAGCGGCTTATAAGGCATTGAAATCGTCAGCCCTTTTGTACATTCCCGACATGCCCGACGCGTAATATGCCACGGTAGTTTAAGCATTGCTCTAAAAGCCTTATTGTATTACACACGTAGCGATACTCGCTTCATACTTGTGGTAAGACTATTACTACAAGTAGAACAACAAGCATATATTCTGTACGTTTCTGGGATACTTTTGTTGTAGGATATTTTGAAATGAAATACTTTTACTTGCCGTGTAGCAAGTATTGTTTGTTTCTGGTAAAATTATCAACCCTAGTTCACTGTACTAAACATAATATTACATTTTAACATTTAAAACAAAACTTTTGTACTTTTTGTCATCCTTTAATAGGCTTTATTAAAATGTGAACATTATATTATTATTAATGAACAGCATTTATTTTTATTATTTCTTCTGTTCATTTTAACCAAAATAGCAGATTTCTTAACATCTTTACATATTTAATAAACATTTCAGTGACACTCTAAAATAAAAATAAAAAATTCACAATGTATTTTGCACACTGTTATTAAACTAAATTTTTTTCGAAAATTCATCAGTGTAGGTAAATTTCATTATAAGGATTATATTGTGAGGGAACCGTAAATATTTTTTTTAATTCTTTAACTGATTTTCTCTAACTGAATATATAGGATCTAAGTTAGATTAGCCGTCAGCTCTCTAACTACAGTACAAAAATCATATTAATATATACAGCTTCGTAACCTAATAGTAGTCATACCGAAATATATACATAATGGCTTTTTGATATTGATGTTTGAAAACAAAATGGAATCAGTAATAACGAAAGAGCTGTCCATTATCGGCTTAAATTTACCATCAATCAAAACGATCGTTTTGATTATTTTAACTCAACAATTTATAAAATTATATATTTACAGATTTTGCACTAATGAAAATACTTTAATATAAATCATCATTCATCTTAGCCTTTTTTGCTAGGATTTTAGGATCATTATTTTAATTCATAATGAAAGCCCTATGTGTAAAAATATTTAAATTTCTAAATTTATTGTTAAAACAAATCTGTGGCCTGTGGCTAATAGGGCCAATATCAATAATCATTATTTTCTTAGCGGCTTAAGTATACTGCAGCCCTTTTATAATTTTTGTTACTTAACTGTATGAAAGTGCACACTACATTGGCCTTTTTTACATAGTAACTTTTGAAAGATTGTTAATACACTAACGCCCTTTTAGCACAAAAAAATATCATACTTTTACAATAAACTGGCATTACAAGCTCGTTTCATACAAAAACGTACTTTGGCCCTTTTAGCACCAGGCCACAGAAATTATTTCATAATTTTAAGATGTATGGATATGCTGCTGATGTTTTTGCAGAGTGATACAAAACATGAGAAGGTTTACACCTACTCAAAATTATTCAACGCATTTATATGCACGTAATTCGTAAGCACATATTAACGGCCGTCTTCGATAACCTATCTATCCTTAGATTAACTTACTAGAGGTAAACAAATCTATCCTTTTACGTTAACTTTCATTTCAATAACCTATCGACATAAAGCATTGGACTTTAACTATATTACATAACTATGGATAGATAAGATCTTGTAACTAAACGGTGACAGCAATGTATCCGTAACTAGAGACACGTTATTGAAAACGGTCGTTAAATAATCCATTTCGACCAGTATAAGCAGCCTGAGGAAATAAATATGAAAATACGTTCCTTCAAATTCGCACTTTGGAGGTACGCTACATAACGCCTGGTTACTCACAACGAGATGGTATTTCAGCTTATAACAGTTCAGTTCTCTATTTTTTTTATTGGCAACAAAAGAACTGTTTTCCAAACTATCACATATCTTATTGTATAAAAACGTAATGTAATAATATTAACATTGTAACGATCGTGTTCAAAATAAGTAACTGCGATACCCGTTTAATTGATTGCTAGATGTAGATGTCATAATAAAAATCAACGAACAGTGTCTCATTATAGGCTTGTTTTGAATGGCAGTTAATATTGGAACTTGATCTCGACTACATTTGAGTAACGAGCCTGTAATAATAAAATCCGTATAAAACAAAATTCAAATCAAATCAAATCATCTTTATTTGCAAGATAAGGTAATAATAAGATGTTGTTGGCTTATAATTAACAAGTGCTCTTATCCTAACCCATAAGGCATGCAAACTTATAGTGGAATACATAGTCAGTTCACGTTTTAATTTCTGTAACAATTATAATATACTGTACTATACTAAAAAAAGATATACGAGAGGCACACTGAAATGATCGGGAATAGAATATTTCTGATTGAGTTACAATAAAACCTTTTTTAGAATTTGAAAAATGGCCTCTAAGAACCTTAATGACATTCATACAATTAAAAAAAAGGTTCAAAAACAAAAACTATAGTGGTTTAAAGTTGACACGTCGTTGACAGAAATGGAGCTCACGCGTGAACATTTTCGCGGCTTATCTCAAGATAAATGTCTCCATGAACTTGTTTCTATTTATGATGTTGAAGCACCGAGTCAAACGACACTATACCGCTGGTGAACTGAGTTCCGACGCGGTCGTGGGTCGCTCAGCACTGTTTCTTCTGCAGGTCAACCAAGAACTCACGGTCACGCCTGAAAAACCGATCGCAGCTGTGCGAACTATTGTATTAGTTGACCGTCATGTGACATACGAGCAGATTCAGGCTGTTATCAGTATCGGAATGAGTGCAATTCAGTCGATATTACATAATGAACTTTGTGTAAGAAAGCTAGTTTCCCGATGGGTACCCCAGAATTTGTCCGAAGAGCAAAAGGCGGCTCGTGTACGAGTGACGAATCATGGATTTATTCATACGAACCTGAAAGAAAACATCAGTCAGAAGTTTAGGTCTTCGAAGACGAGGTCTAACCAAAGAAAGTGGTTCGCTCCCGCAGCGTGTCAATGAAAATGGTCGCTACGTTTGTCTCGAAAAAGTTGCATGTTGCTACAATTCCTTTACATGATCGCAGAACGGTTACCGCTGAGTGGTATATCACGGTTCGTTTGCCGGTAATGATAGGCGAACTCCGAAAAAATAACCCGAAACGTAACATCATCTTACCTCACGAAAATGCGAGCTCGCATACGGCTCGGAATACAAATGATTTTTTGAAACAGGAAAACGTTGATCTGTTGGGCCATCCTCCGTACAGTTCTGACCAGAGCCCAAACGATTTCTTTACATTCGCTAGAATGAAAGATTTATTACGCGGTCAACGGTTTGAAGACTCCGAAGCAGCTGTGGAAGCGTACAAATCAGTCATTTTGTCAATGTCAACTTTAGACTGGAATTACTGTTTTAATGATTGGTTTGCACGAATGGAAAATTGCATTAAGTTGAACGGAGAATACTTCGAAAAACAATCAAATACAATTTAGCCATACCGTGCATGTGGTTTTTCTTATTCCCGATCATTTCAGTGTGCCCCTAAGTACATCCCAAGCAAACTTAGATTAAAATTAATCATACTATAGTTATTATTTCATAGGCTTATTCATTTTAATTTATAATATAATGTCATTAGCTACACAATGATATTGAGTTCAGTCGAAGTTAATTTTTATTATTTACTATTTTATCGTCATGAAAATCTTTTAATGAGTAGTATGCTTTTTTTATTAAGTAAGATTTGAGTGACTTTTTAAAGTAGAATATATTTTCGCGCTTAATATTGGCAGGTAACTTATTGTAAATTGTTGGTCCCATGCAAAAGATGCTGTTTCGATCCAACTCTGTTATGGACTTCAAAGGTCGTAATTTGTTGTCGTTTCGTTTCGAAATTAGGGTTTCATATTTATTGATATTATTCTTTACCAAAACTGTTACTTCATATTGATGGCATGCTAAGAATATTTAATTTATTAAAGTGAGGTTTACATGATTTGGTTGCTTTTAGTGAGCAGACAGATCTGACACATTTCTTTTGAGCTTTGAATACTTCATAAATCCCTGGAGCATTACCCCAGAATAGTATCCCATACCTCTGATAGATCTCCCATCTGGGAGAGTGCTGTCTACATACGCATGATATGCTGCTAGCACCGCAGTCATATCAACTACTTTCTTCAGCATATGTAGAGCAAATGAGAACCTATTGTTTTAATGACATAATCAATGTGTGTTCTCCATGACAGATTGTGGTCAAGATAAATGCCCAAGAATTTTGTGGACTTCTCTTCATTAATCGCTTTACCGTCATAATTTATATTTACTCCATAAGATTGTGTGTTTTTGTAAGCAATATTCGTCATGCATGTTTTATTTAGATTGATTTTTAGATTACTATAATTTAACATTTTATTAGTTCGTTAAGCGAACTGTTTATGTAATTTTCATATGTTAATGGATTGTAGTCAATAAATATGGCAGTACTATCGTCTGCAAATAGGACCATTGGATCCTTAATAGTTTGAGGAAGGTCATTTATATAAATAAGAAAAAGCAGTGGTCTTAGAATACTGCCTCGGGGCACGCCAAATAGTTGTTTTCCGGGGGTCTGATAAATATTTCATTTTGGTTTTAGTTATAATATTTATTGCATTGTTTCTTATGCCATACGTTTCTAATTTATTGATCAGTATTAAATGGTCGACATAGTCAAAAGCTCTGGTCATATCCATAAATATTGCTGTAACTCGTTTTTTATTTTCTAATTTTGTCATTACCGTTTCTAAAAAGTTATAAATTGCTTCATTGATAGACTTATTTTTCCTAAAACCTACTTGCTCCTTAGTCAAAATATTAAATGTTTCAAAGTACTCGTAAGAGTACATGTTTTTGTGTATAATTTTTTGAAAAACTTTTGATAAGATTAAATCAAGGCGATAGGCCTGTAAAATTGCATATCCAGTTTGTCTTCTTTTTTAAAAATAGGTTTTAATAATAATAATAAATCTTTATTTTTCCATGGGTTGATTTATTTACTGCAGCGTGTAGACCATGGGACCCTATTACGTCCAGGTAATCGGAAGTGTTTTTGTTGCTTAGGTTAAGAGTGTCTATATTTATGTCACTGGTTAAGACGATGTTACGAGACCTGGTTGTAGTAAGGACCATATCCAGAGATTCAATAAAGGGCCGGATTTCTCTGAAACAGTATGGTCTGTATATACCGAGAATAGTCATGTTTCCTATTTTTGCAGCCAGACAATTTGCTTCTTTGATATTTACCTCATAAACGTATCCTTGTATATCAGAGTTTATGTTTATATAATAACCCCATCGTTTTGGTTAAAGCTACGCTTTGTAAAATATACATTATAACCGTCTATGATTGGAGGGTTGGTTGATTCAATGCACCAGCATTCCGACAAAATAATGATATCTGGGTGGACTTTTAGTTGTGAGATACATATCAAGAAGTTATCGAGGTTTTTGTTAATACTTCGTATGTTAAATGAAATTATATTGAAGTGATTTGTACCGTCCAGAGATGAAATATGCGGCTCGTCAATTACTGAACAGGGAATATTACATGTGTCCTCTATGTCATCATGCACAGATTGACTGTTGAATTTTGAAGCTTAAGTATAATATACGTTCTTGTTCTCCACATTGTCTAGTAGATTCGTAACACAATATCATAGAGTAGTATAAGAATGCGATCGTTGTGAATTTGCTCATATTATTTGGCTTGTTTATAGATTGAAATTTTTCGTAATATTTTGTAAATATTGATGTATAAAAATGAATTATTAAATATGTAATAGATCTTGACTGTGTTTGGGAGTTTAAATACATAGTAATATAATGAAGCTTGTGTGTGTATGAATGCTTAAAGTTGGAAGGTGTAGTAGTGTTAGTATGTCTTGTTTGTAAGTATGTGTGGCAGTGTGATCCGTAGTAGGTGTGGTTTGTTAGGCTTTCGAATGTATTGTATATTAAAAAACAAAGACAGGCTATTGAGAACTGTATGTAGCTTAGTTCAGTATGTATAGTCTGTGTAGTAGGAGGTATTTGGTATACGTGTATGTTCAGAACATGAAAATAACAAATTATATAAAACAAATTAGTTCTCGTCAACGCAGTATTGCAATGTGTACCCAGTATGCATATGAAAGGTTTTAAATATATACCGTTTGAACTATCTTATAAATGATAACTTTACATAGTTTTAGAGGTAATACAAAAATAACGGTTTTAGCGATTATTTTCAACACTTCATATTTATATTTTATATAAATATTTATATATTTATTTTATATAAATTTTATATTTATATGAATACGCATATCATATTTTACTATCGTAAGTTTCATTTCATCTGGGTATATACCATATTCGATAGACTGATTCATAATGTAACTTAATACTGGGGCTATTATGGTAGCGACATGTTTTATTACTGTTGTATTTAGATCATCGTATCCGTTACTATTTGTGTTTTTTAATGACTTTATTGCACCCAGAATGTCATAGGAGCATGTTGGGTTAAAAAAAAGTGAGTTAGGTTGATGGTGTCTAGTGATGTATTTGGGGTTATCATTATAAACACTTTTTTTGCAATCGTTGTTAATTTCATCTATAAAGAAATCGTTGAATGCCTGCGGTATCATTTGAGGATCAGTGACAATTTTTGATCCAATTCTAATGGCATCTTTGTCATCTCTAGAGATATTGTTCAAGGTACCGTTTATTATATTCCAAGTGGCTTTTGTGGATTGGAGGATGATAGAGGATTAGAGGATTTTTTTTTATTATATAGTTATTTTGAGACCTCTGTGTAAGTTTTATAATTGATTTTAATCTTTTGGAATAAACCTTTAATTTAATTATATCTGATTTACATTTAGTTAACCTTGACGTCCACAAAAGCTTCCTTTTAATTTTAGAGCAAGTTCTTATACCCCTGGAGAGCCATCTATGTCGTTTTGTAGAGGATATTTTTATTTTTACAATAGGGAAACATAAATTATAGGATAGTAATATCAAGTCTAAAAAAATATTGTATGCCGAATTTGGGTCATTTTGAGGCAGTCATAATATTTATTCATATTTTCAATCTAAAATTGCCGTTTATGAATGTACCAGTGGCTTAGAAGAACGCTTCTCTTAGTTGGAACTTGGACAACCTGCGCAGTATGGTCAGATATGGCTAGTTCATATACCGAACTAGTGCAGCCACGTATATTATGAGCAAAGTTATCTATGCATGTATTGCTGCTTAGACGAGTGGGCTCTTTAAATGATAGCTTGAGATTATATGATTCCAATAACTGCTCAAAATATACAGATGTCCTATTTGTTTTCATTCTGTCGATGTTAAAGTCGCCGCATAGTATAACTTTCCTATTCTTAAAACATATTTTATTAAGTATTTTATGTAGACTACTGAAAAATAAGTCAATCGCAGTTACGGTGATTTTTGGTGATTTTTGGTGACCTGTCTGCCTGCAAAGCTTACATCGTCTAATATCATATTGTGTGCAGTAATACACAGGACATCAAAGTATTTATTCATTTTGACAGAGAGTTCCTCGAGACAAATAACGAGCTCATCGGTTTTTGTAATTAGTCCTTTAATATTTTGGTGTAAGATGGTTATATTTTTATACACGAAAAAGATTATTTTTTAATTCAGCGTCACCTTGGATTTGGTCAGAGTATATTTGATTTGTGTCAATATCAATTAAATCCGTTTGTGTGCCTCTGTCATTAGTACTTTTAGTGTTATAATATTTTGTTTACCGCGTTGTTCGTCATTTTGCCGTTTAGATTTCATGAAATTTATTTTATAGCTGATGTGTAATATCTGTCTGAGTATAAGCCCACGCATATGTCTAGTATAGATGCGCCCTTTCGGTATTTATTGTTGGTAATCTAGATCTAAGTAACAGGCATTGGCAGTGTTAGAGCAAGCAAATTTTAAGTCATAGTTAAGTTTCTGAACATTTAAATACGGGTTATGTAATTTGACAAACAGTGATGCTAGGAATTGGTAAAGTATGAAGTCACTTGTTTACATGAAGTTGAAAACTAAACGGATTTTTGTCATTGCATCCCCCAATCACAACGATATGATCATTTTCGTTTAAAGTCAGTAATTCACTATTGGAGTTAAGTATTTCGCTCAGAGACGCCCCTGGTTTCTTCATGCAAGTGACGAAGTACATGTCTTTACCCAATAATTTTTCTAGTGATTATTGTGCCCCTCTTCCTCGTTGATCTGCCAGGATCAGTACTCTGTGTTTTACTTTTCCATGACTTTCCCTCCTGGTATGATAAGACGTATTTTTATTTTCATTTTTATTAGTAGAAGAGCGTTGTTTTTTTATATGCTTAGTATTTCTCGGGTTGAGCTTAATGCTTTCATTTTTACTTAGTTGTGCCGATGGTGACGAAGCATATCGATTTGATGGATTCTGGCAGGGCTGGTCATCAGTGTATTTATCCGGTGAGATGTCAGAGGTGATTCGAGGATAGTTGCAGTTTATGAATACTGGATTTTTTTGTAATAAAGCCGGACTATTAAGGGTGCTTTGTGATTTCCTTTTCTTTTTTTTCGTAGTGGTATGGTTTGCGGGCGCAAACTGATGAGTCTGTGCAGACGTAATTTTTATTTATATGATTCAATAATTTTATTCATTAATGTTCTTTCCTCAGATTAACATTTTCATAGTTTGGGTTCTCTATTTCTTGGTTTGCCGCCTGTAGTTCTGTAGAAAGTTTATTTATTTTTTCGTTTTCATAAACATCGCCAATTGAAGTATTGGGCAAACTCAAGGCCGTTGTTTCAAATAGTAAGGACGAAGAACTAGAAATATTTTGGAGTGAACTAGATTTGCGTGGTCCTCGAAGTGTAACTTTTTCATATTCTGAGTCCATATTTAATTTATTTTTATGATACTTATCGAAGTAATTACAAAAAACAGTGTTTAAGTAAGGATTTCCGAGATAAAAATGGAAAATTAACTAATTGCTATCTATAACGAAATAAAATGATGAATAAAAGAAAAAAAAAGTCATTAAGGTGATTAGCACTGAGGTTGCCGCAATAATAGCCTATTCACATTCCAACTTAGCCAAGTGACTTTTAATTTCTAATTTGAAATATTATGTCCAGTTATGTTGTTCAACGTCACACGTTATGAGCACGATTGCTCTTACGTTCGGCCAGTTTAAAAGTACCTTCAAAAATTAATTATTTTTACCAATACATATTCACTTATTTAATTTCTCTAGTACACATATACGAACTAGTTTAGATAAACCTTGAATGCCGTGAATGGTAGTTTTGTGCTATTGTGTGTAACTTTAAATTTTTATAGCGTTTATAGTTACTAATCCTGATTTACTGTGACACGTGTGTGAAAGTGTTTGGATTTAGTCAGTACTTATCTTAAGATCCACTTAAAATTTGTGTGATATGCTGCCTTTGTTGAAGCACGAACATCACCCAAACTTTATCACTAAGGTAACATAGATTTAGCGACACTGTTATTTCTAAATTTTCACTTTCATGGAGTTCACGTTATGCGTAACAAGTAATTTTACACGTTCCTCTTTTTAAGGTCGAAGTTTTCTTATCCACAAACAATTGTCTTGGTAAAAATGAACTTTTCTTCACAAAATTAAAAAATTCAATACAGTCAAGTGCATAAATATCTATCTACAATATATCTTTTAAAACTTTATTTTGAACGTGAATATGTAAATGGTTATAAATATGTACCTGAATTTCTCGATAACATGTAGTTATACATAAAAAAGAGAATTATTAATAAAGTGATTTACCAGTGGGAAGCTCCTTTGCACAGGATGCCGGCTAGATTATGGGTACCACAACGGCACCTATTTCTGCCGTGAAGCAATAATGTGTAAAATTTACTGTGTTTCGGTCTGAAGGGCGTCATAGTTAGTGAAATTACTGGGCAAACGAGACTTAACATCTTATGTCTCAAGGTGATGAGCGCAATTGTAGTGCCGCATAGAATTTTTTGGCTTTGCAAGAATCCTGAGTGGCACTGCATTGTATGTGCAGGGCGTATCAATAACCATCATCTGAACGTCCTGCTCGTCTCGTCCCGTATGTTTATATAAAAAAGAGAGACTCTTTACCCTACTAAAGAAGACAAGAAAGACCTGTAACCCACTTGCGATACATATTTTTTGCCGATAAGAACTGTTAGATATACCTTCTCAGAAAGTGCCTTTGTATTTGTACCAACTCAGTCCGAGCTCGACATGTATGCATTCAGAAAATTTGTATCAAAAACCATTTCTAACGTGTATATTTTTGTTTTTCTCTTTTTTTTTCTCTTTAAAATATTTTTATAGCTGTCACTACATTGTCTGACTGATCACTCTTCGAGTCCGACTCAGATGGGTAGCGTTTGGGAAGCTCCATACAATTTTTTTGATCCAAATACCACAGAGTCTGAAGACAAAGGTTCTTAATCAGTGTGCGTTGTCAGTGATGACTTCCGGTACGCAGACATGGTTGCTAACTATAGGCCTGATGAGAAAGCTAATAGTCGCTCAGAGGGCAAGTGAGGAGATCTGTTGGAGAACCAAAGTGACCGAAATTGCGCAAATGATAGCGAAACTAAATTGGCAGTGGGCAGTGTACATAGCTCGACAAATGGATGGCCGTGGGGCATTTAAGTCCTCGAATGTCAACCACGTACCGGAAGACGCAGTGTTGGTAGGCTCCCCCACAAGATGGACCGACGATCTGGTGAAGGAAAAGTTTGAATGATGGCAGCGCAAGGCCGATCGTCATAGAGATCTATGGGGAAAGCCTTTGTCAAGAAGTGAGTGTCTTCCAGCTGATATGATGATAATGATGCTGATGACATGTGCAATTTATTTGCTACAATAATAATTATATTGCATCCCTATTTGATCTATTTTCCAATAACCGCCATGCGTAAAATTATTGCAAAATAAAACTGTTCTTACACTGTAAGCTAAAAGTGATATTCTTTTTGGGATGAATATGTTTATAACAAGGGATTTTAAGTTAATATCTAATATATAAAATTCTCGTGTCACTATGTTCGTTCCCGTACTCCTCCGAAACAGCTTGACCGATTCTCATGAAATTTTGTGAGCATATTGAGTAGGTCTGAGAATCGGCCAACATCTATTTTTCATCCCCCTAAATGTTAAGGGTGGTCCACACGATTTTTTTTTTTTAATTTTTTTGAAATTTTTTTTTTAAATTTGTTTGGTTATGAGTCAGTATTAAAAAATACATACAACTTCAAATTTTCACCCATCTACGATCAACAGTTACTTTTGTATCGCGATTTTAATATCGGCAATACAACGTTTGCTGGGTCAACTAGTCTATATATATAAAAATGAATTGGTGTTCGTTAGTTCGTAAAACTCGAGAACGGCTGGACCGATTTGGCTAATTTTGGTCTTGATTTATTAGTGGAAGTCCAGAGAAGGTTTAAAAGGTGAATAAATAGGAAAATGCTGCTAAATTAAATTAAACAACAAATTTGTTTTTTATTCGATGTGTCCATACATAATTTCTATTAGAGAATTTATTGACGCACGGTTTGACAGTTCGGCTTTGAAACAATTTCATTACGACAGCAGGGTGCATATTTTACGAAGTAATTTTTGATGTTATGATATATTATTGACAAATTCATATAAAAACATTATTTTATTTATCATATATAGAACAACGTCTGTCGGGTTAGCTAGTATTATTATAAAATTTATTTACATAAACCATAGAGTGGATGGATACTTACGTCTCATGCAAAGTCATTAAAAAAACACTTAGTACATCGGTGAATCGTCATTTCAGAAAAATATACGCAATGGATTGCGAAAAACAAGTTACATAAAAAAATGCGTTCACTGCTGTTTTGAGCGACCGAGGAAAAATACCGTGAAATGGATAAAACACGCCTTTACCCCAATGTTTACACATAGTTCTAAGATACTTATTTATAATTGTGTTCACTAACTGAACTGATCTACCATTAATGGTCAACTTATACACTATTAAGATAATATTTTTGTTTTAGCAACTGCGCATGAAAGTGAAGCCAGAGGACAACTGGGCTCGCCGCCAATGGCGTCGTGTTGCCCGTGTTTTCGGATTACGATCCGATAAGGGCAAGAAATCAAAGCCTGCTGACTTGTTCTTGGATAAATTTTCTGCGCAAGATTTCCAAGCAGCTGACGAGCGTCCGAATCAAAACAAAAGGAGCAAGTGGCTGTGCGGGTTCTCATTTAATCCGACGCTGCCTACGCACTACCAAGTAAGTGAATTAGTATAATATTTATTTTACTACTTCATTGCTTATGAGTAATATTATTTATATTAGTAAATAATAACACATCGTTAAGGGTTTTTCAATGGAACAGGGTATCTTTGACATCCAATGGCAGCCATATAAGAATGTCTATCGGCGCAAATATTTTTATATAAGAGGTGGCAAACGGGCGAGAAGCCCATGTAATGGGGAGTGGAGAGAAATTTGCAATGGAATTTGCCAAGAACTGTCAAAGGTCTAAAGAGTAACATAACACGCGTTTTTTATCAGTGAGATAGAGGTGCTGTTATATCAAAAAGAGATGGAAAATTGGACCTCTTGTATTCACGCTACCATACGAAGCCAAGATGGTCATTTAAATGGTGTTTTAATTCATGCATAAGCCTTTAAAAATATACCATGATATAGTTGTAAACGATCAATCAAAAACAAATAGTTTTTATTGAAATATACCCGGTTCCAATTGAAAAACCCTTTACATATAAAAATTAATGCATTATTGCGTGTAAATATGCATAAAAACCTTCATCTTATCAATGCTTCCAAGGCGAAAGGTGTCCATATAAACATAAAAATAACCATTCGATCGTTAGAGGGTTTTTGTTTTGTTGCACCAACTTCAGCCCGCCACAACCGCTGTTTCGTCAACCCAGATGGATTAGATAGCGCAAGGTTTTTCGTTATAATTGCTCGATTTCATTTATTCAGATCTCATAACATTTTTAATATTCATCCTCTTAACGCGTAATTCATGAGTATTCCCTTCAAATACTAAATTTATTTTAATTATAGTACATATTTTTATTGTATTAATAGTGTATATATGTATATAATGTCCTTTTATTAATCAAAAAAAGCCTGAATGATCTTGAAGAAAATTTTGTGTGTATTAAAATCTATTGACTTCTTAATGGTTAGGTTATTATTAATAGTAGCATTGCCTAGCTAGAGTTTCCCTGCGAGATCGAATCAGAAATGAGAAGATTCGTATGAGAACCAAAGTCACCGACATAGCGCAAATGATTGCGAAACTGAAGTGACAGTGTGCAGGGGATGACCAGTTCGACGGACAGGTGGCCGTTGGGCAGTAAAGTCCTCGAATGACCAATCCATGATGGATAATCGACCCGTACCGGAAGACGCAGTGTTGGTAGGCCTCCCAAAAGATGGACCGACGATCTGATCAAGATCGCCGGAATACATTAGATGACGGCAACGCAGGACCGATCGTCGTGTAAATCTTTGGGGAAGGCCTTGATCCAGCTGTAGACTTCTTCCGGCTGATGATGATGTGCATACTGCGCATTTTTATTTAATGATTTTGAAATGAGTTTCTTGCACCGTTTCTTCTCTCTCAGAGCGCCATTTGTTTCTGAAGTGGTCATAGTATTTATTATATTAGAAATGACATCAAAATCTTTTTTGACATCAAAAAGAAAATCATAAAAGATATAAACAGATTACAGATGATATAGGCCAACAACAAAACAATGGTATACATAGGCCAAGCTGATAAAGTAACGGGAACAGTTAGTGCTCATATAAATTTAACTTTGATAAGTAGCACCGATTCTAAGGGAGAAAATTGCCAACAATATTATTACTAACAAATATTTTATATAATTTTTTTATAGAAGTTTTTAGATTTTCTAGATGTATGATAATGGTCAATAAAACTTTGATAAAAGTACTACGTGGCAGCACAGACCTTTTTTTTATAACTTATGTTTCAATGTCGTCAGAGTTTGTCTAATATACAGAAAACGTGCGAGCCTTTGCTCGCGTAGATTTAAGCAAATTATTTCAAGTAACTTAACCAATTTTGAATCGATTGGAATGGAACACACCCTTAATTTAACGGCTTGCTAAGCTATCAATTCAAGCCGTATTCAAATATAATTGACCGTTTTAGAGATTAGTGTGCACTACAACAAACAGACAAACTGACTATAAACTAAAAATAAATAACATAAATAACATGTATTGATAGAAGTGAAAACTTCATTTAGGCGAGGTTTATAATACGAAATACAACTGCAGTCACCGAGCGAACCTATTCGATTCGAGCCGACTTTACCCGAACGATCCGCTTAATATGGAACGCACCTAAAGCTTTCACTTCAAACATAATTATTATTTAATGTACAGACAGGCACGCTTACGACTTTATACTTGTATATATATATTAATGTGTTGCGAAAAATCACAGTAACTTTTTTTATGAGAAAAATTGGCAAACTAAGTAGGACATTCACCTTATGGTAAGTGATACGCTATGACTGATATGATTCTTGATTGAACTCAAACTATTGAGCTATATTATCGCAATTGCGCCCGTCACTTTGAAACATAAGATTTTAAGTTAGCCCCGTTAAAACTGTTAACACAATAACGCCCACATGTTACTGGTTCGCGGCAGATAGAGGGGCCACTGTGGTACCCAACTAACCAGGAACCTGTGAAAAGAAGCTATCCAATGGTAAAATTAAAATTAATAAATTGTTTAATCAAACATTTCAATCATTGTTCATTGGGGTAATATGTACTACGTAGTAGTTAAACAACTCCATAGAATAGCACGCAATCGTTGACGTACGATAAACAACTATACTCACCATCAAGCACAAAAATTGTCTGAAGCAAAACTCTGCCTAATAGACGCGTAGGTAAAACTCTGCCTTCGCGCCAATGAGGCAGAGTTTTCGTTTAGTTGTGTTACGACCGCGCTTTGAATACAGCACCACGCAATGAAAAAGATTTCTATACAAAACTATCTAAATAACAGCATATCAAAACTTAAAAAGTATGGGGTGTCGAATTTTGAGGTAAGTTCCCTTACCATTAACAAAATTGCGTAACTTACTTGACATTTTTTAATCATTTTGCTAAAACAAAATGTCATTGCCTTGTGTTTGCGTCTGAGTTAATGTATACGTATATACAGCGCCGCTCAGACATATTTTGACGCCCTTTTAATAAGCGATTGGGAGTTTAGTTGCTTACAGTACGAAAACGCACACATCTTAATGATAGCGGGATAAGAACTCACAATATCATTCATTCAATGTTCGCATAAGTTGTTACCGTTGACTTGTAATGTCATCACTTAAATCAGTAAAATTAAATTAAATTTAGTGTTTTTTGAAAATAATATGTGGTAATTAGCGGTGAAAGATCAAATTCTTGAATTTTTGTTGTGTTTTGTGAGTTTGTGCGCACAAAGGCATATTTTATATAAACCCAGGACTCAAATGTGTGTTATACCTACAAGCGCTAAGCATAGACTAAGTGAGGTGACTACATCTGGCCACAACTTGTATTACAAATAATCAAGCTTCGCCTTCTCTGATGCGCAATACATATTACCTTAATGTCATAGCTTATGGCCTGAGCACATGATTGGATTTGGTTCGGCCGAAACATCCTACTCGGTCTGGTAGCGGAGCATATTCGATGGTGTGTCGCATCATTTTATTATTATCGTCCGGGCCGTAGCGTATTGGTGCGAGGCGCTCACCGGACCGTCCGATGTTCCGGCCGTACCAAATCCGACTATGTGTTTAGGCTATTACGATTTTTGACAATGTCAATGAAGAGTCTGATTATCAGGTATACGTGATTTTTCTCTTATATCGGCTTCAAGGACTATGCACAAATATATGCTATCACCTCATCACCTATACTACTCGGTTACATTATCTCTTCACCTGACGTCGATGACGTCACATCGTCGCTTTGTTACGGTGTGCAAAACAAGCATCACTAGGACATTATTATTAATAAGTAAACTACAGTTTTTTTTCAGTATTATATATTGATGTAAAGGTGTTGTGTTGTGTTGCTGATTATTGATGATGAAAAAACTATGAAAAAATTTGAGTAAAGTACAAAAAGTATTTATTTTTCAAGTAAAACTATTATAGCGACACGCAACAACAGATCCTACAGAACTATTAACAAAAAAAGATCAAAATTACTAATCAAAAACAAAGCAGTGATAGAACGAAATTTTCACGACATGTAATTAGCGGTAATGAATCTGCAAGCCGTACTGATGCAACAAGTCGAGCGCGAGGGGTTGAAAGGGGAACGGGAGAGAGCGTAACGGTCCGGCTAGGTCCAGAGATAATGTCGCCGTGTAGTTCTTATAAGAGGCAAACTTCGGAGTTCCGTGACCAAAGGGTTTAAAATCAAATGCCTTCTGTCTATCTTTAAAAAACATGGGGTTTGCTTAAAACCACACAAAACAAGTCAAAATTTCATCAAGAAGGTGTTAATAATATAACAATTTTTGCTATACCTAGTCTTGCCATAAATACTGAAACACAGAAAAAAATATATATTTCAAATGACATTTACTACTTTTACAATGTGTTAGTTTAATACATAAATATAAAACAATTTAGAATATAAAAAGCTTATTCAAAGTGGTCTCCATTGGCTACATATAAGACAGTCCTTTAAACATTGAGGCCAATTATTAATAGAAGCACGCACTATTTCCATGGGAAAATTTTTCACTGCCGATCATCCGGATTGTTTCAGGGACTCCAAATTTAGTGCAAGCCGTACTCTCTAAAACTGACCAATCATAATCCAGCGGATTAAGGTCGGGACTAGACGACGGCCAGTCTTCAGCTCTGATAAAGTCCGAAACGTTCGTTTCCAACCAAGACTGCGTAGACCGAGCTTTATGACCCGGCGCTGAGTCTTGCTGGGAGGAGCATTCTTGGCTATTGAACTTGGTGTTGTTAAGGGGCTTCACTACCTTCTCAAGGATTGTATCTTAATTACTCGCCAATGTTTTGATACCTTTTTCACAAAAATCAGCTCAGTCACTCCTTTATAGCTAAAATACCCCACTAAACCATCACTGAAGTCGGATAGTGCCCACGTTGCAGTCTGTCGATAAACTGGGAAGCTTCCTTAGAGTTTTGAGCATAAATACGGTCATTTTGTTTAATAAAATGTTGCTCAATTGTATACATTTTCTCATCCGTAAACAAAATTTTTCTGTCACCACGAGATGCTATCTTCATCTCTCGAGATAAAAACTTTTGCTTTCGGACAGGATTTCTTCGAATTCTTTTCCTTACTCCTTTGACCACCTTTTACCGTACGAACACTACGTGGACGACCAGATCTTTTTCTCTCATAAACAGAGGAGATCTCATTGAACCTATTAATATTATATATATTGGCTCCACACCTACTTTTTGTAATGCAATCACAGCGATTTGGTTCTCTTTATCATCCCACTCCTTTTTAATATCGCAAAGTATAATAGAACAATGTATTGGCGCCAAAATGAAAAAACTCAATGAACAATCATATAAAAATGACAGATTCCAAATTCAAATATAATGTTTTGCTTATTTTTAATTGTAACAGTATTTATGGTCAGACTAAGTATATTCACAAATCTCTTAAATTATTACTATGGTAAATTTTCCTCCGACTTATCGCACTGTCTTGGTCGACTCGTCGACTTTACCATGTAAGCGTTATATTTCCGAGCGTGACGGCTAAGCAAAACACAGCGATCAACGCACCTAAAGAAGTTTTCAATTCAAAATTTTTAATGCAAAAGAATTCAAAAAAGTACATAAATCTGTTTGTTATATTTTGGATGATGGTACGGGACTCAAGCGAACAGGATGGTAGTCTATGGTACGATCACAAATCTATATCCAGCATGTGTGTTTCTCATCTTGTCACAACAAGATTAAACAGTGCACACTACAGACTTACAATATACTAGCGTATAGACACACAAAGCCTGCGAGAGGAAAGGAACATCTCTAACAGAGACTTAGTAAGATAGAACCAATTGAGATTGACAAGTCATAGACAGTCATCCACGCTTAGCATTAGCTCCTTAATATTTTTTTATATTAAACCACTAGCTATCGCATACATTGTCTAATCTAAATTGGTCGCTTATTATCGGGTCAGTCAGGTCGCCTATACGCTAGTATATTCTAAGGGCTATATTTTACCGGGACACCACGGAGGCGCAACCAGTCGACCCTTCCAACAAAATAAATACAACTCTATAGATAGGTACTCAGCTGGAGGTCTATTACTAAAATCAGAAGCCGAATTTTCGGTCCGAAATGAAAGAACGACGAACTTCGAATTAGATCCTATTACCAAAGTTTTTCGGATCCGAATAGTGCGGACGCATTTCGTTTCGGAACCATAGACATATCCATAAAGTGTATCGATCTTCGGATCCGAAACTTTCGTAATAGCAATTTAGCAGTTTCGCGACTAATTCGGACGCGTCATGACTCTGGTGTCTTTATGGTGTCTTGCTTGGTAGCTTACCACGGTGTCGAGACTGGTTTCGCCACCATGGTGTGCCTTGAAATATAGCCCTAAAGAATTAGGTACATGCGGGTATTGAGAAACACCCAACAGTTAAAATTATACTCTTACTTTAATCTTTCACTCTTTCTTTTATTTTTGTTATACTTACTGTAATATAAACATTTTAGTGGCTGGCAATTGTATCTCTTGCTATCTTATACAACATGGTGTTCGTGATCGGTCGATCAGTATTTTGGGAGATGGATAAAGGCTCCTCATTTTGGTATATAATGGATTATATTTGCGACATAATCTACGTCATAGATACGGTTGCTCATATGCATGAAGGTATGTAAAGATAATCTTAAGATTAAATAAGTTTTAATTAAATTTTAAGACATATGCAATGCGAGTACAAATTGTATTGTGATTATTCAATTGTACTGAAAGTTTTGTTTGTAATCATGTTTGATACAGGATGAATAGTTAGTGTTGTATGCGCTTTTAAGTTCAGCAAATGCGATATAATAATATTAGTTGAATTTGCTGATTTACCTGCAAGCGATTAATGCTGGCTGATGCATATTGTGATATTGCAATGTCATAGTCTTTACGTATTAGGTCCTTCGTTGATGGAGTTATAAGAAGGAAAATACGTGCTTACTGCCTTTATAATAGTTGTAATCAGTGAATTGTATTTGCATGCTCACGCCACCGTTGAATATGTTACGCGCGACCAGCTGAATAGTGTGCAGTTTTTGTACGATTTCTCATTATTTGTGAATGAATTGTTTATATAAGTAGTATTAAACAAAATTCCAGTATAGTTTTGTATACATTTAATAAATTCTTTCTGGTAGTGTTATCTAATGATAGTTGTTGCAAAAGTCGGAATAAGTTAAAAATTCATCCATTTTATGACAAAAAAAAAATAGGAAATTAAAAACATAGGGTATTTATTCATTGTAATTTAGTTTTTGTATAATTATAAGAAAACAATAAAAGTTCGAAATTGCACTTATGTGCAATTAACATTTATTGTACTTCTTATTATTTAAATTTGTAATTACTTAATTACATAATACACAATAGAATGCAAGTAATTTTTATGCCTACGCCTTTATGTAACTATATATGTATATATGATTCTATGCATATGAATATATATTATATAATCTATGTAAATATAAAATATAAATATATCAATGTAACGGAATATTTGCACTTTATTTCTGTAACCTTGTTCTGATCTGGATCCAGGGGGATAGTAAAAATATATGCTACAAGTTAGATATTGAGTTTCACCAACTGCTGATGAAAGAACATAAGTACTAGTGTATGTTGTACGGCCTTTGAAACTCGAGTATGCAATCAACCACCGACAGATGGTTTCACAAAATGGATGTGCATTCAAAAAAGTTTCAAGTAAAACGCGCATTTTAGAAATGTCAGGCAACGACGTGATGTGACGGCATTTCGCATTGTATCGTAATATCCGGTTAAAAATTAGCCTATCGCCGTTGCATAATGAAGACACTCTTCGTTCTATGTGGTCAAATAGACATGCACAAAAGATGCATTTATCATCTATGAATATAAATGCTTATTTTCACATATGATTAGTACAGAATGTAATTGTAAGTAATAATCGATTAATGATTATTGTGGTTGGTTAGTTAAGATCTATAATGTAAGTAGTGTACTGCGTAGCTGCTATATCGCATATATAGATCGAAAGTCTCATATTCTAAATTATGCTTCGTTACTTTTTTTAAATTTATTTAATCATTAATATATGCACAGTTGGTACTTAAATTTTACATCTCGCCAAACTGTTGCAACAGTTTGTTGGCGAGTTTACGCTCTTAGACTATACTATATTATTGTGCATCTATAATAAATTATAACTCATTTGTTGGTTTTATACACTATTACTAATACACATATAACATTACACACATAATATCATTACTTAGTTATCAATTCATAATATTCCTAAAAACATTGCGAGTCTATTCTTGTAGAATGTAGATATCTTATTAATTGTAGAAGTGTCACTACTCCAACTCCATATTTTTGTTAATCGTTAAGAAAGTCCTAATATTCTATACTTCATTAGACAGTATTTGTGTTTCAGTCTACTTCGCCTTTTTTGGTTTGGTATCAATTATCAAACAAACAAAATCAAACAAAAACAAAATCAAAAAAACTGTTAAAGTATTACAGTGAATAAATTGGAACATGCCTAAACCTGTTTTTTACGGGCACGATAAAAGAGATGGGGAAGGGTATAAGTGGCTAGTCCCATAAACTACAACACTCTAATCGTTCTACTAAGCTGAATACTAATCACTCGCACTTATCAATGGCAATCAACGCGTGTTTAGTCTTTATCACTAGGCACATGCATTAACCAACAGCATTACCAATAATCGAAGTGAAAATTAGGCATTATAGGAAGTGATACTAAGTATATAGCTTCTGTATTTTTTTCTTTTTCTTCTTAAGTATTTTCGGTTCTGGTACGACAAAGGTTATTTATTTGAACTAGGATAACATTTATTAATCGTGATTTCAATGAAAATTTTAACACGCGTTTTAGACCGATGACTATACAATATATTGATAAGTTTTTGGCGTTGCATTCTGAAATTTGTATTTTTAAAAGGAAAAAACAATAAGAACATCTAAGGATAAATAATCCACTAAGAATCGCTTTATATATTGTATTAGTTGATTTTATATTGCAATGGAATTGTTTTCTACTTTTTATAAGTCGAGTTTGTTTTATTATTTTTATACTACAGTTTAATTATATTCCTATTTGTCTCTATTTTATTTATTATATTAATAATCTAGTTCATGGTATCGGAAGTTAATATCCACTCAATGTGAAATTCAACATTTTCCACATTGATATTCGGGGGCTGTATGGGCCGCGCCTCATGTCATCAAATTTAGCTAACATGATCGCAAATATTAACTTTCACAGCATTATATTTTTTTTTTCGATACAATAGATTTTTATCACATTTAATTATGGCTTGATAAATAGTCAATCAGTTTTGCTTGTAGATTGTATTATAAATAATTATTTTTTTAATATTCTTGCATATATTTTTATCTGATTTTTCATAATATTTTATTTAAAATATTGCACGACAAATTTGTGCAATGGGGATAGTTTTTGTGGTACCTTGTAGTACCTTGCAAGTTAAATTAAATTCTTAACAATCATAATTTATTTACTGTTAAGTGCTTCTGGGCTAGCAATAGTGTTGTAGTGTTGTTTTTATATATACGTATTGATTAAGTTTCGTTTGTTTTAAAGAAATTTCTGTACATATTTATAAAACATATATTAATAAAGCTTAGTGAAGATTTAGAAGAAGAAAATAAAACTAATATTAAATGAATTTCGATAAAAGTATTTGCAATGCTTATTTTGTGTCAATTATTGACAAAAAGTACAAAATAGTAATTCAGGGCTTTAAATGCTGTACTAATTCACAGGATATCTTGAACAAGGGATTATGGTTCAAGACCCGAAGTTGCTCCGACAGAACTACATGAAGTCGGAGGCCTGGCCGTATGATTTTTTATCACTACTTCCAACTGACTTAGCATACTACTGGTGGAGACCGGGATCATGCGATTTTGTTAGTTATCTTTTTATTTATTCTTGGTTTGAATATTGGGTTTCATTCTTTAAATGACTACATTACGTCACTTCAGGTTTTACACGGCTGTGCAATTTTCAATCTAGAAAGGGACACTTCAAGGGGTATTTTTTCACCCTAAACTTATTTGTTCACAAATCAAGTATTGCATAAAATGTCGAAAAATTACTTAGAAATGTAATAAGAATTTAAAAACCTAGCAAATACAGTATGGTTACACGAAAATATGAAAAATAAATAGTTTTTTATGGGATGGGGCGAGAGGCCCACGGGATGGAGAGTGGTGAGGCAACCACTTACGGACATCCGCAACAACAGGTGTCGAGAGATGTGATGCCCCTAAGGATGGAGTATGCCCTTTTCTTGAGGTTCCCTAAGTCGTATCGGACTATTACAAAAGGATAGTAAATAAAGTTGATAAGTAATAAATAACCCTTGCAATGGTTGTCTCATGCTAGACTTTAATTATTATCGTATAGCTTGGTAGGCTTTTAAATTTCTTGGAAGTTCACGTGCTAACGCCTCATAACTCTGTGATCACTATTACATAAATTGTAAATGAAATATCGGTTAATGTTCAAGTCAGATGTCAACGGTTCCACATCGTTTTTGGTAGAATGAAGAAAAAGTTATTGTTGAGTGCCCTAAATACACATCACAATGATGATCTGTAAGTAAATATTTTTTAATGTCGGCTACTAGGATTTATGAATTTATACCTAACTACCACTTTTCTGAAGACTGTTTTTTATACACGGGTAATTAATTTTGTGTAAGTGTAGCTGTCTATTTCAGATCACTTCGTCAGCACTCCAAAACAATCAAGAGCTATAAGCCAAAATAAAATTGGTCTAGATACTATGATACAAAGTACTTCAACTAAATATTTAAAAAAACTACCTTCTGACTATATCGGACTTATCTAATCTATATATTTGAATGACGATTCCAGGATCCTGACTTATTGAGAAACGTAAAATGAAAGGTTTATTTTATACAATATTAAAATGGCATGATTGAATTGAATTTGATTGAAAGTAATACCTAGCTTACTGGAATTGGAATCCATCGTATCCTGAAACTATTATATTTCAGGACAAAGATTGAGACTCATAGATACATATTATAACATAGACTCATATTGTGATAATGATAAACTTAAAAAAGAGAACCATAAATATCAATTTATAATGGAAAATGGTCTGTAAAAATAAATGCTAGAGATTTGTTTATTTATTAGAAAAACGAAAGAAATTTGAAATAATTTCTGTGATATGAAAGTTTAAAGCTGTACAAGTTTTTTAAACAAAATGAAGTAGAAAATATCTTTCCAACAGACAAAAAGAGCGTTCCAAAAATGGTATTCACCCCAAAGTTGTACATACGAAGACTTCATTAAAACGAAGACAACTTGACATAAATATTGTGGCTTGTAACCCATTCGAGGAATAATTTTAATGTTCTACTTTCACCCTTTTTTTAAGTTCGTGATAATAATTTTAAATTATTTTATTATTAAATTAACCTTTAATTCTTAACATAAACAGTTATTCACATTTAAAACCTCATTGATTTGTTTAATTAAATTGTTGTTGGCGATAGGTGAACTTTTCAACAGCTTAATTCTAGCTACTTAGGGCACATATACTAAATTCAAAATATAATCAAGTAAGCTCACTTACTTAAAAAACGATTTCATCATAAGTACCTTAGTGCTATAAAACATTCTATAGTTCATACATAATAACGTTTAAATTCTCTGCAAAGCTGACGTTCGTTTTTAACTCTCTAATATAAATTATTTCATGTCCCCTTCTAGCCTTCGAAATTGCACAGTCGAGGAGACCTTAACTAATAAACTACTACTATGTCCTTTATTTACCAACATCCATTGGAATATTATTCCTTATTTTTTCTACTGTATTATTTATATGGATTTATATTAATTTTAATGAAGTTAAAGAACGGTTTCGCAGTTAGTTCAAAAAGGGTCCCTGACGTCGAAACTAGTAAAAACTGTATCTTCGGGGTCAATCTTATTTAAAGTGGGACTGTCTCAATGTCCATCAGAACAGTGTTCAATTCAATAGTCGTCTATATTACGAATTTAAACTTATAATAATGTGAGGATATTTTTACAAAGAACCATAAATAATTGGGACGTGACGTATGTAGGTCTAACTAATAAAGAAAAGACCCATTCAAACCAAACACATTCTTTACCTCCGTTATTACTGAGAGTCAATATTGGTTGGATTGCAGGACCGCTTGCCATGCCCTGTTATTGTACGTTTGAACCGACTTCTTCGCTTGCCACGAATGTGGGAGTGGTTTGAACGTACGGAGACTGCCACCAGCTTTCCAAATGCTTTCAGAATTTGCAAGGTTATTTTAATCTGTTATTATAATATTATTTGCATATGTTTAATATTGTCTTCATTTTAAATATTATTATTATTTCACTTTATCTTTTATTTTTTTACTAAGATTATTTTGTTTATTTCAGGTTGTCATGGCAATTTTAGTACTGATACATTGGAATGCATGTATTTTCTTCGTAATTAGCTATGCAATTGGATTTGGTACAGACAATTGGGTTTACAATATAACTGGTTCTCGAAACGAAACGCTATCACATCAGTATATTTACAGTTTTTATTGGTCCACTTTAACTCTTACGACTATTGGCGAAACCCCTCAACCTGAAATTGACGTTGAATATGTTTTCGTTGTGATTGATTTTCTTGCCGGTGTCCTTATCTTTGCTACGATTGTTGGAAACATAGGTTCCATGATCTCTAATATGAACGTCGCTAGAGTTGAATTTCAAAATAAAATGGATGGTGTTAAGCAATATATGGCATTTAGAAAGGTGAGCGGTGAACTAGAGGCAAGAGTTATTAGGTGGTTTGCTTACAAGTGGGCAGAAAGTGGTGCGCTTGATGAAGAAAATGTATTGTCATCCCTACCAGACAAATTAAAAGCTGAAATAGCAATTAGAGTCCATTTAGATACATTACGAAAGGTGCAAATTTTTCAAGATTGTGAACCAGGGTTACTCCAGGCGTTAGTTTTGAAACTGAAACTTCAAGTTTTTAGTCCTGGGGATTATATTTGTAGAAAAGGAGATGTCGGAAAAGAAATGTATATAGTAAAACGTGGGCGTCTGCAAGTAGTAGCTGATGATGGTCAAACAGTTCTAGCGACTTTAGGTGCGGGTTCCGTATTTGGGGAAGTTAGTGTTCTTGATATAGCTGGCAATCGGACAGGTAATAGACGAACAGCTAATGTTCGAGCTATTGGATATTCTGACTTGTTCTGCCTAGCTAAGAGAGATCTTTGGGAAGCCCTAGCTGATTATCCAGACGCCAGAGCCACTTTGACTAAGCGCGGATGCCAATTACTGAGGAAGGTTAGTTACTGATTTTTTCTTTAAATAGCTTTATGAGTTTGCTCACATTATCCACTTAATACACTAACCAAGCACATAACAAACAAAAACATAAATAAATAATCAATCATAAATAAATATTATTAACAACTGATTGTAGTAATTAAAAATGGCTCTTTAAGTAAATGTGACAATTTAATGTTTTATATTAACAATGTCCAATAATTAGATTTTATACTTATCGACAGGATGGCTTGTTAGATGAAACGGTCTTTGAAAGTGCAAAAACAACTCAACTTTCAATGGAAGAGAATATACAGAAATTGGAAGAAAACGTAGAACTTCTCAATAATCGTTTACAAGGACTGCTCGCAGATTTTGGTGAGGAACAGGCTAAGCTAAAGAAGATGATTACGGTTCTTGAGACTAGGTAAAAATAATACAAAAAGTTGGCTTAATTGGCGAGTGTATAAGACAAGCGAGTGTAAACTAAAATCTTGCGTTGGTGAAATTTTTTTATACTATATGAGAATCATTTTTTAGGTTGCATAATATTGAGAGTATGGCATATGATACTGATGACTCCACGTCTGAAATGCAAAGCGAGTTAATTTTTCGAGCGAGTGATGGCGCAAGTTACACTGATACACCTGTCTCGATAAAATGCACTTCAGGCGTATCAATCAACCAACCTGCGCGTGATCGAATTCATTCACTTTGTGTGGAAAATTCACCTGGACTTTTGCAAATGTCATTAGAACCACGAAGCAAATCCCTACGCATGAAGAAATAAATCTGTCGAAGAAGTCTGGCGGCCTATATTATATTATGTATTTGTATAGGTATTTAAGATTTGAATCTATCTTTGTATTACAATTTTATAAGGCTTATGTTTAACATATCACCAAATATAATAAGCAACGACAAAAATAATTTAATGCTGCCAAATATAGTAAATAATCATTAATATTTTTGATTATTAAATTTCATGTTACAATACTCTATGTAAATGCATTTGCATAGAGTATTGTAACCTAGTGAAATTAATTTCAGAATGTGCACTTTTCAGTACAGTATGTGAACGTTCCTAGGCTAAAGTAACCGAAGCTAATGTATCCTAACATATTATATAATGCTATTATATACATGCTCAACCTTAAATTTCATATGGTTCTGTTAGTTATAGATTATGCGCTTTTCAAATTTTTATATATCAAAAAAAAGTATGAAAGAAGTTATTGTAATTTGTAATTTATATAACTTAATGAGTAAAAGAAATTAGTGTAGGTATTAATTTTTACATACTAATCATCAACAAAACAAAAGCGGCATTATACTTAGTAAAAACGTATCCAAACTAATATATAATCTATGTTATAAGTATGGTTGATAATTAAACGACTTGCCTGTATCGTTTAACATTAAATGTGAAATAAAATTGAAAATCTTATAAAATTTTAAATATAAGAAATATACAACTTGCACCTTATTTTAATATAGATTTAAGGACGCACGTAAGTCTTAGGCTGTATAAGTTAACAATACTATCGATCGAGCACTTCACTATAATTGAAGAAATAATTAATACCTTTTTATTTGTTTTTTCAATACTATTTATATTTGATTTCTGGCCTATCTCTAATAATAAAATCTGAGTAATCTAATGCTGAAGCTACATTATAGGTTAAAAGTCCATCTCTGCATTAAAAAAGGCGTTTTTATATAATATTACTGCGATAATCGTGCAGTTGCCGTCTACCACGCTACTTTTAACATTTCGATGAGCGTAACGCGTTGAAGACTTAGAATTGGCATATATATAGATATACCTGACAATAAACCGAAAATATGCAAAATGTTTACAAATACCCATACATTTTGCTTACGATTGGTTTATTCCGACGTATAAGGTTTACGTTTATTTGTAAGGCTACTTACCCCGGAAAACTTCAGAACTATCATTGTATTGACAGTGTTGTCAGTGACATAGTCAATATTTTGCATATTATACCTGGTATATTCTCGGGTATTACTTTATGCCAAGATTACTTGTAAGGCCGTTATTGTATGGCCACTCAGATTATCACATGACATTACATGTTGATGATAACCCTAGTGCCAAACAACTAAAAGGCATCTTTGGGATATTATTGTGCAACATGGAACAGCGTTGAATTCAGGAAACTGTATGCTAACGAACACGTACACGAAACTCTAGAAAACGTTAGTATTTTGATGTATTCTTCTTCACTGTATACAACTCCTCCATCTTCACGGACTGATGATACAAATGAGAATGAAAGTGGCGGTTATATTATAGATAACTTAAAAGAAAATGGAGGCATAATGCCTCGTTTACTAGATCATAACCACGCTTATGAATATATATAGCAAATACTTTGATATATATCTAGTTTTGTGGTAAGATCTCCTCGTCACCATTTAAGAAGCATGGGTTGCATCGACTTATTAACTGTGAATAGTAAGTTTGAGTACCACAAGTAAGTAAGCTCACGAGATGGAGGTGGAATAATATATGCCACAAGCGACATTATATATGAGGTTTGTAAAGCTGCAGAATTTGTAATATATTAAATATAATTTTTAGCATTAATATATCAACTAATTTATAAGCTTGTGAAAGTGAAAAATAGTAAACCTAACATTTATCCTGATACTCTGAATCCCTTTTCAATCTCTCGTAGCCTACCCCTGATGAAAGATTTGTTGAAAAGTATTGAAAATGATGAAATTTGTTTTCAATAATCCTAATTCTTTTTTATGTATTTATAACAGTTAATATGAAGCGACTGTTTATTTTTTTAATATTTGTTCCATGAGTATTTTTAATTAGACACTTTTCAAAAGTTTCTTTTCTACTGTGTGTGAATTACACTCACACAAACGAATTTTTTATATTAATGAAAAAGTATTTAAACCGTAAAATGATATGTGACGAGGAAAAAATTTGATACACGAGACAATTCCAATAATATTCCATATGTATATGATGCAATGATGCACAATTTATTATGCAGCATTTTTCCAATAATTATAAAAATAAAACGAACTATTATGTTGGTAATCTATTTTACAAGAATGAAGCATCATACTGAGATATAAAAACAGTTTAGGTGCTATTATTTTTTTTTATAAATATCTAACGTAACTCACGTAGTCTAAATGAATTTGTATATACCCAATAGTTTCTCCCCAGATTTGAAAAATGCTCAAATACGGCAAGTGTTGGAAGTCATATTTAAATGTTCACCAACCAGATTCGTAGAAATGTCGATCCGGCTAGTAGCAATGTTTAAATAAACTTGTTACTTCGTAACATTATTCATATTAATAGTATATAATACGGATGTAATTTTTTCTTCGATAAAATTATATATTTCTAAAAATCTCTTTTCCGCAATATACCGCCTATAATGAAACTAAATGTTTGCTCTTCAAGTCTTCAAGTGTACAATCAGAATTTTGGAAACTGTTTTCTTTCTAGTTCTTATCAGCGTTTGACCCAAAGTCTTAAGATGCATATTTTTTTTAAATGGTATCATAGATTTATGAAGAGCATTTAATCATCTACAAGACTCAAACAAGGGTGCAGTTGCACTAATTGACAAATAATAAGCAGCCTCTTTTAAGCCACTCACAATACCTGTTAATAAAAGTCTAAGTTAGAAAAACATCTGGAAAATGGCTAAAATATTACTTCCAAATGAGAGCCCTAGGGGCAATATCAAATTAGAGACTAAATTCTATTTAGTTTTTTTTTGTAAAGATTTTTATACCATAAATATGGTACCCATATGGGTTTGTTAAATCCCGAGTTATGGCGTCAAGTTAAATATTTTAAACTTATTTAAAATTAAAAAATTTGGATCAGTCATCATTATTTGTCCAATTATGAATATGAAATCGGAAAGAAGCCGTGTCGATGACATGGTCGTGTGTGTTGCATATACAGGGTGTCCCAAAGTTAAGGGACATGAAGGGAAAGTACCTTAAATATCGAAGATAGGCTATTTTACTGAAAGAAGACTTTATGTTATTTTTAAAAGTTAGTAATTCTGCATTCAAAGATTTTCTAAAAATTAGTTGCCTTGTCTGGGAATCGAACCGACTTAAATGTAAAAAAAAAACACCCCTACTCTTATGATGCCAACCGAAAGAATGGCCAAAAAATAATAACTCTTCTTACTTAATAACTCGCCCATGTTCTCGTATCGTTTTTTGTATAGCTTATCTTTCACGTATCCCCAAAAGAAGAAATCTAATGGTGTAAGGTCCGGGGATCTGGCCGGCCATCTAATCGGTCCATTCGTACCAATACAAGTAGGAAAACATTCATTTTACGTTGTTCCTTTCTTTTAAAATACTATGTTACTTAAGAAGAGTTATTAGTTTTTGACCATTCTTTCGATTGGCATTATAAAAGTAGGGCTGTTTTTTTTTACATTTCAGTCGGTTATATTCCCAGACGAGGCAGGTAATTTTTAGAAAATCTTTGAATGCAGTACTAACTTTTAAAAATAACATAAAGTCTTCTTTCAGTAAAATAGCCTATCTTACCATACCCATATTTTCTACGAGCGTATTATATGTGTAAAATAATCATTATGAACTTTTAGAACCTTCAGATTTTCCATATTTTAGTGTTGATCAGAATGTAGAGGTCGTAGTAGAACCATAGACGTAACCATAAAAAGTGAGGTTATAGTTACGACCTTATTAATCTCAAACAACGAAAAAGTAAATGTCTAATCGTGAACTTCCGAAACACGTTCGTAATAAGAAAATGTACGATTCGTCAACCGAAATTTCTCCTGATGGTTGGATTGATTATTGAATTTATTAGTTAACTTCTGGTACTTCCTCAGGGAGTCGTCCTAAATTGGTTTCCATGATTTGATTCAAACTAGCACGTTAAATAAAATAAACGCACAAGAACGCTTAATGGTAATTAACGCTAAAAACAATAGCATTTGTTATAATGGTATAAGTCATTATAAATTATATATTGTTATATATTAAATACCTAGGGAATAAAAGTCTGTCTTACGACTCGGGCGTCAAATTGGATCCTTAGCATAGCGAAGGTTTTTTTTATGAAAATAAGGGACGAGACGAGCAGGACGTTCATCTGTTGGTAATTTATACTCCCTGCGTATTACAATGCAGTGTCGCTCAGGATTCTTGAAAAACCCAAATATTCTGAGTGACGCTACAATTGCGCTCGTCACCTGGAGACATAAGATGTTAAGTCTCATTTGCCCAGTAATTTCACCAGCTTCAAAACCGAAAGACAGTAATGTTTATATATTACTGCTTGCAAATAGTCGCCGTTGTGTTACCCAAAATCTAGCCGGCATCCCGTGCAAAGGAGCCTCCCACAAAAGGTTAACTAAATATAGCTCCTGAGCAAGGACTGTAAGTTATGAAGATTCCTGAGTGAAGCAAGGCATTCAAGCCACTTACACTAAGACAGGCTGTATTCCAGAGGAATACTTTACCCTACCCAACTTTTTCGAGGCACTAATTACAAAGGGCGATAAAAGCACTTAATAAGTTGTTGCAGTAACTTGAGTTTCTACTTCTCTACTTTTACTGTCATTTAAATATATATGTATAAATATAAGTACAAACTTTATTGAGTCTGGAAAAGTCTGTATGGCCTAAATAAGCATTCTTTACCGTACTTTAATGTCGGCAAAAAATCACAGTTATTTTGGTGCCACAGACAACCAATCTAGGTTAGGTATGGTAAGTTCATAGAAATTGTTCATTTCTAAATATTTTAATGTAAACTAAAGAAAAAATCTTGTAAATATTATTTTCCAACATACATATTCTGTAATTTTCATATTTCCCGCGTTTGCTGTATGGGTATACCTTTGCAATTCCTTGATGTAAAAACCTAATAGAAATAAATACATTATTTACATACATTTCCCGTCTATTTAAACGGTGACTCGAAAACCTGTGGTATTTGTTTGTTTTATTTTTGTTTCACTTAAATTACCTAGTCGTAGAAAAATTATTGTATGCGATACGTTATAACTAGGTCAAAAAAAGCTCATGGTTCTCGTTTTTTGAACCTTCTTATACAACTGTTGCATAAAATATAAGCTGCCGTAATATTATTAAGAAGAAAAAAAGAAGAAAGGTTGGACTTTTGGTGTCCATTTATCATTTTAAATAATTTGCCAGAAACAGTAATTTGTTGGAGGCTGTATTGGTTGGAAGTCCCGTAACTACATAGTTAAGTTACGGGGCTAATACGACTTATCATTTGTCTCAAAGGGAAAAGCACAATAGATATACCGCATAAAATCTTACGTTCAATCATGAATACTGAACAGCACTTCAATGTAAAGGCAAAGAATATGTAAGATTACAAGGTAATGGAAAAGGCGTATAACCTATACGCCTTTTCCCATACCATCGTGAAATGTGGATGAAAGTCTTGGTCATCTCGTCACATTTTTAGGTATTTATCTTTTGATTTTTACTCAAGTGGATTATTTATAGAGTTTCTAATAAAGGGGAAGGGCGTCTAAGTTACCATCGCGAAATGTAATTGAAAGTCTTGGTCATCCCGTCACTTTTTTAGGTATTTATCTTTTGATTTTTACTCTAGTGGATTATTAAGAGAGCTTACTAATAAAGGAAAGGGCGTATAAGTTACCATCGTGAAATTTAGTTGAAAGTCTTCGTCATCTCGTCACATTTTAGGTATTTATCTTTTGATATTTACTCTAGTGGATTATAAATAGAGCTTACTAATAAAGGGAAGGGCGTATAAGTTACCATTGTGAAATTTAGTTGAAAGTCTTGGGGTCATCTCGTTAAATTTTTAGGTTATTTACCTTTTTATTTTTTCACTAGTGGATTATTATTTGGGTTTACTAATAATCAACTACGGAATGTGTCGGAACCAATAAACTTTTGATTCAAATCACGATCACTTGGCGAGTTTTTGTATCATGGCAACGTGAAATACATAGTCTTCTTTTTTTGTAATGGTGCCATTTTTCATTTTTGTGTTCGGCTTATAGTGGCCACTAAGATTATTATTTATGATTGATTACCGGATTGATCTGAGAGTTTTATTTCTGAATATTAATATATTTTCTTTGCGCCTATACTTTACTAAGAATTGTCATATGAACTTCAAAACATCTTTAAATAATTTCAATATTGGTGCAACTGTTCTATAATGAAGGCTATTTGTAAAAATTTTGTTTTAACACCTAATTATGACAGTAACATTAACATACGTCGTTAAAATAGTTTGTAAAACAGAAACACATGTGTCGAGTGTTATTTAAATAGTGTTTACATACCGTTGTTTGACATTTAATATGTGAGACCTTCAATTTTAAACATGCTGCTTTATTTCGATCATAATACTGATTTAATTAAATGGCGTCAGAATTTGTGGCGGGCTGTATAGGTCAACGTAGTGCATTGTCGAATAAATTGGAGATTAATAGCCTCTCGCCTAGTGAAGGAGGTTTGCTCTCGTCAGATATTCATGCTTACATTTCGTACCCCGATATATAATTTTATTAATGGTTTTTTACTTACTTATATGGATTTTATTTAGCAGACAAACTTCCACTCAAAAAAATGGTCGAACACCATTAAACACATAGTCGTTTTATTTAATTGACATTCGACATTGACAATCATCGAGAATTTTAATTATAATTCTCTGCTTAACATTTATTTATAGACTCACTAACTGACTAAGTAACAATATGATTAAAAATATATTATTCTTACAAGTTCTATTTTTTCGCGAAGGAGATAAAAAGTTTTGTCTTACGAGAGTAAACCTCACTCACTAGGCCCAGGATTCTAACTTAGAATCCCGCGCTGCGCTCATGCGCTACGTGAGTTGCTACGCTTTATGATTAAATTATAGAATCCTTCGCTTGCTCGGGATTCTAGTTTGGCACTTGCAACAAAAACTAACTGTGCGTTATTATTTGTCAACTTTCTATTCGATGTAAAAAAGTCAAGTTTAACAAGCTATATACATTTTATTTTAGCGTATTTACCATAGATATGAGTGTCTAACTCGATTATCATTGTTTTCATAGGAAGACGCTGCGCCGGCTGCAAAACCGGAAGGTGCTGAAAAAAAAGCTGAGGAGCTAAGTGTAAGCTCCTCAGACTAAATGTTTTCAATCAATTCTTCTTGTTGTGCATTCCTGTCACATCATTCATTACACATTCCTACCTTAAAGTATGAAGATAATATCATAATATAACGGTCATTAAATATAAAGAAACACCTAAATATGATAAAAAGTGTACATGACATATTATTTTAACACTTTCTACGCATCAATCAACAAATCAGCGATCTACATACACAGCGAGACACACCGCCCCTTTATGAGAATTCCAAATATATTATGTATTATCTTCGCACTAGTTTCCTAATACTATGTAGACTTCCTAGGAAAAATATATATTTATTTTATAGTAAAATTATATAATATCATAAATGATATTTTTGTTAAATAATGTTATAATATACCTACACCAGTACGCATTTTTGTTCAACTTGCGTCTGACACATGAATTAGAATCTCTAGCGCCCGGAATAGTGCTTGCACTGTAACTAATTTGAAAATGCCGGTAACACGTAACAGTACTTGCAATTTTTGCGACCAAACTAGCAGGAAGTAGCCCTTGACATATGTGTACAATTTGTTTAGATCTAACTACATATATTTAAATATCAATACTTTGTATATAAGAAAATACAAAGTCCAGTCATATCTAGAAATTTTACATCCATCATCTAATCATAATAATTAATCATTAGATGAGATTAAATCGAGGCGCAACATGTAGATAAAATGCAAGCCTACATGTATGATGATGATTCAAGCTAGTCTGAAAACGCACTGAAAGTTGAAATGCAAAATTTAAAGTGTACTGGCGTAGACACAGCAATTATTTCTGGAGTATAATTATATATATATATATATATATGATTATATACAGGGTTACTTGTAACTAACGCATCATCTCTTAAGCTAGCTCGAGTGGTTAGTAGCTGACTTCTTTGTTTATAATGAAATAAGGAAACGAAAATAAAATTATTTTTAGACAATGTATTAATACGAGTATGTTTCGAAGTTTCAAAACAAAAGTTGTTAGCTTGATGTGACTGAATTGTCCTTAAGAGGTCTTGCATTAGTTACCAGTAGCCCTATATATTATATATTTTCATATTGGTATGAAATTATTTTAGTAAAATTATATAATAAAATTATAAATAATATTTTTATTAAACATAGTATTTATTTTCATTATAGAATTTGCTTAATACGCAAAATATATTTATGAAAATTGCTATTTATTACCATTTAACGACCACATGTGATCAATGTACCTCATCATCAACGTAACTCGTAAACCTCATATAAACATGTCTTTAATCTTGTAGAAGTATTCAATTTTTTTAAGTACCTACAAATATCCTAAAAATAGAATTTTATGTAAAATTATTAGAAACGCTGCGACGTTTCCATTAATGTTACAAAAAAATATTGCTATTTTGATTATTTTTGATACTTTTATGATTGTTATTATCTTGCTGATAAACTAGAATTCTCCTTCTTCTTTTAAACAAATATCACAAAATACATTTCCACTTTACTCATAGCTATTCTAACAGTGTATTCCCAACTTCTCCATTCCTATTTCCGTAATATTTTCGATGGTAGTCCCTGTTAGTGATAGTATCTGAAGCAGTTCCGACCGCACTCTAAATGTGTCAAAACGGTAACATGTTAAGAATCATCATTCTTTGTGTCATTCATAAATTTATCTTTCCTGTGTATACTGTTATTTTATTTTACATCCATAGTTTATAAAGTCAATTAATAATAATTCCTCTGGTGTTGCAGGAGAGTGTGGGCGGCGGTAATCACTTAACACCAGGTGACCCGTACGCTCGTTTGTCCTCCTATTCCATAAAAAAAAAAAAAAATTGTTCAGTTTTTATATACTGGTCAATTAGTTTCAGCCTATGACAAATGTTTAGCAGTAGTCCCATATGTAACGATCGTCTGGGGCAGTACAGCAACGCTTCCTACTACCGGGTAAAAGAACGTCGGTGCCCGTTTAATGTGACTATCCATCAAAAGTTGTGTCGCGGGTGCAGCATGTGGCAGGATGCAGGACGTTCAGCTGTTGGTAATTGATACGCCCTGCCCATTACAATGCAGTGCCGCTCAGTATTACTGAAAAACCCTAATGGTTAACCCTGGGCACATTCTATTCTAGTTTGGGCCTATTACTGGCATGAGATCAGCGTCCTTCAAAATTGTGTACTAGATCATTACTCCATGTGTTTCTGAACCTACGCCTTTTAATGAATTGAGTAGCAAATGAGCATACAGATCACCTGATAGTAAAGTATATCTGCCACACTCTTAAAAGACCAGTGTAATCACAGGATCAGTTTATTATTATTATCCATGTTTAACGGTGCCCATGTCGTATCGTCCTGGAATCTCTTCGGGAAGAAGTTGAACTTTTCTATACATTGGTAGTACAGAATTATAGGCGATATTTCCTGCACGTGGTGTGGTGGTGGATGGATCTACGCGGCAGTGTTCAGGTAAAACTGTTCTACGGAACACTACCCGTGAAGGTAAGAGGCGCACAACGAAGCATTACAACGCAATGCCAAGATATCGAACTGTTCAAAGATTACTGTTCCTCAATGATTCGATCAGCTCTGCGTTGCTCATGAACAAAGAATCATGGTTTTAGTTGATACTAGGGTGCACCAGACCTGATATAATAATAATACTCAGTTTGTGAATTTGGACCGTTTAGAGCGCTAGAATTTTATACGTTCTTTGTATGGAAGAGGATGTTAAATGTACTTAAGTATCACCTGATGTTAGGTGATCACCATCACCCACATTCAACTGCAACATAAAATAACACCAATGAGCTTTGCGGACCATTTAAAAAGGTATAACCGCTTTTTTATGGAAATGTTATAAGAATAATGTGAGAAATCGGTGCATCTGAATTGACACTAAGCCTGTGCGAAATATAACGGAGCTAGGCCGTTAAATCCCTTAGACGCCTTTTCCGACACCTTTTATAGGCCTAGTACTTCCTTATTCTTTTTCCTTTTACGCCCAGGTAGCACAGGGTAGAAGAACATCGAGTTAGTGAGAACTATGAAACAGCATAAGATCTCGGTAGGACCTTGGTCATATATTATGATGGGGAAAATTGCTGGTAAAAGCGGTGTTAGAAAAAGATAGAAGTCTTTAGCTCAGCAACATAAGGGAGTAGACTGGAACCAAGACAGTCCAAGAACTATTCCGTTTAGCCATGGACAAGTAGAAGTCTAAAAAGCCGACTGATGACCTTCAGTAATGGACAGGCACGTAAAGAAGAAGAAGCACGAGGCATGTTAAGGCATTGAAGTAGCTTGCGCTTATTTTATCTCAAAATGGGACGCTTTCAATACTTATAAAAATATTAAAATATTCTGTATTTCTCCACGTACATACTCCATACAGATTTGTATTTCACAGTTCACGTCACGTTTTACTCTCATCTCATTTTGTTATTATTAATAGATGATGGCCGGTACACTTCAATTCACCTAAAAAAGTCTACCAATGTGTTAAAACCGCCACAACTATAATTTCGAATTACGGATAAGAGATAAAAAAAGCAACCACCAGCGCCACCTATCCAACACTAACGTAACTATGATCATCGAGCGGCCATGGCGCCCTTTATATTATATTTATTGTGTGCAACTTTCAATTATTTTACAGATTTGATTTCAATTCAATTGGGCTAACACTTTTGGGGTTTTAGGTGAACATACATACACACACATTCTCCTTCATATTCCTACATAAATGATCCAGACTTAACGCGTGGCGGGTTCTATAGCATATTTTTAGTGAAAATGTATGGATGAAACCCCAAAAGCGACGTGATATTCACAATGCTTGATAAAACCTACAAACTCAGAAATAAAAGGAAATTATTTAAGCGGATCTAACCTCGATACATCTTTGGCTTATATTTTGCATATAAAATCAATAAAATATGTAAAGTAAGTTTAAATAGCACAAATCATTTTTGCAAATTATGCTGAGAAGTTTTTTTTGTGGTTGTACCTAAAGAAAACAATTCTCGTATTTAAAGTGTTTATTTTTATTATTAAGATTACAGACGACTCTATAACTAAAATGACAAAGAAATACATGAGGTTGATACCAGTATTATGCTATTAAATCTTTATTTTAGTAAAATAATAGGAGAAGAGATACAGAACACTATTTGCTGCGTTATCATCAATCAATATAATCCAGGTGATGGCTTTTGATCATAAATCCTTTAATTTTTAAAGATTTGCCAAATTAATAGCGGCTTACTTAAAGATTTAATGAAACAAATATAAGGCCCACTATTTTTATATTTGGTTAAACAGATTTATAATCAAAGTTTACATTTTAAATAGTCTCGACACACAACAATAACATTAATATGCTGCGGGTATTTCGAAAACTATTTAAATTTTCAACGTTACGAGTGGTATGTTCTACTTTCTATCGGTTTTGGCGGAATTTTCCTGCATGTTGAAATTTCTTATACTATACCAAAATCTTATCAAACTATCAACGAAGGTTCTATTTTATCAAATTATATTCGTGACATTACTCACTAAATACTTTCACAACATATTTTTTATACATGACTACACAATTTATACCTAGGTATAGTAAATATAAAGAAAATGAAAAACATTTCACAAGTAACATTATGGACATTCAGGTAAAAAAATGAATTATATGTTGCGAAATATGGATTTAAAAAATCCTAAATATTCTATTATTTGTATATTTCAATAAATGTAAATAATCTTAATTAAATAGATAGATACAAAGATTTTTTTTTTTTACGTAAAACATTGCAATAAATATAAGATGCATATAATATATAAATAATAGGTTGAATTTAATTAAATTACACTGTAAACCATGTATTAATTAAATTAAAAAAAATTACAGTACCCTGGATTGTTTTTCAAAAATTTGTCTAATAAAATGGGTACTTATTAATTTCTAAAGCATAAACTTCAGTCAAACATTTCAAACTAGGCAGGCACATAGTAACTATTTACATAATATATTATAGATTATGGATATAATGAATGAATATATATATTATATAATTCAATGGAAAAACTTGTTTAAAAATTTGGAAGAATTTGTTGAGTTCAATTTATATGCGGTAGATGTACACATACAAAGAAAAGTGACACCCAAATGCATCATAATATCTTCAACTCATCCCGCCAAACAGAATATGGCATTGTCAATTTTATATATTATATTTATTGATTTTGGAACTTAAAATAAATGATAAATGTACCTCAGTTAAAACTATAAATATGTATATATATATATTATGAGTAAAAGTCCATTTTCATTCAAATGGCAGGATTCACTTGGGACATTGCCATTTGGCTTATAATAATAATCAATTATTTTATTAATTTCGCACTTGAAGTCAAGCATCTGTTGATAATGTTACTGTTCAACTATAGATAGATACATGAAACAAACAAAAAAGAATAAACAATCTTTAAATCAAACGATGTTTAGTATCTATATTATATTTTCCCCTATAGATCACCCTATAAGTATCTCACGAGTAAACTGTTCTTTTTGTTAAGGAGAGTGGGACTTTTCATTACATTTCTTCATCCATCTAGTAAGAGAGTTAATCGTATTTTATTCCGAATTTTAATTTAATATTCCCCAGTATGTAGTTGTTGAATATTAAAATTTACTACTTTACTTTACTGATTATTAATGATTAATGAATCAAAAAGCAATCTTTATAACATACACACTTACAAATTAGACAATATCTTATGGCGATATTTAATTTTGCTTGAAAATTTAAACTCATATCATATAAGTATACTAACTTTAATTAAAAAACAAGCCTTAAAATTCTTCAAGTATTCTAAAAATATAACAAAATTACAGTATTTTATGTACAAAAACTACCAAATGGTACAAATAAATATATATTTGATTTTACAATCATGTTTTAACACCTAACATTTAAAAACAATCTATTATACTGTCCTTAATAGAGGTATTATGAATTTCCATAGAACGGCATTCCATCTTTGCAACACCCAAAGTATCACAAGAGCATTCCCGGCTTATACAGTGCTTTATTTAAATATTTTAATTAAATACAAGTTTCTTTTGAATTGTTAAAGAAAATTAACCTGTAGTATTATGTATAGAACGTCATTGTGTAGTGTCATAATAACTAGATACATCTATTATCTTATATTATGTATATGTTATGGGAAATATTATTAATGTATCAAGTAATAACAATATCCAATCTTAATTAATATTTACCTCGTGAATTGGCATTTTATCATCCGACTTTAACCAGTTTAAATAGCAGTTACCAATTCAATTAATAGGAGTTGGTAGCTAATAAAAGTACAGCTTTATATATATATATATAAGTAGCTACAGTTAGCCCTCGAGTTGAATGCAGTCGGGCTTGAGGTAAAAAGCGGGAGCGTCTCCCCCCGCTATCCGCACACTTACCCTCGAGCGCCTATAATGTAGTGCTGTGCCGTAGGTGTTATCCGCGTTAACACTAAAGTTGCCTAGCCATCAGGTTGTGTTCCAAAAAAACGAGTTTTTGTTCATCGCGAAGAACGAGCTATGACAAAAAAAAAATTTACACATGTGTTTTGAAGAAAGGCACAGAAAAATTTAATTATTAGGTTAAAATGATGAAAAATATCAATTAATATTTAATTTTTCTCATTTTTTCGACATTTTGACCTAGTGTTAAATGGTAAACTTACAGCATTGTTTAAATTTATCGACACACTCGTGGTTATAGTCACCAATTATAATGTATAGGTCACAACACAATCGCATTCCTGAACTCTGCGGAAATTGAAAAATCTTCGGGAGAGTGTAATTATATTAATACATTACAGTAATGACATTAATAAATATTCACTAAATCATTAGATTTAGGAGTAATAAAAGTTGAAAGGGTTCAAACGTTTATCGACCGATCGTCGGTCTCATTTTGTTGAATGTCTGTTCAAAACTATAATCTTACAATATAACTTAAAGACCAACCAATGCTTGCAAGAGGGAAGAACATCTCTAATGGAGATACAGAAATGGGCCTTACGAATCATATTTTTTAAGCAAAATTTATTATCTTTTGGTATAGTTCATATTCATTTGAAGTGTTTTCTTATATTTATTTCTAAAATTCCCCGTTCACTTGATTTTACTCGTAATAAAATGCTCTCAAAGAGAAATAAAACTTGTTTTTAATATTATATATTTTGTAGAATAACCATTAAATATTACTTTCATCCCGACGTTTCGTTGGAAAAAACGCATGATACCAGTTCTTGGAAATAGACCGACTCCTCCAGGCTGTTTAATGAAAGCGTTTTTATTAAACAGCCTGGAGGTGTTTTGGGTCAGGGTCGTACTGACTCTTGCAACTGTTCTCCGGTTTGAGGCATAAATTTTCGAATGGATGGTAGATTTTAAAATTCCATAAATGATTTTGAAAGCCTAATTTGAATCAAAGAACTTGACGTTAAGTTTAGTTAATTGAATTGTGCAATTCACCTTAAAAAAAGTATAACGTATTAGTTATTTATGCAACTGTTGTGTAATAATGGGTATTAAAACACGAATGTGGATTTATCTAGAGGCGAAGCCGAGTGAGATAATAGTATCACATGAGTGTTTTAATACCTAATTATCAACAGTTGCATACAAGACTTTATCTACACCCAGAATATGAATCCTCTAAAATATTCTGGAACACTTAGCTTACTGCTAACATTAAAACACCAGTCCTAGTAGTAACCTAATATCATTCGTTACTGATTATATACAAATAAAATAAGTATTAATGAAACAATTATTTATTTTAGTAGTAATTTACATTTTGTATAGTGCTAATTAAAATTCACTCGTTCTTTTGCAGCGTTTAAAATGAATCGCTCATTTTTTGTAAACAAAACAATAAAAAAATCGAAGAAAAATGGCGGGGATTCGAAATACCTACTTTTTTTTACGGCGCGCGACGTTTTGGGTGTGTGGAGCGCGCTTAAACGAAAATGTTCTTTTTTTGAAATTCATACAGATACCACGCATCAAGCAATAAGAATGTGGCTGTATGTTGAAACTCTTTGCGCATGAACGAATAAAAAAAAACATAGGAGTGTTGTTATGAAATTCAGTACAACATTACAGCACTCTTTTGGCAGCACCCAATGTTGTAATAGTTATTAGAACATTGGGTGTTTTAATGTTGGCAATAAGCTAACTGTTTCAGAATCTTTAATAGAGGATTTAAAGCATGGGTATAGATAAAATACATAATTATTCAGACTATAAATGAAATGAGTTTGAATAATATGCGTATATATTTAATCCTGAAATTAAAAATGACAAAAATACATATTTTATGTCAGCTCAATTCAGTCGCAATATTACAGACGTGATGTTAGTTGCAAGTGGTGATGCATTAATGATGCAAAAATCTAAATATTTCATCGATTTTAAATTTTTGCTGCTATTTACTGCCCGATAAATCTGCTTTTATAACAAATACACAGATACTCGATGTTTAGAATATTAATATGCCCTTATTAACTACTGACAGTTACAAAATTTTTAATCTAATTTGCATTTTTGCATAGTTATCCAGACCTTAGAGTTTCTAGCTCGTTCTTCTCTAAGGAAAACTGCCTTCTGAATGTTATGATTTTTATTTTCAAAATTATGTTGTCATAAAGTTGTCTTACTACCCATTATTCATCAAAAGTTAATTAAATCATAAAAATACATTTATTTGTTAACCTTTTAGATACATATGAGTCACATGCGATGTAAACTATACTTTTTAATATTGCCACACGAAATGGGCATTCGATTCATTAATAGCAATAAATAAAGTCTCCTTTTGGTCAATATTGAGTAATTGACAACTATATATATATATTTTCTGTTCCTCTTCCTATATTAATTAAATTAATTTCCTCGCAGTCGTGCAGAAAATACCACCTCGGACGTTGTTTTGCTAGGATCTGCTGCTCTCTAGTTCTAACACAGTTCCATAAATTAATTACCCTCTTTTTCAATTGTTGTATTATCTACTTCTGTTAATTTCACTATACGAATATTATATATCACGCTGCTGTTTTATTGTGTCTCCCGGGATAGAAGGCTCTATCACATATATAGAAACGAAATCTTCAGCAATACTATAATGATGCATTTGCAATTTATATTTCTTAATATATCACGTATATATAAATTATCATCAGATACCATCAAATAATTCGACGTAATCTTCTTTTAAATACGTCCACATGAACACGTGCCGCAGTCAAGTGTTTGCCAACGATATAAACCACAGACTTATTACTAACTACAATATTAAAGTAAATATTATAATAAATTTCAAATCATTTACATCGACAAACAACGACAAAGTACAAGACATCACATTAATGATCCACAGATTAAATATAGTCCTAAATAACTACATTGTAAAGACATTATCTAAACACTGTAGCTGTATAGTCCAACATTATAGAGATGTATGTGTTGGTCGTATATCAAATCTTTTTTAATTCAATTCATAATAAGGAAGATACAGTGCTGGGAAATATTTTCTGTATATTGGCTTACTTAGATTTTACAGACAATAATCAATTTTGTAACATATTCCATATTGTATTATAAGCAGTAAGGACAAAAGAAAAATATATCCTAATCAAGTAAATATCAAAAAGCAAGTAACAGTAAATGTATTTAATATCTAATATGTTCTAAGTAACAAATAAGACTATAGTAATATATTATTAATGATATACCTAACTCATTTAAAAAAACAACTTAAAATAGCTAGTGTTAAAATAAAAATGTAACAAAATTACGATATTATATTTACCTACAGTAAGATAACGACTATACAAATAAATATGTTTCATTTTACATTGAAGTTAAAAGATCTTAACATCAAGGTATATTTAATAATTAAAGGTGGTGTTTTAGAAAAAAGTTGACAAAAGAGCACATCGGTCACCCATAGAAATCTTAATAATAAGGTACTAGAAGTGACGCCACAACGTTAAACATGCAGCTTAAAGATGACTTTGCCCCGATTTCACACTTCAAACTGAGTTTCACACTTCAAACGCCAGTCTTGATCTCGATTAAGCACAGCGCGATTTCACCAATACCTTTTGAGCGTGTTAGCTGAGTTTATAAACATTAACAATAGAATGAATAAAATACCTGGCAAAACTGTCATCGATAAGTATAAACAAAATTAAGTGATGAATGTCAATGTTTCTCTCATGATAACTATACTGACAGCAATTGAAAGCGATTAAATATTATGAACGTCCAAAATTTGTGGACAGCACACCGCGAACCTTGAGAATGTTATAGTGCTACAATTATTGGCCTTTACTGGTGTATTAAAATGTTTACCATAAAAATCTTAGAAACGTATCAAAGTCAAACGTAAAAGGTTAAACGCGTGGTTCAACATCTGTAAGGTAATGCAATATAGTGCAACAAGTGTCTACTCGAGCACTGACTCTGTAGTCTATGCATCTAGGTATCTGTATATCACACTAGTTGAATGCAGAGTTCAGGAATGCGATAGTGCTGTGATCTAATTATAATTGATGACCATAATAATGAGTGTGTCGATAAATTTAAGCAATGCTTTACGATTACCATTTTAACCTAATAATCAAAACTCAAATTTTTATTTCGCTTTTCTTCAACCTAAATGTATAAAACATTTTTCGCCATTTCTCGTGCTTTGCGGTGAATAAAAACTTTAAAATATTTTTTTTTTTGGATCGGAACTTGATTGACTCGGATCAGTAATTATTGAAATCAAAATAATAAAACAAAATCCATATTTAGTATGAACGCGACAACACGGTAAAAGCGCTTTCGCACTACATCCGATCCGTATCCATGAAAATATGGTCGGGTGAAGGCGTAGAACTATTTCTAATGACTTGATTGATGGTTGACGGAAAGAAATCTGATGACGGAAGCCGGATCTAGTGCGCAAACTTGGTAGTTTACGCATTATATCCTATATATAGATAGAATGGAACTATTTCCATGGTTAGAAATAGTTCTACGACTACTTCGGACCGTGTTATCACGGATTCGGATCGGACGTAGTGCGAAACGGCTCTAAGCGTACGATAACCGTCAAGGACGGTACGGTTGGCAGCACTAAACAGGAGGCGCGCGAGGCGAGGAGAAATGCTTTTTATCAGGCCCCAACTGCATTTAACTCGCGCGCTGACTATAGTGATTAAGTATTTATTTACAGAGCGCACGAAAAACAACACGTAAATATGTCACTAGCTGCTCGGATACTTCCAAAAAAATGTAACTTATACCAATTAAAACATTACATTTCATCGTTTTTTTTTTATGTTCAAAATATTTTAGCGACCCCTTTTCGCTGTGAGATTCTTAATTTATTCGTATTGCCGTATTTCTGCTCTCCATTGTTGCTCGGCTTTCTCAATTCAAATTCAAATATTTTTATTCAAAATAGGATTTACAATTACTTATTAAACGTCCAAACTTACCACCCATTCGAAATAGTATGCCTCAGACCTGAGCAGAACGAGCGCAAAAAACTCAGCGGTCTTTTTCATATAATTTTGTTACAATATTATAAAGTACCGTACGATAAAATTAATAATTAAATAGCCTCGGGGCGTTCGCTCCATTGCCAGTCTGTGGTATCATTAATTATAGTCGAAGCGTTGCAAAAAAACGTGGGTTTCTAAGGCGACAACGTTATTACGAATAAGTGCATAAAATATTTCTATTACCTTATTATATCGATTTCTATGAAGGTGACAGCATCTTTTGTAATTTTGCAATACCAGAGAAGTTACTTATGCGATACTTACCTTTTTAAGAAAGGTTCGCTCATTTTTTGAACCAAAACCACAATCACCACTGAGGAGGGAAGTTCATTCCAATATTTGGTTGCAATATTTCCTTGAGAATCGCATTGTAGATACCCACATCTAGATAGTAAGGTTTGTGGGTGGGTCTACCATGTGGTGTGGTGATCGAAACTCCAGTACTTCCCCTCTTTATTAAAGGGGCACTCAATGAATCGATGTCGATGCCAGGAATATTGCGAAACGTAAAGCGGGTCGCCTTTGGGGTTCCGTAACCAGAGAATGGGTTATCCTTCGGGGGCACTTTTATTTGGATAGCTCCGCTGTCTGTCCATCCTTGCTGCTGTCTGTATATTTATAGGCTGTACCTTATAAGCCGCAATAGTATTACTTTTGCCATTATTACACCAAATATGTAAATCAACATAGCTAATTCAAACTTCACAAATTTTTACATATTGTTGTGGAGCTCTCTACACGGCACAAGTCCTTTTACAAAATATTTAATAAGTACAGTGTTACAATTTGTAGGATGGTACAGAACCCTTTGTATACAAGTCCGACGCGCACCTAACCTTATTACTTAATTAACTTTGAAAGCGTTCTATTCGATACTATTTATATTATATAATTACTAACGGCCAAAGCTTTTAAACAATAAACTTTAAATGGAAATTGTTGCTGACAACGTCAATATATTGAGATAAGTTAATTCTGGTTTGTATAAAACGATAGATGATATGATATGCTTAAAACTGTTATCGGTCAGATACATATATTTCCAAAAAATTGCAAATGATTGTATTTAAAAAAACCATTATGAATTAGCATTGTAATTTGATACCCTGTGATTTTTGGGGTACCTTTAGTAGATTTAAACCCAAAGTTCTCAAACACAAAAGAACATATTTTTTATGTATCGGAATTATTTTAAAATGAGTGTTTAAATAAAATTATAATTATTAATTGGAATAATATATTAAAAAGTTATACAATTTCACATCCAATTTTAGTTTCATGTTGTTGAAACAATATTTAAATAATAAAAATGACATTATTGGTATTATAGTATAATAATTATGTACACGTTATTATTTTGTCAATGAAGGGAAACTGCTTAGACAAAAATCTGTGATGACGGCATGCAAACAATGAATCAAAAAAATTATTAATTATTGTAATAGTCTAAACATATTGTTGGATTTTGTACGGCCGGCCCATCGGAAGGTCCGATGGGCGCCTCGCACCAATTAGTCTTGCGTCATACTCGGTACGGTCAATAACAATAATTTTATGCGATGGACAATGTTACGTACCATCGAAAAGACCGGACCGCGAAGTTGGTTCGGCCGGACCAAATCCGATCATATGTTTAGGTTATAAAGATCGTTAATTAGTTAATGTATAACAATTTTGAAGTAGAAAATTGAGACGCTATTTTTTTTTTAAATTTGAGTCAAATAAACATTCGATGAGATCACGATGCAAGTGCCTCGACCAAAATAAGCTGATGTTACACAAAATTTCGGTGGGATATTTTGGTTTTGCACGCCGGTTGAGGTCGTATGAAGCTATTCCTCATTATTTTTGCCGCCTTTCATTTCCAATTTATGGGTCAACTGGAGCGAAGCTTAATGAATTATCTTCTTTTACTGCAAAAATTATAAAAAAGATTAAATATTTGTACAATTGGTTGCGTTTAATTAAAAACTTGTTAATAGGATGAAAAACAAATGCATATTATTCGGGCATAAATGCCTGATACTGAGCCACAGCAGACTCACCAATATTGCTTATAATTATCGTTACCTATTACAATTAACTGTAACATCAAAGTCAATAAATAGGATTTGTGTGAACTGTGAACTAACATAAACTTGTTATGCCTATTACTCGGTTGAGTTGAGATAGTTTCTAACTGGTTTACTTGAGCTATGAAGGTACCTACAATATAGAGCTTGAGCGAAATGTCTAAACATTTACTTATTGGTCAGGAACTTGTTACCAGACAATGAATTTCGAAGTGTAACAGCGCAACTGGCATGTTTTTTTTATGACAACAAGGGGCGAGACGAACAGGACGTTCAGCTGATGGTAATTGATACGCCCTGTCTATTACAATGCAATGCCACTGAGGATTCTAGAAAAACCCAAAAATTCTGAGCAGCACTACAATTGCGCTCGTCGCCTCTTACGTCGCCCTTGAGCCTGGTTCATTCTTTTTATGCCCCGGGGAAGCACAGGGCAGTACTAGTATAAAAAAGTTCCTCATAATTAAAACTACTAATAGTCAGTTCTCTGTAAGTCCCGGTTTATGTACCCATAATATGATATATAATATGAAGTGTTAGGTTTTTTACCTTCGGGCCACAGGAGATAGCGAGCAGTGTTTTCAGCCATATCTATGCCTTCATCGTGTGGTGATCGTATGTTGTTTGGATGCTCATAAGCTCTGGAATGGCTTGCGTTGGAATCTGAAAAGTCGTTAATTTTATCTCCCAAAGCATATGTTTGTATATTATGCAGTCCTAGTATTACTGAATATTTAATAAACCGGATTTATATTTATTCAAACAAGACATATCTTAAAACTATATTTACAATACTATACTATGATTACAATAATTTAAGACTATCGTTACGCGGAAGTGTACCAAAAATTGAATTGGATTACATAGCAAGGCTGATCAGTTGACCGAAATAGCGGCCAGCGTTTGGTTACAAGTAATAAACCTATTTGACGAGCGCAGTTGTAGTGCAGCTCAGAAATTTTGAGTTTTTCCATAATCCTGACTAGTAGTGTATTGTAACGGGCAGGGCGTATCAATTACCAACAGCTGAACGTCCTGCTCATCTCGTTCCTTGCTTTTAATTAAAAGAACCTATTTGAAACGACGCAATGTAAAATTAACTTTTAATTTTCCACATGACTTTTAGTACCGTAATGAAATTTATTTATCAAAAACTATAAAATTTTATTTTCATCTTGATGAGATCATAAGATGGAATAGATCGACATCTATTTGAAATTTCAGTAAAGCAGGAATTAAGGTTCGCCCTAAATTCAGAATATCCGTTTCAATAAACTTTCAATAGATGGCGTATTATCTTTACTACTCTACTTATCCTCCCGTTATAAAATCATTCTGCAAAAAATGTTTCTTTCTGTCAGGGTAAAATCACACTACCACAGAAGTTAAGGTTCTCATAAAACTCGGAAAACTTAACCTGTTTCAAAACATTTTCAATAGATGGCAGTAGTTTTGCTTAAAAATTGCAACTACAGTAATGTTTCTTTCAAGATGAAATTTCAGTATGGCAGAAAGTAAGGTTCTCATATAGCTTGGGGAACATAACCTGATTCAATAAATTTTCAATAGATGGCAGTAGTTATAAATTGCAACTACAATACCGTTTCCTTCAGGAGGAAATTACAGTTTCGCAGGAATTAAGGTTCTCAGCTCGGGAAACTTAACCTATTCCAATAAATTTTCAATAGTTGGCAGTACCTTTGCTAGAAATTGCAATTACAATAACGTTTCTTTCAGAAGGAAATTACAGCGTCACAGGAATTAATGTTCTCAGCTCGGGAAACTTTACCTATTTCAATAAATTTTCAATAGATGGTAGTTCTTTTACTAGACATTGAAACCTTTCAGGAGGAAATTACAGCGTCACAGGAATTAAGGTTCTCTTAGAACCCGGGAAACCTAACCAGTTTCAATAAGTTTTTAATAGATGGCATCACCCTCGTTAGAAATTACATACCTACCTACAATAACGTTTCTTTCAGGCTGAAATTTCTGTATCGCAACTTAAAGTCATCCTAAAGCTCGGGGAAACTTGAGCGTTTCTATAGATTTTCAAAAGATGGCGGAATTAGGTATAATGAAATTATTTCTAAATATTCCTTACATGAGCAAACTTTTTTACTGTTGTTAAATGAACAGTTATTACGATTTCCGTATTCGCAGGTAATATTGCATAAAAATCAGTTATTTTCTGCAACGTCAATTAAACATACGTGCCACTTGACTCTTGTTCAAATAGCTTTGCACTGAACTAATTGCATATTTCAGCCAGGCTTATATGAATTGTTGTAGGATTATGTACAAAACAAGAACAAATTAAGTTGAATATGCGTGGACAAGCTTCCATACTATAAGTGCTATTGGCCATTAAAACAAGGCAGTTTGGGCTTTTCGGTTTTCTAAATGTACATAAAACTATTGTCAGTATTATTTGAAATCTTTTATTATGTACTTCGATTGTAAGAGGAGAGATGAGTTCAGCTGTTTTTATTTTTTTAATATTCTGTATTTCAGCGATATTGGAGCTTGGTATGTACTGGATTGTCGCCGCTTCAGCAAACCAGTTGGTTTTTGAAAGCAGCCTTAAAGACTTAGTAGATGGATGTCACGCGTTAGTAATTAAGTTTAAAATTATTTAAAAGGCATTTTGGTGTTATTTCTCTGGCGCTCTGAGAGAGAAGATGCGGCGCAAGAAACACTCCCAGCATATATTTTTTGCGTATATTTAATAAAATATACAATATTGTGCTGTCATTGTTATTGCTATAAAAAATAATCATAATCTATTCCCACTGTCCGATCACTTAGATACTTAGATTTGGAGTAGTAGGATTTACGACTGAGCCGTTTTTATTGAAACATTTAAAGTTTATTTATAGATAATGCCTGATTTACCCTTAAAGCTATTACGAGTATGTATCTTATGAAGCCTACTGGAATTAGTTACAAGAATTTAGTTTCTAGTATTATAATCATAAATTAAGGATTGGTCTCCACTGCGCTGCAACTAGATAGCGTCAATAGCTTTTATCAGAGGCATTGTTAAATGGGTTTTTCACCCCGTAAATCCCCGTGTATTACTTCAACCCAAATATGCTAGAGCTGTTTCCGAGTTTAATGAAATTATTTTATGCTATATAAATATATTTATACATTACATATACAATGCCTAGGCATTGTATTATATCGGATTACACACAATGCTAATCACATATGATACATGAAAATGTTCATTTATATCTAAAAATTGGATTTTCAAACTCTGCTATCCGTGACGACTCGGAAATACTCGTTTTCTCAGAGACGAGACAAACAAAACCTTTTCCGATGTGGTGATAAATGAAAAAAAATTAAAGTTTTGACATTCAGACTTGAACTACGAGAATAAAGAGATTTCGATTTGATTTAATCATGCAGTACCTGTAGCCCAGTAGTGAGCAGCTTCGCTAGCACTCACGTTGTCGTGATGTCCTTGATGCCCATCGGCGGGCGTTGCATACCCTGGCGCAGAGTTTGGTGATGTTTCTGAAAATAAAATGCATTACTTTTATAAAATAATAGATGCGTTAACTTATTTATCACAATATAACAAATGCTTTCGTTTACGACAGTAATGGACGAGACGAGCAGGACGTTCAGCTGATGGTAATTGATACGTCATTTGCCCAGTAATTTCACTATCTACGGCGCCCTTCAGACCGAAACACAATAACTATTTCACGGCAGAAAGTGGCGCCGTTGTAGTACCCATAATCTAGCCGGCATCCTGTGCAAAGGAGCCTGGACCACTGGTATTGGAGAAGAAGAGAAGGAGACTTCGAATTTACAAATTTGAAGCTAGCTCGATATAAAAATTAAAATAGAGAAAATAATATAATAATATTGTTATTATTGAATATTCTGAAATGTTTCACCATAAAAAAAATATGTAGATTATAATCCTACTTAGTTCTCAGTACATATTATCTCATTTTGAAAAAAAAAATATTGTTATCACATTGTGTAAGTACTTCAAAAAACTAAACTTTTGTTTGAAGTTTACAATTATGACAATTTTTATCTCATGTCCTATACAATCCTCTTCAAGATAAATATACTGCATCAAACGTAAGCAGAGATTAATTTACGATGACTCTTTTTCGAAACGTATGACCAGGGCTTATCGAAAATTTCAACTTGGTTAAAAGTAACCAACACCAAGTCGAGTTGTGAATAAGAATACTTTAGACCGTAAATAATACTATAATATAAAACAGCGATGATTTAATATAATTAAAATGAGAAAACATTTCTTACCAAAGCTCGAAAATCCCATCGGGTATGGTGTATTCATCGATATGGGTATTGGCTGCAAAGGACTCTGCAACTGAAATTTTGATTAATTTTCAGTCAAAGAACTATTGTTGTATGTTACAAACGTGATTGAATTTTTTGCTTTGAATGAAGCCTGTGGTAACTTTAATTAGTGGTTAGTTTGATTCTACATATTATATAGGCTGAGTCTATTGATACGGGTACTGGACAAATAATTTATTATTATTCGTACAGAAGTCGGACGAATAATTTTATTTTAGGCTGTCGCTATTCGTCCGGCAACTGGACGAATGAATTTAATTAGTCGTCCGATTATCGGATTAGAGCGAAAAAAGACAACATTGAATGAAATTTGGGCTAAAACTTAGAATCCCGTAGCACGAATTATGGGGTAATAAATATTTAAATTGATAGAGTCACGATTATAATGCTACCACTCTAATTACAAGGCAATGCACCGTTCGAGAGAAAAAAGCATTATAACCTAACCACAACTTATGACAGTTTTAAGGGTGGGACATTTTTATGGGGAGGAAAGAAAGGGAAACGCCTAGAATTCGTTTCTGGCACTCGCCGGCCGCTACCGCGGCCCGCTACGGTCGGCTCGTGCGTTGTTTTAACTGTTCTAACATAACCTAACCTAACCAATTTTTATAAATCTTTGTGATAGAGATTTGGTTCACGTTTATAGTGCTACTAATCTTATTACAATACACAATTTTCAAGAAAATAACGAAAAAGAACTACAACCTTTGAACGGGTAATCACGTAAATAAAACCCAGATAGGTAAGTAAAAAATCAGACAAATGTGTTATGATAAGTTTTTTAATACATAAAAAAGGAATCATAAAATTAAAAATAAAACCACTTTCCGACTGAGCTTGGTCATGAAATATATAAATAAAAATTCACAGAAATGTTGAAAAAGTTTTACGTTTTAATTTAAAAAAAATGAATACATGTACGAATAAATATAATTTATTCGTCCAGTACCCGTACAAATAGTCACTTCGTATTATATATATATAGTACGATACAGGAAAGAAAAACCTTTTATGAAGGAATTCCTGATTGAATGAAATCCTGAAGAAAGTTTGAGAAATATTTAGCTGAGGTAAGATTAAAACGGTTTATGACTACGGATGCTTTGTTCATTGCGTTGTTTGGAAATAGTTTATATTTAAAATTATTGTATAGTAACTATAATGATATATATTATGTAAACTTTAACAGGGAATAACCCTTATATTTTTTTACATTACATTTTCTCTCAGATTACACAAATCTTATAAAAATACATTTTCGTACTCAGGCAAAAATAATCTCACGGCGCCTAGATAAAAGCACTGACCACTTTTTCTAAGGTATTGAATGAGTCTGAACTGTCGCGGTCAAATTTGAAACGCTTGGAATTTTTTCAGATGGAATTTTTTTTTCACTTTTTGAAAGTTTTTTCTTGTATTCTTTCGACTTGGAAATACCGCACAAGATTATTATGTTTGTGTATTGTGGTGCCATGCTAATTTTTGGCAATTCGTCATGGGTTAAATCATCTTTCTGATTCCTATCTTCCTGATAATTCCTGATGGATGCGATAAAAGACACACAAAGATATATATATATACCTCTCCAATCAACACAATGTTGTTTCAACACTCTCCAATCTATTTGTCGCATTACCGGACTTCTTCAAACAGGTCGTTCGATGTACGAATTTTTGAGGATCCAGTATGGGTCGTAACGACCTGTTTGAAGAAGTCCGATAATGCGACAAATAGATTGGAGAATGTTGAAACAACATTGTGATTTTTTTTAGGACTCGCATTATACGGTACCTCCAGTACTTTCATCAGCATAAATGCTCATGGAATGAATATATGGTGCAAATATGGGTACAAAATTGAGGCCCTCAGCTTCACCTTGTGCCTGTATGCAACTCTTTCAACTTGAATCATGTAACGTACTAAGTATTTTTTGGGTTACAATTTTAATAAATTAAATAACGATAAGCTAATAAGATACACTTTGGCAGCTGTGTGCATATCGACAAAAATAGCGGCGAACTGTTAGCCTCCTTTTTCAACAACGCATACACAAACAAACACACAACAGTAATAAGCTTATCCAAATGTATTGAGTTCTCTGTTGGGATAATCCTGCTTATATTTGTCTTTAAACAATTCTACACGTGTTTCGCCTCTACACGAGGCATCCTCAGGAGATGTTGACTCGCCAAACTCTGGCACGAGACTGATCCAAATGTTTTGAGTTATTTCTAGTGTTAATTCCCCAAATATTTGTCTTTAAACAATTCTACACATGTTTCGCCTCTACACGAGGCATCCTCAGGAGATGTTGACTCACCAAACTCTGACACGAGACTCAAGTAAAGTTAAGTAATAAACTTGGCTTATTGTCGTGCATTGCCTAACAGCGAGAGGCTCTATTCGGACATATAAGTTATCTAAGATACATATTATGTTATGTATAAAGATGTATGAAAGTGGTATTTGATAGTCACACATCAATTTGCAAGTAAGCAGTTTTATAGGTTGTTGAAACGGTGTTAAAGTTTTAATCTGTAATGAAATAGTACTGGCACGCTATTAAACTTCTTTAGAGCGTAACTTGTGAGGTTATTGCCTATTTTAATGTTTTGTTCCTGAGAAATTATTGGAAATTTTAACGCCGTAATAACTGAATAACATTCATGTTAATGTCATTTATAACTACTCTATTACGTCGCATCGGGTAAATTATGTATAATTATAGTAAAACTGTACAGATCTCATTTGTGTATAAAGAAAAAAAATCCTCAAAAACGAGTTAGGGGGATGTTAGAAGAGAAATATAAATGCAATAGAACAAATTTTCTTCCTTTTCTTTTTTTCTGTTTGTCTGTTAATCTATTTGTACGGGCTAATCTCTGAAACTGTTGAAGCAATTGAATTGAAATTTTGCGCGGTATTACTTTAGGTCCCTGGTCAACATCTTAGATACTTTTCATCCCGGAAAAACAAAGAGATCCCGTGGAATTGTTAAAAATTATAGTTTCTTGTATAGCTTAGTGCACAACAAATTTTGCACATAATTTAGTAAAATTTGACATGTTGATACCTCATATTACCGGTCAACATCTTAGATACATTAATTCATCACGGAAAAGTAAAGTGCTCCCGTGGGATAATTAAAAATCTATAGTAACTTATTTAAGCTTAGTGCACAACAATTTATGCGCCTAATATAATAAAATTTGGCATGTTAATGCCTTATAATGCCGGTCAAACAATGTGTGTATCATAAAATGAATAAATCACATAACAGTGACGGGTTCCCGCAGGAAAGTAAAACGTCACTTCCACCTGAGGCAACGATTGAAAACGACAAGTCATTAGGTCAGACATAATAACTAGGTATGTACCTAGTTATAATGTCGTCATCGATACATTCTAAACATTATCTTACAACCCTGCGAAAATGTTCACCCTACCTTCTGGCTCTCCAAAGTGGTATACATATATAAATTATAGTGTTGGTAGTAGTTATAGTATATAGTGGTAGTTAGTAGTTTCAATATTAATTATTATTATTTAAAACGGGAAAAACTATTATGACAATAAGGAACGAGACGAACAGGACGTTCAGCTGATGGCAGGATTCTTGAAAAACCCAAAATTTCTGAGCGGCAATACAATTACGCTCGTCTCCTTGAGACATAAGATGTTAAGTCTCATTTGCCCTAGCTACGGCGCCCTTCAGACCAAAACACAATAATGCTAACACATTACTGAATCACGGCAGAAATAGGCGCCGTTGTGTACATAATCTAGCCGACATCAAAAGAGCCTCCCAATGGTGAATGTAACAGAAAATGTTATCTATACGCCCATTATACAACACTATACTACACGGCCACATAATCTCTGGACCTCTCTGGAACGTGAAGCCCCATCCCGTTCAATTTCCACCGGCTCGCGTTTATCCTATTGACTGTTGAATCAGTAGGGCTTGCAATTTCAATAGCGTTTACATATCATGAAATTTTCGTGCTTCATATCACTGCTTTGTTTTTGAAGTTTCCATTGTTACGCTTTGACTTTTGTTATTTCTGTTGCTCTGTGTCGCTAAAATAATACTGCCCGAATAATATATACTTTATTTTACTTTACGCAGACTCTTTCATTGACTTTTTGACTTGACATCATTGTAATAATAATAATTAACATCACAACACATTAACATCAGTCTGTAATACTGAAAAAATAAATCGTTGTTTATTTATTAATAATAACATCCGAGCGATGCTTGTTTTGCACACCGTAACAAAGCAACCATGTGACGTCATCGCTTCAGGTCCACAGATAACCGGGTAGTATAAACATGGAAATTCAGATTGATATATGATATTGTAATATAGACTCATATAAAATCTGTATTTTACATAATATTTAACCTAGATATAGAATGAATGAACGAATGTTATCCAAAATATAATCTTACATGTTCTTGTAGCTGTTGTGTTATGTAAGAGCCGAATGGAGTGGCTTGGTGCTGTAGGTTTGTGTGTGCTGGACAAGCACCACTGTACCCAAGACTTGTGGACGGCTGACCCAACCAGCTCCTAAAACAAACAAATTCTGCTATAAGATAGATATAAGAGAAAAATATACGTTACAGATTTGCATTGTAACCGGTCTATCAAAAGATGACCCAGCAAACGTTGTATTGCCATATAAAGTAATAAAAGAAATCACAATTTGAAAATTTTTGGGGTATAAAAATTTATGACGATCGATTCTGAGACCTACCAAATATATCGCACTACAGTTATTGCATTCGATTGCCATCTTGCAACCCTATTGCGGTTTAGTGGATGGAACAAAATAATATAAAAATCGCGATACAAAGATAGTTGAAGTTGTATGTTTTTTTAATGCTAAATCATAATAAAATAAAAATAAAAAAAAATTCAAAAAAAAATTATATTTAGGGGTGGGTCACCCTTATCATTTAGTGATATGAAAAATAGTTGTTGGCTGATTCTAAGACCTACCCGATATGCTCACAAAATTTCATACAAATCGGTTCAGCTGTTTTAGAAGAGTTTGGTAATAAATATCGGGGCACGAGAATTTTATATATTAGAAGTCGCAATAAACCGTGTTTTTTCTCTAATTAAATTAAAGAAAGTGTACCTATGTGTACTTATTTAAACTAAAATAAAATGAATTCCTCGTTCTATTGTAGTATTGTAGAAAGAACATTATTGTAATAAATAAGGTATTAAATACAACCAATGAAAATATTTTAATCATTTTAGTAACAAAAAAAAAATATTTCAATTATATTGCACAAGTTATGCGTATTGAAATTATTATTATTTAAATTCTGTCCGTGGCTGTGATTCTGTGTTAGAAGAGGCTTATGATGACATTACAATAGGCTGAAGTACGCATTGACTATGATTGGACAACTTCATGCGCGACCGTCCCACGGGGTGACAGACGGTGGTGGGGGCGGGATACTAAAGATATGAGCGGGGAGCGGGTGGTGTTGCGGGGAAGGGCAACACGTGAGACTACGTTCAGTTGTCGTATTATAGTCAAAAATGATCTGATAATTTTCCCTAACGCGACCAAAGGAATATTACAGTCAAAAAATAAATTTTTGGCATCGATAAAAAATTATTAAAATACAAGGTACCGTTTCCAATCATCAAACGAGAACTATGTATTAGTGTCTCGTTTTATTTTTTATATATTTACGTCGGTCAATTTTCATAAATACTTTCATCTTCAACAAATATGATCATGTTTATTATAAAATTATTATTTGGTATGTATTACTACATTTACATAGTCAAATATTTATTTAAAAAAAAACAGTTAAATCGGTAACATTATATAATGTTATAAATACGGAACTGCACTCCAGAACTGGCATTGTTGATGTGGGAGAAAAACGTTAAGGCCAAAGTGGAACTGGGCTGGGCATGTATGTTGGATGAACACAGACCGATAGGCACAGGTCGTGACGCATGAGGTGCCTCAAAACGCGCAAACACTCGAAGTGTTGTGACACGGGAGACCCCCAAAAAACAATGGCATGACAACCTGGATGCCTATAATAAGACCTGGTCGATGCTGGCACAGGACCGCAATAAATGGAATAAACCAGAAAAGACGTTTGCCCAGCAGTGGGATCCGAAGAGAAAAGGCTAATAATAAAAGCAAAATAACTGGGTAATTCTTATAAATTCACTGAAATATGAACTCAATTTAAATTATCGACAGTTTTTTTATCATTTTGCTATGCTTGCTTACAAAGAAGACATCTCATTACTTTAAAACGACGTATTTGTTAAGTTTATCAGTAACGTAGGTTATCACTACCTACCTACACAAACAATTATATCAGAAGCTTTCATTTAATTTATGTACTTATTGTTGTGTTTTTATATCAAATGAGTTTATATTAAATTTATAGACTATTTTGTTGATGACCAGACTATAAACCAAAATCAAGCTATCATTGACAAATGAAGGTTATCTTTTTTTGTCGACACTAATCGTTTTGTCATATAATATAAAACGGATACATATGAAGAGCACCATGAAGCCAAAAAAATTATAGATAAGTAATTTTAACTTCTATGTAGTCTCAACGATTGGAAGGAATTGGAAAGAAGTTTGTTGATAGAATGAATAACTATTTGATGAGAGACTATAGAATGCCGGGAGTTGGAATTTTATTCTTGTAAATATCCTCCACTTTAAGGATCTATCAAAGGATTTATCAAAATTCCTAAAATAATAATAGGTTTTGAGTTATTAGTGTAAGAGCAAATGCTATCTTTTTTCATCTGTATTTGTTTATAAAACTAAAGCTCCTAAGCTTAATCAAGAATCAACACATATTTGAACTTGTTGACTAGATAATTTGTACCAACGCAAAGTATGTTAAGTTAATATTTCTTAATAACCATTACCATCTACTACAAACTAACTTTGCTATATTAGAATTTATTTCTTACTAGCTGACCTGGCAAACGTTGTTTTGCCATATAAATTATATATTTAAACTTTTCTTGAGCTTCAACGAATCTATTACAAAAGATTTCATCGAGATCGGTTGAATAGTTTAGGAGTTATTAGGGGATTATTACATCTAGGCTGGTTTTTATAAGTGTAATTTTAATAGTATACAATTAATAATTGCGCTAAATAAAATTGATAATACGAGTATTAAGTATAACATACTATTTTGCTTATTGTTGTAAGGGCCTGCATAAGTTATATATTATAGTAGCAAGACACGATATATAAGTCGCGATATCACAACCCGATATTTATCTTCTACTATTTTAGGATAAAGAGTTTAAAAAAAAATTAATGAAAGAGGAGGACAAAGAAGCATAAGTTTCACCTGACGGTAAGTGATCACCGCAGCCTGTACTCTTTTGTAACACCGGAGAATTAACAGGAGCCTTGCCGACCTTATAAAGCGTCGAATAAAAATCTACGTATGAATTGGAAAACCGAAAACATATTGTAACTTGGAGGAGGAGTATCGAACCGGGGCTCCTTGCTGAGAGACAACGAGAGAGGTTCAACCTATTGCACCACCGACGCTTTTTTTATATTTTGACGACCTCTATAGCTCAGTGGTTAGTGACCCTGCCTACTGAGCTCAAGGGCCCGGGTTTGAATCCCGGATGAATATGAATGTTTGTTAACGAGTCATGGAGGCTTTAACACATTTGTTATTGCTAATGTTAGTTGGCGTAACCCACCCAATCCACTTATATATGACAGATGGTAACATATAAAAATTAGATAATATCTAATTTCGTCATCAAATGGGGACAGAAGAAATAACGAACGCAGAGAAAACCTCAGTCTTGTAAATATTAAATATGACATATATAAATCTAATGTGAAATGTTAATAATTTATTAAATACTACTTGAACATGATAAACAAACTCGCAAAATGCAGATAGAGATGCAATGGAAGTAAGTATTTTGAATGTAGCAAAGTAAGATGGATTCAACATGAGTGACAAACAATAATTCTCGTATACTGTAGCATTTAGAATGCTCGATAAAAAATGTAGTCCAATTAAATTGTCGAAATAAAGTAATCTATTTACGTGTCATTCAAATAAATAAACATATAAATAGCTATCAAACGTGCTTCACGATATTATAATGTCTCACAAGATCGTGAAATAGAGTTTCGAAAATCATTGTTTCGGAGTCATTTGCTTTTTTCCGTTCCTGTTTCTCGGGATGTATATTACAAGAAGCGCGGCAGGCAGCGTAGGCTTACCCAAAGCTACTTAAAAAATGACTATTTAATATATGACAATAAAACGCAACTAAATTAGTTTACCTGATGATGAAAATCCTACTGTAGTATACAGTACATACCTATTACAGACACTAAGAAGTAAAAAGTAAAAGATCTACTTCAAATACTAAATAGACTCTGGCACGAGGCAAAATATGATACACCAGCAAGATGGATATCCTATAAATTTTGGTGTCAACGTTATACGATGGATGGATAGACATATTCCCAAGCATTGGATAGAACAAGGTCGACTCATTGCGTGGCCTGCGAAGAGTCTGGACTAAAGTTGATTTCAAAGGTAACGTAGGAATTTCACGTAACCCCATTACGTGAAATCCCTAGCTTACGACGTCGCGTCATCCGCGGAAGAACTCAAAACAAGAATTATATACGCGGCAAATGTGATGCGGAATAATCACTTCGGGCAAGAACTTTAATTAGGCTAAATTAGAAAATGTCTTAATTGTTACTTTTTATTAATTGTCTTTTGCGTTGGTATTTTTAATAAATGAATTTTATGGTAATTTTAAAATACGAACTTAAACTTAGGCTGAATACGAATTTCCCGCATGCTACATTTTTGATAGTTTTTTTTTTCAGTTTCTTTGAATTTGAGCTAAGAAAACGGTCATGTGAAAATAATCTGCAAGCCAAGTATTTTTATTTTGAGACATTTTAGTAAAAAAAGTTTGGAAAAAATATTGAAATATTATCTTTTTTGGTCTCGCATATTTAAATTTGGAATAAAGTGTTTAATTGCTTTTATAAATCAGGAGAAAAAAAAATGATTTCAATTGATTTTTTTAAATAAATGTAGGAGTTGCATATTTTTTGGAAAAATCTAAAAAACCTGGTAGCTCAAAATGGTTCACTTTTGTATAATGCATATGGGGGTTAAAATTATCGCAAATTGTCATCCCTATCAACACCTAACGAAAATACGCCGTGTTACCAATAAACCTGTAGGATTAATAAGAATCTAATATTATATATATAAATATAGAGATACTAATTAAAATATGTGTCAAAAAATTCAACATTAACTAATCGGCTATGTATATATAAACGCTACTGAAGCAAAACACATACAAGTCCTATAAGTACGTTTAACGATAATACCGTTATCTGTAACCACGCGACCCTCTGACTTTGAAATTATCAACAGACATTATTATTACAAGAAAAGCTCAAGAAAAAATAAAACAATATCAATTGATCGTAATTTAAAATGTGGGACCACAGGAAATGATAATTGTGTATAAGTGTAACACTCACATAGTATGTTTTGTAAACTACGACTCGCTAAACGTAAATATTTGTTGAAATTAATTAATTTGTGTTATAATGTCACAGTTAATAAACCGTTTGATTTATATTATTAAATACAGTTTTAGATTGTACATATTGTTATATAACAATCCAATTAATTTACATTTTTAATATGTTTCTTAAAGCCTTTCACTATTTACATTTCTAAAACAAAATATACACATAACTTTGCGTGCTTAAGAAGTTACTCGACTAATTGATAATTATAACTACGAATTAATACGTATTTATTTCGTAACCGGAGAGATAGTTTTAACTGGACGCTTCTCGAGAATTCCGATAAAAGAGAGACAAAATAATGTTGATCGCACAGCAAAATAACAAAATATGTACTAAATATAAACAGTTCGGATATGCACCGATAACCTTGAGAATTTATGCGCAAATTCAATACGATAATTTATAGCAGAATGAAACACAAGTAAGATTATAATAATGTGAAGCTGATTGGTTATTTCAATCGGTAGTTGAAAATCCAAGACAAACCTAATAACTGAACCGTTTTAATTTAAAATTTGAATGTTTTGAAGTACTTACGGTTCAAAATGGGGATATGATGTGGAGTATGTTCCAGGTCCAAAATAGTTGGCAGAGATGGACAACGATGGTCCATGAACTTGACCCATCGGTCCGGTATGATATCCGTCGCCATATAACCCTTTAGCGTACGGAGCCCCCCGGAAAGGTCTCTTCATGCGGCGTCGCCTTCTAAAGTTTCCGTTCTCAAACATATCCCCGCATTGTGGATCTAAAACAATACTGTACTCACAACACAAGAAATCATATTGAACACTTCAATCGCAATGCCAGTATTACTTGTAATGTAAGTCGCCTTGGCTTATAAGAAATACTTGTACATTAATCGCAATCAATACAAATGGCGGAATGAAATCGCAGCATACAACATAATTTGTTTTTTTTTTAATGTTCACTTACCAAGTGTCCAATAGTTTCCTTTGCGTTCACCCCCACCCTCCCGTGCAACTTTAATGAAACACTCGTTGAGACTCAAGTTGTGCCGAATAGAATTCTGCCAACCTTTTTTATTTTTTTGAAAGTATGGAAACTCCTTCGTTATATACGCGTATATTTCACTCAGTGTAGCTTTCTTTGTTTCGCTATTCTGTATAGCCATTGTAATGAGTGCAACATATGAATATGGGGGTTTTGTCGTCTCTTGCGAATTCGGAGATTTGTCTGCATTAGAGCTTGATGTTGCTTCCGGCTTTGGCTCACTGCTGCTAAAATGAAATTATATTTTAATCTTTAACCTTTTTTTAAAAACCTTTTTACTATTGTTTTTATTTATTTCTCCTAAAATTGTGTTGGAATCTACATAACATAATATATAGTAGTATGTAAATAATATTGATATACCCAAACTAAGAAACAATTAACGAAATGATGTTACATATCCCAAATAATTGTATGTATTAGTATGTAATAAACGAAATTTCAAATTTACTAAATAAAAAAAACGATTTAGGATGTATCTGTGTTTTCTACTGACTACATATTTTATCAAAATATAATTGTAGTACCTGATGGTTTCCGCCAGAGATGTAGTGACAACAGGAGCTGTTTTCACTCTGCTGACCAAACTTGAATTCCCTCTTTCAAAGTGGCTGCACGGACTGGATCTAGCCACCCGTTTATCTGTGGCAATATCAAAAAATTATCATAGCACGATATAAGAGTACAAACAAACATAGTGAAACAATCTAGTGAAATTACTGGGCAAATGAGACTTGACATCTTATATCTCAAGGTTGTAGTGGCGCTCGGAATTTTTGGGTTTTCAATAATCTTGAGCGGCACTGCATTGTTATGATCAGGGCGTATCGTTTATTGCATTAAAAAAACATATACGTCATCTGTTGTTTGGGTTGACCTTTAATAGGTGGCAACAAACTCAATGCCACTCTTTAAATTAACAATTACAGCTTCATCGTTTTACAATTTTTTTTTACAATATTTGTTAAAATAGAAAAGTTAAACATGTGTTGAACACTTGATTTAAAAAAGTTCTGTGTCTTCCTGTTGTTTAGCGTTAAAAAATCTTTAGACATTCCTCATATTTAAACATTTATTCAGCCTTATACATTGATGTAAATGTGTTGTACCTAATGCTGATTATTATTATAATAATGATGAAAATCAATGAAAGAATCTGGGCTAAGTAAAAAAAGTATTCTGTTTTCTGGCAGTATTATAGCGACACAGAACAACAGAAACTGCAGAACTATTAACAATAGAAATAAAAATTTAACAATGAAACATTCAAAAACAAAGCAGTGATAGCACGAAAATATCAGGACATGTACCTAACGGAAATGAAACTGCAAACCGTACTGACGCAACAGGACGAGCGCGAGGGGGTGAAAGGGGAAAGGGGGGGAGGGGGCTTCACGTTCCAGCGAGGTCCGTAGATAATTTGACCGTGGCTAATAATAACAATACTATTAATACCACTAAAAGAGCACTATTGCTACTACGGATTCTTTTCAGATTCCAGAAACAGAAATATTTATTACCTACAATAAAGTGTCCTTATATTTTGCCATCGACATTTTTAGATTTTATTAAAACAAGTTTAAAGACGTATTTTCTATAACTGTTCTATAATTATCAACAACAATTATTGAAAGGTGTAGAGTAGCGTATTGTAGAGTGAAAATTAAATGCGCGATAGACAGTTCGATGTAGTAGATGTAGTTATAATTGAGACAACGATCCCTATATATTATTCAAAATAGGATTTAAAATCACTCATTGAAAGTCAAAAACCCATTCGAAATTGTATGCCTCAGACCAGAGAAGAACGGGCAATACTCAGCGAGATTTTTTATATTTATTTTGTTACATTATAT